>NW_020171357.1:0-676739 GCF_001481775.2 Trichoderma gamsii
AGAGTTAGCCAATAAAGATGGTTGTTTTAGGTCGCGTTGTTCAACTTTACATGATTCGCGCATATCGGCAGTTTACTAGTAATCAGCGTGTTGTTGCAGTTGAACAACCAGTGGATTAATGGACAGGTAGCTGGCTGTAAAGTGAACCTTATTTTTATTATTTAATAAAGTAATATTAAAATAGCCACAGTAGGTCTTTACTTTATTAAAGTATTTTTCCCTGTTATTTAGGCTTCTATTATAGTTATTAGTTTATTTTAGTTAAATAATTTCTCTTTTTTCCTTACAATAAGAGTTAAGTTAGTCCTTCTGGGTATTAATAATATTTTATTATTTTTTTAAGTCTTTTTTAAGTTTCTTAATTTAAGTATAGAGTGTATTAATTGCTTGCTGCTTAGGTGTAAGCACCGGTGGTGCTTGTTATTCTATAAGTGGGTCTTATTGCATAGGTTTAATATTTTATTAGTTAGTAGCTATTGTTTTAATATTGCCTATAGGTCTTGTAACTGTCTGAATAAGAGTTATTAATATGTGACGAATTATATATTAGATAATTAGTAATATAAGGGATTCCTAAGGGATAAACCTAGAGTTTAGTTCTAGGTTTATATTAGCAGAGCAGTTAGGAGACCTATAGTTAATATAAGTAATAGTAAATAAATGTCACTAAAGTATAAGCAGTGCAGAGTGTATTATAATCTTAATTCTGTGTTAATAACTAGCTATTTAAGTTATTTAAATAAGCGTAAAGAAGTAAACTTATATATCCAGTTAGCTAAATGTCCTTAGTGTACTTAACAATAGAGTTCATTAAGTAGCACTTAATATACTTAATAATAGATTCCATTGAGTAGTGTTTAATTAGTGGAACGGATGTATATTCTTCCGTTCTGGCCTACCCGGTAGGCCCCTAGTTGCGACCATAAGTGTTAGGTTGTAATATCTTCCCCTGCTGCACATCCTATACACTTTATATTACTATTTATCTTATAATTTAATACCTCCCCTATCTTCTTTTAACTCTTATAAATTTATCTTTAACCGCTGCTTACCACACATATTACACTGCTTATCCCTATCTGCACACCCTATACGCTTTATATTACTATATATCTTATAATTTAATACCTCCCGCTAATAATATATACCCTCTGTAAACTTTACTATATTTTTATCTTACCCCTCTTATCCTATTATCCTATTATATCTATCTGCTATATTTTCTCCTCCCTGCCCTTTACCCTATACACCTTTCTATATAACATTTCCTATCTTACTCTCTATTACCTCCGCTACCTTTATTACTTTTGCCTTTGCTAATACTTCTGTTTACCTTATTTTTTACTGCCCTATTATATAACTATTTTTCTCTTTAACTAGCTTACTATTTTATTATTTAATTACTTTTCTCTTAATACCTTTGCCTTTTAACTCCCTATCTCTTTAATGCTCTTAATACTTTTAATAATACTTAATGCTTTTAATAACGCTTAATACTCTTTATATTTAATACTTTTACTATTTTTCTTAATTTACTTCCCTTAACCTTCTTTTTAACTGGCTTACTATCTGCTATCTTTACTCTTTAATACTTTTACTTCTTTAATACTATATTTTTTAATATTTTATTATTTAATTAATTTACTTTTTAATACCTTCTCTCTTTAATTACTTTATTACTTAACTGCCTTATTCTTTAATGCCTTAACCCTTACTCCTTTTTACTTTAATTACTAATACTCCCTTTTTTTTTTATTTTTTTTTTTTTTTTTTTTTTTTACTTTTTTTTTTAATTTCTTTTTCTCCTTTTACTTTTTTTCTTTATTTCTTTTTTTTTTACTTCTTACCTTAATTTTCCTTCTCTTTTTCTTTTTTTTCCTTTATTTTTTATTACTTACCCTATATTTTATTTTAATATATTTTATTTATTATAAACTTATTTATTACTTAAATACTATTTACCTCTATTATTTTACTTATCTTTACTCCTTACCTCTCTCTTAACTAAATACTTAACCTAATATATATTTACACTAATACTCCTTTATACTAATATTTCTTACCTCTTACTATTTAAAATTATCTTTTATTATCTTTTACTATTACTTAATGCTAGTATATTGCCTGTAGTAAACTATATATAAAATATCTTACTCCTTACTATTTTTATTTTTTCTATTACTTTACCTTATATCCCTAACTCTTTTTTTATATACTTCTTTATTTTATAATATATTTTATCCTTAACCTTAATCTTATATATAATATAATATCCTGCTTATTTATTTAATTACTTTTTAAACTCTTTTAATATCCTTTGCCTCCTTTATTACTATTAATATCCTCTCTGTCTCCGCTATTTAAATTAATTACTTACTCTTTATAAAATTTACTTTTATTTCCGCTTTTATTATCTCCTCCTCCTTATTTTCCTCCCTTATTTATCCCTTATCTTCTTTTAACTTTTATAAATTTATCTTTAACCGCTGCTTACTATATATATTGCACTGCTCTTCCCCTTTTATATATCCTATACGCTTTATATTACTGTTTATCTTATAATTTAATACCTCCCGCTAATAACACTTACCCTTTATAAACTTTACTATATCTTTATCCCGCCTATCTTATCCTATTGTCCTATTGCATCCGTTTGCTGTGTTTTCTCCTCCCTGCGCCCTGCCTTATATACCTTTTTATATTATATCCCCTGTCTTACTCTTTATTGCCTCTGTTACTTCCTTTCTCTCTGCTGCCGCCGCCCTCCCTGCTTTTGCCTTTACTAATGCTTCCGTCTGCTGTTATAACTATAACCTTTATATTACTACTACTAACTCGCTCTTTTATTTATCCTGTCCTCCTTGCCCGCTTTTCTATATAAAATTTTATAAATCTCGCGGCATTCCTATATAAACTATTAACCGTATGTCTAATATATTTAACCCTAACTATAATGCATTTATCGCTATAATTTACCCTAATTCTCCTCTGCTACTTTTCTACTACTCCTTTATTTATTTTACCTTATTTTCTACTGTCTGCCTTATTTTAATATTCTTTACTCCCTATTACTGCCGCTATCCGCTTAACTTACTTAATTAATTCTTTATAAATAATAACCTTACCTATATTATGAACCTTTGCTTATGCTTTAATGATTTTATAAACCCTTTGCTCTATAGCGTTCTATTCTTCTTTGCCTGGCCCTGCTATTTTCTCCTCGCTAGCTATCTCCTCCTCCTTTTCCTTTTAATCCCATTTTCTTTTCTTTCCCCCTGCTTCTTATCCCTTTAATGCGCAGTGCTAGTGCTAATGCTCCTATCTTATCCTCTATTATATTTACCTAATACTTAATATTTTATTTTATTATCCGCTTTTAAAATATATATACTTAATTGCCTATAAACCTTATTTATATATAAAACACTAACTTTTCCTTTAACTTTAATATTGCTGTTAAATAAATTACTAGCACTTTAAACTCCTTTAATACCTCTCTTAACTTCCTTATCCGCGGCCAGAACTCCTTTAATTACTTTAATACTATATAATACTTATTTACTATAATATAGTTTAACCTCTGCTACTTATATATTCTCTTCACAGACGCCCGGAATTCCTTTATTACCGCCCCCTTTAATATTATAAACACTAATAGCGCTCCTTACTATATCCCTTAGCTCTTTTAAATATATGCATTAATGCCTATCTTCCCGTACTAACTTACTATAATGCCCTTTAATGCTAATAATAGCGCTTACTATAATTGTTATCCTATTTAACGGCTTTATGGTTTAATGGGCCTTTTATTAAATAGGCTTACGGCTTAACCGGCCTATTATTTCCCTTTAACGCCTTTATTACTTAACCGCTTTTGCTGTTTTCTTCTTATAGCTTAACCGGCTTTTTTATTTAACTGGGTTTCTTTTTAATAGCTTGCTATTTAACGGCTTATTTACCCGGACTTTCTTTTAACCGCCTTACTTACTATTTAATTAGCCTGCTGTTTAACCGGCCTGCTATTTAATAGCTTATGCTTTAATAGCTTATTTTTTAATAGCTTATTCTTTAATAGCTTATTCTTTAATGGCTTATTCTTTAATAGCTTATTCTTTAACAGCTTGCTATTTAACAGCCTATTTAACCAGCCTTCCATTAAACCGGCTTTCCATTAAACCGGCTTACTGTCCAATTACTTACTGTTCTATTTAATAGCTTATTCGCCCGGATTTCTTTTTAACTGCCTTGCTTACTATTTAACTGGCTCTTTATTTAACTAGCTTACTTTTTAATTAACTCTCTGTTTTATTTAATAGGTTATTCTTTAATCTCTTTACTGCTTAATTAGCTTATTATTTAATAGCTTTTTTTTACTATTTAACTGGCTTTTTATTTAATAGGTTTATTACTTAACGCCTTTACTGCTTAACGCTTTTACTGCTTAACTATTTAACCGCTGTTTTATTTAATACCTTTACTCTTTAATACCCTTATTTATTTAACCCCTTTATTTTTTAACCTTAATTAAATGCTTTATTACTTTCCTTAATTATACACTTTAATTATTAACCCTAACTATATGCTTATACTACTCCCCTTAACTATATGCTTTATAACTCCCCTTTAACTATATACTTATTACTTCCCTTAATTATATACTTTATTACTCCCCTTAATATAATTTTATTATTCTCCTTAATTTATAATAAATAATCTATATTTAAATGTTATTATTAAATTAATTTATTAATATACTTATCCCTATATATATTTTATTTATTTCTATCCCTCCTTAATTTTTTTATTTACACTTACTAATTTATAATATCTTATTTAACTTAACTCCTTATCCTTTCTTTATTTTCCTTAACTATTAGAAAATATATTTTACTATATCCCTTACCCTTAATAAACTTACCCTTATTACCTTTACTATTATATTTATATATTAATACTTTTCTTTTATTATTAGTTAAAACCTTCCGCTATTTTTATTTATTTCTTACTATTAGTTATAAAATTAATATAGTAAACTATAACCCTAATATTTATAAAACCTAGTAAATAATTCTTCTTTATTTATTTATCTTTATATGCGCTTTATATATTCCTTTATCTCTTTTAAAATGCCCTTACCCTATGCCTTTAATAGGCATATGCCTTTATGCTTATACTTACTGCTGCTTATTTAGTAATATATATCCCTTGCTTTAACTGGCTAATTACTCCTTAAATATCTCTATTAATAATATATTATCTTATATTCTCTTATTTTTCTTTTATATTATAAACTTATATTCTTATTCTTATATATATATTTTTATACTTATTACTTAAATATTTACCTTTTTCTCTTTCTTTCTTTCTATAATCTGCCTATTTACTGCCTTTCCTTTATTACTTTTAAATATTTAAATCTTAGTATTAAGTAACAGTGCTTTTAATAATATACCTTTAACTTAAACTGCAATTACTGCTTTATTTTCCCTTATTTACTGCCTTTTATACTCTTAATCCTTAACTACTATACCGCTTTCCTTATTTACTGCCTTACTAGCTAGGTCTTTTATATTAATAATATGCTATATTACTATAATTTTACTTTCCTCCTTTACCCAGCTGCCTTAAATATATATATTATACCTTTCTTTATTACCTTAATACTTACTTTTTTATATATATTTATTTATTACCTTATTTAATATAAATTATTTATACTATATCCCTTATATATACTTAACTATCTCCTTATTTTAAATGCTTTAGCCTCCTTAGCCTCCTTAATCTCTTTCTTATATAAACCCTTACTATTCCTTAATTACTTTATAAATTATAATAAATATACCCTATCTGCTATCTTAACTTAACCGCCCGCTCTTCTGCATAAATACTTAAACTTAGTATAATAAACCTATATGTATTACTAACCTTATATTTAGCATATTAATCCCTAAACCTAATGCATTAATTACTATAATTAACCGCTTAATTATTATTATTACTATTACTATTATCTATAATTACATCCGCTGCCGCTTATCCTCTTATATTCTTACTTAATTATAATATATATTAATGCCTAATGCTTTAGCTAACTTTTATATCTATAGAATAGTGCTAGCATATATAATTATATACCTTTCTTTATTCTCTTTTACTTAACGCTATGCTATTTCTATTGCTTTTTTATCTTCTGCCTTTTTTTATACCTTATACTAGTTACTGCCTTTAGTCCACTTACCCTCTATAAACACTACCCTATATTAAATATTGCGCTGTCTTATCTAGCCCTAGAATATTACTATACTGCCTATATTAATGTGTGCCCTTTTAAAAAACTCCCTTTCCTTTAATAGCCGTAATATAGCTATTAAAAATACTTATTATATACCTTATAATATAATCTTTTACTTAATCTTATATAATTTTAGCTAGAATATATTTATTTTATTTAATATTATATAGCACTTATTAACTATTACTTAGTTAATAGTAAATTAGTTTTATAACTATTAAATAAAATACTAAAATGCTATTATAAATATTAATTTAAAAATTATTAATATAACCCAGCTGCCTTAGTGTATACTTATTTTACTATCCTATATGCTAGCCTTAATGCTATATTTAATGCACTTATTATATATATTTTTCTATAATATAATTAATAGTATAATTATAATTATTTAGTCTTATTATAAATAATATATTAGTAATATAAATAATATACTTTTACTGCCCTTTATTAATATAATTTATACTATTAAGCTCTCTCCTTATATAATTATACTAATAGCCTTCCTTTACCTTAGCTAAAACTTAGCTGCCTTCCCCTTAATATACCTTAATATTATTAATATATTAACCTACTGTAATGCCTTTAATCTCTATAACTGCACACTCTATTAGCTGCTTTTAAACTTATTCCGCTGCCTTTACTAATATACTATAGCTATAGCCTTGCCTTATATACTATCTTAGCTACTAGCGCCTTCCTGCCTAAAATTAAAAAATTAATATTACTCTTAACTAATTTTATAAAACTTCTTTTATATTAATACTATATTACCTAACCCTTATTATATTTCTTATATATATATTATACTTACTATATATAATATACGCCTTACTTATAAATCCTAGGTATTACTTATATTATTAATATTATTTTTATTTTCTTTATTCTCTCTGCTATATAATAAGTTATATTATATACTTAAATATTTATTTAATATAGTAATTATAATTTATTACTAATTACTTATGCTTAACTTATAGCCTAGTAATTACTTACTATACTATTAAATAATATATTATACTTAGTTAAATAATTACTTTATTTTATAAAATAGCTATATTTTTAGCTTAATTAATTACTTTAGGTCTTAGTCTTATATATTATCTTTACCGCTTGCTCCTATATCTTAGTTTACTACCTAATTAATTGCACTATATAATATAATTTTATTAACTTAAATATATATACTGTGGAATATTAATCTCTTAATTATACCCTATATATTTTACTAAAATAATAAAATTAATTATATATATTATATTAATAATTCCTTAACCTTTAATAGTATAAATTAGTAAATAACCTTAACTTAATTTAATTACTATAAATTCTTATAGTATACTATTATAAAATACATTTGCCTATAGCTTATAAATATATTCTATACCCCTGCGTTAGCTATATTCTTTATTTATATTATTAATATCTCTATAGCGCGCGCTAGCTAGCTAAATACTATATATATTAAAATTAATAATTTCTTCTGGAATTAGTTTAATAACTGCTTATATTCCCTTGCTATTATTTCTTTATATAAATGCCTTAACAGCAGTTAACTGCTTTATCCCTTATAGGTGTCTAGTACTTATAACTATACCTTCTGCTGCTTTATACTTTAAATTAACTATCCTTTAATATATCCTTTCCCTTTCTTAACCTATAGCGCATTCCAGTTATTTTTAATAAATAAATATTTAACTTTATTATTACTATTATTATTATATATATTATCCTATATAATTATTAATAATATATATATACCTTTACTATTATATATTATTAAATTAATTATAATATTATATGCCTTTTATAATATAGTATATATAAACCCGCTTAACTTAGCTATTAAAAACTAAATGTATTAAAATATAACTTAGTTACTAATTTAATTAATTACCCCCTTAGCTATAGTTATAAATTAAATCTTTATTCTATATATACGCATTTTTAATATTTAATTTATTAATAATAGGAACTTATCTTTCTCTTTCCTTACTTATATTATAAACCTCTAAATATATTACTATATATATATAAATATTAATGTATTAAATTACTATGCGTTTACCTTACTTATGCCTTTTTCCTATATTATATTATAAATTTTAACCTAGCGCTTAATATATATATAATATAATACTATAACTTATACTACCTTAATAATAGCTAATAATATAAGTATATAATTTAATACGCTGCGCTAACTGCTATTATCCTAGACCCCTATTACCGCTAATATATTAATTAATATACTATTATATTAGTAATTACTTAATAAATAGTTTAGTATAGTAATAATAAACTATGTGTATATATTACAGTATAATCCTTAAATCTCCTTAGTTTAGTTATAAATATCCTTACTAATACTATTACTATTACTATTACTGCCACTGCTCTTGCCCTGCTTTTTATAGCTCTTTTTACTAGCTAATATTATAGCTTAGTATTTTTAATTAACTTAATATTAGTTATATACTTTAGTAAACCCTTTTTAATATTACTTTTAGGCACTTATTATAGTATATAGCGGCTGCTTCTTTTATAATTACTGCTTTATATAGTAAATAATATAAATAACTTTATATATTATTACTTTATATTATACCTATAAATCTACCTTTATTTATAGCTTAAATAGCTACTTAGCTTATATAAATACCTTACATTAGTTAATTTTAAATATAGCTAATAACTTAATATAGTATAATTAATATATTTTATATACCTCCTTTAATAAATTATAGCACTACTCGCTTATATATTATAATAATCTCTTATCCTTAGCCGGGTCTTTAATTAACTCCTATAATTCTTTTACTTTTAACCCCTTTAAGTGCTTAGTTTACTTAACCTACTATAACTATAAATTAGCCTTATTTTTAAGATTTAATTCCTTAATGCGCTGCGTTAATTACCTATCTGTATATTACTGCTCCTATATATTATTCTATTTATTTAACTTCTTTAATATAGCGGCTTTAATATAATTATCCTCCTTATTATCTTTTCCCTTAGCTATTACTATATTCTTAATAATATTAAATTTAATATTAATTATACTCTTTACTTTAAATTAACTACTAACTACGCAGCTGTAAAATAACCTTTAATACTAAACCCCCTTAGTTTATAGTAACTAGCGCAGCTTTTACTTCTTAGCCTTAATATTACTACCTTTTTTTTAATTATTAACTTAATTATACTGCTCTTTGCAATATTACTATATAACCCTAACCTTCTATATAATATACTAATATATACAGCACTATAACCTATTTCTTTTTAATTCTTTTATATATAGGATTAATATTACTTAATTTAATAATAAATACTTTACTAACTCTGCTTAGTCTTAAATTAATTTAGGAATGCTTTAAACCCTTTAGGCAATTGCTCTTTATATTAATAGCTAGATTATAGTATAGTTTTTTACTAAATATATCTTAACTTCCTTTATAATATATACCCATTAATATTCTTAGTAAAATATAAATAAATATTAATTATTATATAAAAATAGCTTTATAGTTTTTCCTTAATATATATTAATATTAGTATTATAACTTTATTTATTTTTATATAGCCTTTTCCCTTTAATAGTTATATAATAAAATATTAATTAATACTATTATAAATAGGCTTAATTAAAATTATAATATATTACACTTTAATTAAAAACATTTTTTTATTATATTAGTTTATATTTTTTATTTTATACTTTAGGGCATAGGTGCGCTTTAATCTTAAGCTATATATTAACCTTTTAGTTACTAATCCCTTAGGGGTTTATAATTACTTTTAGGCATAGGGCTTTTATTTATATTTTTATATTTTTATATTTCTTTTTCTTTCTAGTAGGATATTCTTACTTATATACCCTTTTTACTATCCTTAACTTTTAGCCTTAGCCTTACTTTCTAATAATCCTAGTCTAATAACTTTCTAGCTTTAATGGCTTTTAGCTCTAATAACTTTCTAGCGGTTTAATATATTACTTAATAGCTTTACTTTTAACTACTAGTAAATTAACCTAAAACTTTACTAATAAATATTAAATTTAAATAAATTTTATAAATTTTATAAATTAAAAATTACCCTTTATATTACTTTACTATTTTTATAACCTATATAAATATTATTTTACTCTTACCTATAGCTAAATATTATTTAATAGACTTTACTTTAGTTTTTAATAGACTTTACCCCCTGTGGTTTTATAGGGCTATATAAATTCTTAATGGACTCTAGTATAATCCGTTGCTGCATAAGTAATAGGACTAACTTACTAATTACAGATAAATTATTAAATTATCTTAATAATTTAATAAGCTAAGAATAAATTATTAGAATCTTAAGATAATCCACAATAGATTATTAAATTTCATAAATAATCCCATCCAGTTAACTAAATATATAAGTTTATTTCTTTACACTCCTTTAAATAACTTAAATAGCCAGTTATTAACACAGAATTAAAATTATAACACACTCTGCAGCTTACCCTTTAAGTAATATTATTATTACTACTTATTGCCCATAAGTCTCCTAACTAATCCGCTAATATAAACCATAGACTAGGTTTATCCCTTGAGAATCTCATAAGCCACTAACTATTTAGGATATTAGTGACTCGGGTTATCACAAGGTCTTAAAGATAAGACCAATAGGAGGGGAGTATTATATTATAACCTAACACTTATAGTTACAACAGTAGGCCTATAGGGTAAGCGGAACTGGATTAACTTAGAACCGGACAGCCAATTAAAAGAGAATTAAGAACTATCTTCTCAATCTATTATAAAATTAATAAAATAAATATTAATCCTTAAATAAATTAAGGAATATTCCCTTAATCCCATTTAAATTAACTAAATATATAAGTTTACTTCTCTACGCTTATTTAAATAACTTAAATAGCTAGTTATTAACACAGAATTAAAATTATAACACACTCTGCAGCTTACTCTCTAAGTGACATTATTATTACTACTTATTGCCCATAAGTCTCCTAACTAATCCGCTAATATAAACCATAGACTAGGTTTATCCCTTAGGAATCTCACAAGCCACTAACTATTTAGGATATTAGTGACTTAGGTTATTACACTAGCTTTCTTCCTTTACTCTATTATTCTCTTTTATTTTCTTTCCTATTACTTAGCCGGCCTAGACACTTACCCTATATAAGAGCTAGCCTTTAGCCTTTTACTTAATTTAATTCCCCTTTTACCTTATTTATTATTTACTTTTATTTTCTTTCCTTTTACTTAGCTAGCCTAAACACTTGCCCTATATAAGAGCTAGCCTTTTTTCACTTAGTTCCCTTTACTCTATTATTCTTTTTTATTCCTTTTTTACCCTTAGGCCTAGACACTCGCCCTATATAAGAGCTAGCCTTCCACCCAGTCCCCTTTTACTTAATTCCCTTTACTATATTTATTATTCTCCTTTATTTTCTCTTTACTAAACCCTAAAACACTTACCCATACAGGAGCCAGCCCCTCTTTACTTAATTCCCTTTACCCCATTATTCTTTTATTTTTATTTTACCCTAGGCCTAGACTCTTACCCTATATAGGAGCCGGCTTAAACACTCGCCTAGCTTTTAGCTTCCTCCTTTCACTCTAGTGTTCTCTTTTTATCTTTATCTTTATTTTCTTTCCTACCTTATTTTCTTTTCTACCTTACTTAAACACTTACCCTATATAAAAGCCAGCCTTATCCCTTCCTTTTCCTTTTTCTTCTTCCCCCCTAGCTTTTTCTCTTATTAAAATATATAGCTTAAGTAATATATCTGCTATCCCCTAGCGCATTTTAATAATAAATATAACCTTTAATATTAAGATTAGGAGTAAGCAAGGGGAGAAGCTCTTTTACTTCTAGGCCGGGGGTCTCCTTAGTAATATAGTCGCTAGCTTTAAACACTTCTCTTATATAAGAGCTAGCCTTATCTTTTCCTTCCTTTCCTTCCTTTCCTTCCTTTCCTTTCTCTCTCTTTAACCTTTACTTATAGCTGCGTGGGGGAATACACTCGCCCTATACAGTAAGTAATAGTAATTAGTAATAGTAATTAGTAATAGTAATTAGTAATGGTAATTGGTGATAGTAATAGTAATAGTAATGGTAATTAGTAATAGTGATAGTAATAGTGATGGTAATAGTAATAGTAATAGTAATGGTAATGGTGATAGTGATAGTAATAGTAATAGTAATAGTAATAGTAATAGCAATATTGCATATTATATAAAGGGGACTAAAGTAAAAATAAATAGATATAAATAAAATAACCTATATCCTCCCTTCCTCTTTTATCTTATCTTTACCTATAGCCGCGTAGGAGAATACACTTGCCCTATATAGTAAGTAATAGTAATTAGTAATAGTAACTAGTAATAGTAATAGTAATAGTAATAGTAATAGTAATAGTCATAATAATAGCAATAGTAATATTATATATTATACAGAGGGGACTAAAGTAATAAAAATATAAATAAGATAGCCTATAGTAAATAAATAGTAATAGTAATGCTATAGTAATAGTAATAGTAATAGTAATAGCAGTAGTAATAAGCATATTGTTATATAGAAGGGGGGGGGGAACTATATTATACTAACTATATTACTACTAGGCCCCCCACCCCACCCCCGGCTTTACCTTACTTTTTACCCTAAGCTGCCAATTATTCATTAAGCCGTATAACATTAAGCCATGCCCCCTGTAATTACTGCGCACGGGCCACTACCCCCCTGTAAATTCATCGAGCCGTACGCATGGCTTAATGTAATATAAGGGCTAGGATTAAGGGTTAAATCCTTAATCCTATTGTAAATCACTATTAAGATTATTAATCCTAAGATAGATTAATATTATATTTCTTAATCCTATTTTAATTAGCTGGCCGGTCCTATGTTAATCCGGTTCCGTCTACCCTATAGGCCGGTTGTTGCGACCATAAGTGTTAGGTTGTAACAATAGCTAGTTATTAATATAGAATTAAAATTATAATACACTCTATAGCTTACTCTTTAAGTAATATTATTATTATTACTTATTGCTTATAAGTCTCTTAATTAATCCGCTAATATAAACTATAAACTAGGTTTATCCCTTAGGAATCTTATAAGCCACTAACTATCTAGGATATTAGTGACTTAGGTTGTTACAATTACTTAGTTAAAGTTAGTGAGCGCTGTAGTAATTACTTATAGCGCAGTAATCACTTGCCTATAATTAATAAGGACGGACTATAGTAATTCCCTCCGGGGCCTATTAGTGCAACCAAGTGTTATTGGGTCGTGACACTAACTTACCTTTTTACTTAAAAGATTTCACTACAATAAAGCAGCAATAACTAATAGGCAAACTTTTTTCAATGT
Source organism: Trichoderma gamsii (assembly GCF_001481775.2). Lineage (NCBI taxonomy): Eukaryota > Fungi > Ascomycota > Sordariomycetes > Hypocreales > Hypocreaceae > Trichoderma > Trichoderma gamsii. Next base: position 13,679 of record NW_020171357.1, read on the forward strand.
TGCGATCAAACTAGTTACAAGGGGGCAGCCGTAGCTGTAACATAAACCCGGGGTAAATTAAATAGTATTACTACTACAAGAGATAAGTGTGATTCTTAACTCCATCCATCTATTACCACTAGTAAATGCCAATAGACATGCCAAATATTGGCGCCGCTTATCACAGGCAGAAGTGAAGATCCAACAGCCCAGTTGAATCTAGACGCGGACGATCCCCCGGCCCTATAAGGCAGCTGAGAGGAGAATGCGGAGATCCAAACCTTGGCAGTGGAACTACGTATTGATAATGGATGCCATTTTCTGCTTGCTTTGGAGCCTCTTTCTTATAGTACGTGGATGGATGCATGGGTCTCACGTACTGCATCCCAGACTTGCATGAGGCTTGTACCCCTCTTCGGTCCTGTTCCCGCTTAAGACCCAGCAAACGCCAAGTTCGGTGAGTAGATTTGAAGCCTGGGCTTTTTGTATGGCTTGCCGAGCGAACTATTAATACTACTACTCTCGATATGTGTTGATATCAATAACTACTTTTTTTGATTAATTCATCAATCGCCTGATGGTTCCTGTCCTTTTCTCTCGCCTCCCCAGTATTCGTGTGGCTGTATTTGCCTACCGTAACTTCTCTAGAAAGCAGGGGTAGGGCTTGGAAGCATGTCACTTAAAGTTAGGCTCAAGTAGTAAGTATTTTCCTAAGCTTAATATTGCCAATAACACTTCAAATTCACGATTCGCGAAGCTAAAAAGTGGCTTGTACAGTAGATATTTATCACAATAATAGCGTAGAGTGTTTTTTTATCGGGAAATGAAGATGTTGGTATGCGCCAATTTTTGAAGAATGTGGAGAAAGCGGAAGCTGTTTTTGCTTAAAACAAGACCATAAACTGACTCTGTATGATTGCAATAATTTACTTTTAAAAGCTTTTTCTTTAATTCATGCACTAAATTTTGTCTCATTTGACAATACCTCTAAAGGTAGGTTGGGCACCAGTATTAAGAATCGATGTTTCTGAAGGTCTTAGGACATACTCTTGAAAACATAGCCTTGCTGAACACAAATAGCATCTTTAACCAACTCAATAATTGCCTCTCCTATAAGTTCTTCATTATTCTGACGCCTATTTCTCGCTCTGCATTTCTGCTCTGTCGGGCTGTTGCCGAGTTTGAAATGCTGTGGATGATGAAGATCCTCCTTCTGAAGCTACCACTTGATTAACGTTTCTGGCTGGATGCAAAAGGAATACGTGTTTTGTTGGCTTCGTGATAGCCAGAATTGTAAACCGTAGTCATCGGCTGCCCCTAACGCATTAAAAGTAGTTATATATCCCCGGACATTAGATAATCAGAATTATGCAAAGTACTGTAAGATTGTTGACTTGAGCCGAAAAGAAACGTGGGCTATAAAATTGATATGATGTGTGTATGTATTACACTAGTTAAGGATATAGTAATAGATAGATAGAGCCCTTGATGATGAGATGGAAAATCGCTGCTTTATAGCTTAGTGCTACGATCCGTCATACCGTAATGTCAATAGGGCAACGATTAGGTCAATATTCACAGTTGTAACAATTACTGTGACTAAACCAGCCATTTACGAGGGATCGGTCTCTTACAAGGGACCAGGTCGTAACAAGACCCCAAACCCGTTCAAAGCGTAACTATAGGAAGCGAATTGACCAACAAATCCAGCAGCTTCTTCAATAGGTAGACACGCCCGTCACACAAAGCTGAAAAGCAACGCTACGGATGCAGAATTAGGGACAGAAACATGTGATAAAAAATGCTGCACTCCAAAATTCTAATTACTCTCCTATCTAGGCCCCGCCAAACACCAAAAGGCTTTGAATTCTAATCCCACCATAGCCATTACGATACAACAGCTCCCGACCACGGTGAACCGGAAATTCGGCTATAACAATGATGCTAATATCCTCATTACTGATGCCTGCTTTAGCTAATAGTTGAAGTATTGCATAAAGCGTCCTTCCTGTGGCAAGTACATCGTCCACTACCACCACCGATGCCCCCCTTGGAATCAAATCCAGGCTCATCTCAATCTTCTTCCCTTTCAAATTGTTAGGTTCAGAAGATGAAATGTGTGATGAAGGCTTGTCGATGGAAACGGTGGGTGGGGGAAGCTTGCCGGCTTCGCGGATCAGCGCCAAGGGGACGCCAACTTGCTGGGCTAATGCCGATGCATACACGAAGCCTCCCGCTTCGCAACAGGCCACCATACCAATTTTATCCCAGTTATTTAGGAAGTGACTTTGTAGTAAAGAAGTGCACAAAGCAAGCCCGCCTTGCTGTTGGGCGATGTTGAGCACATGGCGGAACTCGATACCTGGGCGTGGGAAGTCGGGCACAGGGAGCACCATACTAGCTAGTCGCTCCAGGTCCCCATGGAGAAAGGGAAGCAGGTACGTATCGGCAAACCTCCTTACCGCCTCTTCTCCTGTTGCTCCATTGTCAAAGACGAGGCTGGGGCAGTAGTCCAGTGTCGTCGAACTCGACTTACAATTGCTGGCATTGTCGCTACTATTGTAATTTTCGCAATTATGAACTTTGTGTCGATCATTGCCGCCGGCTTGGCATTTCCGGCGAGTCTGCCGCGTCTTTTCGCTAGCTGTGACCCGAATGTCGAGTAATCTGCTATTCGGAACTAGATGGGACAAGGTCGCGGTAGGCGCCTCATCTCTCATCCCAGTGATCACCAGCACATCCGCATCTGCGGCTCCGGACACCACATTTAGAAATTGCTTTTCTAGAAGCCAAGATTGTTGTCGCATCTTTTCTTTGAAGAATACCGTCAATGCCGGCCGGTGTTGTTCCTTGTAAGCCCGATCCCATAACAGACGGTCTAAGTCAGCGCCGGTAGCTGCTACATATTCTCGCTTGATGGCATCGCTGATACTGGCCTTGTGTACCTCGCGGGGTTGGTCGGCAGATTTAGCGAGCATAGGAACCCAAACGTCAGCGCAGTAGTCCTTGCCGACGCCGCTTTCTCCCGTAACAAGAATAATGAGCTTCTGTCTCTTCGGCAGTTTCGAGAGCGGACAGGCGTAAGCCAGCACGTTATGCAAGTCCAAGCTATGTTTTAGCCGGGCCAGGCGTGGTCCGTTTGGCCCGAAAGCTTTAGCTGCCAGCGCGGTGTCTCTAGGGTCTGGCCCAAGGTCGGCACCATAAGCTCCGCTGCTCAAGGGCAACAAGCTCCTGGCGACGCCATACACCCACTGTATGGCAGCCTGAGTAACCTTGGTTCCGCTCTGGTCACGAGGCCAAACAGCGGTTATCACGCAGGCAAAGTCCCAGTCGCGACAGCCGAAAGCCGTGGCAGCATCCGCCACATCTCCGACAGCTCCACCTCCTTGTAGCAGATGAAGATAACAGAGCGGAGAAGGTCGAGTTTCCATGGCTGCTGCTAAGGCGTTTGCGATGTTCGTGGCCCCGATGTGTTTTAAGAATAAACACCGCTTGAACGAGGAGGTTTTGCCCCTACCGTGTCCGTCGTGCATCCCGGATATATACATCTCAGTTTCGAAAAGACCGACGCTGTCCACGGTCTGGAGGCTATCTTCCGGCCCTAACATCGCACTTGTAAGTCTAGTTGGTTCTGAAGGAAGTTCAGTTGTAGTAGATTCGATCACTGTTACGCCAAGGTGGATCTGTGAGTTATCTGAAAATAAATATGCATCCGCGGAACTATCTCGAGGGAGAGTTCTAGCACATTGATCGAAATCCTGAAGCTTAAGCCGTGTGTCATGATCGTCTTCCAACGGGATACTCCAGTTTCGAACCAAATACTTCCGGGCTGTATGTGTTTCAAAGACAACGCTGACAACGATGCCAAAATTAGTCCCCGCGCCTTTCAGAGCCCATAACAGATCGGCCTCAATTTCTGACTGCACGGCACCGGCTGGTCGATGATTACTTGGTACGCGACCGACATACAGAACCTGACCAGAGGCAACGCTGACCATCACAGCGCCCACAATGGCGTCGCACGCGAGCCCATGCAGTCTGGCCAGATGTCCAACGCCGCCTTGCAGCCATAACCCTGAGCCTACACTTGGGCGTGCTCCCAAAGGTACTGTTACGCCTGCCACCATAGTCTTGCGGACAATGTCTCCGGTATTACAACCAGCCTCTGCGACAACCAGGGTAGTAGAATTGAATTTCAGTTCTCCTCCCCCGGTTTCAGCTGCGACCATGTATACTTGATCAAAAGCACTCATGTCGATAGAAACAACGTTAGGCCAAAGACACTGGCCGCTATGGCTCCCACCGATGACAGTTAGGCCAACATTATGTCTAAGGGCCCATTTCACGCACTGCTGGATGTGCTCGATTTCTGTTGGCCTCACAATCGATGCGGGACGGTGGAGGCGGGCTTCCTGATTTTTTATTATCCTGCTTTCAGTCATCAAGGGCACATGCGCCGTTAAGTCGGGTAATGCGGTTGCATGTTTAGTAAAAGTTGCCATGACGTTGGGTGAACTGAACAAGAGATGGTCGGGGTATGCTTCTTCACGACGGCCCAGTACGTGGCATAGCTTACGCCATTCGCCTCGGATAGCTTCGTCTTGGAGGGTAAAACCCGCGATGAAAGAAGTAAATTGGTCCAATGTCTCATCGTCGGTTGCTATCCGAGCAATCCCAGTAGGAAAAGAAGCCGTGTGATGACACACTAAGCCGTCAAAGTTCAGGTCGCCATCACGATGGAATACCACCACTATTCCTCCTTCTGGGCCTTCATCAAGTAATTTCAGTGCGTGTTCGATAAATCTGCGCTTAGGTTTCATGCCGTACATGCTATGGCAGAATAGGACGACATCAAACTTCCCATCATCACTTGTCCCGATGCTGGTATCGCTCCTTGTGTTTTCGTTGTCGTTGTCTGGTGAGAATGGGATCCGATGAATATCGGGGAGGCCTTCCAGACATGGCAGGGGACGCTCTGTCGCTGAGCTAGGGCGAAACCATTCATCTAGCCTCGCAGCAAACAAGTCGTTAGGCTCGAATGCAACATAGCTCGAGATCTTGCACCTGACGTGATAGGGCAAGTATCCCAGAACACTCTTTGGGCCAGGCCCGACTTCTAGCACCGAGATATGAACACGCGATTCGAATAAACGGTCTAGAAGCGAAGAGAGCTGAGGGACAATGAAGTCTTGGTATGTCATCCATTCCGAGCCCTGCACCAAGACGTCGAAACTGGCGCTGTACTGCGGCTGGGACAACGGCTGCGTTGCGTATGATGCTGTCGCTCTCGCCGTCTGCCTAAGGGCTTGCTTCAAGGTATCGAGAGTGGCCATTCCGGCTTGATAGAAGCACGCTTTTGTACTGGTAGAGACAATAGAGTATGCTTGCGTATGGATGAGGATGAATCGATTAAGCTGGATTGCGTGCCTATGGAGCTGTTGCCGCTTCTTATCCGCCCCGATGTTGGGTGTATTAGAAGGGTTGGAAGGTTAGATTTATTGAGGATAATGTCTCGACATTTGACAAACCTGTCAAAGCACTTTAATCACATTCTCATGCTTTCTCTTATCATTGAAATATTCGCTCCCGGAAGTTGTTGAGATGATTAAGGTCCTCATTAGATTGTGGATGGGACTTTAATGTACGCGCGCGCGTTATGCGATCGCGGCGACATTGATGCATGGCCACGTTAGCTACTTCAATAAGCAAAGGAATTTTCAGCTCACCCTATCAACGAAGACCACGTTTACCGCCAGGTATTTTAAAGAAGTTATAGGTTCCCCTTCTGCGGATAAACCTGTTTTGGCCGGCCTCCCGCATGGCCTATGGAAAGAGGGGGGCGAGATCCTTGTGACAAGACAAAAGTTCAATACATGTATGCATGTATCATGGACCATGTTGATAGGTTGTACGTCGATAGATTATACGTAATACGAGATTGATATCCATTTCCACCGGACGGGGAATAAAACACTCAATGCAAAAGGGACCTTTAACCGCCGTCAAGTCCTAAGAGCATGTGCTAACTAGAGTTAAATCTTTACGAGTCGAGTGAAAGCTGCAAACATTCAAGCCTACACCGGGTGCCGCAGAGAGCATTAGCTCTAAAGTATTCAACATTCCACAATTCATTGCGTCCAGCTAGATGAAAGCATCACAAACATGTATCAAGCTATACCTGTAACCCATAAGCATGCAGCACCTTATTCCAAGTGGACAACGCTCATGGGAGTTTGTGGTGTCATGCAGGACAATTAGTGGCCGGCCTCCCGCATATAGTGGCTGGCCTCCCGCATAAAGACAACAAAAGGACCATTTCAAAGAGAGGGGCTATCGAGCCAAAGCCTGGCCGTTCTATCGGCTTGGGTAACTGTAAGTTATCTATAATGCATGAACAATGGTACATGTATGGGTCGGCTTTAAAGGCTGCTAGGGCGAAAGGTGAAATAATATACGGTTGTTAATGCGCTCTGCTTGATGGAAAATAGCCGTTAAGATAAGCCCAAACTGGGACTGTAAATTTATCGCCCAGTTCATGTATCCGTGTATTTAGTTGAGAAGCAACCCTTTTTGCAGGATCATTCCTTTGGTCTTTGTTCCCGAGCCTTTTTAGGTTGCTCGGACTTTCAGGTCCACTTGCTACAGAATTCTTTTCCTTAAATACCTTACTGTTTGCCTCTTTTCCTCCTGGTCTGTAGCAGTTCACATGGCTAATCCCAAAAACGGTAGCGTCCTCTCTAAGAAGCGGGGCCATAACAATGCTGTCTCTTCTCCGACCAGCCATGATTTAGCGCAAGATGGGCGCAAAAGACGGAAACACAAGCTCAGCAGCCTCAAGGTTCCTGTTGATGGTACAATTTTGAGTGCTCCCGATCTATATAAGAAGTCGCTGCGGAATGCCGTCAGTGATACCCGAGACGACTCATCCATTGAGAAGGTTCTAGTCCCCGAGGATGGCATAGCAACGAAATCGTCCGGCCCAGTGTCCGGTTCTGATGGTCTTTGTAGGTTACTACAAACTTTCTCTTTTACTGAGTACTCTTGCGGCTCGGTACGGGTTTCTTTGTATGGAGACTCACATTTGAACTTCCCAGCGATCGAAACTAGAACCCGCCAAGAAGAGAATCAGGAACAGGCGGCTTTACGCCTAGAGAAGATGCAACGTGCTGTGCGAACTTTGTTAGAGTGCATCGGCGAGGATCCAAGCCGTAACGGCCTGCTAAATACTCCTTCACGTTATGCCAAAGCGTTGCTGTTCCTGACCCAGGGCTACCATGTCAATGTGGAAGATGTTGTGAATAACGCGCTATTCCATGAGGGTCATAACGAGATGGTCATTGTCAAAGATATTGATATATTTAGCCTTTGCGAGCACCACCTTGTGCCCTTTACAGGAAAGGAAAGCTCTTCCTCTCTCGATATGCCCTATACACTCAACTGTGGGGTATGCCGGCTAACTATCTATTCTAGATGCACATTGGTTACATCCCCTCCAATACTGTTATCGGCCTCTCGAAGCTTCCTCGAATCGCCGAGGTATTCTCTCGTCGCTTACAAATCCAGGAGCGCCTTACCAAGGAGGTTGCTCATGCCGTTATGGATATCGTGAAGCCTCAAGGTGTTGCTGTCATTATGGAGTCTAGCCACCTATGCATGGTGATGCGTGGCGTTAAGAAAACTAATACAACGACCCTCACAAGCTGCATGTTGGGTTGCTTTGAGCGCAAGAGTGAGAAGCGAAAGGAGTTCATGCATTTCGTTGGAGTGAACCGGTAGGATAAACAGATATCGGACTTATAGGCTAAAATGCGGATATATAGGAGATCGGGGTTATACGCATAATATAAAAGCAGTAAAAGACATTTTCGTGCATCCTAACTCTGTAATGGTGTCACGACCTAATAACACTTGGTTACATTAATAGGTCCTGGAAGGAATTACTATAGTTTGCTCTTACTAATAATAGGAAAGTAATTACTGCGCTATAAGTAATTACTATAGCGCTTACTAACTTTAACTAAGTAATTACTCCTATAATTATTACCTTTTATATAAAGCAATTAAAAGCAATAGCGCTCTGCGTTGCTCTTTATATAATTGGCCCATCGGTCTGTACCTAATCTGTGGTATATACCGCTATAGTTGGGTTGTAATACCCAGGGATAAGGGAGACCGCAGTGCTCCCCTTTACTGCCAAGAAAAAGAGACACTTCGGAGAAGCCTTCGAAACAGACAATATGCCCTCCGATCGCAAGTTTAATAATCTATACTCTAGAGCCAGTATAGTATATAGCGACTGGTGTTTCAGACTGTTTCCTTACATCTATCAAGCAGGCAATCTAATACACCAAGAAAATATAACATTTTCTGCTTATCAATCTATAAAAGCAGTCTGCTAGAGGCGTTGATTTAATGAAGTTAATCACTATCCAATTCAAACTGACCGCACTGGCACCAAGTGTACCGAGGTTTTCCAACTATTATTTTATATAAAAGACATGTGATACTGTAGAAGTATGCAGGCCAGGTAGTATGAAATGCGGGAGGCCTACAGTCGAGCGGGGTTATGGAAAGTGAACCCTCCCCCCATTGAAACCTATGCGGTGTTTTCTCCCTCCTGTGAGGTTATATTATAATCAGGCTTTCACTCACTTTGTGACAATTTCTTATCTATTTTTCACTCTTACATAAATTACTTCTCATCTAACACTTGAGCCTATTTACCTATTACTGTACTGCAACTCCAGCATGGCATCCAATTATCCCCTTCCGTCGTGTAGTCCTATGTCCCGGACGCGCACCTCGCTTGACGATGTGCAGTCTCTAGCAGATACTATGCTACACGCTTCACTTGGTAAAAGTTGTTCGAAAGGAGATTCTGATCTTCCTGACCGGGGTTTGTTATTGACTTCAGCTACCACTTCGCGAACACGCGAGCGGCTTCGCTTAGTAGAGTTGGAGCGTGATGAAATGCGCCATCTTATCTCACACCTTAAGCACGAAGATGCATCGAGGCTATCTACCACTGAAGCTGAGCTCCGCATCCTCCAGCTTAAGTACGATGTGACGAAGGCCGTCGCTCCACCACGTTCTGAGGGACTGTTTAAGGCAGCCTGCTCGACCGACTTGTTGTTTCTCATGGACACCACTGGCTCTATGCATCCCTATATTGAAGCAGCTAAGGGCCAAGTCAAAAGCATCATTAATGAAATAAACATGGCATTCTTTAACGAAGCCTCTATACGCATAGCGATCGTGGGGTACAAGGACCATGGAGACTCGTGCAACATTCAATTTCTCGATTTTACTCCTGAGACCAATCAAGTGCTCTCATTTCTCAACCAGCTACACGCTACAGGTGGCGCTGATACACCAGAGGATGTGCTCGGTGGTATTCGGCAGAGTCTCAATGCAAAGTGGAAACATCCAACACGGTGTATCATACACATTGCAGATGCGCCGCCGCACGGCTGCACTTTACACGACCTAGGCAGCGGAAGTGACACATACGCCAACCCTGGGAGCGAGCCGCACCACTTGACTCATGAAACTCTACTCAGGCAGATGATTGAGCTAAACATCAATTACGCTCTATTACGTATTAACAATACAACGGATCGCATGGCTTTTACATTCTTCCAAGAGTATGCTCTGGCCTCTTCGCACTGCAAACTTAACAAGTCCAACAGATACTACAGCCAAGCATGCAGCAAATCTATTGGGTCTGACATTGACTTTCGTGGGGGGTTTATTTCGAGACGGCGCACCCAAGCTATGCTGCAATTTGAAGAGTTGGAACTTGGCGCTAACTATAGCGCGCTACAGCATTTGGTTGTTAAGAATATCACAACTTCAGTTTCTCGTGTTGCAAGTGTAGCAGCTGCGTCTGCGGCGAGAACCGCCATGACTCGGAACAGTAGGCCGTTGGGCCCACAGCTCTCAGCCGTCAGAGAGGATGAGAGCGGCATCGAAGAAGTGTTGGAGACCTCACCGCCGCAATGGGATACACCAGGCTGGTTGAATGAGACGCTGCTGGTAGAAGCTTTCTCCACCGACGTTATGGTAACCGGCACCAGCACATTAAACGAAATGATGGCTCACGATGACAACATCAAAATGAGTACGACGGATCTAACCATTCATAAACGGGACCAACCGTTTGCCCAAGGAGCGACACGCGTGGCGGCTTACGCCCGCACGGCGGCCTCCACTAATCACCTTGTGGTCAAATCATTGAAAAAAAATGGAAAGGGGATGGCGCACCTGGCCGACGATATGAGATGCCAAGCCCTATGTAAGGCATTCGCGTTTGAATTCAACGCATTGGTGGGGGAAGAGCACTCGATCGACTTCATCGTTGTAACATGCTTGAGACCCAAGTCAGGAACAGCCGCAGGCGTGAAATACATGTCTCTTGAGCCATTGATCGAAGGCACCTACGTCAAGTACAATTCCAACGCTGGTTGGGTCAATGAGGATTACTCTGATGACCCATTATACCAAGCCGCACAAACATTCTCACACTTCACGTTCGAGCGCTCACGTGGACGCTTTTTAGTTAGTGACCTACAAGGCGTTGGCCACGTTCTTACAGATCCAGCCATCCATACGCTTGATCCTGAGCGATTTAGGCTAATCGAAACCAACCTCGGGGAGGCAGGCTTCAAGTTCTTCTTCAGTACACACCAGTGCAATAACATCTGTCACAAGCTAGGGCTAAAAAGTAAGGCTACGATGATTTTTTCGGGCAGATATGAGTTTAGAGACAAGTGGCCGGACATGAGCAGGGTCGCCGATATGATGGTGTGCTGCTCGAACAAACTGTGCAGTAAAATTGTGCGTGTGGCAACAGCCAAGTTGTCGGAGGAATTCCCCGGGTATTGTTGGTGCGACATATGCTGGCCGCAGCTACGCTCGTCTATGGTCCAATTGGTTTGCATTGCTTCTGAAGCACATCATATATTCGATGTGTCCAAATTCTTTTATGAGTCGCAGGGGCAAATCATGCCCCGCGCATGCCTGAAGCATCGTACCAAGGACTCTGGGATCTAATTAGCGGTTGTATGATTAAATCGACAATAAGTCTATTGTATATATAGTTTTGGAATCAGGTCGGTATCGGGCAATCTTGTTACTAGCAGGGTAAGAGTAGTAGCAATATTCAATCTTGATTGCTATGAAGTGATAACAACTGGCTATCTAAGTATTCTAATGAATGTAGTGAAGTGAACTTATATACCCAGTTGGTTTTGGGTTCGTATGGTTCATTGAACGAGTATGTAGAGTATGAGCTTATATGGCTTGTAAAATAAGTTGGGTGAGCTGGGATTCATTGGTTAATTGGGTTATAGTTAATCTGATTGCGCCTACTTTGGGTTTAGCTGGTGGACTATTGTTACGATCCGGTCAATCGTAGCAGCTAGATCCTTATAAATAGCTGGTTCCGTTACAATGATTGCTACAATTGCGATTATTGGCCTAATCTTTTGCCCTGTTGGCGCTATGGTATAACGGAACGTAACAGCTATTATATTGACCTGCTAACATACTAACACCATTTTATTACATTTAGATTTTATTTATCTTCTACCCCTTGAGAGATACAGTACCATGCTACTTTATATCCTTAACCCTTTCTAAACAGCAATTAAGCTCTCTTATAACAGGATTATATAATTTCTACTATTGCGGATATTTTTATTTAAACTCTTTAATAAGCTCACGCACTTGAGTTTCCATTTTACACACTGCCTGTGCTTATTGTTTATATGTAATAGCTAGACTGTCTATATTTAATATAGCCTTAGCTTTATTACTTCTTATAATAGGATCTAAATCGCTATTAAGATACACTGCGGTGCGATTTTAGTGTTATTTACATTAATTCGGCCGATAACTTTAAAGATTTTTATATATTTCTAGCCCTTTTCTTAAAAATTAGAGATACTTATTAACCTTATTGCATTCCTTAAAGGTCTTAGTAACACGCATTTGCCTTATATTACTACATTTATAGTGGGAATACTCTCCCTTAGGAGAGTTATTTAACTCTAATATAAGTATTGCGGAAAGAATCCGGGAAGGCCCAGTTAATATTTGCTCGCGAAAGCTAATTAATTTAGTATATAGCTTACTTTTAGGCATTTAAACTAAATTTTACTCAGGCTGCATTACAAAGGGCATATACTTTTTCTAAAGCAGACTACTTACTAGTTTCCAGCTGTTAATAGGGTAATGTTTAATATTTATTGCTAATAGTAAATTCGCAAGGGTACTAATTCTATAAGACTTAGCATAGTGTCTTAGAAGTCCTTAATGCGCAATAGGCCACTATATAAATAGCTTATCTTCTTTATTTTTATATATAAATCCACAGCTGTGTGAATGGGGGAGAATTTAATAGCTCCTAATAAATAATCTTTTTAGCTTTTAATATTACTTACAGGCGCTAGCCTTCCCTTATACAGTTTTAATAGCATAAAAACTCTATTAAAAGAGCATATAATAAGGTTTCTTATTCTAGCCTTTATATTTAAAGTAATTATCCTTAGATTTCTAGAGCTAAGCAAATAAAATATAAATATTTTTTATTACTAGCCTATTTCCCTTAGTAAGTTAAAGCAGTTAATAATCTTTAAGCATAGAATTTATTATACTATTATAGCAAAGAGGAATCTCTCCTAATAATATAGCCTCCCTGCATTCTAGCTTTAACACTAACTTAATATAAAAGAATATATCCTTCTAAAATGCATATAAGCAAAGCTCTTAAAGATAATCCTTTAAAATATTTAGGTATACAGGAGTAACACTAAATTTAAGTATTTATTAATAGGCCTTATTACTTAAATAAAGTTAATTTATATATCTTAAACTTAGTGGTACTAGGCGCAATAGGCAGTCTATATAATAGGATTATTAAATATTATATAAGCTGCATATAATTAGCAGAAAGTAAGCATATTCTAATTAATTTTATTAAGGAACTAAGTGTAGCTATATATCTCTATAGTCTATTTAAATCTAAGACCTTTATATTAATGTAATCCGCTTAGTTAATATAAATTAGGTTATAGTTATATATCCTGCTAGTAACCACTAACTTTCTATATTAGTTTACTTATATATAAGAATTAAAAGCAATAAAGAAATATAAGTATAATTCTTATATGCTCCTAGGTTATAAAATGCAGGTCTTAAAAGCTATATACTAACTTAAACCTTATACAGAATTTATTAATATTCCACTATACCTATTAAAGCAGGGTTTTAGTAATAAAACTATAATATAAAGAGTTATCCTCTATAAGAGCAACTAAGTGTTTATTATAGAGGCCTTAGGGGCAAATAGAATAACCAATTGTGTGGAAGAGATTCCTAGAAACGCAATGCTCCTCTCTAATGCTAAAAGATTTATACATTAATCCTAGTAAAGTAAAGTAATACTAAAGCTTTATATATAGGTATACCTTAACTAATGTAATTAATTAATAGCTAAGGCCACCTTTAATAAATTCCTATATTTTCCTTAATTTCTTATTTAAAGCAAGGGTTTTAATAGCTATATTTATAAATATATATATATTTCCTATTACAAAGACTTCCTTAACACTAAGGTAAAACTAAGAGTAAAGAAAACTAGTAAAGCGGCGTTTAGAGCAATTCCCAGTCTTAACCATTAAGCTCCCACTATTATAAAGCATAGTAAATAAATAAAACACTTACTTCTAGGATCCTTTATTAGTGGATAAATTACTAATTTAAGAAGAATATAACTCTAGGCAATATCGCTTATATAGTAGTATTTTAGCTTATATATTTTCTTTATTATTATTTCCTTTAGCTGCCATTAGATCCTAAGGTATAACTTTTAAAAGCTACTGCAAGTAAGTCTCCTTTCTAATGTTAATATAAAAGTAAGTTATAATAAAGCTCTTATTTACTAAATTAGTCTAGTACTCTTTAAACCTTAATACTATTCTCTCTTAGGTAATATCTTTAGTAACTATTTGTAAATTCTTTGCTTATAGAAGGATAGTAATATCTTAAAACTAATAAAAACCTAGCTCTTAAATAGCATTAAAAATATAAGCTTAAATATCTGCCAGTAGCTTTAGCAGTAAATAGTATATTAATTATTATTCCCGCGCAGCTAGATGCATATGCTATGTAAGTGTTTTTATATTATAGGTAGTAAAGTTATATTAGCTATAGTTATAGTGTAATAGATAATATTAAATATATGCACTGCTATAATTTTAGTAAATTACTAGAAGCAGAATATTATTTATTTATAATTAAAAATCTTTATTATAGAGCTTACTGCTCTTTTATTTAGCTTAGTATAATTTAAGAAAAAGGAAATATAAGGATATATCCTTAATGCTAATAATTCAGCTGAATGTATAATAGGGAATTTAGTATATAAGCCAGTAGACCTAATATTAAACTCTGTCCCTATTAAAATATATCACTGGAATTAATTAAAGGTATAAAGCGGACTAAAGATCTAAGACTATTATTTTAATAAGTAATTAATAAATGCCTTATTTAGCAACAGCAAGGCTGCTTAAGAACTCTATAATACTATCTACATTAAAGGTAATGCCTACACTAGTTAAGACTCTCTTATCTTTATCCAAGGAGATATAAAAGACTTTAACTCTTAAATTAAGGCCACAGATAACCTTCTTTTTAAATTTAGGGTTTATTTCCCCAGCTAGGTTATCTTTCTTACTTATAATAGCCTTATTACTAAGGACATTAGCGCCTAATTTAACTATAGATTCTGGATACTTAGCAAGGCTAATTTATGCATTTGGACTTTTTATGCGGTTTTATTTTACTGCTTAGTAATAACTATTGTAATATCCTTGAAATTTAATAAGTTATTCTGCTAGCTTCTATGCAAGGTGTCTAACTAGATTTAACTTATTGTTCCCTGGCTGGGGCAAGGATTCTGGGGGTGCATTAAAGCTAATGACCTTTTCTAGGTCGGGACTATTGTATTTTAGGATAGGATTAGATTCTGCATTATTTACAGGAGTTCTATTATTAAAGATAGCTTACTCTGCTATATCCCCTTTTAACTAAGGATTAACTTTAGCTAAGAATTATAATATATCTCTTTAGTCTAGTTATAGTGTATTAGTAGGGTTAGCTAGTAAAAGGAAGCCGCCAAATGTGCTTACCAATTATAGAGATAGGACTGGGTTATAGAAGTTAGTATGCGTTAAGTTATATTATGCAGAGGAAGCGTCCCACTGCGCCGCTCGCTTCTATTCTACATCCGCTGCAGCTTTAGCCTTAGCTATTAAGTATTTTCAGGGCCTACCACACTTACACTTTCCCAGGGTATTTCTATAGCTTATATTATCTATAATGCTATTACTAGTAAAATCGGG
This sequence comes from Trichoderma gamsii, assembly GCF_001481775.2. Taxonomy (NCBI): domain Eukaryota; kingdom Fungi; phylum Ascomycota; class Sordariomycetes; order Hypocreales; family Hypocreaceae; genus Trichoderma; species Trichoderma gamsii. The sequence continues at coordinate 29,062 of NW_020171357.1, forward strand.
TTTTCAAGTAGAAGTATATAGGTAGAATAAAGAGTTAAGAGAAGCTGTAGAATAGGAAGAAATAAAGGCGCAGAGAGTGTTAATCCAGAGATTAAAGAGAAAGAGGGGCCTTTTTAATATATAGGTTAGAAAAGCAGATAATATGTTTATCCATAGGTAAGGAAGGCAGATGGTTTTTCTAGTCTATAGGTTAAAAGGCAGGAAATATAGAAAACAAAGCTTTCTTAGTTCTTTACCTAAAGAATATATAAGAGAGCTTGTGATATACTGTAAATAAGGGTGCATGTAAGACTGCTAAGACCTAGCCTCCAATTAGCTAGGTTATCTATTAGTGTATAAGGTAGGTGCTGGATTCCTAAATGGGATTAGTTAACTGCGAAATTCAAAAGAGTCAAGCTTTAACCGCTAAAATCTAATTAGCTAGTATATTTATCATTAACAACAAGGTCAACAAATTAAAGTGCAAATTTCACAGCAACAAAGAATAGAAACACATTAACTAATATATAAGACAATATATAAGCCTTAAAATATCCTTAAATTTAATTCTTAATTATTTTATACTATTTTTAGCTTCTAGTTTAAGATGTTAAATATATAGTAGTGTAGGCAAGAACGAGACCTGGCAAGATATTAGTTAGCAATTCCGGAGTAATATGGGTTAGTATAGGGAACCCCAAATTCCAGGCCACATGGACTAGGGGGGGAAATAAGCTGGTTATAAAATGAACCTACCTAGAACTTCCCTCGATGCCGCTTATTTGATCATTAAAGGGGGCTGTGTCTAGTGCGCTAGTAAGCCGATAGCCGGAAGTTGCGCACGTGGCCGGTGTGCCGATTTAGCCATTAAGCCACGACGCTGAATGACGACGTCGAAAGAATAGGATTAAGTCGCACACATACCGACTGTCAGATGCCGTTCATTTTTGACATCTTCCTCGAGCTTCTGGTCAAATACTACAGTTGATTGTTGTTACATCATGACGCCCTCCGAAGATGCGGTAGCCAAGTTCATCTCCTGCGTTCCAGATGCCGACGAGGGCAAGGCGTGGGTCTTTTTGGAGGTAAATACTCTAGATTCGTGGTCAGCGATTGCAGCCGCTAATTCTGGGGTAAGGGGGCGTCGAGTATAGACGAAGCGGTAGAGGAATACCTCGATAATCCGGGAAAATATTCACAACTAGAGCCCAAGTCTCTCAAGCAAGCCAATGTCGCCCCTGGCTCAGTCAGTGAAGCACCTCCGGTGTACCCTGCGCCATCACATAATGTCTCCAACAACGGCAAAGGACACACCGTCCATCAACATCTACGGCCACACACGAATGGAGTGATTGAGGCAGGGAGGATTCGTGCTAGAGATGAGGTTTGCGTTCACTTTCCCTAACCTCCCACCGAACTTCAGTCTCATGAATCGCAGCAAGAAATGCAAAATATTCTCCAGAACGTGCAGCTGGCACACCGCATATATAATAGTGACATCGAGCCAGAGCATGATGTGGACACCTTTTGTGGGTGTGACATTCACCAATACATGGCTCTAAAGGCGAGGCGACTGAACGTGCAGAACAGGTGGTCAGAAGCTGTCATGTACCCAGGTAAGAAACATCAGACATTCTCAGGAGTCCTCGACCGCTCATCGACTAGACTGACAGATTTCAGGCGAAAAGTCATACCATAACAGCTATCAGACAAGGTTGGGTTTTTTTTCCAGCAATCCGTATAGAATGCGCGTCATTTCGCCGTATGGCAACTATAGTTCAGGCTATATAGGTGTGGCGCGTCCTATAGCCAGGTATTATAGTCTTTCAGTTCATCAGACTATTAGCTTGAATGCGCAGCTCAACGGGGAGGCCCAGTCGGCCATCAATGCAAAGGAGCCAAGGATGAACATTTGGGACCTTGAGAATCTTGATAACTCACGGTCAATTGTAACCAGCGAAGCGTCTTCAACATCAACAAAAAAGGGGGATGGAGGATTAGCCTACAACAAGTCCGAGAAAAGTGGTGAACAAAGCTCAGTGAGTGCAGTGGTCAACGAGAACGGCGAAGCATCTTCATTTAGCAAACCATCAAGGTTCGTAACGCTAAAGAAGGCCTTTTCGATCAAGTCTCCCGAAGAGAAAGCAGCCATTAAGCTAGAAAAAGCGCTGGTCCAATGCAGAAAATTACGTGACGAGATCGTTCAGGAGGAAAATGGCAGATGGCCAGACACCGAGTGGCGACAGATCGTGGACGCCTACCAAAACAAAGTTGGGATGACTAATACAATCGCCCAAATGCGCCAACGAAAACCCCTTCAATACCTTCATATGCTAAGAGCAGGCTACTTTGAGCCTATTCCTGTGGCGTGGGCGAACCAGATATCCAATCCTCTCAAGTTCACGGTTGACGCAAGTGCAGGGTGGAGAGGCATTACACCGGCTTGGAGGGGCTACGACGATACAGCAGAGGAGAGGCTATACTGGGTGTTAAATCACAGAGCCGGGACCGGACAGCGGCTGAAGCCTGACATTATTTCCGCACTGGATATGGCCCGAAAAAGGATGGCATCTGCTGTAGAGCCACCCCCGATATATTTTGCAGCAGACGACACTTGCCACCTCCAGCATACCTCCGAAGGCTACTCCAAACAAGTCATGCCTCCGCCATTTCGGCCCTATGACGTTCCGGAGACTGCTTCGGATAATAGCGTGATATTGCTAGACGTATCTGGCTCGATGGACTTTGAGCCAATGCGGCCACTGTACGACGAGTATCTCATAAAGGGATACACTCGATCTACTCAACCCAAGAATAGAGGTGGGGTATTCAATCTTGTCCAAAATGACAGCGAACACTAACCACACTCATTCCGTTGCAGATACTGCCAAAGCCATCATCCGCCGATTCACAGACGCCCTTGCCAACCACGATCACAACTTTCAGGGTTACCAGCTAACCACATTTGCCAACCATGCAGATTACGTTGGCGTTCTGAACCACCAAAATTTCGAAAAGGTCTGGCAAAACGTCAGATTCGGAGGTGGCACGCGCGTTATGACGGGATGGCAAAAGGTTAAAGAGCTCCATTTTCAAAAATACTCAGCATCAGCAACCTATCACCCGGTATACGGCTGGCAAGCGGGGCCGGAGACCCCCATTCTAAGGGTCCTTCTGCTACTAGATGGAGAGGCCCAAGACATGGACGAGTTTGAACTTGATCTACTGGGCCTCTCATGGGTTCACGTCACTATATTCTTGGTCGGAGTGGACGGCTGCCCACATCACCACCGGCACGCAAATGAGTTGCAGAGAATAAGCGAAGTCAATCCACATGTGTCTTTTGTTGATGCACAAGGGAATACACCCGAAAGGTTTGTAACTCATGAGCTGCTGAAGAGGCATTTGGGTTATGACTTGTCCCTGCAAGAGTTTGAGGAGATGGAGGATCCGCCTGCTTATACGATGTGATTTTGAGGACTTGATTCAACTGCAATTCGTAATTTCTAGTTAGGATCAGGATTATAAAGACACGTATCTCCTGTCGTATGGTGTATTAGTTGCTTTCACTATTGGTGCATGTTGTCAGATGTAGTCTTCTAATGTATTATGCGGATTATTGTAAACAAATTAATCAAGATAACTGCAACTTCTGTTTGTCCTTTTCTTTTTATCTTATAGTTATTAGTCTATAATAAAAATATTATGTATTTTTATTTTAAGTTATTATAGTAAATTATACAGATTTTAAGAAGGTATTATATACATCTTCCAATAATACCTTCCCATGGTCTTAAACTAATATCAAGACTTTTACTATTATTATGTAAATCAAGAGAATAGTTTCCAAGTACCCATTCTACTGCCTTAATATCTCCAATTCCTGTCCATTGTAAATATTTGCCAGTGAAATTTGTAACTGTCACCCAGCACTCGTGTTCTGAGAAGCGTTTATAAGCTACCACATCCTTATGCTTCGGATCCAGAATCTCGAACCCGCCATAAATGAACACTTCTTTATGTTCCTTGCGTAATTGCAGGCAACGTTTCCAATAGGAGAATACGGAATGTGGGTTGTCCAATTGATCCAGAGCATTGATACGGGGGTAATCGTCATTAACTCGCATCCATGGCTTGACGCTTGCCTTGCAGAAACCAGCATTTGGAGAAGCGTCCCATTGCATTGGAGTTCGTGTATGGTCGCGGGCTTTAAGCTCTATCATCTTCTTTGCATACTCCAGCTTTCTGTGGTTATTGGCAAATTGCTTGCTCGCACTAATTGAGACGAATAAGCTCAGGTCAAGACATAGTTTTAACAAAGGTCAAACTCACAACTTCCAGTAGCTCTGAGACTCAATATCCTTGTATTCTGAGATTGGCCAGTCCGGAGGAATGTTTCGCATGCCTAGCTCCTGGCCTTGATAAATATACCCCGTTCCACCAAGCGTTGAGTGCTTAGTACAGAGCATCTTTGCCGCATACTCACGCCACTCGTCACTATCATCCGCAAATCGTGACAGTGATCTTGGAGAGTCATGATTCTCACAAAATACTGCGTTCCAACCGTCTCTGTCAATCATTAACCGCTGCGTTCGCATATGAATCCGCTTCATATCGGCAGCATCCCATTCTGAGTAAGACCACTTCGAACGGCCCGGTTCATTATCCAGATTCAACAGGTGAAATAGAAAGATCATGTTCAATGATCCTTGCAACCCGACGGTACGGATAATCTCGTCTTCATCGTTCACAAACGGCATCTCACCGACTGTGATAGTGTCATATTCATTCAGCACTTTCCTTATACCTTGCAAGTATTCGGTTAGGCGCGGTCCATTGGCATAAAACTTGTCGCCAGGCTGATAGTACTGGCCTGGAATCTTCTCTTCTGCATCTGGGAAGTGCTGAACTTTAGAGATGTGGTCTATGACGTCCAAGCGAAAGCCACAAACACCTCGATTCAACCAGAATCGAATGATATCGTGCACTGCATCTCGGACTTCTCTGTTCTCCCAATTGAGGTCGGGTTGTGCAGAGGAGAATACGGACAGGTAGTATTCTTTTGTGACTTCGTCCCATTCCCAAGCCGATTCGGCTGTGTCTAGGGTACGGCACCAGTTGTTTGGTGGAACAGGCTTGCCGTGCTTGTCAACTCTGCCTTTCTTCCAAATATACCAATCTCTTTTGGGATTTTCTAGGGAAGACCGCGACTCAAGGAACCAAGGATGCTATTTCATTATCAGACCCCTTAGCAACTTGCCATTTGCGTTTCGGACAATTACCTGATCAGAAGTGTGGTTTACCACAAGATCCATCATTAGCTTCATGTCGCGTTTACCAAGCTCGGCAATGAGGTCGTCAACATCCATCAACGTGCCGTACTTGGGCTCGATGTCCTTATAATCTGAAACATCGTACCCCATGTCTACCTGGGGGCTTTTGTATACTACTGGTGTGTTAGCAAGATCTTGCAGTGGCAGTCAAATAATTTACTTGGAGACAACCAGATCACATCAGCTAACCGACATATATTAGCAGATTGTATCATGCAATGACCGATTTACTTGCCTCCCAGCACTTTCAAATAGTCCAATTTCTCTATGATTCCACGGATATCACCAACGCCGTCATTATTCGTGTCCCGGAAAGAAGCTGGATATATCTGCAGCGTGTCAGGGCTTGAATGAAGTTTAATAGACAGGCTTCGGTTGGTAAGAATTACTTGATACACGATGCACTCCTTCCACCAAACACGCTCAGTCTTGACGAGATTAAGATCTGACATCTTATGAGATAGTGTTTTGCCACTGTTAAAGGACCTCTGATAACTTCCTTTCAAGCCCTTCAGTTGATGTAGAGGGAAAAGCAAAGGACCGAGCTTTTGGGGGGCAAAATGCCTGGAGAAGGATTTCATGAGATTTGCAGAAGGCAAGATGGATGTTTTCCTCGTCCAAGGATCAAGAAATGCTTGTTTAGAAACCCCTTTTTAAGTTTGTTTTTGGCTGCCTGATATTTCAGCAATAGGAAATTGACGTCAGCACCACGCAAAGCTCAGGTGAGGTGATTCAAAGACATGCTCAGATTATACGAACTATGATATCAAGCTGGCATCTCTCGGTGAAGGTAAAACACGCATTATGATATCAAGCTGACGTTTCTTTGTCAAGTAAAATGACGTCCGACGGATGGTGGTAGGTACACCCTGATTTGAGACTTTGCTCGGCATTGAAGTTTGATACTACGCGCACGTGGGATGTCCCACATGTTGTTGCCGGCTTCTACACTGTGGTATTGCTATACCTTAAATTGGCACATTTTTGGTAAGTTTGATGACAAAGAGTGAGTATCACTCCACACTTATATTTAGCGATCATAATTCAAGTTATCCAACTATTCCCGCGTTATTCGATTCGACCGATAGAGTCATTAACCACTTTTCAATAGCCGTCTCATCTAAATTCTTTAACCACTGTTCTGTCGTCATACGCACTTTGTTTGAAAGGTTTTCGTACTCGCATCTGTTATTCATGAGTTTGTTTACGGCTTTGACCCATGGTCCGATGTCTTGGTCAGGCACGATATATGATCCATCCTCATCGCGCTCCCCTTGGATGGGATTGACCGTTATAATGCAATCAAGTCCTAGCATGGACTCAGGTAGTGCGCCTGCGTTAGATGAGATAACTGGTATGCCGCGGAGGTGGGCCTCAATCAGCACTATCCCCCACGCCTCAAACCAGAGTGAAGGCATGAGCAGCACTTTGATATCGCGCCAGGCTTTTTCCATATCTGTACATGTTGAGCGAACACTGCGCGTGAGGGGCGAAGCTCATATTAGTTCATAATGCTCGACGCGCAGTAATTGTTAACTTGAACTCACGAGATATTTTGCAGCTCGCTTAGCTGCTTGCCAACCTTATCATCGAAGCCCCAACTCTTGTATACCAGAAAGTCGTACTGTGGACCTGACTTAGCAAGATTCACGAGGATGGGCAATCCTTTAACTGCGCACGGATTTATCATGCCGATAAATTTCTTGTCCCAGTTGTGTAGATGGCTGGGCAGTGTGTGATTTCTCTCCTCAAGGTAGGTCCACGGATGATGCACAAAAAAGTTGGTCTGCAGCTGTCCCTGCTTGAAAGCGTATTGTTTGATAGCTTGGGAGACGCTCCAGATGCCGTCGAGCATTTTCAGATGTTTCAGCTCACTCGTTGAGCTTGCTTGTCCAGGCACGCCACCCGCGAATGGACCGAAAGGAAGCTGCTCGGCAGTATGTATGACGTTTATACGGCACGCATTCATAGTGGGCATTTCCAGGGCAGAAGTGGCCTGCATAGACAAGCCATCATTGAAGATGATGTGTGTAGGTGAGAAACGCGTTATTTCCTGTTGCAGGAAGGAGACAAAGTCGTGCAGTCGTGCAGATAGAACTCCGGTCTAGTTGAGACACAAGTGTGAATTAGTTAATTTGAATAAAGTCGTACCTTGAGTGGGCAATTACCTCAATGTATTCAGCCGTCTCTCTAGCCATTACCTTGGATATGTTCTTCTTGCCACCGAATGCAGCGTCAAATGTCTCGCTGTCCAACGCAACAATCTGTACGTCATTCTCCATGACCAAATCAATCACCTCGACATCTGTCTTCGACACGCCGTTCTCAGCTCTTAGCTGTAGAACCTTTTTACTAAGGCCTATCTCACGACTACCGCTCTTATTCATGCTCTGGATATAGGTCTCTGTCTCACCTTGATGAGAGTAACAAAGTTGGATAACAGAATGACCACGTGAGGCAAGAAAACGCAACAGGCAGATGTTCGCTTTATAACCTCCTGAGGAAGAGAAAAGACCCCTTGCAGTCTGTACGAGAAAGACACGCATATGCGTAGTAGCTGAGCCAAGACTTGAGCCAAGACTTGAGCTGAGACTTGAGCTGAGACTTGAGCTATCAGAAGAGTCGCTGGAGTGGCAGCAAGAAGACGATTGAGAGTACGATAGGCGATCCATTGAGATGATCAAAACTGAGGCTTGTAGGACGCAAATGTCGTTAGAGGGACGATATAGCAAATAAGTATTTGATTGTTTACAATTTATAGCAAGAGCAGCAGCAGCTTCTGCGTGTTTTATAGAGCGCACGAAGATGATATAGATTTGGATTCGTGGAAAATCTACAGGTCATAAGATCGTCAAAATTCGTTAGTTTAATGCTAATGCTGTCATTGAAGTTAATGCTAATGCTGTCATTGAAGAATCACAGGAGTCTCCACAATAGCGTTAAGAAGAAAAAGAAAGTTGCGATATTATCGTCACAGAGTCATGATACATTTTTTTTAAACTATTAGTTCAATAAGCTAAAGTAAAGCAATTACTATTTGATTAATATTATTATTACCACTTGGCTAAGTATCTCGCGTTAACCTTGAGTAGACGCGTATGCGGTTTGTTATCTTATCCGCTGTAAATCTTGTGCGGATATTACTCCTTGATGATACCCTATACTGAGCTTTAAGCTGTTTGTATAAGTCTTCGGCCAATTTTGGAGAAACGTAGCCAACCGCGATTGTTCTGAGCTAATATCTTATACGCTTGTTTACATACCTGCATCCAAGATAACAGAATGCGGCTCCAAGTCTTTCTTTTGCTTACTTTGTAAGTGGAAGTAATAGACTACGTATTAATTGTTCAACACGAGCGATACTACCTGGCAAAGGTCGTCGAGTCACTTATGGAAAGGAGGCGTTGAACTATGTCTATAGCCTAGTAATGAATGCCTAAAGGAGAGAAAATTTACAGATTTAGAAAGTTTGAAAATAACGTGCTGCAGCACTTATGGAAGCTAGACACTTACATAAAACTACAACCTGTACAGATGTGACTGGAGTACTGCCGAGACTGGCACAGAGACTATCTTCTCTTCTCCTGGGCTGCGAGCTCGCATTGATTGATGCCATCGATATAACGGCTGCTGATCTAGTCTCACCTGACTCCGAAGCAGAGTATGAACTATGCTACTGTGACAAAGGACAGTAATAATGGCTATGCTTGCTTCACCTAAGGGCAAACCTTGTTTTTTATTGATTATATAACTCAAGCCCTGGGTTATATAGATTTGTTCCTGGCTTACTACTTAGCTAAATTAAGCACATTTGTTTATTCTATATCAGTTATTGAAGATTTACTTCATATTAGTTATTGAAGAAAAATCTTTCTCTGGATAAGACGGCTGAGCTTATTACTAATAATATCGCTCTAAGTGCTAGAAATTACTGGCTCCGGACTTGGGCTCCGGGCTTGGCCATACTGTTATTAAACTACTCTACAGTCTCCTTCGGCGGAAACTCTAGCCTCTCCGCCTATTCCGTGGCAATTCGTACTACAGCTTTTTAAAAAGTGGCGCCGCCCCCGGCCTATAGAGGGGAACGCCTCAAAAACCTAGGCGCCCCCTGTATAACTCGATGATGATGGTGGCTTAACCGTTATATGCTTGGGCTTCGGCCCGGCCCCACTAAACACACTGCAGTCCTTGTTTTCGCAGCGGAATAAGCGGATATGGCCTTGAAACTTGTAGAGACTTAACTAGTAGCTATATCTTTAAAGGCCTATATCTCTAGAGACTTAACCAGCAGCTACATCTCCAGAGACTCAATTAGTAGCTATATCTCTAAAGAATTAACCAGCAGCTATGTCTCTAGAGACTTAACTAGCAGCTATATCTCCAAAGACTTAGCTAATAGCTATATTTTTTTAAAATCTACTTAAAAGCCTTCTTAACCTAAACCTATAAAACAAGTTTTTAAAATGTAATTATAATGATAAAGTAAAATATAACTATATTACTTATTGAATCCCTCATATCTTTTTGCTAATATAAACTAGCTCTTAGTTTATAAATTAGGAACCTACAGTTGAAGTACACGTTTTTCACCAAGTAGCGTTGCTCGATTCCAGGGGTGTGAATTTGCCATAGTCTTTCTCGAACAACTTCGCCGTTAGATTTCTCGGAGAACAAGATTTCAGAACGCGAGGAACAATTCTCCACTGGTCAAATGCTCGACGATTCGCTTCTACAGCTGACATGCCACCAGCGCCTCCGTAGATGTAGCCGAAAGGTTTATGTCCCATTGCATTTCGTGCTTGCTCTTCCAGAAGGTTTGGATCCGTCGTGACGATTGGCAGCTTGTCATTGAAGATACCATCCTCGTACATCTTCGCTATGTGAGAACCGTATGGCTGTCAACGATCACCGTAGCCTCCATTCCTAGGGTTAATCATTTTGTTGCGTCCAACGATTGACGAAGAAGCCTGTCAACTTATTAAACAAAATTGGAAGTTAATTTGGGGAAGTAGATAGTAAAAAATACAGCGGGATGTAGAGGGTGTAATATATATCTCATTTCCTTCAACCCAAACCTATCAAGTCTCTTCGGCTGCTCTTTTATAATATTCTATCGGCATAAGCTGCACCTCTAACCGGCTGTAAAAAGTGTAATCTGCTCCCTTGTTAATTTAAGGCGCAAAGCCAAGGCTCTCACGACTTAGTACTACCTATTGACACTGTACACAGTCAGAGAACCTACTCACTGGGTCTCTACCTGATAGCCTTGTGCGGCTTCATCGGAATCAAGGATCATGATATGGTACAGTTTTGTTGTAAATTAAAGCCGAATGTTGCGTTTGGCGAGGAATTATGCTACCTATCTAAATTAGTTGTCAAATACGCCCACTTACGGGCTATATCCGATGTGCTGCTTCAGAGTGGAACGCTGCCTTGTCGCCCAAGGGCGCGCGCTCATGTCGTCCTCGGCAAATCTTCACTCCTAGCTTTGTTTCGGCAATTTTATCGCTACTCTACATGAAGAATAGTCGCTTTAGTGGATATGGTTTGTAACTGAGGCTGCAGAATGACCGAAAGAGTAGCTTAAATCGTATTAGACGCGACAAAGGGAGCAAAGGGAGCAAAGGGAGCATTGTGAATTGAATAGCTAGTAAACCAGATAAAACTTACAATGAGTAAGAAATAATTTGCGTCATGATACAATAATGCTCAGATTTAGCTAGGCTCTCTTGCGCAAGTATTACCCGCACCACCAGTGTATAAATTCCCTTGATAGGCCAGCTGTATTTTCTTAACAATCAATAACTCTTGCTTATATTGACTATACTAAGCGACATATTTATTAAGTGCCAGGAAAAGTCCACATGAGCATAAGCAATATGGAAACAGAAATATTTGCAGCAGCAGAGATCTGTCCAATTGACGTTTCTAAGCTGCAAGTTGTGAAAACAAGTGACCATGGGTTACTTATACCTCCTGAGAAATTGGTATTTGGGAGGAATTTCACAGGTTTGTATGTTTAGTTATGAAAAATTCGATTTGCTAACGGCATCCTTAGACCATATGCTGTCCGTCGAGTGGACAAAAGAAGATGGGTGGCATGCGCCACGTATACTTCCATACCAGAACTTGTCTCTTGATCCGGCGACATGCGTCTTTCATTATGCTTTCGAGTGCTTTGAGGGAATGAAAGCATATAAAGGTAGTGATGGCAAAATTAGACTATTCCGCCCTGATAAAAATATGGCCAGGTTTAATAAGTCCGCGAGTCGGATTGCTCTTCCCAATTTTCAACCGCCTGATCTTATCAACCTAATTGCAAAATTAGTTAAGATGGATGAGTGTTTTATTCCAGGAGAGAGAGGATACTCACTATACCTGCGGCCTACATTAATTGGCACGCAGACTACGCTTGGCATCAGTCCGCCTGAGTCAGCTATGCTCTTTGTCATTGCCTCTCCAGTTGGACCTTATTATCCCACTGGCTTCAAGGCTATTTCTTTGGAGGCTACAAACTATGCCGTAAGGGCGTGGCCTGGAGGTGTTGGAGATAAGAAACTGGGAGCTAATTACGCGCCTTGTGTCCTTCCCCAGAAAGAGGCTGCTAGCCGCGGGCATCAGCAAAACCTTTGGCTATTTGGCGAAGAAGAGTTTGTGACTGAAGTGGGCACAATGAACATGTTTGTAGCAATCCGGACAAAGGATGGACAGAAAGAACTCATTACTGCCCCTTTGGACGGCACTATTTTGGAGGGGATAACTCGTGACAGCATTTTAACTCTGGCTCGTGAAAGGCTAGCCCCGGAAGGGTGGGTGGTGTCTGAACGGAAGTACACTATGACGGAAATTGATCAAGCTGCACGAGAAGGAAGATTGATCGAAGCTTTTGGCGCGGGTACGGCTGCAATCGTTAGTCCTGTTCGGACTATATATTGGAGAGGAAAGGGGTTAAACTGCGGATTAGACCAAAATGAAGAAGCTGGAGAGATTACAGTGAAGATGAAAGAGTGGATGGAGGCAATTCAGTATGGGGATGAATCTCACGAATGGAGTTATATTATCGATTAGCAGTAGTGACGCTATTGGTCAAGTTATTGATACTCAATTCATAAATTATATCTTTATTCCCGACTAGATGTGTTTGTTTGTGACTAATTTACATGTGGTTATGCTTTACTAACCGGCCTTTTTCTCTGGGAGTGATTTTGGCATATCTCTCGCCCAGCTGCTTCGACGACTGGTTCATTGATACGTTCTATTGAACCATGACACGATATGGACCAATTTCTATAAATTTCGTTCTATTATCTACAACTGAATAATTCATTGGCCCCTGTGTAACGGGCTTCAAAGTATAGCAAAAGCATATATTTTATCTAGAAGGCATTTTTATTCCATGAGGAACTACTCATACTTCTTGTTCAAAAGGTCTTATGTCTGCTGAGCTATGAGGGAACAGTCTGTGCTTGAGTAAACAGTTTGTATATAGCCATCATGTCCTCTTCTCCCCAACCAGAATTACAAGCATCTCGATAGAGTGAGTGGCAGATTTCAATGAGAGGCGTTTGGACTTGTACCTTTTGCGCTGCTGATCGAATCAACTGGGTGCTATTATAACAATCCTTCATGGCTGCCTGTGGAGACCAGTCTTCCTTGAGAATTTTGGCAATCTTCACCCTCGAGTACGCAGAGGCTAGAGGACAGGCGTTAAGCACTTTGCCAAAAGATTCGAGGCTAAGACCTTGACTCCGAGCAAGATTCATGGATTCGGCGAGTCCGGCGGTTACCGAGACTAAGAACAGATTGACGGCATACTTGGCTTTCAAACCCGATCCGATTGGGCCACAATACACAGCGGCGCTGGTAATGGGTTCCACAATCGGCTTAATCAGGTCAGAAATGGCGGGATCTCCCGCAATCATGCCAACAAGTTGACCTTGCTCAGCGGGGATCTTGCTGCCGCTGACAGGCATCTCGATGAAGTTACCACCAGCGTCGTGGATTTGCTGAGATAGTTTGTGGCTGTAGTCAACAGATACAGAACTCGTGTTGATGACTATTTTACCGCGTATTGACTTCATAAAATCGTCGTCGCTATTGATTATTGATTGAATGGCAGAGCCATCAAAGAGCATTATAAAGATGATATCCGATTGCTTGGCCACGTGAGAGGGAGTCTTGCCAATGGCAGCTCCTGCATCTATCAGGGTATCGTATCTCGAGTCGCTTCGATTCCAAACAACCACGGAAAATTTGCGGCAAAGATTGATTGCCATGGGCGTACCCATCATACCCAGCCCCAAGAAACCGATTCTCATCTCGGCGAAGTCTTGGTTGTTGTATGTATGTATGTATGTATGTATGGTATGTACGTATCGGCTACGTTGGAGCTTGCTTGTAGAAGATGTGTTGGCTGTGTGGAAGCGCCGCTTGCAGCACTTGATAACCCCTGCTTCTGAAGCCTCTTTTATGGTTAAACAATGCCATATACTTCCAAACCTCTGTGTTCACTGAAGGGAGCGGCAAGGCGCAACTCATCAAGAAGCGGATAAAGCTACCGCTAATTAGTTCGGGCAGGCCCACATTAATCGTGTTGATTGCGCCTTTTGAGAGCTAACGAAGCTTAGTGGCCAAACGCACGTCACGTAATTCACAAAGCGGCACTCAACTTTAACAAACAGCTAAAGAACAAAATAAAATTTGGTAAATTTAGCAAGAGAAAGAAAAATTCATACGAGACCAAGAGCTACAGTAGTAAGCCAACATTAGTCTTGAAATCCTCTAGCCACTGTGGATTATCTGCTGGCGTCTGATTCCACGGATCGTCTCTTTCATAAGCACACTTGTTAGTGATCTCCGCAATTAGGTAAAAAAGAGAGGTGGAAAAATAATGCACGTACTCCTCGAACATGATCCATCTTGCTTGGTATTGTAGCTCCTCATCAGAGGGAATGTGTCTGTTCGGGTTATTTGGAGAGATGGCGCTCGCTACAAAACGAGATAACTCTCTAGTTAGACGTCTATAGCAGTTGCTATCGTCTTGAATGTAAGGAGTCAGTTTTCCTGATGCCAAATTGTGGCCCCGTATAGTCTCAATTGTGTGATCGTTTGCGAATTCAGTCGAGTAGGCGGCCTGAATCAGATTTCCCCCAAATGTATAGGCAGCATTGCCTTGTACTATCTTTGGTGGCCCTGAAACAATTCCTCCTCCTAGTTGAAGATGTGAGCGGCCATGAAATGGTATAAGCCATTGATTTGATGCAAATATCAGATTGTTCAAGAAGCGGACAAATAATGGTGAAGGGTTTGTGACTGATGCGTCTAATGAGGCAATAATTTTACTCGCCTCGGATTGAAGCTCTGAATACCCAATCATTAAGCCTGATGATATAGATAAGTCGACATATTTCCGAAGCTGTTCCTCTGCATTACAATTCTCAAAAATATTTCCTTTGCCATGTATCTTAAGCGGCGTGATTCGGGCTTTCAGAGAAGTCTTCATAGGACGAATTCGGGCCTGTTTCACTATGTCTTTTGAAGACATCAGTAGGTCTCTTAGCCAAGACGGCCCTGGCTCTTCAAATGCTTTTGAAAGCATCTCAGAGCCAAGTATGATGCAGCAAGCCTCATACTGAAGCTCTTCGTTAGTAGGTAAAGTCCCTGTCGCGTTTATGTTGTTTACCCAGTAACTCAATTCCAGTTTGATTAACTCGAATGCATTTATTGGAGACTCCACAGGACCTTGCTGAGTTGTGAAAGGCCATGGAGAGTTTCGTTCATAGTGTATCAAATCTATGGTCATTATCATATCAGTAACACGCTTGACAAATAAGATAAGGGGGAATATAGCGACAAAACCATACATGGAGGCATAGAATTCTCCACCATGTCAAGAACATGGTTATCGAAACCCCAATCCCCTTTCCAACTGGCCATTGTTTGTCCTTCTTTGAAGTGTTCTGCCAGATGGTCCGTTCGATCAACCCAGGAGGCCAGGGTTAGCTCACAGAAGCCACATCGCGACCGCAAAGTTGCGATTTCCTGTTTCCATAGCTCCATAGGCCAGCTCATGAATTTCGTATCATGTACTAGTTTTAGATGCTGCTGTAGATGGTCTTTTCGATAGAATGTCCGTTCACCTACATCACGGTGTTGACAAGCAGCATAGTTATGTTCCGATATATGATTCTGGCTAGGATCAATTTGTCCACAGTAAACACACTGTAACTTGCCACTATCGGGGTTCCGCTCAGTTGGTCCTTGGGGCGAACATTTCCATTGCTCCAAAGACAGATGCAAGGATTTTTCGTGTCGCTGCCAGTTATGCTTCGTTTTGAACGTTTCCGTACAGAAGGTGCATTGATATGGATGGCATATTGACTGTAGGGGATTATTAGGTCTGTTGAGCTCTAACCGATTCGTCCGAGATCGTCGTCGTCTGCGCCTGATCAACTTTCTTCCATGGTCGAGCAATCCGCCTGACCGATGAGAGCCAGCCGACCAGACAGAACAAAGAGAACTGTTGCTAGACATTGAAGTGATTGCGCTGCTTGAGTCATTTCCCCATGAGTTTACCAGAGATATATCTTCCACTGGCATACTAGGGTAGCCATCCGATACAGAGAGACCACAAACTGCTTTAGCGATTGCGGAGGCTGTGGCTGGTTCATATTCGGGTGGTGAATTTTGCCATCGTTGGAGCGGGTTCATCTCTTCAAAAGATATATTTTGTTCATGTGTTCTATTTTTTTGTAGAAAAGATGGTACTGGTGTCGGTGGTCGTCCAGGCTTGGTCTTTGTCCGCCTCCGGGCATTGCCGAACCAATTGACAATCTGGTGTCTGCTTAGGCCCGTCTGCTTCTGCATGAGCTCAATATCTCTGACGCCAGGATAGGGGTGATCAGCGTGGTCTGCCAACCAAGTCTTCAGAATCTTATTTAATCTTGAGGAAAAGCGTTTCCCGACTTTCGAAGGTGTTGGCTGATGACAGTCAAGAGTTAACTGGTTTGAACAGTCATTAATATTACCCGGCGCTTGGTCAGACTTCGTAGAGGGCACTCCAGTTTCCGTATGAGGGTATGTAGGAAGTTGGGATAGCCCGCCAATGGTCAGAGAATTGATTTGTTCAAGCCCATCCCAAATCGTAGCTACCCGACTCGAGAAGAACGGGTTATCGATGTCATTTGATGATGGTGCTAAAGCAGCGCTGTGCTGCTGCGACAATGGAGCGTGAGTCGCGGCCGCTGGAGGGAATGCATTATCCACGCCACGCACTGCGCGAGGCATTGAAGTCTCTGCAATTGGTAATGTGTTGATAGATTCCACATACGGGCTGGTGAGCAAGGAGTCGGTATCAAAAAGATTGGGCCAGTCGTCAAGAATGGCCCAAGCCTCTGGTTGTTCGGTAGGATCCATTGGCTGTCTATGCACTAGGAATAAGTAAAGCCAGCCGGCTGATTGTGTTTCTGGGTAATAGTAAGTTAAAACTGCGCTGTCTCAGATGTGGGATAAAATGCTGATAAAGTGGCGGGCGCGCAAACACACACGCACGCACATTCAAAGAGGGGCCTCAGGCATGAATATTATATCGCGTTTAGGAACAGCAAAAGAAAGCCCGAAGGCGCGCGGACAGTCTGAAGCCACAGAATTGAAAGCCAAACAGCATATGTAATCTCCACTTTGATTTTGTGGGACAGACTCCAGTCACCAGGACGGCAGATTCGATGCAAGCCAGTCAGCCTGAACTAGCATCGCGGGTGTAACTGTCCAGCGCCAGATCGCGGGCCTGGTACCTTATCATCTGCGCAGAACATTTCCATGCGCAGAACATTTCCAACTCGGAAGAAGAGCTTGTTTCTGTAGCCACATAAGTGGTGTACAAGAGCTTCTGGATAGTAGGTAAATTTAGTATGTAGTAATACTGTGACAGGTTATATACTAGACGCTCTGCTTAAAGATATATATGAACGAGTTTGGATATGTTACATTCCAGGAATAGCAGCACTTGTGCTTGAATTACCCTACGGGATTGTTAGCCGAAGTACGGACCCTATATTATACTAGCTTACTTACTTACTGTATTACTTTTCCATATTGTAAGTATAATGCATAACGCAATAGCGCAGCCTTAGAGCTAATATCTCAGGTGAGGCATATCCAGATTCTCTTTGTGTCTCACTTGAACTGCCACGTATCTCCGAACCTTTGTAAGCTAAAATGTCAAAAGCTATTGTACAGCCTATCTTGTCAAAGTTCCAAAGCCACCCTGTAACCTCCTTTGGAGAAAGGCTATTCATGATATTGCACTCGTCTGCTATATTGCCTGCCAAGCTTTGCCTTGGTATGATATAACTGGTATCTACAATTGAATCAATGTAGAGAATGTTTTAGACCCGGCCTAGACATTTGGCAGTCAAGAAGACATGGAGTTTCATATTCATCTGCACTGAAGCTACAGCGGTAGACATAGTCGCTGGCTTGCATATTTCGATGCTGGACATAATTTTCAAACGATCGATTCAAGTAACACATCTAGAAACAGAACCTGGGCTGATGGAGCTTCTGAGGCACCGACCTGTCTTGCCAGCCTGAAGTCACGGGATTGGCAGGTCCTCGTCTGCTGAAGAATAAAGCCTGACGCCAAATTTCCACACCTCATTCAATACAAGACACTTGGCGTTATCAACCTCTGTTTCCGATAATATCACAAAGTCCGCATCAGCACCAATGTCCAAGCTTCCTTTAACCCCTCGGAGTCCCAACATCGCGGCTGGAGTGGAAGTTACTGTTTTCAGTACTCGGGGAATATCGGATCCGGACCATTTCAGGACATTATTAACGCACTCCAATAAGGTGGTAGAGCTAGGGTACGTTTGCTTATCAGTCTAGCTACTAGAAACCATTCGAGCCCGACGTAGTCACATTCACTCTGTTGAAATCGCTACAAGACTCACCTGCCAGCAATTTTGTCCGAGTCGGCAAGAAGCAGTTTAGCACCGGATTTTGTAATATTGTATGTAGAGCCGCCGTTTGTCCAAGGGTATACCCCGTCAGGAAGTCCCAACAAGTGCATAGCATCGGTGACTAATATGCACTTATCTGGTTGTGAGATGATGGCAAGGTTGATTACCATTGGATGCAAGTGAATTCCGTCGGCAACGAGCCCGAAAAAGTGCTCATGCGGCAATGCGTTGTTGCCCAGTAGCCCAATGATGCCTGGATCTCTGTGATGTAGGGGTCTCATAGCGTTGAAAAGATGAGTAACCATAGAAGCCCCCTGATCCATAGCTTTGCGAGCCTCTTCATATGTTGCTTCCGAATGCCCAATAGAACATATGATCCGTCGTCTAGCTAGCTCAGGTATAAGGGACATCATGTCGCCCAGCTCTGGTGAGACAGTGATCATCTTAATTGGGAGGCATTCGGTGTTCGATTTGGCAATAAAGTGTTCTCTGCCATAGCATTCCTCAAGGTCAGCAAAGGAAAATGCTTCTGCCAACACGCCGATATCGTGTGCTCCATTTTTCGTAGGATTTAAGAAAGGGCCCTCGCAGTGCGCGCCAAGACTCTCAGCGCCAGCTTTTGCGATACGCAAGCCGGTTGGCTTATGGAATGGAAGGACCTTTGAACTATTATTATCGGTTGCTATATCTACCATAGCGTTGTAATAACCATACCTTTTGATACAACCAAGGCTGCTGACTAGTAATAGTAGGTAGGTAGGAGGTGACACCCGTGCTGATCAACTGTCGATTAAACTCTCGGAGTAGCTTACCATATGCGTTCATGTCATCCGGTATGGTTGAAAAATTGAATCCAAAAGCGCCGTTAACCTGACAATCAATCAGACCGGGTGAAATAATTTTTCCTCCTGCATCAATGATATCAGTATGAAGGCTTGATGAATGATAAAAAGCCTCTTGTCCATCAACGATCTTTCCTGCATTTGTGCAGATACAGAAGTCCTCATTCACAAGTTTGTCACCCTGTAAAATTCGGCAGTTTGTGAATTTAATCAGAACCATTTTGATATGATCCTTGGTGGCAGGATTGTGATGCAAAATCTAGAGGAATGCAAGAAGATTCTGAAAAATTGGAAACAAAGTCCAAGGGGTTTTGGGATAATATAAAATTGCTCTTCCATCCAAACATTCAGTTCTTTTCTTTGTATGGGGGATTGCGTCGTAACATAGATGTAGCCAATCAGACAACGCTCGCATTCTATCATTTAACAAGTTTCCAGTGGAATGATGTGACTAGCGGAGTATCAGCCTAGTTAGTTTTCCATGTTCTGCTACGTTACCACTGTTAAGATTGACCTGAACAGGCCATTTGTTCGTCTTAACATCTCCTATTAGTGGATCAATGGATACCTGGCACCTTCATCATAGGGCCTTGGCAGTCCTTGTCCTAATTCAAGACCTTTGTTTTGAGCTATTTTGTTCAAGTTCCACATTACAAGGTGTTGATGATAGGCTATCGTCGGTGACTGGATTAAGTATTTGGAATCTGGTTTGGTAGAACTGTGCATATCAATATTTGGCTGGATGAGGCATAGGCTCGAGAATAAGCAAAAACGTATTGACCAAATGTGCAAATCGCTACTATTAGTTACATGGTACCCATACATAGTCAAGAGTGGGAATGGATTCTTGAACTCAATGTCAGGTACTTGGGGCTTCAACATCCGTGGAGAGATTTGATATTGCGTTGAAGTTCGCTCGGGTTGTGACGGATGCGGAGGATGTCGAGCCTTTAGTGCGCATGGGTTTTCGTGCTTTGATTCCCTTCTTCAAGCTAGCCTTGCTGGACAACCGCAAGTAGCACTGATTAGCCGCAGTGTTTACGTTACACATTGCCCCCTCTTGGCATCATAGGGCAGCTATTTTTGCCCCTGTTATGGGGTTAAAGTTTGTCTTAAGATCCTAAATATCTTACACTGGTATAGACAGTTTCGTCCTTCTCTTCTATGGTGAGTTCATTAAAACTTTGACGCTGATTGATACAAGTATTTGAAGCTTCATTATTGAACTTTTCTGCCCTAAAGCTCGGGTGTGTGGATGGTGTCTAGTCGTCCCCGGGCCTATTCCAGAATACAAGTAAGCAAGTGGGCACGGGGTTGGCATCAGCCGTTCCCACTCCTTGCTGGGGCTCTGCAAGCTAGTTTACCGCTGACCAATTTTGGGTGCTCCGCAGCGAGCCCATATTGGCTTCTGGCTCAAAGTATAATACATCCCAAAGCAACTCGTACGAGTAATATTCATCCGTCCATTCACGAGCTCCCCTAGCAAGGTGGAGCGAGCGTGTAATCCTAGAATAATGTGGGATAATGTAGAAACAGACGGCACTAGCCTGCGGTTCAAGGGACTAATATCTGTCTACTTGCACGATCTTAACGATATAATAATAGGTAATCATCTGGTATCATTAATGGGTCCAACGTTCCCTCTGCAGGATATAACTTCGTTATCCATAGTTCCAGCAGCAGCACGTCTACTCACCATCTGAGCGCACTCATCTATACCACTGCGTATGAATCCCCAGTAAAATATAAAAGGCCAAAGCCGTAAATCAAGCTCTGGTGATGTGCTATTGCTTCTGGTACAGAAGTTCGCAATGCCAAGCAAGAAACCAAGCGTCCGGAGATGCTCCCCATTCCTTCCAAGCCTGAGATGCAGCAATCAATTGGTTCTCCGTCGCGACACCATCTTTTAAAGCCGATTTGCGAAAGTTTGTTCCAAGAAGCCTCTCAGCCCAAAGTGAAGACCACCATGAAATTTCTTCATTCGTTGAGAAACACCAGGTGCCCACCGTTTGTACCACCCTACCACTGCCAACGGGGAACCCGGCCTCCCGAGCCCAAATGTGTAAACGTCGACCAGAATCTGGGGTGCCACCATTGTTACGCATAATCCTAAGATATAAATCCCGCCATGTAGACAGGCCTTCTGTTTCGGGCCACCAAGAAAAGCCTCGGAAATCAGTCGAGCGCACGGCAATATATCCATTTTGTTTAGTGACGCGGCACATTTCCCGCAGAGCAACAACAGGATCCGTAATATGCTGCAAGACTTGGTGTGCGTGTGTGACATCAAACGATGAGTCTTCAAAGGGAAGCGAATGGATCTGTGAGTCTGTTGTCAGCTCAGATAGCCAAACTTCATCGTAATATACACTCATTTTTTCAACTGACAAGCAGAGTAGAGTGAAATAAGACAATATTACATACATCACCAATGATAAATTCTGCATTATGAATATCATTTTCCTTTGAGCTGTCAACTGCTTGCTGCAGTATTTCTCCAGCAGACTCGCATTCCAGCCCTACGACTTTTCCTCCAGGGACAAGTCTGGCCAGATCCACGGTTATCGTTCCTGGTCCACAGCCTACATCCAGAATACTCATCTCGGGTGTTATGTAAGGCAGCAAATATGAGGCCGAGTTGGCAGCATTGCGCCAAGTATGGGAACGAAGAACCGGAGCTTCGTAGCCGTGGATGTAAGTTGCTGACATGTTGGACTTGGAGTATGCGAGTTATTTACACAGTAAAGCGTTTGTGTATGAGAAAGGCGGGACTACTGGCAGTATTCCGGGAATAGTTCTGCGATAAAACAAAGAATAGAATCCAGATTACCGGTGAGATGGCTAGTGATACTTATACTGGGATGGTTCATTGCAGGTATTAAAATGTTGAACGGTTCAGAATCACGCATCCGATAGCGCTTTGTTTGCCCTCCTATTAGAACCAATGGGTAGCACGGAAATTTGCATTCTGGTTTTGCAATATTAATCTGAGAAGGCAATACTATTGTAACCACACTTGTAAGATGTTCCGGTTATTTCAAGACGGAACATAACGGAGACACACTGACGCCGAGGTTGAAAAATGAACCCGTCAATGCAAACGATCAGCGGAAATCGCAACCGAGTCAGCGAAATCGCAACCGAGTCAGCGAAATCGCAACCGAACAGCGAAACTGTAACCGAATAAGCGAATTCGCAGCCGAGTAGCGAAACCGCAACTAAATTAGCGCAGAGAAGGTAGAGCGACAGCTGGCTCGGGTATTTTCTGCAGACATAGTAGATTCCAGCTCTTTACTTGGCGTATAAATATCTCGCAATCGGCAGCATCAAGAGATCCAACTCGTATCCCTTAAAGTTAGAGTGTAATATAGTTATTGCTTGTATCTTGTTCAAGTGGGTTTCTCGCTTCACTAGAATGTTATCCTACCAGACCAATCCGATGTTCTAGTTGAATTACCTTTATTTTCCAGGTAATTATTTTTTAGAGCACAGTGCAGTCGATCAGCCTTCATATACCTTCTTTTCTCTCGCATTTCCTCTATCGAATGCTTACGTCCCTTTGTTTGCCATGTATAATGAGCCGTGGGCGATAGCCAAAGACAACAGGCTCATTTGCAGAATCAACCCCCACTTGCTATCTCTTTCTTAAAACTGTATTAGAGTATTGAATCTACATGTAGATTTGAGCCATTATCAAAGACCGGTTTGTATAATTCCCTTCTTTGGTCACTCAGGACAGTCGAATCGTAGAGAATGTGACTACTAAAGAATTTATACGGCAATGAAATGACATCATAGTACATAGAGAAGGCTTCTTCGTAATCTCACTTCGCGAATTGAAGGTTGACTTTTAGAGTATAAGAGAGGAAGAGACAAGATCTAGACCTCTTCTGAGTACCACAAATTGCTCGCCGGGAATATTCGCTTAGTGGGTATTAGTTCCTTGCCACTGTGGCTGTGGGAGACAATGAACCACCGTTTTTGCCGTTCCCACCTTGGTTGTAATAGGGATCTATCAACATCGTTGGATTATCTAGTAAGAAGATCCTTGTACTCGTTGAGTTTCTGCTTTCGAGTCCCTTGTTAGGCGTGGATTGGGGGCACTGCCCCTTTCAATATTGAGAGTTACGATGTAGGCAATGCTTACACGGTGAAGTGGGAACGGCTCGATCCCGTCCCCACATGCCTAGCTGTAGTGAGCATGGGAAGCTGCAGCGCTTGGAACCTATGAGCACCTCGTCCTTATTTCTACCAGACTACTCGAGGGACCTCTTGATCGCAAACGATTGTCCGAGATCGAAGAACTTTACGTGCTTGCAGTTGTGGTGAATACACACCGTATGGTGAAACCGATGCGGTCAAGTACATGCATTGTAAAGAGCCGCTGTTGGCAGTGCTCCACTTCAGCAACCACCCGGGGGCCGGACCGTCTACGAAGGCATATAAGCTCTCAGGCAGTCAATTGCAATAACCGAGGTCATCTTTTCAAGGAAAGCGGACGAGCGGTCAATTTGGTGATAATGGAACAGTAACTGAATATATGAAAGTTTTATAAACAGAGGATCTTCACCTTCACATTCAGATATACTCAATTGACAAGTGTTCTTTATTATCATATCCTTTCACAGACATCGACTTAGCTTTACTACAGCAATTGTGCTGAAAATCAAAATGAACTCAAATGGCTATCCATCGAGCTTTGACAAGGAGCTAGATGCCGTTCAAGTCCACAAGACTGTCGAAGGCATTACGACAATCACAATGAATAGACATCATCGCCGAAATGCCATCGATGGCCCAACAGGGAAAAAGTTAACTGATGCTCTGTTGGACTTTGAAAGCGATCATAGTCAAAAGGTTTGCGTTTTTTATGGTGCAAATGGAACCTTTTGTGCTGGATTTGACCTTCATGAAGTGGCCAAGTTTGAGGAGCAGAAGGCTGGTTATACCGGTCCGAGAATTGCTGAGAATGAGCGAGTGGAGGGTCGTAACATTGGTCCCATTGGACCTTCCCGAATGCAAATTCGGAAACCGATTATTTGTGCTGTTTCAGGATACGCCGTTGCTGGTGGGTTGGAACTAAGTCTGCTTGGTGACATCCGTGTCGCTGAGGAGGATGCCATCTTTGGTATATTTTGTCGACGTTGGGGCGTCCCCCTCATTGATGGTGGTACCTGCCGTCTGCAAGCCATTGTTGGACTTGGTCGTGCCCTCGATATGATTCTGACCGGCAGAGGGGTTGGGGCTAAAGAGGCTCTTATGATGGGTCTTGCTAATCGCGTGGTCCCCAAGGGTAAAGCCCTTGAAGAGGCGACCAGAATCGCCCAACAATTGGTTACTTTTCCACAGGGCTGTATGAACGCCGATCGTACCTCATGTTATTATGCTGCCTATAATGCCAGCTCTTTTGAAGATGCTTTGCGTTTCGAATACGACAATGGTATCAAGGTTATTGACTCTGAGAGTGTCAAAGGGGCTGCGAGATTTAGTGCTGGAGCTGGGCGTCATGGCAAGTTTGATTACGAGGAAAAACTTTGAACCAGGTTATCGGAAGTGTTTTTAAATTGCCTTATGGTTGCATAAATCATAAAGTAGGAAAGTGTCAATTATCTCTCATCTCCATCATTATAATAACGGAATGCAACGCGCCCTACTGTTTTGGTGTGCTCTTCACTGAGGTGCTTTTCACAATGATGCCATCTTTATACGATGCATTTTGCAGGGTTCGTCTGACTTTTGCTGCTGTACTGTATGTACCAGTACAGAACACTGATCAAGTCAAAGTACTGCTGTCCAATTTGTAACCTTCATCTTTGTTATAGTTGCTCCCTTGACTGATTATGTTCTGTAGTGTTATATACAGTGCGTCAGCAAAAGTCAGGATCTTCATTTTTGTTATAATTGCTCCCTTGACTGTTTTGTCCCACTGGCTCGCCATTGTATACCACCTTTCCAACTTGCGACTAGCGTGCGAATTTCTGAACGGGAGGTATAATCACCTAGCAATATTATGAAGTCCGTAGTACCAAAGTCAGATACCCTCATCAGAGCGTTAGCAGGGTGGTGGCCTCTCAAATTAACTCTCACAGTTATTTAGATCTAGGAAAGTTGTAGAAGGAGTATCTCTTACGATATCGGAAGGACAAAGAGCAGCTTCGACGTTCAAATATATCGCCCTGTCAAAGTCAGACATATCGGGCATTCGCGAATGCGGATCGAGTTGCGTCACCCAGCTCCCCAGGGCACCGTTTGGGGATGAAGCATTTAACTCAGATTCTGTTATTGCTTCTTTCGTATAGCGACTTGATTTGCCGTAATCAAGTAGCTTCCACATGACTTCCGCATCAGGATGCTGGGGAACGTTGGCCAATAATGAAGAGCTGACAAGGTATGACGAAGCTTCTGGATCAGGGGCAAATGATCGAAGTGCATGTGCCTAACAGAACCCGGAGGATGAGAGTCAAAATCCGTTCTGATGTGATATTTTGGAACATACTGACCAGGCGAGGAAAGTGCAGCCAGCTGACGGGCGCATTGCAGAGGAAGTCCACGGTAGCATCGTACATCTCCCTTGAGGATTGCCTCACTAGCGAGTCGCCGTCATTCTCGAACAGACGGTGTGTGACGCCAGCTACCAACGCACAATAGCCTAGTGAACTGGCAAGGCATAGGCGCCGCTTCATGAGAGTTTGTAACAAGCAGGTTAAACTTGTGGCATTCTCACGGCTTGTAACTAAGGCATGCCGTAGAAAACTCGGGGGAATAGGAGCCTTGAGAGATTGTAGATGATGACGAATCAAGAAGGGATGGTGTAGTAGACATTGGTTAAGGAAATAAAGAGCGTGTGAGAAGCAGAATACACCAAGCATGGAGTTATGATTTTGTTCATTTGCCATCTTGGCGCTATTTTGATCAAGTACAGCCTCGAAATTTACAATGGGACTCGGTGAGTAAGACTCACATGTCAAGAGCACACTGTAGATTGAGGCGAACTCGCTTTCGGAATTCCAGGGGAGAAATGAGCTAGCTGGCACTCTCCGACGCAAGTTGTATCTTTGAATGCGGCCTAGCGTGGAAGCAAGCAAGCAAAGTAACCCAGAGTATCCAAGATTGCCAAGCTCTTCTTTATTCTCTGTTAAGCATGCAAGTGTGATCCTCTGTGCCACCTGAGGGCTAGGCGAGAGCGTTGTTTGGTCCACCGGCAGGAACAGTGCGCAATCGGTATCCAGTATAGCTGGTGAGCGCTCTGGGCTGCAAGAAACAATTCGATCTAGAAGGTATACAGACCAAAATGTTCTGCGGTGTTCTTCTTGTTGCCAAAGAAGTAATGAGGGGTCTGGTTCGGAGACCAAATCCAATGCTTGGGCAAGTCGAATCGAAAGTCCGATCTTAACCCATGCTTCCGTATATCTACCAGCTATATAATTTTCTTTTATCAGTAGATGTACAACTAATCATCTACGGTATAATATGCGTTTAATAGGGAGCATGCTAGTACCTGTGAAATCGATTACGGCAAGCATGTTCGTAGCTTGAACGACCTGAATGGTTATGAAGTCTTCCTGGAAGATTCGTGCATGTATGTCTTTCCAGGCACATAATGCATAACAATCGGCGGCTTCGGCCTGTCTTGCCTGAAAATAATCAAGGGTGGAGAAACCAGAAGCAGTAGCAATTACGGCTAACAGCAGCCACTTTGGTGTAGAATTGCTGGAAAGTCGGCGTCTGAAGCTGGATTCCTGAAAGTAACAGTATGGCTGACAATGACAGAATTGGAAGTAAGTGTTCACAAGCGACCGAACAACTTCTGAGTTCGGTAGAGAGTCAAATCTAACGTTACTGGGTCTGTCCCAACTCAGCGGCGTCTCTGGATTACTAAAGAGCGCGGAGAAGATTAGAAACGCCTTCAGTCATCTGGCTAGAACATAAAATGAAGGTATCAGCTAACCTGAACTGGTACACCGAGCTCGATTGCGGCTCTGCTGCAGCAACTGTAGCATCTGATGCAGCGTCCTGCTCCTAGCAAATGTCAGCTATGAGCACGATACTGAAGAAGATGTTTAAAGTACGTTCGTAACAAAAGGTTCAGGGAATATTATGCCTTGCTGAAAATATGTAGCGGCGCTTCTTTCGTCTGAGTATGTAAACACGTTGTCATTGTATCGACAGGCCTGTCCCAGTCTTGAGCAAAATGAACAGACTGGCCGCTCCCCAGGACACCGGGTCTTTTTGCGCCTGCGAGTATAGTTACATTAATATTAAATGACGGACAGGGGCAGACACATTATGAGACTGCTTTGGCTGGGTTTATGTTTAGGCAAGCGAACATACCTGCAGTTTAAACATGCTAAGCGCGAGCGCTTTACTTGTTGTTCGCTCATTGCAAACTGTGATTTTAAGCAGGGGTCAGCGTTCTATATAACTGCCGACAGCTACAAACATTTCTCAGGGCAGCCAAGTTGTTAAGTTTAAGAAAGCAAACGACTAGTTTCCGTAAGTATAAAGTCAGCGGGGTTAAAGTGTCAATTCAACTCCGAGTGTACTACACGTGACTTAGATAAAAAAACTACCTATGTACTTGCTACCAATATATCAATTTTCTAGAAGTATACAGTGTCAAAGACTCATGTTCTATTACGAGGTGGAGTATCTTATATAATACCCATTTACTTATTTTTATGCTATTGAACGGATCCTTTGTTTATTTTGTCGAGCAAAGGTTTAGACTAATGGATCTAAGTTAGCTGTGTTATATACCTAATAGTCTTAGTGGCACTGTTACAAACCGAGCATGTAAGCTAAAGGCTACTATGTACTTGAAGCTACTTCATAGCTTGTCATCTATTGCGAGGACTGGTTGCAGGACCAAGTGAATAATCCCTTGTGAAGCATTAAAAGAATCATGCATAGTGGCCAAAGGTCATGCAATGTGATTCCAAAGTCTTCCAAGAGGATGAGCCTTAAAAATAATCCCTACGCCAGATGATATGGACATCACTTGGACGCAGGACGGCTTGGTGGGT
Organism: Trichoderma gamsii; assembly: GCF_001481775.2. Classification (NCBI taxonomy): domain Eukaryota; kingdom Fungi; phylum Ascomycota; class Sordariomycetes; order Hypocreales; family Hypocreaceae; genus Trichoderma; species Trichoderma gamsii. Next base: position 57,201 of record NW_020171357.1, read on the forward strand.
AAGCTAGTGCATCACAAAATTTACACCATACTTATCAGACATTTTGCCCGTTTCAGCTACAGTATTTCACACACGTAAATCCAGCAATTGCATTGACATTGAGATTCTTACATGGAGAGACATGGATCAGCCGTGCGACGTTGTATCAGCTTTCAAGCGCAATGGTCTCGGGCCAAACCCGGCTCTTGTAGGACACCATAGAACTCTTGACTGATCTGCTGGACAATTGGAATGCTCCTCTTGGGGTGTGATCTATCCCCACGCCGTGACTTCTTCTAAGGAAACCCCCATAGTTTCGAGTCTCGTCCTAATCAGCCCGATGATCTTCACTGGCATACGCCTACCAAGGTGTGCTCTCCTCTTTTCTTCTGTCCATATATCAATATGAGCCAAGTCCGTTTCCGAGTGCCTTGCCTCCCTCTACCTCAAAAGCCTTGATTCTGCTCTTTAGCAGAGTCCTTTAGCTAAACTTCTTGATTCAAACAGAACCTGGCTACTTCATCGCACTTTCCCGTCCACAAACATTGCCGCTGTATCATGGTAAAAGCGGAACGACACTGCTAACGTACTTCAGGTGCAATTAAGACTTGCTGTGTTGTGGGCGCGATATCTTTTCCCTCCCTGTAGGCTTCCTTGTTTACCGGTTTCTTAGCGTTAATACTGCTGTTGAACACCGGGGAATGTCAATATTATCGCTATTTAGGTCATTCTGGTTATTGGCAAGACTGTTGAGGTCGTACTATCTGCTGGAAGCCTCCACTGCTTGACCAAGGTTTGTTCCAGCACCTCAAGGTATTTAGACACTTCGGCCTGACCGTTAGTGTTGCTGTAAATGTGGACATTGCCAACGTACTGCTTGGCATCTCGAACATTGCGCGCACAGCACAGCGGCAGGGCGAAATAGGAGTGGTTTAAACAACGAGCTTTTTCTGTGTGGCTTTGAGCTGTGTCGACGACAATATTAGTCGCTGTGTTGAGCGCGGCCCAAGACCTTTGTCGACTTTCATCCGTGGTCAAGTCGATGGGAAGAGCAAGATTTGCTTGGTGCAGTATGAAGAGTGACCTAGTCATGTGAGCATTTCACCAGACAAAGATCAGGATTGGTGTTTGTAGTGATTCACCTTACTATAACCGCAATGGTGCCAGCTCGAGGTTGATGAAGATCTTCCTCTTCTACCATAATACAGAGCAGGAAGGCTTGCAGTTCCTTGTCCAAAGCTTCTGAATGACTATGACACAAATTTTGAGTGGGATTGTTGTCTATGGATCTCCAACACGCGATGAAGAAGGGACGCAGCCTCTGCTAATCGGCCAAAGTCACCTGTATGATCGGACTTGGTTGCCGAACATTCCAGCACTCTGTACACCCCGTCGTACAGAGTAGTTTGATCTTTCAAGTCTGTAGGTAGAGGAAAACCTGGCATTAGGAACCTTGAGATCGGACTTCTTTGGGCATCCAAGGAATAAGACATTATGGCCCTATGCTAGTGTAAATATAAGATCTGGTGATGATTTGATATGCATATCACCTGCGTCTCGAGGATAACTATTCTCCCCATAAATTCCAACATTCGAACCGTGAATGACCTGTCAACTCATCGTTCTGGCTGACGTCTAAGACTCGACATCGATTAATGTGAAGCATGGAAGCCATCATTGCGCAGTAAGTAATGGACAAGTCCGCCATATCAAGCCAGCCTCTGGAATACTCAAACGCGGCAATGAGCAATTGGGCCTATATCAAAAGTAGAAGCGCAGATGTAGACTTGGGCTTGACTGAACAGCACGCGTAGCGCAGCGTATATATCATCCGAGATAGGGTTCCGTGACACCACACACATAGCGAGAAGGAGCACCATGGTATCGGCACGCTGCGGTCTATTCGCCTCGATTTCCAATTGAGGAGAAACAACGGGAAGCCATGGGTGGAATGACCGAAAGTATGTTGAGACGACCTCGTCCAAAGTAGCCCCAATCGTGCTAAGCACTCGGTGAATCTCGCAGTCTACTGCACTATGAACGGCAGTGAGATTACCACAAGCGGATGGGATAGGATTGGTCTGATCAAACAATAGATCGACCACGGCTCTCTGTCTCGTCGCGGCGGTCCTGTAGGAGGAAGGTGATTCATGAGAGTAGTCATATTGATAAGGGAAGCCTCGCGATTTACAGTAGCTATGATGTGGCAATTGCTTGTCGTAAGCTCTCTTTCGCGAGCGACACTTCATACAGACGTTAAGGGCTAATGACATTCTACGTATTTACACAGACTAGCGTGCTGTTAGCAACGACATGTAGAAGTGTGCAATGTGCGCCCAAGAGATGATGATTCAGTGAGTGACAGAGAGTAGGCTACCAGTTTACCTTGGAGGCCCAAGTACCCCTGTTAGTGTAGATCAGCGCCGAGAAAGCCATGGAGCACGTCAAAAACTTTGGAATTTCCGCAGGATTTGAAGGCCTAGTAGTGAGTATGGGTTCAGTTGGATGATTAAGACTGAAGCCTTGCAAGGAATAGAAGGGTAGTGGAAACAAAAGATGCCGGTAACTCCAATGAACTGCGCCCTCAAAGCATCGGCCGCCGCTATGCGCTTTTGGGTAAAGCTTAAGATTCCAGACCCATTCTGAGATGACAGGCACGTCGTTTGACAATCGGCGGAAAAGAAAAAGGATTTACAAATAGGGCTAATCAATGTAGAGAGATATCTCATGATTCCTCCATTCTTTCCTGAGATAAGTAGATCTAACCCCCATGACTTCTAATGAAACAATTAAAGATGGCAGCAGGAACCGCGGGAGCTCGGTCTGCGCCAAACAATCCATAACCTAGCCCTACATAGAAGCGATGTCAAGATGATGAATTATCCTACTTTTTTTGTTGCAGGCAGAGGTATATACCATGAACTGTCTTCTCATCGCCAAGACTGTCGAAGCTGGGACCGCGAAAGGTCCCATTGCGCGCCGGTAAATCGAGTGCAGTGTCGATCAATACCAAAACCCTGGTCTAGAATGCGGCTTTTAATTTTCATTTACTCTATGTACCACTGAGTTGTACTTCTTGTTGTTGTTTTTTTTGTGATAGGGGGGTCTTTTTCATCTACGTTTACCTGAGATATGGCCATCTCTTTTAATGAATCCTCAGCGAGGCCCAAAAAATTGGGACTGCAGAACCTGGAATTGGGCCGACCATAGAACGTCCACAAATGGGACTACTGCACTACGAGAGTGATGGGTGATAAACATACCATTGTTTGTCAACTTTCTACATAGTTCTAGGTTTCAAGTATATCCACAATATCCGAAAGTTGGAGGATTTTCACCTAGCCTGTCTTACGAGAAGCGGTCATGCAGGTTGCGATCCTCGATTTCGCTGTCGTATGAGGACCTCGCTGGTAGCTCACAGACCTCCGCACCACTTCTCAGGACTGGAGAATTCGAGGTCTCTGAGCTTGAACGTTGAAGACAGCTTGGCAAATTATGATACTTCTGCACTGACGAGATGGTAAGTTGCCAGGGTGCCGGTACGCATCGCGCCTGGGTAGCGCTATAATACTGACATAAGACAGTAGGAGTACAGTCAATTATACAACGGCAGCTAAAGAAGCGCCGAAGCTAATATTGCAATGATAGCCTATAACACTTTTATTTTACCTAAAGGCCCTATTCTCTTAAGAATATTCAGATCTCTCAGATCTCCATAATGTGCAAATTCCGTCCACCTATGTTGCGCTATCCATTGAGCCTCTTGTGAGCGTGGGTTAAAACATCCATAAGCAACATCTTGTATAAAGAGAAAGCTTATTGTAAAGATAAATCGATGACTTTGTCTGTAAGAAAAAGCCAGGGATTGCATAATCTCATAAGCAAGGCCCTTGATATCGGAGGTTATACCGAGCAATATAGTCGAACCTGTCATATCCAATACACAACCTTGGCTATAACAGGGCGGCATACAGGCTACATGCTGAAGCCTGTTCCAAGTTTGGAGTGCGATAATGCGTATTGCGTTATAGAGACAGACTGTAAAAGCCGTCCATGCTGAATTATACTGAATTTCCTTGGAAAGGGGTATGGAATTATTTGCGGAACATTCGACCGTGGCTACAACTGATTTCAGGCGGACAGCTTCCCAGCTTTGCCACCAGGTGTTCAGTCTCTGAATTAAATTAGCTGTTAAGCCAACTAGGTGTGATGACAATAGAAGGTTGTGATCTTCGCTGTTATAGTTTGAATTTATCCAGACAACAACCTCAGCAATGTCTGATCCGATGTCGAGTAGTTGACCAATTTCAGACCTTCCTAAAGGACCCCTCTTTTGCACTGTTTCCGGACGTTGACGATAGAGACGCATACTTCGGCCGGAAATTATTGATGCGCTGAGCTAGATGAGGTCAGTCGGACTTACGACCTTTCCGAACGTTGGGCGGCGTGATGGCCACATACCAGGAGGACTTGATGCTCTGCAGAAATGGCATCCCCAAGATGGGTCATTTGTTGTTTACACTTTCTCAATGTTAAAAGCCGTTGAATGCCAGAGGCATGAGACACCCAACCTAATGTAGATTTGGATGCTATTATCTGCTAGAGTGAGTACTTCAATAACGCTTTGATGCAACGGGTCATAGCATACCTCATAAACACACAAGGCAGTCATCGACGATAATGTACTATCGGTTAACTGATGTTCATCACTAGAAAGTCGCGTGTGAAGCTCCAGCAAGGCCGTTCCGTAGAGCTCCACGGCTCTAATGATGGTACTCCTGCAATCAAAAGCTTGACCAAGGATCATTGCCGCAAGGGCATACCAAGATTTCGGCCGTGATGTGGGATTAGTCTGCAACAGCTCGTCTATCCAACTTGATGGTATACCACAATGCGCCTCTTCTGCAGCATTTGGCCCTTTCCATATCTCGCCGTTCCCTATCAGCTTGGAATGCAAATAAGTAATGGACATATCCTCACGGAATGCCGACAGAGGTAGCGTGTTAATACTGGACAACGCTATATGACAAAACTGAAAGGCTTGGTGTGTATGGGTTATCAGACGAGGATACTTGGCTAATGCTGTGTATTCCTGAGTTTGAGCATCAGAAAGATTATGAGATCGGCGAATCCGAGGCTCCTCATTGATGAACCTGAACTTAGGGGCAAAGCCAGCGCACTCAAGGTGTGCATTGGCACAGCGACTGCATTTGGGGCGATTTCTGTCGCACTTGACTTTTCTTTTCTTGCATGTGTGACATCCTACAATTGAGAGCTCCATCTGAAGGCGCACAAGTATAATGAAATCAAGAAGGCCAGTAGTGAAGAACTACAGCGAGTGAATATAAGGAGTGTGTATGCTGAGGTTTGCTAATCACGCCTGATGATATCTTAGGCATGTGGATCCCTTGGCTCGGCAAAGTAACCCTGTATTAGGTCTAGCGCAGCAGCATCTCTCTAAACTTTCTCCTTTAGCTCACGATATAGAAATACCATGCGTTATCTATAGCTAAGAAAATGATTGCATTTGACTATAAAAACTGCTCATTAGCCTCGCTTGAATCCGTCTATCAAGCTTCTTCTTCACTTCGTTCTTTAAGATCAAGCAACACATCTCAAACAATCAAAATGGCTGCTACGTTCCCTTCCTTGAACACTTATATTACAACCAGTAAGCAAAGGTCCAGCGCTTTCAAGCAATCATGCTTCCACGAAAACACTGCGGCTCATCCCCAACCTCTTGATCCAACGAGCAATCTATACTACATCTATTCAACACTTCCCTCCTTTACCCTCGTCGACGATGCGGACTTGGCCAATCATAAATCCGTTGTAGCGGCCGGGCCTCCATACCATTTTCCCGGCGCAGGGGCTACGGTCGTAACCTACATGGACTTCGCAGCAAATCCTGACCAGATTGAAGGATTTTGGCACCGCACCCAGACCGTGGACTACATTATAATGCTAGAAGGGGAGTTGGAGCTGACTCTGGATGGAGGAGAGTGCAGAGTGGTCAAGAGGGGGGATGTCGTGATCCAGCGGGCACCCATGCACAAATGGAAGAACCTTAGTGTAACACAGCCAGCGAGATATGTAGCCATAATACAAGGAGCCGAAGGGGCCAAGGAGGACGGGGTGGAGTATGGTAATGGTGTCTAAGTGTTATCCATGTTTTTTACGGTAGTTAAGAGATTGGCAAACATATTTGTCTTTATAATGGCTTGCAACTGGGTTAAAAGCCAAATAGGCCCTCGACCCCTTAGTTTCTCGAATGTTAAAAAGGTCATTTACATAGCCCCTCCAAGACCAGGTGATGGCTGAATCATAGTCCAAAAGGTTTTATTGTATGTCTTGCGTAAGCTTCTTACAATGTCTGGTATTAATTTTATTTGATGGTGCTGGCGGTCGGGTACTTATGCCGACAAAGGGTGGCGAAAGACAATAGTCCTTACTCTAGCGCCTGTTGATTAAAGATTTACCCCGAATTTTCAACCGATGACGACTCGAACTTACTAGAGATGGCTTGGACAACTGAGAAAGAGTGGAAATGAATTGGAACACAAATATAAGGTGCTGGTTGGTTCACTGGGCACTTACATTTACTGTTTGCCTCTGTTGTCAGAGCCGTGCATCTACCATTGAGGGACCAGTTGATACAACAAGGATCCAATCTTTCTATTTCTACAACCGTACCACAACATTTACCTACCAGCTGGCTGATCTCCGATTATGGAGGCCCATTCGCATCACAGTACAACCCGATCCATGGATCACATGGTAGCTCGATTCAATGACATGTTCAAGTCGGAGCGCCTGATTTATAAAGCCTTTGAAGATACACCTCAAGTCCATGACTTTACCTCTCCGGAGTTAAGGTAAATGGTAATTGGCTATATCGCTATAAAGGATAAATGGAATAAAGTAAGGGAACTCGCCCTCTGCTTATCGCAGGGCTATTAAAATAAGGGTTATAGGAGAGAAGCAATTAATTAGGCAATAAATTAGGCATTCTTATAGGGCGGAGTACTCAGATTGGGTATTAAAGCTATGGCATTCAATAAGTGTGTGCTAAAATTATATGAAGGTATGAGTTTTATTAAAGAGGGTTAAATGAGAGGTATAGCGTGGGCGGATAGTGCTTAGTATAATATAATTGCGTGTAGCATGCTGGATTATAAGTGGAAGCGGATAAGGGGCATTTAATAAACAAAGGTCTTAGAGCTAACAATAACCCTGTTGTCTATACACCGAAGCAAACCAATAACTGCTGTATACCTCTGCTGTTTTACCTAGACAATAAGAGTCGATAATAGTGGGGGGTAGTCGTAGACTTTTGGCCATTTAACTATACTAATGCTGCCTTAGAAATGCTTGGGGCAGAAATGATAAATTGATCGATTGATGAGACCAGTATTTACCCACGTGGACTCTGTAACTTATATTGCTCTCTAAGCCCTGGTTCATTATTTGATATTCAGGAGCAGCGGTAAGGTATATGTATATATAACCTCTGTGACTGTAACAAACCGCACACTAGATAGTTAGTATAGGGTAGATTCCTAAAGGACATACCTAGTAAATGATTCTGGGTTTATGTTAGCGGATGGATTAGGAGATCTTCGTGCAATATAAGTCAATAGTAAACAATGTCACCAGTGGGTAAGTTCGCAGAGCGTGTTGCAATCTTAATCAGCTATCTAAGTTATCTAATGAGTGTAGAGAAGTGAACTTATATATCCAGTTGAGGTGTCTGGATCGTAATGGAAAGCTGGCTTTCCTGGCTTTCCTGGCTTTCCTAGCTTTCTTTTTCTTTAAGTGAGTGTGGTGCGTGATTGGTCGCCGGGTTATAGTTAATCCGGCGCCGTCCATCCGATGTTACGATCATAAGTGTTGAGTCGTGACAGTGACATAGTATTTCATCACTACTAATAAGATATTGGGCTGATATGAAATCTCCGAACTTGCTTTGCTATTATTGCAGATTACCTGGTAGTGCATATTAAACTACCGTTTTGCAAAATTGCTGCATTCTACACTATATAACACAATAAATTAAGCTTGAGCTACTATATTACAGATTACAGAGTTAGTGTTAGGAAGGGATTGATAGTATTTAAATTCAACAAGTGAAACATTTGATCTGGGTTTTTTTATATTATAGATTTCTGCGTAGGTATATCTTTAAAACCCAGTTGCTATAATATCTCTCAGATACCGTATGTAGCAAATGCATTAGTGCGCTTCCTATTAGTACTGCAAAGTAGCATTCACAGCTTTCTATAGCCGTCCATTTACTGATAAAGAAAAAGGGTTCTTAATATCAGTCCGAGCTTGAATAAACTTGGAAATGAGCGCCAGTAACAAACGGATCTGAACGCGGATCATACTGCTCGACGCCTTCAATAGGTGCATACTTGTGAATGAGGTAGCACATGTTATTATAAGCTCTGCAAAAGAATTATAAGCAAGTTGTTATGACCCCATGTAGACACACTATAGCTGTTGGGATAAAGTTGGAAAGGAGCGTCAGCTTACGTCTTTCTTCTGATACTTCCAGGCCGCATAGCTGAGTAGTTGATAGCGACTTTGATACTATACAGTCTGTTCCTGTCATCAAACTCCTCGACAGGTTCTGCAGCTGGAAAGCGCCTCAGATAGTGAGCCATATAGGTTTTTGAGCGAAAGAAGGTGTTTCTAGAAAGGTCTTTGTAAGCAAGCTGCCCATTTAACCTGGCAATAAGATCGTCTGGGGAAAGTGGAACAACGCACAATTCACTTCTCCAATTTCCAAACTCCATCTCGTTGTGTGCAAAGTACGAGCTAGCGTCATACACAACGCTGTCGCCCGTCTCCATGTCGATGCCGCGATTTCCCTCCCACAAATCACCATGGATCAGGCACGGCTTTACAGGCTCATCACTGCCACTCTGGCGCAGATTGCCTAGCAGCCGCGGAATCACGGCATCACCCATCTGGCGGACAGCGAGCTCGAGTTCGGGCCAGGGCTCGTTTACTTCGGCGTCGAGGCTGCAGGCATGCAGGAAAAGGTTGCGAAAGAAGTCGACCCATTTGCTCTCCCAAGTGACACGATGTGGGATGTTGCCATCGTAGGTTGTGACGGGGAAGCCGAATTTGCCGGTAGGCGACTGGCTGTTCTTGTGCAGCTCAGCGAGGTTGCCCATCAGGTCTTCAGGATCGGGTGCAGTCGTTACGTCCATGTCGATGAACTGAGAGAGGTAGAAGTAGGTGTCCGGGCTTTGGACTTTATAACGTCCATAGCCATATGGTGTGGGAATGAAGTCAGGCTTGACGCTATAAATCATCTTGGACGATACGTGCTCGCCCCCAAGCATCAGACGACCATGCTCCCCGTAAGCAACCTAGTCACAAAGACGATCTCAGAGTCAGTTGCATAACGCAAAGTAATGTTGCAGCGAATGCGAGGAGATGCAGATTTATGGTCCTGACTCGACCTGGCTTTCTTACCTTGAGAAAGAAGCGCTGTATGGACCCGTCGGCTCTCTGAGCCGTCACTCTCCCAGTCACTGTCCATGCACTGGTGCCAAAACTCTCGACCGAGGTGAAGGTGACATCTTTGGGCAAAGCTGAATGAGAGGTGTCAGCGATGGCCTATCTACTCTGATAGCACTCAGTGGGATATAGAAATGTTATCGTACCTTCGATGACTGCCTCATCAAATGGGAACACCCCATCGAGTTGGGACAGGATATTCTGAATCAACGGAGCTTGAATAATCCCCTCGGTTCGATTGTGCAGTCCAGACTTGCGCATCAAAGAGCATGTGAGCATTGGATTGTCCAGACGGGTTGATGGTACAGGCGGATTGCCGCGAAATTTACCTCGACTTCATATTGATCCAACACAACGCGCTCAGCAAGTCCCGAGTCCTGCGCGGCATTGGGCTGTTCCACGATGGAAGACGCCATTTTGTCAGTTGACACAATATTTCAAGATGGCTTGGGGTTCTTACAAGACCGATAAGAGGGACATGGCTCAGGGCTATTAAGTCCGCGGACATCCCTACCATCCAAATCCTCCTGGTGTAGTGCCTATCATTGTCAGATTACCGGGGTGTTGTCATGTCGACCCCGCGCAGGCTCTGAGAGCATGCATGGGTGTAAATGAGGGGCCGGAGAAGATGGTGATGTGCTATAGGATATGAGTGGCTTAAGCGCGTGGCTAACGAGGCATAAGCATCCTATATTGTTCTCGGGGTTGGGCAAACTGCAGTGGTGCACGTCTCACATTGACTGTTACGGCATAGATAGTACAGAAGTGCGCATTTTCAGCCTCACAATCAGGCCAGTCAGGTAGCATTATATGGCGCAAGACGCGGCCATATGTCGCTGTGAAGAACGGCAACCATACCTCTATGAGGCTAACGCACCACGGCATCCCGTGTACCACCTGGGGACGGAAAAGCGTATCCGTCCATGAGTTGTCACAAGTATACTGTAGTACCAATAGGTCAGTGTGGACAGTAGGATCAGGCTGCCTCGTGGCCCCCATTTTAAAAATTGTATTGCGATCTTCCGCAAGCTCTGGGCAAGCGAAAACTTGATGCAGTCGTGACGCATGAGATTCGAGTCGAAACTTGGTGATAGTTTGACACCATGGTTCGTATCCCCTCTTGTGCTGCTCCAGTCTATTCCAAGGCACTCCTGTACTAACAAGAATCTGGAACCATGATATAGTTTCGCAAGCCGTTTGCGTTCCCGAGACGACACCGGGATGAGGTGGTCGAGGTCGACCCCAACAGTAGTGATGACGAAAACATCCGGCCGCTAGCTCTCGAAAGAATCCCGTCGTCGACGGCGTCCTCGATAGCCGATCGCTCAGTGAAAGATCCTCTGGGCCTCAAAGTGGTGTATCGGCCGCCAAAAGAGCGCAAGGTCGACATCATATTTGTTCATGGTCTTGGCGGGAGCAGTCGTATGACATGGACGAAAGATCACAACCTCGACAACTTCTGGCCCCTCACATTCCTGCCTCACGAGCCCGAGATTGGAGATGCCCGGATCATGACATTTGGATACAACGCCAAGTTTAAACCAGGAAGCAGCGGATCAAGTACCATATCTGTGCTGGACTTTGCTAAGGAGTTGCTCTACGATCTCAAATATGCGACCGATGAGTCGTCACCGGAGCTGGAGGATCTTAGACTGGGACAGAAACCGATCATATTCCTGGTTCACTCGATGGGCGGACTCATCGTCAAGGAGGCATACATGCAGGGCAAAGACGACCCCGAGTACGCGGCTATCATCAAGGCCATCTCATCCATCATCTTTCTGTCAACACCACATCGTGGAACAAACTTAGCCGATACACTGAACCGCATTCTCAAGGTCTCATTAGTCGCCAAGCCGATGCAATTCATCTCCGAGCTCACATCGGGGTCACAGACGCTGCAGAAGCTGAACGAGTCGTTCCGGCACGTCGCTGAGAAGCTGCAAATTATTTCCTTCTATGAGACTCGCCCGACGCCAATCATCAAAAGCGCCACTAGCATCATGGTCTTGGAGAAGGAATCTTCGGTGCTCGGGTACCCTGGCGAGATTTCTAAGCCACTGGATGCGGACCACAACGGAGTCTGCAAGTACGATGGCCCAGACGACCCGCGCTACATTACCATCAGGAACGCACTGAAAAGTTTGGTTGCCAAGTCCAATAAGAAAGGTGAGTTTCATCATGATAAATGTCTTCATCTTTGCATCACCAGAATGCTAATGTATCTGATGCAGAAGGTAGAGAAAACAAGGGTCGTCACGCGAGCTCCGATAGCAGCAGCAGCAGCAGTGAATTCAATGCTCTGGACCGAGACCGCCATCGAGGAGGATCAAGACGTGCTTCGACGAAGGAAGGTAAGCTAAGCAGTATGTGCTGAAGATTGAATGAGATGGTTAATAGTAACATTTCTTATGATGGACGCAGTAGAACCCACAAATGCGCCTGGCACAGCCGAAGCGGCAAAGGTGAATCTCGAAAACTATCTCTCCTCGGCAGAGTCGCCAAACCAAGACTTCAACTTCTTCCGTGATCGCTGGACTATGGGAACCTGTGAGTGGATCTTCAGTAACCAAGCGTTCACATCCTGGCTCGAGGATGATCGAACGAGTCCCCACGTCTTGTGGCTCCAGGGCAACGCAGCCGGGGGCAAGTCCATCATGTCGTCTTTTATAATTGATAGACTTGTCCGGGACGGTCTACCGTGTCACTATTTCTTTTTCCGTTTCAACGACCAAAAGAAGCGCTCCATAGGCACTCTTCTTCGGTCACTTGCTGCACAGATGGCCAATTCAATCCCTGCATACGCATACAAACTATTAGATGTGGCTTCGGTGACTACCGATCTGAAAGCGGCTGACTTTCGGAGTATCTGGCAATGGTTCTTCAAAGAGACTTTGTTTGCTCTGGGAGAGGAAGTCGGAAATCCGATATACTGGGTGATGGACGGGCTGGACGAGGCTGACACGCCTTCATCGCTGATCCGCCTACTAGCCGACATCGATGCAGCCGCTGTCAAGATCCCTCTTCGCATTCTCATTGTGAGTCGCAAGACTCACGACCTCTCATCTGCCTTTGTGCGCTTGGGCAAACGGATCGACATGGACACCATCTGGATTGAAGGCCACCCACAGGATCTTCTTGCGTACGTTGAGCAGGAGATGGACTTTACCGAGGACAGCGAGTACCGCGATCAGGTCGTATCCCAGCTGCTGGAGCGCACGGGAGGAAACTTCCTGTGGTTGCATCTGGCTGTGCACAAGATCAACCAGTGCCACACCAAGTTAGACGTGGAACGGGCGCTTGAAGATCTACCTTCAGGTATGCACGAGCTATACGATCGGATGGCTTTGTTGGTCCAAAACCAGCCAAAGGCAAGTGACCGTCGCCTGGGGCAGAGTATTCTCGGCTGGGCTACATGTGCAAGGCGGTCTCTCAGCATTGACGAACTGAAAGATGCCCTGGGAGGAACAAGCGATATGCGCGAGATCGTCGAGATCCACCGGACTGTAGAGGACCTCTGTGGCGGCTTTGTAGTGGTCGACAATGAGGGCAAGATTGCCATGCTCCATGAGACAGCGCGCGAGTATCTTACCGGCTCGGCTTTGTATGAGAGCTCTGGACTAAAACCATGCGCAATTGACCCGCGAAAGACACACGATCTGCTCTTCAAGAGGTGCATAGCTTGTCTCACAGATCCATCGCTACGGAATCTCATCAATCGCGGCGAGCCACCCGCCCTTCTCAACTATGCCATCAGCTCGTGGTACATTCACCTGTCCAAGGGGACATGCGTCGATCCCAATCCCGAGATTCTCGAAGTTGTTGTTCGATTTCTCCGCAGCCCCCACGTTCTGGTCTGGATGTTCAGCGCAGCGACTCAGAACGAACTGCGCTTCCTCGTCATTGCGTCTCGGTACCTGGCTGGCGTGGTGCTTGGCCTACGACAGATCCAAGATGAAGGAGAGTCTTTGGCCCAGCGCCAGGCCACGGAAGTCATCGAGGGCTGGGCAACAGACCTCATCAAGATCGTGGGCAAGTTTGGCAAGAACTTAACGCGGGATCCAGACTCAATCTACAGGCGGATTCCGCCGTTTTGCCCGTCGCCATCCATGATCTATCAGCAATTCGGCAAGAAAGAGAGTCGGACGCTGCATGTCTCCGGAGTGGCAACCACAAGATGGGATGACTGCCTGGCGCGCTTTTCCTTCGAGTCTGGGGCTGTGGCCTCGACGGTACTGAACGCTGGAAGCCGGTTAGTGATACTTACCATCGATCGAAGAACCAGCACAATCGCCACTTACAGCGACGCAACCTTTGGAGAGCAGCGGCGTATGCAACACGCCGAACGGGTTCTCATGATACAGGTAAATAAGCTGGGTAACCTGCTCGTGAGCTACGGCTACAAAACGACCAGGATATGGGACATTACGACGGGTGCTTGTATCAAAGTGGCCAACAACCCAGCCACGCTGCCGCGACCTCAGGCCATCACCTTCGTCCAAGACGAGATCCTGATGAGTAGCGAGGACCGCTGCGTTCGTTCTCTGTCCATCAGTGACGAATCTAGTGTTGAGTGGGAGTTCAAGTCGCGCGTCGAGGAACAGGGCCAGGTATTAGACGGCATCATAGCCAATGCTCCCACCTGCGCGGCCATCAGCCACGACGGGCGCATGGTAGCTTACGGATATCGCCAGCATCCCATCACCGTCTGGGAGATTGAACCCACAGTTTTCTATAGCGAGATTGTGCTAGACGCAGATGGTGCAATTGACATGCTGGAGGCATCAAGTATGAGATGGCACCCTCTGCGGTATGAGATCTTCTGCCTGAGCAGTATTGGCGTCCTCTTCAAATGGGATCCAGATTATGATCAGGCCGAGTTTACGGCGCACTCTGGCGCAGACAAGCTCAACATAAACCCCAACGGTTCTCTTGTGGTGACCGGGGACGCGAGGGGTAACATCAAGGTTTATGCCAGTGCAGACCTCTCGCTGCTATGCCACTTGCACTCGCAGGACAACATTGTGAGTTTGTCCTTCAGCTCAGACTCGCGGAGGTTGTATGACATGCGCAGTCTTTATGGAATCGTCTGGGAGCCAAGCACGCTTGTGAGACTGGCGGAAAAGTCCGAATATCCAGAGAGCAATACAGACCTCGATTTCACGGGCGACAACGAAAGTCTGGCGAAGCTGTCTCTCTATTCCGAGCACACTTCAGCTCAATTCGACAGCGTCATCTCGCTCGCCAGACAACCTATCGGGTCCCTCTACTGCTACGCTACCGAAGACGGTGTCGCAATGCTGGGAGAGGTTGGGAAGGGTAACGTAGGAGAGTTGGCGCGCTCAGCGAGCTACTTGGCTATGGAGCATATAGTTTGGAGCGAGGATGGGCGACTCGTTGTCTTGAGTGATCTCGGGGGGCGGTTACTGTTCAAGCGGGTCACGCGGTCTTCCAACAAATGGAGCATCCAGCACGAGCATGATCTCGTGATTCCACCCTCGCACGGGCACATGACACAGCTTGTGGTCCATCCATCCGGAGACCGATTGCTTGCTCCTACGCCGACAACGCTGCACTGCGTCAACCTCAAGACATGGGAAATAAGTGCCAAGCCGTGTGCCGTTGATGTTGAGCCCCAGATCAAGTGGGCATGTCATCCCACGATACCCGACTACATTCTCGGATTCTCTAGAACGCGGGTGCGCATCGTGTCTTGGGCAACTCTCGATGAGTTGTGTGTCCGAGCCTATGCGCTTCCAAGGGTATCGAAGCACCAAGCACCAGCGCCAATGACTGCTTCACACGGGCTTTTGGCCCGTGCCAATACCCTCAGGTCGAATCGAGATAAGCTTGGCCGGCTGATTTTGGGCCAAAGCTTTCCTCAGATTCTTTTCGAAACACATCTGGCCGGATCAGGGGAGGCGACCCGCGAATTCCTCGTCTTCGAGGCAGCGGACATCACTCCAAGCCCGGGACACGCAACGACTGAGCTTTTGTATACCACCTTACCAGATCATGTGGCCTCTCGCATACGGGAGCCTCTCGCGTTCCTCCCGCGAGGCAAACTTGCCTACCTCGACATTGATTCGTGGATCTGTACGTTCCGCTTGTCTATGAGACCGACTCTCGGCGGAGCCCGGCGAGTTGGATCATCATTATCAACCTCGTCATTGCAATCTAGCGGTCCAACCGACCCACAACCCGGCCGTCGACTCTCGGAAACGTTGTCTCGTAGGCGCGGGAGCCAACAGATAACAGGTACAGCTACGGAGAGAGTTGCAGTGGCAAGACGGCATGGGTCAGAGTCTGCTATACCAAGCAACACCAGCGGTATAGAGAGGCATTATTTCTTACCTGGCGACTGGGCCACAGCGAACGAGGCGTATCTCTGCGCTATGACGCCGGACGGGACTCTGCTATGTCCGCAGAACGGGGGCATCGCATCAGTTCAATCAGCGACACTGCGCAAGTAGAACATGCATGACATGAATACATGTTCTAGTGTACTCTGCGAACAGATTAAGCTGCATATAACGTGGGGGGCGGTAAGTGTTGCACAATGTAGATATATGAAGAATAGGCGTGAATTGCTAACTGGAGTTTCACGTAAGGGCAATGCTATAAAATGGCGAGTAGCAGATTCCTGTCACAAGCCGTGTAGATAGATACACGTGACAACAAGACTGCCATCACTTCGAGACGGCAAATCATAGAAAGACCTCATGTTATTTGAAAAAGGATTGTATATACTAGATTGATATTCGGGAAGCGATACGTTGTATCAAATTTATACCTGCATTCCTGGATTGCTCTAGGGTGTGCTTTGATTGGAGGGATGTACGGACCGGTGCCGGAAAGTCTCAAGGATCCCGCAAGTCTTTGGTAAGCCGGGAATAGGTTATAGTGGAAGGAAGAGATACCCAGAACAGATAGGTCAACAACACGGATAAGTCAATACACGAAATATTTTCATCTGGCTATAATAAAGGGCTCGTCTCTGCGTGGACGGGCGTCTTGCGGCTAGACCGAATGATCTTAGGACATTATTCCTATATTGCAATCCCGATGGTAGCGTGACCAACAAATTGTCAATCGAGAAAATACGACATCTGGCTGTGTTGAGGTGTCAGTTCCTGATGCATCGACAAACAACTAACGCAGCTGGTTTACACCAATCATTCTATTGGGCAGCTAAGCTCCGAACACAATGCAAAGGCAAGCAGTTTCCATATAGACTCTATTATTAATACATGCTATGCTCCTCCTGCTGCATCTACTGCTCTCATCACAGTCAACGTCTTTTCCATTGTAGTAAACAAGCCCGATCCGGGTACATCTCTACTTTTGCTCGTCATACAGATCCCTCCTAGACATGTCCACGGAACCAAAGCTCGAGTTGGGCGCACCGAGCGTCAGTCTCATCCCGGAAGAGCCTTATTCGGCTTTCAACAGCTGGCAAAAGCGCTGGATCGTGATTTTGATGGCCTCGGTGGGCTGTCTGGGCACACTCAGCAGCTTTGTCTACTTCCCCGCAATCCCACAACTGGCCGACCATCTCCACGTCTCGGTCGCCAACATTAACCTGACCATCACCGTGTACCTCATCGTGGCGGCGATTGCCCCGACTATCGTTGGCAATTCTGCCGACACAATCGGTAGGCGTCCAACCGTTGCCGTCTGCTTGGTTATTTATCTTGGTGCGGACATTGGGCTGGCCTTGTCGCCATCGTTCGTTGCTCTGCTGTGCTTTCGCATCTTACAAGCTGCCGGCATATCAGGGACGTTTGCCATTACCTTTGGAGTCCTCGGTGACTTGTTTACGCCGGCGGAACGAGGGAGCACCTCGGGTATCATGTCCTTTGTTCTTAATACCCCTCCAAGCTTTGGCCCCGTTCTCAGCGGATTGCTGATGCAACGGTGGGGCTGGCGTTCGATCTTTTGGTTCCTTACAACGGCGGCGGCGTTTTTCTTCCTCGTCATCGCTCTGTGTCTTCCTGAAACTTCCCGATTGGTTGTTGGGAACGGGAGTACATCAGCGACGCATGGTCTTGGTAGGCCGATCCTCCCGCTTTTACTCCCCAAATCTTCGATAGGCGAGCACGTTTCCGAAGGCGCCTCAGATGATGAGAGAACTAGGCGGATCAGTTGTTCCAATCCGCTGAAGACGCTTGGTGTACTGAGAAAGCCTGCAACTTTGCTCATTATCTGCGCAATGGCTATATACTACGCCATCTACTCGTCCCTCCAAGCTTCGCTATCAAGTTTATTCAGCACCACATACAAGACTTCGAGTTTAGTCACCGGCTTGATCTATCTTCCATTCGGTGTCGGATGCGGTCTCGGAGCTGTTCTCTCAGGTACGAGTTTTATCCAGAACTGGCCTACATACACTCCAATCTTTATTTCTTGCGGTCCAAGAGTGAGTCGGCTCATGGGAGCTGACAAGGCTTAGGCAAAATCCTGGATATAGAATACCGACAGACGGCGACCAGACTTCATTTTCCACTTGATCGCGGAGCAAACCATGACCTGACCTCCTTTCCCATCGAAAAGGCTCGTCTCGGCAGCCTGGTTTACGCTCTGTTGCCTTGCTGCCTCTGCATCGCTGGATACGGGTGGTCAATCCAGTACAAGTTAGTGAGTTTAGGTCACTGGGTGTGGCCTGGTTGAAATGACGTGGAAGTTGAAGCTGACCTTTGAAACGAAGCACATGGCGGTGCCGCTCATACTACAGTTTCTCATCGGCCTTCCCGTACAGGGAATTTTCACTGCCATAGGCACGCTGCTGGTAGATACCCACCCGGGGAAACCAGCAAGCGCACAGGCGGCCAACAACTTGATCCGCTGTGCAACTGCGGGTGCAGGACTGGCTATATTCGAGCCTACACTGGGGCGATTGGGACCCGGCTGGACGTTTGTAGTTGCTGCCGCGAGCGGTCTCGTGGCGGCCGCGCTGCTGTTTTGGGTCAGGAGGTCCGGTATGTCGTGGAGAAGACGGTCTCGCGGCCGTCTAGCCAACGAAGTTGGCTCTCAGTAGTACGATGGATGAGTCTATTCAAAGCAATCGAGTAGACTCGGTTCCAGGATGCTCCAGTGGTTAAACCCTATGCAGCGCGCGCGAAATTCTTGCAGCTTTATCAAAAGTAACTGGATTCCTTGCGTTTCAGACAACTCTGGGAGCCCTGGAATTTGCAAAGAAGGATACAAGGATACAACCTGGGTGACCTTACCCACGGCGAACTGGACCACACAGGAACTGTTGCGCAAGCCGCCTTTGGAGCGGCAACATGGCCTGACCAGAGGCTGGCTATGCGACACTCTTAACATCGAACAAGTTTACGAACAATCGCCCAAGGAGGTGCTTTAATAATGAGAGTGTTATTATCAATTTGAGGCCAAAATTTGACTTTTCTGCCACTTGGAGTCCAAAACACATGCCAAGCTTTATTGTTGGACTATGAGAAACGGTTAAAATAACTTCATTGGCAGTAGAGTGGTCATATTCAAGGAGAAGAAGACATAATAAAAGCCTACTATAACCGGCGTGCTTGAAGACGTGTAGCCTGCAAAGGTTCCTTTGCTGCATATTTGCTTGTTTAAATATAATTGCTCATCTCAAAGATTCTAAGTCTTGCCTGATTGTAGCACAGATGCTATGAACAAAACTATCTTCATTCTCCTCGCCAATACCCAAAGCTCCTTGTTGCCAAGTTACGCTATATATCAAGTTGCCACCTTTTACACTAGCGAGATTGAATGCCATTACAGAGGAGCTGACATGTCCAGGTTGTGCAAACGCCATTTTCGTAATTCTAGCTGCGTTGTCGCCATTACCCGACGAGTTATTTTCAGCATCGAAAGAGCCTATGTTGCTCACTTCGTATGAGCTGTCTCGCTGCTTGCCAATCCTCCCCGCTAACTAATTCCTGATGCTGAATAAGTAGCGAAGTAAGCCAATTGGTTGATCTGAAAGTGCTGAAGCTGCTTCCATGAGCTTGTGAGTATTCTCGCGGGCAGCAGCCCAGAAGTCATCGGAAATATCACCACGTATGTCGTCGCGCGGATGGATCATATACAAGCCTGATACGAAATTACCCATTTCGTCAAATGGAATACCGATGGATCTCCGCATATTCACAGCCGTGAGAGAAGCAAAGTTTGTGTATTTGGGATCGGGGAGAGCCCTGCTCAGTGCTCGACTAACAATGCCATGAAAAGTTGCAGTCAACTTGGCATCGTGGTCTCTTGCTGCATTCATTGCTGAACTAAGAATATGTTCTTCGATTTCATATACCGCAACCTTGGTTCGATGAGTCTCTGCATTGAAACGGGATAGTGAGCCAGTCCAAGTGCTTGTGTTGACGGCAGAAACAGAAACTCGCAGCCGCAGTAACTTTGTGACAAATGTTGGCAAAATCATCGCAACGAGGGGTGCAATAAGGTATGACCAAGATATGGGCAATCTGTCAGGCGTATCAAACGGTGGGGGTAGCGGCCTTGGAGGTATTTGGACCAAGGGATCTACCAATCTTGAGGATGTTGGACATTTCCTGAATGCGTTCAAAAAGGTATGGTGAAACACAGCCCCTGTCCAGCCATCTCCAATAGAATGTGAGTAAGAAAAGGCAATGAAGCAGCCCGTCC
Organism: Trichoderma gamsii; assembly: GCF_001481775.2. Lineage (NCBI taxonomy): Eukaryota > Fungi > Ascomycota > Sordariomycetes > Hypocreales > Hypocreaceae > Trichoderma > Trichoderma gamsii. Next base: position 77,355 of record NW_020171357.1, read on the forward strand.
GCAGTGGGAGGACAGTGATCCTCCATGGAGGAACACCGCTTGGGAATGGCTTGTCTAGATCATCTGCTAGCACTTTCTGCATGCCGCTCAAATCGTCACTGGACGTGGTGTGATCAGCAATGACGACGTGTTGTTCCAAGTGGATGTCCAAGACGTGGTGGTAAAATGCCTTGTCGGTATGCGCATCGCCAATTGCGACGCGGAGATATCGATGCTCTTCAATGCATTGTCGAAGTGGTTGGTAATACGAACTTGGTGAATAAGCATCCACGTCGTCTCCAAGTTCATAAAAAGCGCCGACAATCACAGCATGATAGAAGCCCAAGTCCTCGCGGCTTATTGAGCGCTGTTCATTGCCACCTATTCTTGTCTCAGATTCAGCCAGTGCAAAAGTGATCCAGGATTACATACTTGCAAAGCGCAAAAACTGCTCGTTAACGGCCATGGTGTGATAGATTAGCGGATATAAACGTCGTAAGAGAAACGACTGATCGATCTCGATCCTGTTTCAAAGAGTATGAATGTGAAAGGTAGTAGGTTAGAGAGGAAGTAAGATGAGCTATGGGAATTATATAACACTCTCGAGAATAACTACGCTAACTTCCCAAAAAAAAAAAAAAAAAAAAAAAAAAAAACTATATAATATCTACTACTGCTTCTAATAATGTTTTACCGTATGGACCCAGCTACTTCTTGCTATTATAAGTGATAAAGGCAAAGATAGTATCAGACAATCACAGGCATCTTACTACACTAATATGCGAGTCACGTTCCAGAAAGGGACGACATAACAGCGGCGTTGTAAGCTCCGGCGACATCTTGCCGTTTTTGGTAAAGCCAAAGACACTAACGATCCTTTCGGAGGGAATCCGATCCTGCGTTGGAAGTGTGTTGAAGCTTTGAGACGAGATTTGGAATGTCTCTTCTCAACTACAAACAGCCATAAACCTTTAGTCCAGCATTCACGTCATTGCTGTAACAGTCTGCTGACTTTGCAACCACTTTTCTTTACGATCACAGCGCCCCCCAAGACTCGCACCCTGAATGGTCAGACTGATGGCGAAGCCTCTCAATGGTGCGTGTAGCCGTTGTCACGCCAGGAAAATGAGATGCCACTTTGATCTGCCTGGAACTGTGTGTGCCAATTGTCATCGACTAGGCGAAGCATGTTTTCCGAGGAAAAGGCAGCGCATGGGACGTCAGCCCCGTGTGAAAAAGTATCCGTCGGGAAACTCGTCTATCATGCGGTTTGAGTCGACTAGCCAATACGACCGGGAAAGGCAATCGTCTTCTGACTGCGACAAATTCTCAGCTTCTACGACACGTCTTCCTAGATCATCAGCTAGTCAGGACCTGGGTCGGATGGCAAATAAACAATCTACCATCTTCATGAGTGACAAAGGCATGCAACTGGCCACATCCATTGTGCGCGCACCCGAGCCGCCTGGGGCGGCTTATCGCCAAGTTTACAGTATTCTTGCCAACAAAGACTCGTTCTACGAGCTCCATCGCCGGTTTATGCTAGGGCGAGAATATGCCGATGAGTTCCAGGCTGCGGTTCTAGTTTTATTCAATCGCTCCCCTCACATCTTATCTCCCGCTTACTACGCCGTATTGGGTCTCGCCGCTTTCCGCAGTATTTACAGCAGAGAACTACACGGTTTTGATTGGAGCAAGGGGGCTGATTGCATCCGATGCTTAAGGCATGCCTCACTCTTCATAGCTGACGTAGAAGACGCTGCCGTTTTTCTGATGCTTGGCCAGCTTCTTCTGGTCTATAACCACCTGGTACCCAGCTTCTGTGAGCAAGCTATCGAGTGTGGTGCACTTTTGAGTGCCAAGGACTGGTACCCAGCTTTGGCTCTACGACCAGAGCTGGATTCGGTTACCCTTTGTTTGGTTCTAGTGGACACAGTCAAATGCTTGGTTGCTCGTGAGTTGCCTGTTATGCGGCTGACCGCTGTCGACCGATGCACATTCGACAGATTTATTGGCGCTTGCTCTTCTCTTCTTCCTCTACTTTATGATCTATGTGAGCGAAGTTATCAAGTAAAGATGAGGATAATTCCACAAGTTTGCGAGCAAGAGAACTCAAATGCAAGCGATCCTTACGAGGACATCGAAAAGAATATTAGCGCTTGGAAGCCTCTGCGCCATGAGCCTCGTTCGTCACAGCATGAACTTCTTGAAACAGATGCAGCGCTGGCACAGGCGAGTTTGTACCGCATCGCGGCGTTGCTCGTCATACATCGCCTGCGCTTTCCCATCGGTGAAGAGGACAGCACTGCGCGTCGGTATGCGGACTGCATATTAACTCAACTGTCATTCATTAGCACGTGCTCATCTGAAGGAACGGGCATTGGGTTGGATTTTCCACTTTTGGTTGCCATGATGGAGCTCCCCAATCGAGGTGAACAAGTGTTTTGGGCGTTGGACAACTTTAGGATTCGGCAAAACTTTAGCAACCTTGCGCAGTTTGTCAAATCGGTCTGGAAAGAGTATGAGTCAGGATATGACGGCCTTTGGCTTGACCTTATACCCCGCAAATTACAATTGCCAATGTTGCCCTAGGCTGAGTATCTGTTAAGCTCTGCAATAATAGTAACAACTGGAAACAAAATCCAGTAAACGTAACAAATAGAAATAGAAACCTCTACAGTTTATCAGGGTTTATACAAGGAAGTCCAACCCTACTTAAGTCAGCTGTAAATGATGCCAGTTAGTGGTTCCGCGCCTTAGTAGCTCGGGCCGATATTTCCTAATTGAGTAGCTGGAGAATCCCTACATCGTGCAATGCCAGTTACACATCCTGGAGTTCCAAACTCGATCTGTCACACATGTACAAAACAACTTCCTACACCTTGATGTACTAATAAAGTCATACCGGTTCGGCATTACCTTTCTTGATCAAGTTAGATAACTGTTTGACCATCTTTTCTAGATATAAAAGCCTACCCGTCGAAGAAAACGCATTAAGCAAGATCGGATCGCATTGGTCATTTCCACTTCTATAGAGTTCACCAAAAAAAATATATTTAGCTTTGCATATTTCAATATACGTGTAAGTTTGGCAACCATTTATTTTGTTACAGGTTGCTTTTATACATGGCACAAAGCTGACTGGCCCTATCTATACTACCTGACTAGAACAATGCCTCGCACATATCAGCACTTGACACCCGAGGAATCCGCTCACTTTGTTGAGCATGGATGGCTGAAAGTCGAAAATGCAATCAAGCCCGAGTATCTCCATGGGTGGATGGAGAACCTCTGGACTCGGCTTGGTTACGACCCAGAAGACAAGTCGACTTGGAAAGAGACCTATATGAAACTTCCACGTCACCGAGAAGTTCCCGTGTCTGAATTCTGTCCTGATGCATGGAACAAAATTATTGAAATTGTTGGTGGCGAAGATAAGATCGACCCTATTCGCGAGCGTTATCACGGTGATCAATTCATTATAAACTTTGGCAATGAGTATTGGAAGACTCACGAAATTCCGCCTACAGAAGCGACGGGATGGCATACCGATAATGATTGGTACCGTCAGTTTCTCGATAGCAGCGGAAATGCGTTGACAATCATCCACTGCTTCACAGACATTCCGGAGCAGGGTGGAGGCACGCTTTTGGCAGAGGATGGTATTCAAGGTAAGTGTATTGATCCATCGGGGCTTTTTCGTCTAATAAACCTTTATTGTGTAGGCGTTTGCCAATATCTTTATGACCACCCAGAGGGTCTCGACTCTCCATTTGAGGATGTGCTGTACAAACACATACCCGAGTGCCAAGATTTCTCGCGCGTTGTTGCAAAAGCTGGCGACGTCTTCATTACTCACGGATTGCTTCCGCATACAAATGGGCAGAACCATCTCCATTATGCACGTGTGATTACGAATCCGCATGTGAATCTTATTGAACCATACAACCTAAATCGAGTGGATGGCGACTATGTAAGTCCTGATAATTCCCGTCTCCTGGCCTTTGGGCTATGATAGTTAAGCTCATTAGCTAACTTTGATATAGACATTATGCGAACAGGTCATCCTTCGCGCACTCAACCGAACCTCCATTCCAGAATATAAACCCACTCGTCCGAGGCTGGCTCATTATCCTCGCACTGCATACTTTAAGCGTGCTCGCATCACCGAGGAGCTGGAAAGGCTGATAGCTGCGGCCGAGGTAAAGGGTCTGAGCGCCGAGAGCGTAGACAGTATTTACTTGAGGGGCGAAGATGCCATTGCGGAACACGAGAGGCGAAACGGATATGATAAAGCATATGGTCCAGGTGGTGTTATTCAACGGAAAGAAGGTGGCAAGTTCGAAGATATCTCTACGGTGACCAGACAAATATTCGTCTAGTTGTGATGGATATTCAATATTCATGAAATTGAATATTGCTATATGAGAAAAGGCACACAGGGGAGAATCGTAGTACAAAAACAGACAGACAATAGCGTTCCATTGACTCTAAGCAGTTGTGGGGTTCCACCATATAATTGCAGGAATATCTAAACTATAAAGCAATGAACTGTATATCATTTCATTCTGCGCAATCTATACGTCTATCGATCAATGGTAGTATCGAGTTATCGTTAGATATACCAGTGATCATAGGCGCAATACTAGAGGACAACCAAAAGAAAATAGAGAAAACTCTATTACCGTGCCAAATCCATGTAATTTAGACTAAACTATAGTAATATGGGATAGAAAGGATATTCGTGACCAAAATTGTACGAGTAGACTATAGCAATCTTCATTACGCCCGTTTGAACTATATTCAATTCTTGTTTAAGAAATTAAAGTATCAACGATTATACACCAGCCGAGTTTAGGCATTATTGTCGAGTCATCGGGGCCGTTTCCTATACAGAATTGGGATGGAGACAGAATTATACTCAATTATAATTGAATTTTGTTAGACGCCGGGCTCAAAGCTCACATGCTAGAAAACTCCGCAGTAACAGCGGTTGTTGGCAATTGAACCTATCCGTTAGCCCGAAGCCTGTCTGATTATTCTGCAGTTTAATTGTCACAGTCTTCGGCGTCCAAACCACGGCTATAGGCGGAGCAAAGTCAATGCAAGTAACCCTAGCCTCTTCGGCAAGGCGTTTAGCAATTCCGATCCGAAACCTCTAATTGTATTTTTAACTGTCTGAGAAGTCATGTGCAATGTGATTTGAAGTATGGTGGCCATTTCATGTATATAAGAGCCATGCATGACATGCCGGTATCTTTCCTGACTGCCTTTACATCGACAAACCTCATTTCAGCTCGCCTCGCCGTCAAAAGTCATCTATTATGTCTACTGCTACAACAATGGCGGTCACCATGCCTGCCGTACAGACTCCTCAGCTTAAAGAGCTGCATGCTTCATTTGGAGCCGAAATCACTGGCCTCAACTTTGCCAATGGTGTAACCATCGAGGGTCAAAAGATGATCTTAGATGCAGTGATCAAGGTAAATACCTGGCTCCTGGTTGTCGATGAGTTGGTAAATGTACTAATCTTTCTCTTCATAGTATGGAGTAGTTGTAGTTCGCTCGACCGGTCTTACCGACGAGACTCACGTTAAGTTATCGCGTATGTTCGGTGAACTCGATGATGTAAAGCCATACATCAAGCTAGGACGCCCGAACCGCCTCAAATACGATGAACTGTTTGACGTGAGCAACGTCGAAGAGGATGGTACTATTGTTCCTGACCAAAGTCCCCGCGGCGCAGCCAATAAAGGCAATTGTCTCTTTCACGTAGACTCAAGCTTCAACCCTCGTCGCGCTGGATACTCTCTACTCCTAGCCCACGAACTGCCTCCCCCAGGCAATGGTGGTGGCCTTGAATACTGCGATACCAGACAAGCATACGCAGAGCTGGACCAGGAAACAAAGGATGAGCTTGCTAGAAAAGACTATGTTGCTGCTCATTCCATACACCATTCTAAAAAGCTAGCCGCTCCAGATTGGTACGCTGATATCAACCCTGAGGATTACCCAATGGGCCGTCATAAGCTGGTTCAGATTCATGAAACATCAAATCGAATGAATTTATACATCGCCACCCATATCCATCATATCGAAGGTCTGGCCCCGGAGAAATCGCAGCAGATAATCGATAAGCTCTTCACGCACTGCACTCAAGACAAGTACCGCCTGAGTATTGATTGGCAGGGCGTGGGCGATTTGGTCATTTGGGACAATACTAGCACTATGCACCGGGCGGTAAACGGGCCATTCTTGTACAAGTACCGACGCGATATGAGACGTACCACTGTGCACGATAGTTCGAGCCAGGCCTGGGGCTTGAACGAGCATACCAATTGTCGCCAAGGCCTACCTTAGGATGAGAGAAGATAGTATCTAGATGAAGCAAACTCGCTACTTGTATCACAGCCAATTTAAAACGAAGTTGCAGTAGAGATCTTGATGGTCGGCCTCACTCGAAATTTCGTGTCCATGCTTTTTTTGTAAAACGAAGTCCTTGGGGTCCGGATTCCAGTTCGACCTGCATGTGTCACACTAAGAGGTGATCTGAACAGGCATACACGAGTCATGAGATGAAGCTAGAAAGCATATGAACAAGTCGATTGGCTGCTCCACATCGGCTTTGGGCGGGCATGCAGCCCGCATTTCTGTTGGTCTTCTGAGGGCGGGGATAGCACTGCATGCACCTTGGTATCTAACCTAGTCAGGCAGCGCAGCCGTCTACAACCGAAAGTGGTTCCTGCAACGTTCGTGGAGCTTTTACGGATACACTCGGGGGTCTTCTGCTCTTTTCATTCTGTAACTTTCCTAGGCCTGGTCCAATCTTGCTGTTCCCACAACCTCTTATTAGAAACGTCTCAGGAATTGTTGGCCTTACAAATCGTACGAGATGACTTCCAGTACTGGTAAACGGTCATACCGAGCGTGCCAGAGATGCCGGAGCCGTAAGACAAGATGTGATTTGTGAGTCGTCTTGCCTTGTTCAAGCTGGACATGAGCTGATATAAACCAGGGACAGCATTGGAGAACCAAAGGCACCCCCCTGCTTTTCTTGTTATCGTTCTGGAAGCAAATGTGTCCTAGCCTCCTCCCTTCGAGGCAGAGCCTTCCGCCAATACCGCGGACCCAAAGTCGGATCCAAGACGCATCAAGGTCATTACCACAACGTTGAGTTTCAGGCTCAGCCCATCTTACTTCCACAACAGCCATCTGTAGGATCGGACTGCGACTCTTCTGATGCACCCATCGACGACTCAGATGAAGAATTATGTGCCGAGCTCAGAAATCCGGCTGACGCTTTACAAATTCTCGCCCGGTCCGGGGAGACGCGCCAGGATAAGCCATTATCTCCTCCTTCTGCAGGCATATCACCGGTCCATGACCCAGTGGATACCCACCCTTTTGGACGAAACCCTCAAGCACAGTCAAACCAGCCTGCTCCGAACAAGAAACTTGAACATTATGAACTAGTTCAGCGGGGACTGTTAGGGCTGGATCTCGTAGCAGATCTCCTCGAAATGTTTGCATTCCACTCGATTTGTTGTAGAACCATTGTAATTGCTAATGATTCTTTAGATTCTCTCGAAGATACCACCCATATTGCCCAATTGTTCCAAGCTCGCTATTGTTAATTTCTGGCACCGAATGTTTCCACAGCGCTGATTACCTCCTTCTAACCATCATTCTAACTATAGCATCAAGAGATGAGCCAGAGCATACAATAACTCATCGCCACTGCTGGGAGCATACACAGCGGCTTTTGTTAGACGTGTTGTTAGCACAGCCTTGGACGCAAAGTCCACAGACCGTCCGTGGTCTTCTCTTGCTGGCCGAATGGCTCCCTCATGTTCAATTAAACCATGCTAGTACCGGTCAACCAGACAGCCTTTTTGCCGAAGGCAGGACTGCATGGACAATGATTGGCATGGCGATAAGACATGCCTACCTCCTTCGTCTAGACCTCGCAGCCTTTCGGAAGGATAATCTACGCGAAAAGAAGCACAGCACTGACCAAGAAAGGCTAATTTGGACTCGTAAGGCTACATATACATAAAACTCCGTTGGCGATACTTACTAAAAATGCCTTCTATAGATATTTACATTGCAGATCGGCAGATATCCGTCCGCCTCGGCCAGTCCTTTTGGTCTCGTGGGCCCTCCCTTTCATCCAATTTCACCGCCAAGGACTTCCCAAGCCTTCAACATTTACCAAACAGCGAAGGAGTTGATTACGCAAACGTATTGCAATCTACACTTGAACTAACCCAAATTCTTCACAATGTCCAAGATCTTCTTTATTCTTCCCGTGAACGAACTCTAACATTAGTTTTTGCCGGAGACTACAGTCGCTATTTGGAGGACTTTCAAAAGGCGGCAACAGTGTGGTATGATACTTGGAACCCCTTGTTAGTAAAACGGCGCGCAAACAATTGTGTAATGTTGATGTATGAATACCTATGTCTTTACATCAACGCATTTTCCTTCCAGGCTGTTCTCACAAGGTTGTCACGGACACGAAGAGCTGCTACAGATAAAAAGGAGCTTCGCCATGAGGCACAAAACCAGCCATTCCCAAAGGGCCTCATGGCTTCGCCCGACTGTCGATGGATCTACGATGCGATCTTTGCTGCTATTAAGATCTTGAAGATTATGAATGAACTCAACCCTAACGATGAGATGCGTTTCTTGCCGTCTCGCTACTATCTGTAAGTAATGTCAAACCTGATACAACTCTATGTTTGTTCTGTAATCTTGCCCTAATACTCATCAAGCTATGGAATCTATGCGGCCGTCTTCCTTTATAAGGCGGTATTTTCTGGTGCATATTCCGGAGAGGAGCAGAGGAAAGAAGTTGCTACTTTAGTAAAAGGATTCGCCACTGCTCTGGATTCGGTTGCATCCATCAACTTCCACGTCTGTTGTAGATATAGCGAAATGCTGAGAAAACTGTGGGCACGACGTGGACCTAAGATGGCCGCGGAGGAGGTACCGGATTCTCCAAGCCGAAGTGTGACAAATCACACAGAACCAACACAGAGCAGATCTGAAGAACCATCAAGCTCAAAGAAACAGCAGCCTTCGGATACCCAGTTCAATGAAGCCGACTATCTTGCGAGTTTCACAAATCCGGATCTCAGTTCTTTATTTACTACAGCAACCGAGGATATTTCCTCGATCTTATGGGATGACCGACTATTTGGCCCATTTATACCTGATGTAGGGAGCATTGATAATGGTATATTATACGAGGATACTGGAGAGCAACACCTGGCAGACTTGCCCCTAGTAGACATAGGATTAGCAGGATACCAGGAGATGCCTTGGAGCATCAATGCTTACCTTGCCTAACATGGCAAAAGTCTATAATAATTATTAAGTTTTAAATGATATAATACGAATTCTTGTGCTAAAATTTAATTAAAATATAACTGAATTAATAATTAAATGGTAATTTACGTAAAAACAAATGTCGATTTAGATGAACCAAAATAAATATTAGAGCTAATTAGACAAAGCATAAATAATGCTACGTGCTATCCCAATGTGTAGCAATTATATTACATCAACAGCTTGATGTAACCTTACATCCGCTCCAAGCAGATGATATCAAGTGTAGAATCAGCTTACCATCATGGGATAATCCAATTCCTTTCTTTTTCTAACGCCATATCTGGCATTGGGGCCGTGACCTAGTGCAAGATGTCAGCGCGCTTGAGCAAGAAGCGTATTCCTTATTCCTTCGATGCAAAGCGTATTCACGTACACTCCGGGCGTATTCGCACAGACTATAAGCGAATCTCAAGTTTCGATAGACCTACAACTAGTGTGATATGAAATTAGGATATTCAGCATAATTGCTCTGTTGCGAGCAAGGTCTGCTACTCTCCTGAAAAGTATAAAGAGGCTAGAGAGAAGCACCTTACTTCATTGTTGCTTCACATCTCCACACAAATACACCTACTTGTTTTCGTCTACTCCATTTCGCATACTTGCCTTGACATCTGTGTAAGGATACCAAGAAAATTAGTATCAAGATGCGGTAAGTTTGGTCACTTAATAGAAGATATTCCAAGCTAATATACACAACAGCTTGATTATATCCACTGCCGCTTTACTTGCCTATGCTGGCTTTAGCACGGCTAATGTATGCACTCTTGTTGGCTATACTTGGGAAGACCAGGACGTCTTCGGCGGTGTCTCCGGCGAAGCCTATGGCGATGAAGGCTTCGAGCTCTACTACCAAGGAGGCGTTCATATTTCCGGTGGAGTCTTCAGCAGAGATGGCGGTGCCTTCAACTCAGTAGCGAAACATACAATCGACCAACATTATCTTCATACTGCCGAGTCTATTATTGTGAGCTTGATTCAATTCGTCCCTCGATCGTGGGACTTTGACCACAGAATGTAAAATGCTCACAAAGATATAGTGGACACCTTCAATGAACGGCATTGCTATGGTAGGATGCCATCTTTCTTATGAAGGAAGAGACTACGATGGATATCTTCACGGGCCATTTAGCCCTTGCGGCAGCAGTAGTCTTGGTTATTCCTGCTCGTACTGCAATGTTGACTTCCAATGCGAGGGCAATCTCCCAGCCCCTAATTAGATTTTTGGCGGCTGTACACGTCACTAGGCAGTGTTATACCTACTAGCTTAGACTTTTATATTGAATTGGATTTGATACTACAAGTCTCATATATAGCTCTTTCGCAAATTCTAGCCAAAGAAGATGTGTGTGAAACTTGAAATGCAGCATCTTTCCTTCTGTGGATCGCTTAGCATTGATAAGCCCTGGAGTGTTTTGATCTTTACTGCGTGGCTGACGATATAATTTAGTAATTAGAGTAATCGGCCATAGAGTGACTGCGATGTACATGATTTGTTTTAAGCCGGACACACTCTCCCCAGTCGAGGACTCTTGGCAGCGTAAGCCAAAAGTAAATAGTTTCGTACATACATCAAGTTTTAACATCTGCGACGAGCCGTGTAAAGTTCCAAGTATTAGATTATCTATTTAAAGCAACAACAATTGTTATCAAACCATATTAATGTTTAGAAAGTTAAGCCTCCACGTCTAGTCCCCTCAGCAGCAACAATCGACTCACTCAACTTAAGATGTGAATCAAATGTTCCTGTAAGTCGACTACTAATGAGCAATGGCAAATTGTTCAAACAATGCAGTTCCTTTGTATCCTAGGAGTTCAAAGCTCCCTATCCATCGCTGAATCAGGTTCGGGTCATTCAAGAATTCATGTGTAACAGTAGCCTTGGCATGGGTAATCTCATGGCCGACCAATAGCTCAATATTGTAGCCGCTAGGCGATCCAGTGGCGGGTGTCGGTGGATAAGTCGAGTTGGCTCCAAACGGACGAACCTTTATACCCTCGCAAGCCGCGTTCAAGATTTTGCCGTCACGGGCGACGTAGCTACTTGTGTATTCAGTGCCGTCGAGAGCAAGAAAGTCAAACCAGACAACAGAGTAGGGTCCTGCTCGGCCATGGCCCCAGTACCAGCTGCGGAAAGTGGAACCCAGAGGCACGTTTCCCCAGTTCTAGATAAGGGGCAATACGTAAGCCAGAGAACTATCCGCCTGATAGTAATAGTGAACTGACCTTATCATGGTATCCAGTGCCGGAGAATTCAACGACGGTTCCAGACCAATTGAAGTAGACGGTTGCATCTGCATCAGGCATAACGTTTACCCAGCCTACCCCTGGTGCCAACAGCAAATCACCGCCAGGGCTTAGATCATCAGTGCAAGGCAGATGCGGTGGGGCAACCTAATGGGTATTCAAATTAGGAAACTAAGGAAAGAAGTATTGCTATCTCTGGTTGTTTTGGCTTACCCCGTTTAGAAGAATTTCTCCAAAGATACCGTTACTTGGTGAATCCAATCGAATCACATACTGGGACATGTCTGGGGATCCAACCCAATCACCTATGCCCTGGTATTCCCCAGAACTTCCGTCACCGATGGTTCCGATCCTGACGTCCTCTGCTTGGAGCTGGATGTTCAAGTCTGTACCGTTCTCAAAAGTGTATGTAATAAGAACCTTATTAGGTGTCGCGCCTCCATTGAAGGAGGCGCCGGCGGTGTAGAAAGTCACAACGATTTCGCTCTTATGGTCCCAGGAAACAACATCAAAATACCACCAATCAACAGTCGTCTCATTAGATGGAAACACCCTCATTCCATCCAGGGCCATCTCTCCATTTCGAAATTCAACAGTACTTTGTACGTCTTTGGCTGGCAGGGGCACATTGGTGACTGTTGTGCTTAGATTCGGCTTCACGCCATGACCCAGGACAACAGCCGCAAACTGCAAGCAGGCATAGAGCAAGATTTTTGGCCACATCTCTTGGCAATAGGAATCGAACGTGTAAAAGTGATAAGGCTGTAGTATAATAATTGAGATGTAATAATCGAAGTTGTCTGAGTGATTCAGAGTTGCTCAGTCGTCGAAAAGCTCTGTTTATATACTAAGGCTTTTAAGACTGATTAGTATATATCTCTTCTCCTGACGCCATTTTAATCCGCAACCATAGGAAAAACTTCACAGATGAACTCCGACCTCCTGAATACAAGCAGCGGAGTTGATAGTCTTTGCTCCTTGTTTTTCTTTTTTTTAACCAATTACAGACAATCCATGGCGGAAGTTAGATGCTGAAGTGGTAGTGTCAAGCAAAGCGACGCTAAGTCCAAAGAAGGGACAAATGCGAGCCGCGCGGCAATTACCAACTCCGCAAATTAATTATATATGGCAGTGGTAATAAGAATTTAATATATTGTCGCAAAGCGATCCCAAGACGATGATGTAGCAAGCTAGAAGTATAGAATTGTAACCATGCTCAAGTCTATTCTCTATAGGTAGATACTGTTGGACATCTCAGAAATATATGCGCTAGAGGGCCACTAACATCAAACCTATATGCTTCATAACACTAATACCTCTTGACAAATCGTAATATACATAGCCCCCTTTCACTTTATCAATACTCTCCTCTCTATAATACTGCGCTCCTACAAAGTCAATTGCTCTTTATCAAGATTACTCTTTGTAATTTCTGACCACACAGTGGTGTGTTCTAACACAATATTGTTATCTTTTCCTCGTCGGTTAATAATCAGGCTCCAGCGTGTTCTGCTCCGTCGCTCTGTCGCTCTAAGAGCTGTGATACATAATCATGGTTTGGAAAGCAAACGACAATGATGTGATGCGGCAATGTCATAGATATTAATGAATTTTTGACCTTGCATATGAAGCCTCCTTTACGTGAAATGCGCGGAATACTTGAAATATAAAAACCATGTACTTTCCGAAGGTCTTCATATAGATCTGAACAATGCAATCGTAGGGATAGAGGCTGTACCACCAAGAAGAAATGGGTCATTATAGTAATAAGCTTATTAAATAAGAATGGGATTAGTCCCGAGCTTGCAGGAATGTACCAGCTGTGGACCCGAGAAAGGTTGACATACCGGTATTGGGATTAGCGACGTGTAGAATTGACAAAGCTGGATCCGACACGACCAAATATAAGCAAACCACAAGAATCTGTGAGGGCTCGTATTCACCAAATTGTCCCTGTAGTTCCGAGCCAATTCCCAGATAACCCCTTGCCACATGCTTCAAATTATTCCTAACTTGGCATATAAATTCCATGTTTTCAAGCCCGGATAGGCTAAACATGCGCTCTGGATCCAGCCCGAAGAAAATTTTTCTTGCTAGTAACACTACTACTACTCTATGCTCCATATAAGATCATGCGACTGGCTCAAAGCCAAGCAAATGATAACATGTATATCAATCTAATCAGATAAAAATACTGGGGCTGTTGTCGGACGCTACTCAGAATAAACTATAGTAACCCCTGCTTGTTCCACTTTAACCAAAGGTGAAAGTCCGTAATGCCAAAAGTCCGTAGGTCTATAGTAGGGTAAGGTGGTACTAAAAGGCAGTCATCTCCCATTATTTTTAATTGATTTCACATACTCCATTGATGCGTCAGGTCTCGGTATCAGTATCATGTCTACAGAGGATAAGATCTCACCGATTAGCGCTCGTGTCCCAGAAGCGGACAGTGCAAGTGATGTCCTCAAGCTTGGAGGCAATGTTGGCGACATCATCCAGTCCAAGGGCGTCACCCGCATGGAAGCTGTATATCGAGAGACAAAGGCAAATCGCAAACTATTCTGGCTTGTGGGGGGTTCAGTTCTTGTCTGTGCCTGGGCTTACTCGCTCGATTCATCTACGACATCTTACTATAGTGTGGATGCCTCCTCTTACTTCAAACAGCACAGCTCTGTCTTGGCAACTCTGTCCATTGCCACCAGCATCATAAGCGCCGTTTCTAAGCCTTTTATCGCAAAAATCTCTGACATTACGTCCCGTCCGTATACATATCTTCTAATACTCGGATTTTATATCATTGGCTATATAATCGCCGCCACATCCAAGACAGTCTCCGCTTATGTTGTTGGAGAGGTTTTCGTTGCAATTGGTGGTTCCGGCATTGATCTCACCAATGATATTATTGTTGCTGATTTAACGCCCCTGGAGTGGCGCGGCTTTGCCAGCTCTATGCTCTCTACCCCGTTTATCATCAACACTTGGTTTTCAGGCAAGATTGTCAATGCGTTGGAGAAGCGCAATCAGTGGCGTTGGGGATATGGCATGTTCGCTATAATCATGCCGGTTGCCCTGGGCCCTGCCGTTGCAGCACTGATTTGGCTTGATCGAATGGCTAAGAAGAAGGGAATTGCAAATATCGCGTCCAGTAGCGCCGCACGCCGCACAACCAATAGCAGCGCAGACCAAGAGAATCAGGAGAAGACTGTGAATACCATTACCACCCCAGTGGCCGGCAATACTAAGCAACAATGGACTCATTCACTGAAGACAAATCTCGAAGAAATTGATGCATTTGGTCTGATTCTCCTTGGCTTTGGGTGGTCACTACTTCTACTGCCATTTTCGCTCAAGACTTATGCTGATCACGGGTGGCGCAACCAATCGCTCATCGCCATGATGATTCTGGGTGGCCTTTTTCTGATTGCATATGTTGTCTTCGAGATGAAGTTTGCTCGTGTTCCTAGTGCGCCGCGTCGACTCGTTTTCAACAAAACATTCATCATGGCAATTATCATCGATTCCTTTTATATGCGTAAGTAGGTCTATTAGGCTGATACCTACTGGATAATCCTACTGACTATCTATCCCTAGTGGCCGGAAATATTCGCAGTCTCTACTGGAGTTCATACGTCTATGTCGCAAAGCCATGGAGCTACCAAGATTGGGTGTATTACGGCAACACTTTGACATTGGCGTTGTGCATTACTGGCCCGTTTGTTGGCCTCGCCCAGCGCTGGACTCATCGCTATAAACTGATTCAGATTGTGGGTCTTGGCATCAAGATTATCGGAATCGGCATCATGTTGGATGGGCGTGTTGCAGCCATCAGTACTGGCGCGCTTGTCATGTCGAGCATTCTTGTTGGCGTTGGTGGCTCGATGTCTGTTGTAGGATCTCGAGTGGCCTCTCAAGCTTCCGTCCCTCACCAAGATGTCGCTCTCGCCGTATCTTTACTTTCACTGTGGTCAAAGATTGGCAGTGCTATTGGCTCTGCTATTGTCGCCGTCATTTGGTCCAATCAAATGCCCAAGCAGCTCCGAGAATATTTGCCTGCCGGTACCTCGGAAGCAACTGTGAAGAAGCTCTTTGGCGATATGCGTTCTCTGCGCACTGCTTATGACTTTGACGACCCCATCCGACAAGGCGCCATTACAGCTTATCGCCATGCCCTGTATTACTGCATTACAGTGGCCCTAGCCTTGGCTTTTATCCCTCTTGTAGCGGCTTTCTTTCAGACCAATTACTTTCTGGGCAAGCAACAAAATGCCGTTACGGACGTGGGAAATGATGGTCTGCCCTTAGACGAGAGAAGTCGTAATCCAGACCCCTTACCGCCGCCTAGGAACAAGAAGGAAGCGTTCCTCCGTTTTTGGTCTGGTAGCGCTTGATTTTGCTGACCAGACGCCTTATTATTGCCCGGGCGCTATAAGACGCTGCAAAGTTGGCGGAAAATACGAATAGCGTTCGATCACAAAACCGCCAGGTCTTTAACCAGGCATAGTCTAATACAGTTTTTCGGATGCAATTAGTCTTCTTGCCCTCCTGCGGTCGACCGCTTAGACATTTGAACCTGATGCGCTGCAAAAAATTAAATGAATTCAATTGATATAGTCTTCTACCATCTCTCTATGTGACTGCTCTAACTTTTAGCAGAGTCTCTGCGTTCTTGTATGCAAACTTTTCCAAGTTTACTCCAGTGAGCAGACCACTCCTTTGAACATCCTCCAGGAACTGTAAACCAGTCTCATTCATTGAGAATGGGTAGTCTACGCTATATAGCACCCGGTCACTTGAGGTCACCTGAAGCAGGCAACCGAGTGAGGGCAGCGAAAACATACCGCTCGTCGTGATCCAGATGTTGTTATCCCAAACCTCCTTGAAACTCCGCTGTCTCCCCTCCCATCTAGTAGTCGCGATAAAAACTCGACTTAGCTGATAAGGCAACATCTCTCCCATGTGACCAATTACGATCTTGACCTTGGGGAATCGATCAAACATTCCGCTAGCGAAAAGCCGAAGAATATGATGGCCCGTCTCGGTGTGCCAACCCCAACCAAAGGCACTCATCGCCAGAGCTACGGAGTCGCTGTAGTTGCCTCTGTAGCGCTCCAACATGGAGTCGCTGGCAAATGTCGGATGGATGTATATCGGAACGTCTAGCTGCTCTGCTTTTTCGAAGACGCACCAGAATCGCTCATCATCGAAAAACACGCCATTTACATGGTTTTCGACCAAAGCACCCACAAAGCCCAAATCTCTCACACAGCGCTCCAACTCTTGACTAGCTGCAACTGGGTCGCTCATCGGAAGCATAGCAAAGCCTGCCAGCCGACCAGCATTTTTCCGAACGGCTGCTGCGAGCTCATCGTTGCCCAACGCACATTCGTCTCTTGCAAAGTCTCCAGGAGCATGGGAAAGAATTTGTAGAGAAACTTTGCCTTTGTCTAGATCTTGTATGCGTCCTTCACCTAAATTTGCGAGTTTATCGTTCATGTGGCTCGGAAAGTTGGAATACAGCTCGCTTGCTTCTTTGTTGGCTTTGACAATTGTGGACGAGAAAAAGTGCTCCTCGAGAGCGATTATTGGAATATCAAGCATGCTTCTTGATCGCTGTTTGAAGGCCCGGCTAGCAGCAAACCGTATGGAGGCAAATCGTAGTGGAAACCAGGTCATACAGTAAGAGCGACTGGCGATGTGCTACGTCTACTTAGCACAACAGGCAGGCTCGATACAATTTATAGAAACCAAAAGCAGAAGCTACGTGTTTACACCGATGAAGACTAGGAGGAATTACTGTTCGGTCTCCGAAATAGACCGAGCAGTTTGTGTGTCGAGATAACCCAGACCTGGTCGTTCATGCTTCGCAATACGCACGTTTACTAGCGTGGGATTGGTCTCTAGTAAGGTACTTAAGTGGAACGGGCGACAGGGGCTACAATTGACAGTGGATGAGGTCCTTGGATTAGGCCCTTTGGTATTGACGGTAATGAGAGTGAAGGACAAAGCAGGATTGGGAAAACAAAGCAAGAACAATGTCTCTGTTTTTATAGATAGATATAGCTATTAAGTGAATAGGACATTTAACGCCGTCGTCCGCACCCCAGATTCCCGCCACATTAAGAGGCATTCCGATGATGAGCATTGTCCAAGAACTTCTGTCGCGAATTACCACCTATCCAAAGGAGGGATCCCAAGGGCCATAAGCTGTTCATTCACCTCCTTGGTCGTGTGCTCCCACAGTCCTTGCAGCTGTTGTGCATCCTCCACAACTGGATGCGGCGCCTGAATTTTACCGTACGGCGTAAGGAACTTTCCTCCGTAGATGTTCTGGTTCTGTTTGATTTTACTCGCAGTTGCTGCAAATAGTGGTGTTGCGGCACCTTGTTGTGAGGTGAGAAAGGTAAGACGGGCGATTGTTTTGATGAATACGTTATTAATTGCCATAACACCTTCCGTGGCAACCTCACCGGGATGCACTGAAAGAGACAGAATCGGCAGTCCCCCTGCATCTAGCCGGCTCTGCAAACCCTTGGCGAACATAACAACTGCGGCCTTGGAAGCCGCATAGCGGATCATATCAAAGCCGAAAATGAACCTTCCAATGTAACGCCATTGCCAAGGGTATGAGACTACGGGATTTGCAAGACACGAAGGCGAGTCAAAATGGAACTCGAAGTTATGGGGCAGCATGTTGGCGTGGGCAATAGAACTGAGAGTTACAATTCTGACATCGGGGTTTGAGTTTGAGTCATTCGTCGCGTTTTTTAGCAGAGGCAAAACACGATTAACAAAAAGAAACGGCCCAATGAAGCTAAAAATGTCAGCAGGCCGGTGAGTCTGCTTTGGGAGGAGAACATACTTAACTGCCATATGCCACTCCCACCTACCAGCCACAAGACTATGGGACATTGTTGCAGCCGCAGCGTTATTGACTAGAGAATCAATGGTGTTAGGAGCATATTGAAGTATGAGAGGTGTGGCACCTTGGAGTATACTCAATATGTCAAGCTTTGTTTCATTGCTCTTCAGTTCATCGGCAGCGTCTGTGATAGATCGTAAATCTGATAAATCTAACAGCACCCATTTGATCTTTTCTTGGTCAATCTCAGGGTACTTGGCTCGTAGCACATCCCGTGCCCTTTTTGCCTTGTTCTCAGATCGTGTTGTACAATACACTTTCGCTCCTTTGCGGGCGAGAAACCCGACTATTTCGAGACCTATCCCACTGCTACGAGCCAATTGACTGTTAGCTTCCGATAGATCCTTTCTATGTTTGCTGGTGTGTTAGGGGGCAAGTCAACCATTTGGACCTACCTTCCTCCAGTTACGACGGCAATCTTGCCTTGAAGTTTGGCCATCTCCCGAAGAGGATCCCATAATGTTGTCATGACGAGAAATACCAGGATCCCTGCTTTGATCTAGGCGATTTGATAGTTAGCTTGAAGTTAGGTAGTAAGCGTATTATCCCTCGATTCAAAAGTGGAGGAATTGACTTATAAATTCAGCAGACAACTGCCGCCAGCTACCACTCCATTGATAAACTGGCGTGGGCCAGCTAAGCCTGCCATCGGAGAGTTCGTGGAGATGGCGGAGATTGAAAGCGTACCTTCAAAGCTAGTTTTGCTAGCTGTGTATGCAGGCATTGCGAGAAACAGTGCCTGTTAGCTCCAGGGCCGAGAAACTAAGATAGAATTATAAAGTTACAGTTATAGTGTGCTATATCTAATAATTATCTTAAAGTAACTTGAAAACTTGAGTTTAATTAAAGCTGGGCTATAAGTATATATATATATAGAGAGAGAGAGAGAGGATAATTATATAATACTGTGACTATTATTTAAACTAGCTTGTTATTATATGAAAAGTTATAAGTACTTGAGTGTATTATCCCATAATATCAATTCCAGCTAGTGTTAACTATATTTCCCAATCAAATGCCTAATGTAAGTGTACTAGCGGAGGAGTTGCGGAACTACAGCGGAGAAGATAGTGGCTTAGCACATCGGTCCCAACTTGCAATATACAAGGCCCGCAATGCGAGCACGATATCTACCTTCCGAGTAGCAGCCAGATTAAACGTCACCAAGTTCCCCAAATCGCTGACAAATTTGATCCGCCGAAGGACTACTGCAAGCTACTATCTTTGAGCAGAGATCATATAGCACCATACGCACACGCACACGCATATATATATAGTTGTGATGTTCTTGACAATCCTTCGTTGCCCATCAGACTCGAAGCATTCACCGAGCTTTTTGAAGCATCCTCAAACTCTTTAGCCTTTCAATATACCAAAAACGTAACTGACTATGTCTTCCAATACCACCATCCTTATCACTGGTGCTAATCGTGGTAAGGAAAAGGCTGTTTAATACACCACTTTCATACAATTGATTCTAACTCCCCCAGGTATTGGCAAAGGACTTGTTGCTGCATACCTTACGGTGCCCAATACTACTGTGGTAGCCACCGTACGCGACCCGTCACACCCCACAGCAGAGTCCCTTAGGTCGCTTTCGAAAGCGGCCGGGTCCAGTCTTATTGTCATCAAACTTGATGTCTTATCCACCGAATCTATAAGCAGTGGCATTAAGTCGTTGGAATTGACTCATGACGTCCACGGTCTTGACATTGTTATCGCAAACGCCGGAATTGCTGGAATGTCGGACCCCCTAGCCTTGACCCCTGTCTCAGAACTCCAGAAATTTATCAATGTCAATGCGTACGGACAGCTTGAGCTTTTCCAAGCCGTGGTTTCTCTCCTGCGCTCCTCCAAAGCGAATAACAAGGGAAAATTTGTGCTCATTTCAAGTGCGGGCGGTAGCCTTACTACAATGAATACCATCCTTCCCCTAGCTGGCTACGGGGCGAGCAAAGCTCTAGCAAACTTTTTGTTCAAGTGGTTAGCGCTCGAGAACGACGACGTGTTGATTTGGGCACAGCATCCTGGGTAGGTGTATCCTATTCATCTATATTTATATCTGCTCTGAAGTCGTACTAATCTATTTGTTGGCTAGCATGGTTGCATCAGAAATGGGGCAAGCGGGATTCGATGCTGCCAAAGAGATTGGAATTGACCTCTCAGCGCATGCGATTTCGGTCGAGGAGAGTGCGCGGGCAATAAAACAAATGGTGATTGAGTTTATTTTGCGAGCTAGAAAGACAATATGTGCATTAGAACTAACGTAGTTTCCAACAGGTCGACCGCTCCACCTTTGAGAATACACGCGGAAAGCTCTTCGGGCCAGACGGCTCAGAACTCCCTTGGTAGATGGAATGTATGCCACTCTGATCTTCTTATGGCTCTATCCAACCCTCCAGGTTTATTTTACATATTAGCGATTGAGCCATATAAGTGGCAGGGGGGCCAGTATGAAACCGAGCCCGCTGTTATTTTCTGATTTGGCTCAAGGGTTTTTTAGGCCTCTAAGTGAGGAACATCGTTGGCAAATGCGTATGCCAATAGTGGAAAGGGTGTCGTCCGAGACAGCAGATGTGTTACATTAGGTTCTGGGTGAAGTTGGGCTGAACATGAAGTGTCATGGTAGATGCGATTAGCCGCAAAGTGCGTCAAACAACAAGTAGAATCCACCCACGACGGTTGACCATATTTATCCCGGCCTCGGGCCATCACAAACAGGAAGAAATTGGGATTTCCCATCACAGAATGCACATATGTAGATTTGCTCCAGATAAACCGCAGGTTTTTAAAGCAAATACTATAACTCTTTGGTCTATTCAGAACGACAAACGACTGTGAACGACGCAGCAGGCGCGTTAACGGACGCGTGAGAGAGCACATAGCCATTGCCCCCTTTGTCTTGGACTAACCTACAGCGAGAATTGGGGGAAACTTTAAATTACTGGCTCTGAAGGTATCAGGAACTATTGGCACTGCATTTGATGGAAATCTTTGAAGTAAGTGGCTGTCGGTCGTGCAGTCGCCTGCATGCAACGAGAACGCACTGATGAACACGGCCAAGCACGAAGCACGAGAGCCAACTCGACAAAGTGCTGCTCCTCATAGACGGTTCCCCATAATGTTTTCCACACCAAGGAATGTCCAACAGCAACAAGTACACTACGAAAGAAGCATAGCGGATAAGGTAGGGGGATACTCCAAAAGACTGGATGAAGTCCTGCCAGGGTACTCGGCAACCTTACGCAGCTCGGTTTTAGGAAGAACGGAGCGCACTGGCTTAACCTAGGATGGATATTTCAAAATTGAATAAGTCTCTATACTGTAAAAAGAGTGACGTCAGAAGTATGTGTTTGTGAACTAGAGAAAGAGACTGGAAGACGCTTTATGTTTCGTTGCAATCAATGGACACAATGTCGGGTTGCAACGCCTGGTTGTATGGAATATCAGTGGTGCAGCAAATCATTCCCTCTCCGAAGAAGATCGCCAACAGACAAGTCAGGTTAGGCAATGCAAGCAACAGTTCGCTTTGTGCTCGTCACGGGTTGGCTCAACCATTCGACTAAGAGTCCGGGTCTGATAACCGATTACATCACTTACGTGGACAATTGCTAGCACCGCTGTAGATAATGTGCATGGAAGCTCTGAACACTTTAAAATACAGCTCCAAGCTAGCAGTTAGCTCATGATTATAATAAAATATGAGGCTGGTAGGACGACAACTAAATAAAGGTCAAATAGTTCAGACTGAGCGAGGGCATCAAAGTCTTGAATGGCCTGAGAATAGACTTGGATCATGGTTGTCAGCTTCTCAACCATTGCCAGGGCCGTACTGGTCACTCTAACCATTGAATTGGTTGATTTGTCGCCTGCGTGGCTTATGGTCGTGCCCGGCTGCCTGCAGGTCGAGATTGTTGAAGCAAATATTAGTGGATGGAGGCTGGAATTCCTGGCAAGCACTCAACAGGGTAACCGCCATTGAACTCGAATGAAGGTGGGGCAAAGACCGAAGGGGTTGGTTGTGGGCTGGATGGAGTCTCCGTAGAGTCGAACTCCGCCCCTAGGCCAAGCCATTTCGGCGCTCCAATCGAAGGTTTCTCTCTTTCCTTTCGGATCACTGCCCTCCGCTGTCAGCCAAACATCCTCGCCATGCATCGACGGTCTAAGCAAAAGTCTTGCTTTGCATGCGTTGCATCTAAGCGAGGCTGTGACAAAGAGCTGCCTATATGCTCGCGCTGTGAGGAGAAGGAAATCGCCTGCGAGTATCCTGCTGTACGCCATCGGCGGGGGAAGCAGCTACCGAAATCGAGCCAAGCTAGCGTTGCCAACGATGGCCCTCGGGCTGATGAACATAGCATTACTGCGAATCAACTTGCAACAACTGACGAGCGTGGGGACATTCATTTTCTTGGTATGGATGGTAATAACTCGACTACGCAACTCCACAATCCACAAAGCTGTTCAACGTTTACGGGCACAAATCTACCGTCTCATGCTTCATTCTTGCCCGTCTTTCCTTCACAAAATGGCTTGGATACCGATCCGTCTTCTGCCAACCGGCTTTTACCTCCATATGACGGGCTGAAGTTTTTCCTACTTCCTTCGGCTTGGACAATCGCCTATCATTATGAACCGCCAGCTGCCTATCCTCCTGGCGAGGTGCTGTTGAATTTCACTCGGGGTATACAGTCATGGCTTAAACGTTTCCTTCGCCAAGGTCATAACCCTTTTATTCATCGCCACCTCTATTCTAATACAACCATGCCACTGTGTATGCAAGATGCATTTGCTTCCATCTCAATTCATCAGAATGCGATTGCAAGCAACGAGCACATCATTGACGACATTTTTGCCTCTCAGGTTGGTGACCTCGTCACGAAACAGCCAATTGAAGGTTCAGAGGCGTTTACACTACTATCAACGAGGGATCATATAGCACGCACACAAGCTTTGCTAATTCAGCTTCTATTAGCTCTCTTCTCATCTTCAATCCCTCGCCGAGCTAAAGCTGAGTGCTTAATTGCAACGTTGCATCATTGGACGAATCAATTGTGGCAATCAGCAAGCCAGGATGCAAATTTCCATACTGTCGTTCAATCCATACCCTCAGTAGATGATGTCGGATCTGGTTCAATAGAGGATCCAGTGCCCGGCTTGTACCAAAGTTTTGTGCTATACGAGTCTGCCCGTCGCACCTGGATACTAAGTAACTTTGCCACTGGCGTTTACCAAAGTCTCAGGGGTGATTGGGGGACCACCTGCACTGGAGATATATGTATAACTGCACGAGCCGAATTGTGGGATGCGTCTTCGCCAGCGCGCTGGGCTGCTATTGCACAATCCAAAGACCCTTTGTTTATCTACAGTCTACACGGT
Source organism: Trichoderma gamsii (assembly GCF_001481775.2). Classification (NCBI taxonomy): domain Eukaryota; kingdom Fungi; phylum Ascomycota; class Sordariomycetes; order Hypocreales; family Hypocreaceae; genus Trichoderma; species Trichoderma gamsii. The sequence goes on from NW_020171357.1 coordinate 101,266, forward strand.
CAGTCTTTACTCAAAGACAGTGTTGCTGCAGAGGAAGTGGATGAGTTTATGAGACATCTTTATACAATCATGTGGGGCATTGACAAGGTTGAAGACTGGATTGTGCGAAGCGGAGATGCAGTATCGACAATGTATTAGGGCCGCAAGTAAGTAAGGTATACAAGGGTTTGTGTAAAGTCTTGGTGTGTTTTAATATCATAGTCTTCTTTTATCGTTGGATACTTACAATTTGGGGCTAGTTAATAGTAAAATAAGTTGTATTTAGTTAGTCACTGCTAATAAGTAAACAGCTATCCGTATAACTAGTGAATTGTATTCAAATTAAATCTAGGTAGCTATAGCGAAAGGCAAAATAATTAGAGATAACTAATATTATAGTTACTTATTACTTATTCCCCCGGGAGCGAGCTGTACAAGAGCTTCATCAGAGCGCTCAGACCACCTGCTGCTACAGGAGGTACAGCTCCATATCAAATTTTTGGCCGGAATCTGGTTCACTAACTCCGACAACTGATGCGTGTCGTAAATATCGAGCACCCGGACATCGACTTTCGTGTTGTATTCACCGGCTAGACTGTACCAGGATGAGGGCGACAACTTATACGATGCCAATCATGCTCCAGCCCTTCTTGACAAACTCGAACGCCATTGCACGACGCAACCCGCGCAACGCGCCAACAGTAAAAATTGATGGCCTAGTTTCTATCGCTGCGATGCTTTAATTTAAGAGAGGCTATAACTGGATTGACTTTGTTGTCAAATAACCTGCGAAAGAATGTACAAACAATGTCACAGAGATAAGTACTGTTTCATAACTACATGTTCTTGTTAATAAGCTGCACCTAAAAAATGGGCCTTTTACAGGAGGAGTTATCCTAGGACTCGAAACCCGGTTGCAGCATCGCTGTTTACGGGTTATAGAGTTAACGCCGAGCAAGTGCTAGGCTTCGGCTTTTTGATAGACTAATGTCGTAGTCTCTTATAGCGGTGATAGACGGCATAGGTGCAAGTGCAAGTGCGTATTAGGTTGGAGAAAGCGGCGTATATGTGCGCAAGGCAATTGTGCGCATTACTGATCTTGAGATCCTCGAATAAGACACCCACGTACTCTCTGCTGGTTTGAGCTACGAGAGGACACAGATGGCGAAGGACTCGATCGTGGGGATGATAGCACAGCGAGAGTGTTCGAGTTCCGATTCTAGTAAAGTGCCTTTTCCTCTCTGTGCATCAATAATATGGCATGTAGTGGCAAAGTAGGAACGCCCTGCCTTGAATATGCAACATGTTTCAGACTCAACTGATTGTCTAGAAAAGAGAGTAAAGGTAGATGAAAAGAGGAGTGCCCCGCGAAGGCCAGCGGCCGAGTTCTCCTCATGACACCTCATGACACCTCATGACACCTGGTGGTGAGGGTCACGGCACCACGGATGGTCCAATAGGTTCATGATGTGCCATTTCAAGCTGCTGTTCGGTTTATTGTTCTCTTTTAAAACCTCTTAAGAACCAAGTATACACGTGCTGCTCACCGTGTTATGATACGGTTCGACGTATGTAAAGTAACAAGTAATCCCAACCATTCAACATATACTGACATTCATGTATACAGGAGAGAAAAGCAACATCTCAATTGCGTTAACAACTGCAGAATGGCTATGTCAAATTATGAATATTAAACGTCCGAGCCTACACCGTTTTCTATTTCTACTAGCTAATTTACCATTAATGCCATTTGCTGTTGATGCAAACTACACATGTTGCAAGAGCTATTGGGAGATGATTCTCGCAACACTGTGGCAGATCCACACAAGTTATCATTTTCCAATGCTTGCTTATCATGCTTCCCTACACAGATGAGAACGGGTATCGCATGGTCCACCAGCAGTTAGCCATGCGAACCGCCTGGCCGGGAGTGAATTCAGACCAGCTATGTCAGCAGTGTAAGCAAGACCACTCTCAAAAATCACGATCTATGAGAGGTTCACTCACCAGCCCTCGCCCGAGTAGTCCATGAAGTTATTAATCGGATCTAGGCCGGGCTCATCTGGGCAAGAATCACGTCCAACAGGGCAGACATTCAATGTGTTGGCAGACTCTTGAGGAGTATCTGCGATATAATCGCCGGGTCCATCGCAGCTGAGCCCATCGAAGGTGTGTAGAAGAGAAAGCCAATGTCCGACTTCATGGACCGCGATCTGTCCCTTGTAGGTTGTCCCGTCGTTAGTTCCTCCTGGAACTGTGTAGGACACCAGCGTGCATCCATCAAGACGAGCCCAAAGCGAGTCACTAGTTATGTTACTGGTAGGCAGAGTGCATGATCCCCAACCCCATTCTGTAGGATCCATATTGGTAACAAAATACAAGTTGAGCGTATCATAGCCACCTTGTTTAGTCTCAGCCTTGATACCATTGAAGTTGTAGTAATCGAATCCCCTCGCGTAGTCGTCATTAACAATTCGAGTCGTGTTCTTTAGTGTAAAAGTGATACCGAGGGGCGCGTAGTTGTCGACAAGAACATCGAACTGAGCTTTCAAATCATCGTCGCTCAAGATATCTTGGGAGTTGGTCGTGTTGACAAATGCCGTCATATAAACCGGTATAGTTATGTTAGCATCAGCGGCGTGTTGGCGAGCATGAACAGCGCTGGAACTCTGTTCCGAGGCCTGCAAAGCAGCTACTGTAGAAAGGAACTCTGGAGAGTTGGTTTGAGTGCCACACCAATTTCGACCACCAAAGTATGCCGATGCGCCGAGCAGAAGGTTAGAAGCAAGCATGGCTACAGGTCGTTATGAAATGTACCGAGATATACCAGTCGTTTCAGTCGACGCCCAAAACTTGGGATATGGGATACTAAAAGCTTTATCAACGAGCAATAGTACCTCTAAAATGAGAAAGAATTACTCGAGGCTTCGGCTTGGGATCATCATATCGCTTTTGAATAGTTGTAATGAACAAATGGGATGAGTCTGTATTGTGATAACTAAAGAACCACATTAGATCCCGGAGGTACGAGAGCAGATATACTAGTAAATAAAGAAACTCTAATAACTGAATATCCTGACATTGTTCCTTTCAACATTAACTACTCGCAGATAAAGGAGACAAATCCGACAAAAAACCTCCCGCTGAATCTCCTTGCTGTAACTCGAAGGATTGATTATACCTTGCCAATCTTTACCAACTTCCTCGTATGGCTTTGGCTTTTCCTAAAGCGCTTTAGCAGGGATACTCTTGTCTTAACATAGGGTGATTCCCTACAGCAACCTTCCAGTTTGAAAGCTTGTAGGATCAATTCCATGCCCCGGTACCGCAAGGTATCCAATCCTTTTGCACACTGGGGAAACACATTCCGATATAAAAATTTTCGCACACTGCTTGTCTGAAAATGAGCCAGATCTGCCTTGGTTTAAAAAGATCATCAATGCAACAAACGCTGGTGATAAATCCCGTTCAATGGTAATTCCAGCCAGGATATGTGCGGCAAATTCTACTATAGTCTAATGACTGCCCTTACTACCGATGACTACTTGACTGCTGTATCTAGGCATATCTATAGCTGAAGGCTGCTCTTCAAGGCTATTCTTTTCATTTTTATTTTGATTTTTGGTTTTCAAGATATTGCTTAAGTAGATTCAATAGCTGGGAAACTCGCGTTGACAGCTATTCTAACCACTGCTGTCGTCGCCGCCCCCGTAATTGTCATCTGCAGCCTATATCACTGAAGCAGCATGCGCTGTTTTTTTTCCCCGACAGGCAGCTGCGGTCCCTGCCAAGAAAGTGGCGTTCCTGGAGGAATTTTAGCCTCTAGCAGTATAGCAACGGTATCAGCCACGAAAGGTTTACGTTATTACAGGCAGCATGTGTCATTCAATCGTCTGGAGCCCGTTTGAGATAGGGCTGTGTATATACAGATGAATCAAATAGTAAAAATTCATTAATAAAGCCCTAAATTCTGTGACTGAAAAGTAGGAGCAGGCCTTTGAGGCATACACAGCCTTATGATCCACAGACAAGGCGGGCCTGGTTCGGCCTGCATTGATACGCCCCGAATACGCTTAGAATACGCCCAATGGGAGTCGCTCACAGAAGAAGCTCCCATACGCTCCCCATACGCCATCCAAATGCAATGCCAAGAGCAATAGCTTCTAAAGATTATTCATAATAAGGATCGATTACACTGAGAGGCTTAGGGCGTGACTCTAGATACCTCGAGTTAGGATCATCAGTTGTCCTCGTTATTTGTCACTTGCTTACATCTGTCGTATGTAGCAAAATTATACGCTTGACCGTTCTGTTCAGCTTCTTGTTATAAATACAGCAGATTGAAACCCAACCAAGGACTAAAAGATGGCCATCGTAGAGCATCACGCAGCTCTCCTCCCTCCTCTATCGCCGGATTACGCAGATGAAGCTATTACTCACTCTATGCGCGATTGCGCAAGCTCTCCAGCCTGCTCTAGCAGCAGACTCGGCCGAGACTTGTGATGCTTTTTGCCAAAGCCTTGCGCAAACGGCTGTCACGTTCGAGCGTTCACAATTTGCTGATCCTGATCGTATTTTTTACAAGGTCCCCTCAAACTTCTCGAGAAATATCGCTCCCGGAACCATCCTCGCCGTCGAGCATGCCACAAATTTGTCCAACTATCTCGTTCCCTCCAGCTTGAGCATGTCGCGAATTATCTACACCTCAACTAACCTCAACGGGACAATCCAGCCCACGTCTGCTTACATTCTTTGGCCGTATATGAAGCCTGCACGCTCTGGATTCTCTGCAGTGGCGTGGGCGCATGGCACATCTGGCAACTTCGCGCCATGTGCACCGTCAAACTACCGCACTTTGCAATATGAGTTCATGGTGCCTTTTGCCCTTGCAATGCAGGGAATTGCTGTGATTGCGCCAGATTACGTCGGACTGGGTATCGGTTCGCTGCCAGATGGAACTCCTATCCCACACGAATACACTGCTTCTCCTGCGCAAGCCAACGATTTGGCAAATGCCGTCATCGCTGCACGATCCGCGTTCCCCGAGAACTTGGCAGCTAATGGTCCTTTCGTTGTTGCTGGCCATTCCCAGGGCGGAGGCGTTTCATGGGCTTATGCTGAGCGCCAGGCCAAGCATCCTATTGCTGGTTACAAAGGCACGCTTTCAATCGCACCCGGCCTCCGCTCAATTACCTGGTTGAAAGCTGCGCTTGCTGAACTCGCCGCGGGCGCGCTCTCGCCTTCATACGCCGTGTTGGTAACCCTTCAGAACAAGCTCGTCGAGGGTGTCACCGCGGTTTATCCTGCATACAACTATAGCGGTTTAACAGCCGCAAGTTATGATGTCTGGAAGAACGGCGTTGAGAAAGTTCAGGGTTGCTTGGCGACCGACTCCTATGTACAGAGCGCTCTACTGCAGAACGGTAATTTGACGATTGATGAGCTTGGCCGTCTGGATTGGCCAGAAGACCCCATCGTTCAAGAGTTCTCGAACAGGACGAATGTTGGAGGCAAAAAGTTCGCAGGGCCTCTTCTGGTACTGGTAGGGGAGATAGACTCAACGATCCCGTCGGAGTTAATCGAGGAAGTGGTTGATGAGACATGCAAGCTTACTGAGAAGTCATATGACAATGAAGATCTGCATTTCATGAGTTTTGGTCAAATGAACCACTTTCCGCTGATTCAAGCAAGTCAGCATGTTTGGATGGACTGGATCAAAGATCGCTTGTCATCTGGGTCGAAGAATAGCAGGAAGCTTTCAAAGCCAAAGTGTAAAAAAACAGTTGTGCCTGGATTCCGGACGAATTCTACTGTGCAATCAATCGCGCCAAACTGGTTAGTCGCTGCCGCCGACCCTTCCAAGGAGTGGGAATACTCGTTTTAGTTTATGAATACCTTAATTACTAGTTTAGATATTGGAATTGGGGGGAGTATTTATGTCATTTGAAGTTTTATTTATTGCCGATTGTTAACAATGATAAACTACTGCAAGATCACTAATATAAGGCAGGTTTTTTAGTTGAATGTACGTGATTCTTTTTTTTTTTTTTTTTTTTTTTTTTTTTTTTTTTTTTTCAATATCCAAGTCCACGTTCAAGTACCAAGTCCAAAGCTGCAGAAAGTCACGCTAGTTCATCCTTGACGGCAAACTTAGACTTCGATCGGATAGCGGCGCCGTATCTGTAAATATAAACGGCATTAGCACCAGTAGCACACCAACAGCCCCGATAAGTGACGCAGCACCGCCCACACCAAGCGCATTAAGCATGTAGTTTGTATACAAGAGAGACGCAACCGCACAAGCAGAACGCAGGACAGTGTTTGCTGCCAGCGCAGAAGCAGCGTATGCTGTGTATGTGTCAACAATGTAGTTAATAAAGACGACAAAGATGAGGACCCAGTGTTCAGAGTTGTACTCTGCCGTCCAGCCAAACCAGAATATTACCACCACAAACAAGACACCGCCCACCATGGCACTGGGCAGTCGATCCTCTGGGACATGAGGCGTCTTCTGGTTATCAAAGCCGCCGCGTCGAACTCGCGTGCTGTGGATGAATAGGGCGATGCCGCCGAGGCAAGCCCCGATCACTACGCCCAGTAATGGCAATTCACCATTACCGGCGTTCCATCCGCGCTTCTGCTGGAACACAAATGGATAGATGCTAAAAAGCATGTAGAGTAGTGTATAAACGATAGAGTAGTAGATGGCGACGAAGAAGCTAATCAGGTCCAATAGTAATCTCCAGAGCCTAGTGAGATCGCGCTTGAAGATGGTAGCCAGCGAGCGATCTACGCTCTAGACAGGTGCCTTGATATCCTCTCTACGAGTTGTCTTCCACAGACGCCGAGCTTTTCCACGCAGGACCATCGCGGGAAGCGTCTCGGGGATGGTATAGAGTAAAAACATTGTGGGGGCAGCCATCCAAATCGACACATAGATCGTCCAGCGCCAGGTTTTGGCCAGTTGCAGGAATCCGCTAATTATTGGGCTCAGTGCAGGGCCGACAAAAGTCATCGCAGCAAAGAGAATCATGGCGTTGCCACGCTGTACGGGATTCCGTACATTAGCGAGGATGCCAGGCGCATTCGTCAGCTCGACACTGGTTGCCGTTCAGTCATGAAGCGACCGACCAGAAGCCCCAAAATGTGAGAGTAAAGGCGCAGAGAAAGCCGAATGCAAAGGAAAGATGATACGACGACCGTAGAACTCTGAAAGGGGGGCCCAGAAGAACGGACCGGCGCAGTAGCCCAGAAGGAAAAGAGTGGTAACTAAGCCGGCCGCTTCCACTGAGACATTGAGGTCGTCACTGATGCCCTGGAAAGCCCCAGAGGGCGCCGAGAAGGCAAAAGTGACATTCATGACGAGGGAAGTGGCAGTGGCAGTAATGTAACATTTCCGAGAGAAAGAATAGTTATACGAGTTGTCGGGATCGCCTGGGCCAAACTTGAGATGATAATCATCGTCAAAGACAAGTTTGTGGGTGTTTAGAACAAACCCCATCCCGGACAGAAAGCAAGTGATACAATAATAGACTCCCAAAGGCGTGATACTTTGCTAGGGAGCTGATGTGTATTATAAAATCCGGAGAAGCTTCAGTGACAGTTCTAGTAGCTTTAAGCCCAGGCTCGAAATCACTTATAGCAACTGAACCAGGAATATATATATATTATAACCCAGCACTTACAGTTGTAATAACTAGCTTTCAGGGTAGAAGGAATAATAGCCAATTGAACTAATTAATCGGGATTTCCTATATATTTCTAGAAGACTTATCAAAAGTATATTACTTAAATATGTACATGGGGCTTAATCTTCACTTCGCTATATACATAATCGTTAAGAAGCCTGTTAATTCTATCCACGTCTAGTCCATTAACAACTTGAAAGGTAGTTGGTAAAAGTTTGCCATCCTGGATCCATCTTGGGAGAATATCCCAGAATAGCTTTGTCAAATCTGGATACTTTGTTGTCATACAAAGAATCTTCTTTCGATCATATCCCGCTGTTTTAGGACCGATCCTAGATTCATCTACCCCACCTGCATGGACAAGGATAGCAAGGGTGCCTCTCTTCGTATTGGAGAGGGCTCTCGCGCCAAGTGTCTGTCCGTCGGGTGTGCGTCCCACGCAGTCAATTGCATAGACAAGACCGTCTCCAACAGTAGCTCTTATCTGCTGTTCAATCTCATCTTCGCTCTGGTTCCGTTCAATCACCACTGTGGCCCCTAGGCTCTTCAAAAGAGCCTCTTTCGATCTCGAGGCCACAGTTATGATGCGGCCAAAGTTAGCGAGGCGTGCAAGCTGGATACCGAATTTGCCAGTTGCGGCGCCTCCACCAATAATAAGGATTGATTCTGACCTATAATCGGATAGACATAGCTCAGGGCCAAACGGCGGATGCAGATCTAGGCCGGTCTGGTGAAATAGGGCGAACACCATAGTCATGGCATTCAATGGGAAGGTGGCTGCCTCATCAGAGCTGATCCCAGGTGGTATCAGAGATGCCTGCCAGACAGGTACAGTGCAGTATTCTTGGGTACCAGTGCTGTCGGGCAATGCGGGATTTCCAAAAGCGAAAACTTCATCGCCGAGTTGAAATTTGGTGACGCCAGAGCCGACCTTGACCACAGTTCCAATAATATCGAGACCGAAAGGTGACGGTAAAGTGTTCTTGACAAACAAGCCAAAGGCTTTGCTTGCACCGTCGTGAGGGTTCACTGTGACAGAAAACTGGTCAGGTCCGCTTCTTAATTAGTTCTTTACAGAATCAGTATATACATCCGACTATTGATACTTTGATGAGTATCTCATCCTGCTTGGGTTCTGGAGTTGGTCTGTCGATTAAAGTCAGCGGCTGTTGAAGAGAGTGAATGACAAGAGCCCTGTGAAATGCCATGTTGTAGAATTTTGTTTGTGTTCTGGAATAGTCATTGGAACACTGATCTACTCTGCTATAGTATAATATTTATATTCAAACTCCGCAAGGTAGTTAAACACTTGTTGTACTTGGTTAACGTCGTTGCTAGATAGCAGTTCTACAGTAGTCAGAATTTAGCTTTTGATAGATTATGGAATATATTGGATTAGTAAGTTCATTTGTAAATTTACTGAAAGTTAACCACTAATCAACTCGAAAGAAAAAAGTACGGGCCGCGGTCAGAACTTCGTGTTCTAGGCATTAATAGTGGGTCTAGCGTAAGTGGATGATAGTTCAGTCAGTAAAATAGTCAAAAGCTGCAGATACAAACTACTACAAATTACTGCACAATAGCAGATAGACCTTGATGTGGGGGTATGAACAATGTCCTGCCCAGGGATGGTGTATGAAGCGGAGCAGTTGAGCTTTATCAAGTTTTTTACCTAACAAATCTCGACATATACCAAAGGTCGATTGCCACCCTATCCGACTAGCTGTATTAATCGAGACATTACCAGCTCCTACAAACTACCTACAATTTATAAAGGGCCGGAACGGAACTAAAGTAGCCGAAATAATTACAATTAATACTATATCAACAAATAATCTTATGCTAAATACAAACTGTAAAAGCAAACCTTCTGCTGATAATATCTTGTTTTAGAAACTTTTTTTTAGATATGCCAAACAGTTGATAACAACTATAGATCCAGTCGTAAGTATTCTCTCAGATCTAGTTTTAAATCTAGTCACAGATCCAGCCAGAGATACAGTCACAAATCTAGCAATAAATGTAGTCATGGATCTATCCACGAAAAAATACCTGAGGAACTGACCACTCAAATGCCATATAAACTGTACTATCGAGACTGTAGCAGATCTATAACCCAATTAAATTGTTAAGCCACCCGGGAAGTTATTACTAACAGCTTTGGATAGCTGTTCAGGAGAGCCACTGGCTTACTGTTTCGCAAGATGTTATCAGTAAGTCCAATCTTTAGCTTAAAGTCAGCATATAAATAAAGAAGTAGCTATTTACACACTTAGTCTAAAACAACAGCAATCGTCTTATCCTCTATTAACAGCTCCGGGCAGAAGAATACTTTATATTAGGGGTTAAAAAAAAGCAGGGAGGGGAGTAGTATAGGTAATAGAGAACTATGGCTTTATGTGAACTTGAGCACTATCCTACGTGAACTTTGACAATACATATAGCATATACAACTCTACTCCTATCCTTTTCCCTCGACAATGTAGAGAAGAGGGGATCCTTTACGCCACTGGTCACACAAGCGGCTTTTATACCGCTTCTTCGGCTCAGTTACTGAATCAGCCCCCAAACGCCCTTTTCGGATATACCCCTGATACAGTACGCCATTGCCTCTTTAGTTCGTCGGGTGTTCTTCTACTTCTAGCTACTGAATATCTATCTCGCTTTCCGCAGGCAGTAACCACATAGCTTAGTGAGATCTGCTAGTAAGTTCATCTTGTTCGAATTATGCGAATTGAACCCCAAAAGGATAGTCTATACTTGGCGGAAAATGTTGCATGTGAAAATCCACCGTGCCGCAGAAGTTAACTCCGACCACCAAAGTCAGAATGTAGTGAGTGACTGTATATCAAACGTCTTATAATATATAATTAATGATGGAAAGGTCGCAATAGATTTCTCAGCAGCAATGACTCAGCAATACCGCGTGCGGTGATCAGCAGAATAAGCCCCCATAGACATATGTGTCGATTACTTAAATTAGCTAATTAATTGATTTACCCATTATCATTCATAAGATGCTATCCTACGGTCTTTCACTTGGGGCATAGATAGATTGAAAACAAAACACCAGAAATCTACTTCTAATTCTTTCCCCTCAGTCTTGAGATTTTAGTTCGGCATTACTCAATATAGCGTATCATGTCGAAGACATAGTCATAGTCGGCGTCACCGGTGCCCATGTACGCACTGCCCTCACGATGTTCGAGCGGCGATATACTGAGTTGATATAGAGCTCATCTGTTGCCTGAACATTCCAAAGCTTCGCGCAATGGCGAGACAGAGGTGTTACACGATACCCAGCCAGTTCTGCCGCTCAAGCCTTGGCTGCAAATGGAATTGTGTTAGTCGAAGCAGACCTCAACAAAAAGCAGTCGCTCTTTCCGGCCTTCGAAGGCACCGCCGTGATCTTTTTGATACGGAATTTCGCCCCTCTTGGCAAATGCGATGGCATCAGGGGACCTGCCACTAGGGCGAAGCCTTTGTCAGGTAGCATTCAATGGCGACGTTGCCGAAGATATCAATACTGCAGAAGCCGCTGCGTCACCAGTAGTTTTGAAAACCTTGGAAAGTTTCATATACTCGTCATCAAGCGATGCCAGAAAGTGGAGCGGCGACAAGTACACCAACGCGTATCATTTCAATTCCAAAGCCGAGACAATCAAAGTCATTCAAAACCGATTTCCAGAGTTGGCGGCGCGAATGAAGACGATACAAATGGGACATTATGTCGAGAATTGGAAAGGCGTTCCTGGTAAGGCTCCACTGAAACAGCCCAATGGGACATCTCTTGTACTCAGGCCGAAGGCTGCTAGCTGTCAACTTCCATTCGTTGTCGTGCGTCGTAACACAGGATCGTTCGCCAAGGCGCTGGTGGATATGCCACGTGGAAAAGATCTCCTGGGCGTGTCACGAACAATGTCCTGGCCGGTGTGGACGGCCGTATCCTTGAGGTAAAGGTCAGTTTCAAAGACATATCAAGTGAGGAATTCTTCAGAAACCTCCCTTCATATTTAGAGCAAGTATTTGCGAGTTCTTATAATTATATTCAAGAGTTTGGATATACTGGTGGGGATCCGAATGTAGTAAAACCCGATTTAGTGAGTTCTGATGTATCTCTTATAGAAGCCATGCTAATATTCTATGGCTCAACATGAAGATACCTTTAACCTCGATGGAGAAATATATTTAGCAGTAAGGACTGGTCATCGATTCTAACCTTCTGAGCTTAATATAGAAATATGATAGGTAGCTTATATAAAGAGCCTGTTATAATCCCGAGGAAATCGATAATGTTTTTATAATCTCTGGGGTGAAGGTTAGATATTTGTATTAGATTCTGGTAGTATATAAACTTTATCTTTATACTTTTGTTCTTTGTTGTATACCTGGAGCTAGCTGACTTCTTAAGTTATTTTCTTGTAATATTATGAATTATTTATGTACCTATAGTGGTTCTATAAAAAAGTGAATATACTAAAAAATTGGGATCAATATAGAATAATTACTTAATGAAATTATAGGTAGGATTATAAGAAAGCCGTACTCTATTATATATAAACAGAGTAGTCTGCAATTTTATAATTATAGTTAAAAGCTCGAGGAAACACAAACTGCATCAAAATTTCGCACAAAGCTCTCATTGGACAATCAGCCGCTATTGGCGACAAGTATAAATCGTAGCGAGCGACATAGTTCCATCGGGGAGTGGCTTACGTGGAAGAGTTAAAGATGCGGTCCTGGCAATAATTGGTTATTTGACATCACTATCAACTATTGCTCTTTATGAAGTCCATCTTGAGTTAGGTAACATGGGTTGAAGCCGAATCTTAGGCTACGAAGAGTACTTAGTTAACAGTAAATAAGCAGTATCAATTTCCAGTCAAACTATTCAAAATCGCCCCGCTTTGAAACCTTTGCTTAATACTCTTCAAACATAGTGGCACTTCTTCCCTCGACACTCTCCAAAAGTTGGCCTCTTCTAATACTTCGTCCGTCATAAGCCACCACCACTTGACCGCGAAATTCTCCTCCACCTCCCATCCCCTCTTGTCCCACGGCGTCTTACCCCATACTCTAACAGCCCCGCCAATGATGTCTGACCAGAGTTCTGGATTGTCGATGATATCGCTAGCATGCAATAGCTTGTCCCTCAGCGATGGAAACGGCAGCACATCGATGTAGGGCAAATGTGGTTTTCTGGATTGCAGTGCCGTTGGCGTTAGGGCTGCAGGTACGGGGGTAGACGCCATAATGTGGATGGCGCGCGAATACGGAGGTTTGCAATTTATATCGAGGATATGAGCGTTGGTTAGCATAGCGTAAAAGATGTTCGTTCCCTGTAGCGTGATCTGTAAACCCGAGAGAGATACAGGGGCTTCATGGCCAAGAGCGTGGCTGGATTCGGAAGGAAGCGTGTTGTTGCTGAGTGTTTGTTAGTTAGGCCTCAAAATTGATATCACGGAGGAAAGTGCAACGGAGTTGTGAGTTCCTGCGGAGTGTCCGCCCAGCTATGCAATAGCGCCTCATCTGTTGATGTCGCCTCGGATACCGCTAGGCTCAGCGGATCAACGATGCCCTTTTTTATCCTTTTCCTATTTTGGAGCAGAATGTTTTCCTGGGCCTCGTCTCTTTGTGTGATACTCGAAAGCACAGTGTCACTGTCGTTTGATATGGCAGCTGCCGTCGTCGTCGTGGCAGCGTCGCTGTTTTGGGTCCGCTTTCTATTCTTCGATCCTATATTCTCGTCAATTCCTAACCTGGTCGACACTTCGCAAGATGGCCAGACTCTCACGATGAGCCCTCTGGGAAAGCCTGTTCTGTACTCGTTTCCTGACTTCAGCGTCTGCGATTCGAGTCCAATCATCGCTCTCCCCCGATGTCATAAACGGTTTCCAGTGGTTTTCCATAGTAGCCAGTGTTATCTTTACGCTCCCTAAATTCTGACCACTTCGACTATGCACTTATATATTACTTTATAACTTAAAGATTTCATATTGCGGGAATCATCTTACAATTTGTCATCAGCCACTAGAATGGGGTCGTACTAACCATCCGATGTCAGGATTTAGCGCCCGAGAATGTCAACTTCTCTTGTTCACATTATTCAGCAACCCGCTCTGCTTCTGATCAATTATTTCACTAGGCGGGGTGTAGCTAAGATGCACGTTCACACGAAAACAAGTCAACAACGATGTTACGAGTCATGAATCACTGGTCAGTCATGGAAAGCAGACTGAACCACTATACAGAGGCCATGAAAGCTTCAAGGCCGCAGCACGGATACTTATATATACCACTGGGGTCATACATCATCAATACACAGACTATCAATGCCAATCTAAATGCTAGAAAAGACAATCGCCATGGCAGTTATACCGAAAATCTTCGTAACCGGTATCACGGGTACGAGAAATCTCTAATATGTGATCTATACGATTGGAAAGATAAAGTAGACTGACTCTCAATGAAGGCTATGTTGGCGGCGATGCCATCTACGCCCTCTTGACAAAGTATCCAAGCTGGGAATCATCCATTAGTGTGCTCATACGCAATGCCGAACGAGGCAAATTGGTTCAGAAGGCATGGCCCGGAATGCGGCTCGTCGTGGGCGGCCTGGACGATGTCGAACTCTTACAATCCGAAGCGCTGCAAGCTGATATCATACTGAACTTTGCCGACTCCGACCACCCGCCAAGCGCCTCTGCATTAGCCCGAGGCGCGCAGCTGCACCCTCCCAACCGGCTGGCATTTATTATTCACACATCGGGAACAGGGATTTTAACGTGGAAGACTGTACAGTCGCGCACATTTGGCGAACTCGAGGATAAAGAGTACGATGACTGGGACGGGATAGAGGAAGTTACATCCCTTCCAGATCATGCGGCCCATCGTAATGTTGATAAAATCTTCTTAGAGGCAGGCGGAGACGACTCCAGCTACGTACGTACGGCCATCGTTTGCCCTCCCACGATCTATGGGGCCGGGCGAGGGCCGGCGAACACTCGCAGCCAGCAACTATATGATCTCACTGCCATGACCCTCAAATTGGGGATCAGTAAGCGTGTTGGCAAGGGCGAGAATCGACAAACCCACATCCATGTGCATGATCTCAGCGACCTCTATGTGTTGCTGATTGAGGCCGCCACGCAGGGTGGCGGTAAAGCCACCTGGGGACCAAAAGGGTACTACTTCAGTAGTCGTGGTCAAGAACATGTAAGCTAGATGCAGTTATCTCTTCTATGTGGAGGTATTTTAATGTTAACCTAACTAGGCCTGGGGAGAAGTTGCCGCTTCAATTGCAAAGGTGGCGCACGAGCTGGGTTATATTGCATCAGATACAGTGAGTGAATTCTCAGCCGAAGAGTCAAATCGATCGGCTGGACACGCGCCAGCCTCGCTTATATTTGGTGGGAACGCACGTGAGAAAAGCATTCGAGCGCGAAAACTGTTGGGCTGGGCGCCGAATCGTGGCTCCCTCTTTGACGAAATTCGCGAGGCGGTTGAATCTGAAGCCTCACGATTGGGGCTTGAACGGAATATCAGCCCTTAATTTACATGCTGAAAGCCTCTCATTGACACGCGTAACTTTCTTTTTGATTTTAATAGATCACTGTATTCGCATATTTTTGGCACCCACTAAGTCATTGATTTCTCGCTTTACACCTACCTATGTACCCTATCTATCTGAAATCAGTGACTAGTAAAAGTTTTCATTGGTGTCATTCTCTTACCACGTATACGGGCATTAAGCACAAGTGCCGCAGTCTTAATGTTCTGGTGGACATCGCTACTATTTCAAAGCAGTAGGTATGGTTCATCTCCTTTTCCCATTAACACTTGCGCTCTCTATTGTTCTGTTACGAGATAACCTGGCGAGCCTCGAGTCGGGGTCCCATCGAATTAGGCTCTGAGGTGAATAGACTCGCCCATGCATTCTCTAATCCAGTACCACTAGCCTGCCTAGGATTATCAGTTCAGTCGAGATCTGGCCGCGCTGACGATGTGATGCTGCGAGTAGCTACTACCGACTCTTTACCTTGTATCAGGCTGAGAAATGCATTTCACGCCGACAAACGGCCATTGTCCCACATGCCGGCTACCCCTTACCAGTAAGCCGAAATAGCCTCTGCTCGAAGGGTTTCTTGCTATGGGTGTACTTAGTTCTACTGGAGCCATATATGTAAACTATAAGGTGTGTGTTTGGATTACATGATTGACTAACCTAGGTGATCGGAAAGTCGAGCCTGTCAGTTTAGGAATGGATTTATCATCCGTGCTCATGCCGTCAACCGTCAGAATGTAGAAACACTATATAACGGAGTACTCTGCAGAATTTTACGCGTGCATTGCTTACAAACCTCCCACGACTACAGTAATCAATCTTATTCCCTATCTTGCTCCGCTACGCCTTCTAAGTCTACTACCCTACCTACACATTGCTCCGTTATTAGCTCCGGGATCCAAACCTTAGCACTATGGCCTACTCGTCTAAAGTGATGAATTCTTGAACCTCTCTAAGTTTAATTACTCTCCTATGCTGGCTATCAGTGCTGATCGCAGCGCCAGTGTGTTCGACATGGTGTTTCCTGGCTTGTCTTGGTGACGACTCACTAGGCCCTGTTTCCTAGGGTGCCTCAATGATTTTGACTTTCCCCCAACTTCGAAGAGATCTTTCTGTCTGCACTTGTGTTCGCTATTTTCATCATCGTGTCTATCTCTGATTATCTTGTTAAGTGAGTAACTAACTATAGTAAAATTTTCTATCTTTATGTTTATAAATTGGTATATTTTCCATATTACACTGTTCCCTCCCATCTTGACGGCCCCCTGACATAATATGCTTAAACCCGTCTACGCTGCTTAAGCAACCTTAGGTCCGCTGCCACTTATTCCTCTCATCCTTAGCACCGGAGCTACGGACTTGGCTAATATCTTCACTATTTCCTCAGCATCGAGTCTGATTGCTCCCCTGTGCATGTGTACTTTGACGCCACTGAAACACTCTCGGTCCCCTCGCTCATCCATACTCCTTTATGGATTCCTATCTTAGTCTATGCTCTTTGACATCGTATAGTCTTAGTTCGTTATGGCCGCCCACTAAAAAATTGATGGAAGCGTGTTTTCCAGGCCTTTCACAATTGCTGTTATCCTGAAAGCTGCCCCGACCGGCCTGGAATCATTTCACCTGGTCGATGGCCACAGTGGGACTGCGAAAAATACAGCCCTGAAGATATCAGCGGTCTGTACGGACTTGGGCCTTCATGTGGCTCAATTATCTCTTCATGATAGACTTTAACAGTCTCTGTACTCACCGATGCTGGTTTGATCGCTCTTATGTCATTTGGGGACTGGCTTGCCAGCATTGTCCGAAAATGTGCAATGCTGGAGACTTCAATAGGTGCGGTGAGTAGACGGGAATCTTTCAGCGAGAACAAGAAACCTGAGGATCTGCTCGGTGAGGATGTCGTATCTCCAGAGCTGTGGCTCGATTAAGTGAGAATCGAAGTAAATGATGTACCAGTTTCCGGCTCTTTGAGCTATGTTAATAGAGGATGATGGCTCTGGTAAATTATTTTACGCATAGAGAATACCGAACCGAGCGACGATTAAAGGTAGCTGCAGGATGGGTTATTAATATTAGGCTCCTTAGCTAATACAGAGGCATGAAAAATGATTATTCCAACCATTCCGGACCCTTTGCAATCTCCACCATACGTTCAGGATCTTCAAATAATTTAACATGAACAACAGCCCACGAGACCACAAGAAAAATCTTAATAATTAAATTAACCAATTGATATTACTATTGTTTGAGAACGCTTGCGGGTATTCTAGAGCTTTTATAGTTTATTAAGCGGCTGCTTCGCTTCCAAGTTCGCCTCGACCTTTGCTTTCAGCTACTTCACAGCCCAGCACGCCCGTTGCTAGATAAGCTCTCTTCTCCTGTCTCAGGTTATAGAGTCCAAGACGGCGTCTAAGAATTATGTTCCAATAGCCATTTGTTCCCTTGGAGATTCGCCCCGTTATTCTTGTCCAAGGTGTAAATAGTCTCAAATTCCACCAGAAAATTCCTTTCAAAATCTTTCAGAGTTTTTTTCGGCTCCCAACCGAGTTCCCGACCCAAGTCAGCCCTAGTTCGAGATCTGTATTATCAATTAGTAGAAGTTCTGGATGCGCATGCTGATATCTTACGTGGAAGCGAAGCCTAACTCTGCGACCTTTTGATTTCCGCCAAGCCATTTAGCAGCAGCATCTTCCAGTTGCAGATGTTGTACTTGTGAGGATTCTAGGATACCCAAGGACACTCCAGCACGACCAATACCGGTAGCGAGTTGACACCATGAATGCTCACCGCTCTCAGCGAAGTATATCCCTCTTGGCCCTGATGTTAGAGGCTGTGTGGTAAGGATCCTATGGATGAATAGTTTGTACAACTCTGTAAGGTCCGAGATGTGAACATGGTTCCAGATGTGGTCTCCATGGCCTATAATCTCAGCACGGCCGCTTTTAATAGCCTGCCGAATCAACAATGGTATCTGAATGGACAATTTGTTAAATAAACCACTTCCCTGTCCATATATCAGTGGAGGCATAATGATATACGTCTTCACTCCGGCCTCTAGGCCCGTTTCTATCACTGTGACATCACTGGTTCGTTGATCGTACTGTGTTATGCTCTCTCGGTATTTTTCATAGGAGAATATGTCTTCTTTATCTGAAAAGACATGGTTTTCAATAAAGATTCCCGTAATAGGATGGTCTCCCAAGTTTGATGTCCCCGAAGTCTATTTTACATTAGTGTGTTGGAAGATTGGCGGCTTCATGGTGAATCGTACATGTATAAAATGAACTTCTTGTCCAGTTTGCTTTTTTCTGTCGCCGAGCCCTTGTATCATTGCCTTGGCAGAGCCTCTGTGGAAGCTCATGGCAATATTGATGATTACTATAGCCCTTAGCGTTATAAAAGCAATAGAGGAGTCAACAGGTAAAACTTCTTACGATCATAGGCGCTTGCAATCTGGCGTATCATTTCTAGATCATCGAGGCCGTTAAACAAGACAGGTATGGCACCGATCTTAGCAAGCACCTTTGCCTGATCTTCACTTCTTACTAGCACTGAAATAGTCATTTCTTTCAGTAGAGGAAGATCCGAGCTTAAGAGGCTCGATAACACAGAGCCACCACTAAGTAGAGAAAGTCAGTAGGACACAGCGGGTGATGCGAAGAGGTGGTTCAGGGTTAAGGATACACACATATAGCCTGATGCCCCGGTTAACAGAATTCGAGGAGTGGTCATAATGGCGGCGGAATGAAATGTAAAACCAAGCATGAGAATAACAACTGCTGACACCGTAGCTACAACGGATCTGCAGGAACACAGCTTAAAGTGTACACATATATCCCCTTTATTTACTTCAAACCGAAGTAGCTTTAAGTCAGTATGTATATTATTGATTAACATACTATTATATATGCATATTAATAATCGGGACAAGTTGCTTATAAAGAAAATTGTGCGAAAAGCTACGGTCAACATTTAGTGCAAGTACGCTTACCAAGAGACTAGATAATATGCACCAGCACTATGGCAATATCTAAAGAGCGCCTTGGTGAAATATGCCTGTACAGAGGGGTAGGAGATTATGTTCCATATGTCACGGGTGAGGGTAAGGCCCTTTTTTGCGAAAACAAATAGCCTTAGATGTTTTATTAATCCACGATTTCACTAATTACATTCTTGTAAAATCAGAGTAAAGATTATATGACAAAGGCGATTGCTGAAATGTTTTCGAAAACAAAACATATTATAGCTGATTCAGTTAGACTAGGTAAGATATGAGTGTCATTATACAGTTCATCTCATCGTCTAGATAGACCCTCCCAACTACTTATCACACAGCAGCCCTCGTACATATAAATACAAAGCTCTTATACAAAGAGCTACCTTAAAACCGTCCTTCACTTGATTGTATAATTCCCCTCTAGACTTTATCTCTATTTACAACAGAATAGTTAACACAATGATCAACACTACATTACCGCCGACAGCCAGATATTTGGAAGGAAAGATTGCGATTGTAACAGGGGCTTCGCGAGGCATCGGTGCAGCCATCTGCGAGATCCTCGCTAGCAAAGGATGCTGGCTTGCCATGAACTACTCATCTCACTCATCCGCAGAGATTACCAACCAGCTCAGCGTGGACCTAGAAGCGAAGTACCACGTCCGCGTCGTACCAGTTCAAGCCGATATTGGGTCGGAAAGTGGGCCAGCTCACTTGATCAGCTCAACCAAGGCTGCATTTCAGAAAATAAAGCAGCCAGGATCGACTTTTCAAATTGACATAGTTGTCAATAATGCGGGTACTGCTGACATTTTGAGTATTGGTGACTGTGACAGCTACAGTTTCGCTACAATGTACAATCTCAACGTTCGTGGTCCAATGCTTTTAGTAAGAGCGGCCCTACCTTACCTGCCACATAATCGAAGCGGAAGGATTGTCAATGTCTCAAGTATGGCAAGTATGGCTGGCTTAGCGGGCCAGACAATATATGGTGGGACTAAAGCTGCCTTGGAGGCCATGACGAGGACGTGGTCGAGAGAATTGGCCGAGAGAGTCACTGTCAATGCTATCAATCCTGGTTAGTCATACATCGAGCATCAAAAGAAGAGCTGCTAATGAGGTTGCCAACAATAGGTCCTGTTGCCACAGAGATGTATAACTCTTTACCAAGGGAGGTCAAAGCTACATTCATACCCTGGAACAAGAACACTCCGCTGGCTGCTATAAGGGAGCATGTTGATGCTCCTGAGTTTATCGAAGGCGCGCCGCTTATTGGAGGACGGCCGGCGTATCTTCATGAAATAGCCGGTGTTGTTGCAATGATTTGTAGCCCAGAAGCAGGTTGGACAACTGGGAGTGTGATTTGTGCAAATGGGGGTATGAGGTTCAGTTATTAAGTCTTAACAAATATTAGCGTCAATTATATTTTAATATACATCCTTGATCTATATTTCCTAGTGTTAATATTAAATCCTATTTCTGCTATTAACTTACTAAGACTATAGTTTATGAAAGGAATTGTTACTGTTAGCAGGTTTATTTCAAGTAATATTACTAGCCTTGTAATAACCTGTCCTACTGTTAAGCTATATAATGCAAAATAACAGGCTAATAACCACTATTAAACAATTGCTATAATAGAACCAGCTGCCTATAAACGATTCGCAGTTACAGTAAACCAGGTCGTAACAGACACTATAGTTACTAACCTCCTATCGTGAATCCTACCCAGGACTAAAGCCGCATTGAAGTGTAGGACATATATTGTGCATACTAGCCGTATCCTCATCAGATATCGCAAGTCTGGCATATATCTGCTCGCTGCTGCGTGAGAATTAGGACTGCCTTGAACATGTTCCTAAAACTCTCCGCAAGACGCTCACCAGCCCGTGATCAGATCCCAGCTACTACTATGGCTTCACCAGGGAGCCCCAGCAACAAAGTCCGGAACGGTAATACAAAGTATCAAAGCCACTCCCAGTGGTATTTTACTTCTAATCCTCGAACTGGGCGAGCAAGGACGACCAGAGCTTGTGATAGCTGCCACAAACATCGCATTAAATGCGGCGAACAGAGACCCTGCCAGAATTGCTCGCGGACTGGGATGAGCTGCATCACTACGCCTCAGTCGCATTACCAATCCTCATCACGGCCCATAAAGATGACGGGTACCGGTGGTTACAGCAAGATATTGCAATGCCAGATGCCAACTCGGGAGACGAAGTCGTTAACCCTCCTCCATTCCTAGTTGCTTTGCCAGAGCCGCCGTCCTTGGACCAAGCGGCAGATTCCAACGTTCCATGAACGACTGGGACGACAACAGTAACCCCAAAAACCCTTGATAATGATGCGACTCCGCAGCTGGTTCCTGAAGTCCAGAAGCTCTTCCACGCCTGCTGGCAATCATCTCTGCCTACTTCTCCTACTTTTCCAGATTCTCTATTTCTGCAACTGCCATCCCCTGAGCTCCCTGGCGACGAATGCTCCATTGATAGGAACCCACCATCAGAAAGGCAGCGCAGCTACTACATTCAGTGTTTTATACACAACTGTCATCTCCTCTTCCCCATAATAGGAGAAAAAACCCTAGCCAAACTCACTACAGCATCGTTATCACCAAGCACCTCTCGTGAAACCTCGATGCCATGATTGCTCTAGGTATCCAACACACTCATCAGACTGGAATAAACCAGCGTGTGCTAGGCTTGCAACAACAGCCTTATGACGCCAGCGATTCATCACTTAGAACTGCCTCCGCAGCTTGGCCCGGCTTCGAATACTTCTGCTCCAGCCGCAACCGCTTGCGGGACGACTCACATCTCTGCTTAGTATAGCTCCAATGCCATGTGCTTCTGATACTCTACTTTATCAACGGCCAAGCATACCGCGATGCTTACAATCTGATTGGCATTACCGTTCGGAAAGCCTACGCCACGAAGTTCCATCGAGTGCCACCTACACATATCTCCGAGCCAGTGAGGCTAGAGCGGATGCATATGTGGTGGATGCTCTTCTATCTCGATTCCAAATGCTCGTTGCAACTTGACATGCCTGCCACTATCTAGAAAGAGCTCAACGTATGTCCTATTCTAGCGGCGGAGGATTTTGCTCGACATATTTTCCCTGGCGCGGATCAGTTGGTCATTTGTGCATACTCGAACCGCTTGATTCATTTGGCGAAAATCATGGCCAGCGCTGCCACTACCCCTTCTAGTGATGGCGATGGCGGCATCTCGTTGAATACTTTGAAGCAGCGTGTACTTCGAGTCCCACCCACCATAAAGACATTAGACTCTTGGCAACAGCAGCTACCCGAGACCCTCACTATTCCAAACCCCTTCAGTAGCTATGTCAAGGCTGAGATCTTAAGTATTGAGAACGAACCAAATCTCCCAAGATGGTTTCAGCGGCAAAAGACTGTATTGGAGCTTGCTTATCACAACGCGTGTACGCTGTCATTGCGAGACTTTCTGTGCCACCCTCTGACCAGCCGAGAAAATGCCCCCGGCGACGGGGATGAAGAGTCAGCGATGATCCTATCGTGTGATTCAGGAATGCATTACTAGCGCTGTCAAGCACTCCGTGAAGATTATTGATCTTGTGTTTAACCTCTGTTCCATGTCCGACGTGTATTACGGCTGGTCAGAGGTATTGAAGCCGCTATGGAATGCAACAATAACACTCATGGCTTCCGTTTGTATCAAGTCATCGCTATCGTGTAGTGGTACTGAGATATTCCAATACTATTACTCGTGCGATCTCTATTTTCAATGTCTTCTCCATGTCTGATTCAACTGCCATGTCTGGCAAGAACCTGCTCGACTTTCTTGCAAGCTCCTTGTAAACGATCATAACTAGGGAGTGTACACTTAACAACAGCACTGTGGTCACTTGGGATAACTTCTTTTCGCCCTTAGAATAGCAGGATTCTAGAATAATAGAAGAGAACATTTTGTTCCTTGATCTATGAGGTTTTTATTATGAGTTTCTAGTTATGTGGCTTTGCCGTTGTAAGCGATATGGTATCTAGTATTTACATCACGTATATTGATGACTTCGCTGTCGATGACTTCGTTGTCGTA
The DNA here is from genome assembly GCF_001481775.2 of Trichoderma gamsii. NCBI lineage: Eukaryota > Fungi > Ascomycota > Sordariomycetes > Hypocreales > Hypocreaceae > Trichoderma > Trichoderma gamsii. The sequence continues at coordinate 124,579 of NW_020171357.1, forward strand.
GACATGACCCTACACGCCGCGTGCTTGTGTTTGAAGCCAAAAGCGCTATTTACTCTTGAGGCAGTTTGATGGAAGAAGTACGAGATTCCTGCAAATATATTCACTCATATGACTCTTAATGATATAATCACGGTCTAGGTGAGAATTATTCCTTATGTTCTAGAGGCAGAGCGGGAAAATGACCGTAGCTTGGGATTTATGAACGTATCTCGGAAGACACATATCGAGCAATGGGAATCAGCACGTCGCGGAATGCATATAACCACCTATACTGAGAGTAAGCGACTTAGCTGTAATGAAGCGAATGACTGATTCTGGCTTAATGCTTTGCTTCTCAATACTTCTTTCTCTCACCATTAGCCAGCCTTATATCAGTGCCCGGTAGCTACCGCAGTATACTCCTAATATGGAGGGTTCCGCCTTGCTACCTCCTAGTCTTCAATAGGACTGTGTCGCCCCATCTTAGCCTTGGACTCTTCCAAATCACCAGTTACACCGCTGCCTCACTTAGTATGTCCCCTTGTAAGGCCTACAGGTCTCCACGGCTAAATTCTCCCCTGCAATCCTTCAAAGTAGCCGGAAGATCCTGGTCACATTCAGCCATCCATAGGTTGCAACCAGTACTACTTCGCCACCCAAGACCTGGTAACCACCGCACAAGATGCACGAGGCACATGGCACGTTAGGTAGCAGCCAGATTTCCATATCTTGGCTCAGAGTACTGGAGTGAAAAGTGATCAGTCAATCCGGTAACTGGCACGCAAGAGAATACATCTCAAACATGGTGACCTTATACGCCCTGCTCTGCATTTACCTTGATAACTGATTCAAATGCCTATAAGTCAGAAGGGCAAATTAAAAACGCTCGGTCACCAGACTGTATAATCTAGATTGTTCCCAGCTAACTTCCACGATTGTAAGAGCTCACTTTAGGCTGGCGTCGCTCATGGAAAAATGTCTGGTCACTTGGCCTACGCATAGTGTTCTGGGCTAGCCCAATCCCTTAGTAGCGGAGCACCCAAACCGTAAAGATATCGGGTGCAAGAAAGAATGGCCAGCGTCCATTGCTTTGATAACTTTACCCCGTCAGATTGGTACTAGGTCGGCAGCAAGCTAGTATTTAGCCGGCCAAGCAACAGGTTCGTTACATACCGTAGGTAGGCACGGAGGCTGCAGTATGACCCTTGTCCGTATCGCAATTTCCATGAACAACCAACTTGACCGTTATCAACTGCGTGTATAATCAAGCCCTTTTCTCAAAATGGCTTAATATGATTCTGGCGCGAATAATCGAAGCGTGCAGTCCAGCGTATTGAGTACCTTATTGAATAAACTAGCGTGAATTACCCCATGTTCATGAGCTTGCGAGCAGCGGAAGCCGGAACGTTAGCACAATGCGGGGTTGACTCCAAGATTATGAGCTTGTTCCTTCGTGGGTCCGGGGTGGGAGCATAGCTGGGCTCGGTATTGGCTCGCTTCTAGGACAAGCAGCTTGTATCTCGTGGTGTATGTCGACCATTATAGCCCAGGCTGTTGATTGGGTCGCAAGACAAGATAATCTAGGCTGATCAGCTACTAGTCCTAGCCATTGCCGCCTATTGGGTCGGAAATGGTGTGCCTTGTGTTTCTCTCTATGCGGTTGCTGCAAAGTGCCCGTTTCCCCACGCTTACCATTCCTAATTCTTGAAGGGGAGACCCAGCTCGGTGTAACCTAACCCGCATGTTATGCGCTCGGCCCGTCTTCCACCCCTTGCCCGATCTCGTCCAAAACTACAAGTAACGATATACGACAATATAAACAGGATGGTGCCAGCCTCTCCCGACATTGACGTTTCTTCTGTTACTTTTCTCTTCTCTTGTGTTCATCTCTTCCGCTTCGCTTACAGGGCTACTTCTCTAGTATACATGTTATTCATGCCGAAATAACACTAGTGAATGCTTGTTCAATATGAGTGACCCTATCGAACCCAATAAAACGCATGGCGACGCTCCAGAGGTTGAGAAAGAGGTGCAGGTCGAGAAGGAGGTGCAGGTAGAGAATGTCGGCGACAACAACATTGACGAAAAGGTGGACCATACGCTTGATGAGAAGGCGGACTATCAGCTCGATGAAAATGCCAAGGTCGCCGATTATAAGGCGGATGCCATCGAAGCAGAGAATGCAGAACATAATATGACGGTGCTCGAGGCCGTTCGAGCGTATCCCATGGCCTCTTTTTGGGCGTTTATCATGTCTTTCACAATTGTAAGTTTTTGGGCGTCTTGTTGCCGTTGGCTCCTCTGTTACCTTTTAAATCTTGGGACTCCCTTTGAACCACGACTCGCAGTAACATGTACTAACACCAGCATCTCTAGATCATGGAGTCGTACGATGTCTTTCTTTGCAACAACTTCCTCGCCCTCGGTGCTTTCAGGGCAAAGTACGGCGATCCTGTCGATGACAACCCCTTGAACAATGTTGTTGCCACTAGATGGCAATCCGCACTTTCTGTGTCTGGGCAACTCGGTGCGCTTGTTGGCGTCTGCCTCGCTGGCTCTCTCACCAGTTGGTTGGGATACCGCTATGCAACTTTGACTGGCCTGATGCTCTTGAATGTCTTCATCTTCGCCTTTTACTATGCCGAATCAATGCCCGTCATCTTCGCGGCCCAGATTCTCGAGGGCATTCCCTGGGGCATCTTCATTGCCAATGCGCCGGCGTACTGTAGCGAGATCGTGCCTATCCAGCTCCGAGCCCCCTGCACCCAGATGCTGCAAATGTTCTGGGCTATTGGCAGTATTGTTGTTGGTGCTGTGACCTACAGCTATCAGGGAATTAACAGCCCTCTATCCTATAAGTACGGTTGCATAGATCATGTTTACAGACATCCAAATTGCTAACACCAAGGGATTTTGTTCAGGGTCCCAATTGCTCTTCAATGGATGTTCCCCACTCCGCTCGCCATCCTCATATTCTTCGCTCCTGAGTCTCCCTGGTGGCTGGTTCGAAAGGGACGCCTGCAAGAGGCAGAGCACGCCGTAGGGCGTCTTGGCCGGAGATCCAGACTCAACACTGGCGAGACCGTAGCCATGATGCGCCGTGTCGTTGAGCTTGAGGCCACCTCTAAGCCGCCCAGCTACATCGAGCTATTCAAGGGCAGGGATCTTTATCGTACTCTTATTGTGTGTGGTGTTTACGCGTCCCAGAACCTCACGGGCAACCTCATCGCCAACCAGGCCGTTTACTTTTTTGAGCGTGAGTCAGCATGACCCTCATAACAACATCATAGATTTTGTGCTAACCCACGCGCAGAGGCGGGCATGAGTAACAAAACTGCCTTTGCCCTGGGCCTCATCACCTCGGCCTTGCAGATGATTTTTGTTATGCTTTCTTGGATCCTCACCACATATCTTGGCCGACGTACTATCTATCTCTGGGGATCGGCTATCAATATCATCTTTCTCATCGCCCTCGGTGTCGCAGGGTCGGTCGGGAAGAGCAATGCGAGCTCTCTGGCTCAGGCCTCTTTGGGACTTATCATTTCGGTGCTCTTTACCTTGGGACCTGCCCCCGCGTCATGGGTCATTATTGGTGAAACATCGGCCATCCGTCTTAGGCCACTAACTACTGGAGTGGGCCGCGCCTCATACTACATCATAGAATTTCCCTGCATCTTTTTGGCAAGCTGGATGCTCAACCCCGAGGTGGGACTCCCTCTCAATCTTTGTTCGCTCAATTACTGACCTAATGTGCTACAGGGCGGAAATCTCGCTGGTAGATGTGGCTATGTTTGGGCTGCCACGGGTTTGGTCTGCTATGTTGTGGCATACTTCTTCTTGCCTGAGATGAAGAATCGATCCTACCGTGAGATTGATATCCTGTTCAAGCGAAAAGTTCCAGCTCGGAAGTGGACAAAGACTGTGATCGATGTCGATGACGATGAGTAAATGGGAAAGTAATGTGTTAGGTTTAACGTTAGCCTGTAAGAAATAAAGCATCCAATGCACTTGCAATTACCTATGTTTTGAGCTGATAGAGACACCTTCGGCTTTGTTTCCAATCTCAACCAGCTTTGCGGTCTCATTTCCCAGTTGCTAAGGCATCTAATACAACTGACACGTTATACTATAGAAAGCACCGAGAAGACCGATCTACTGCACTCAGGTATCTGCATGTTGACAAGCACCCATTCAAATACCGGATAGATAGGTCATCCTCAAAGACAACGTGATAGGTTGTGTGTACTTTTATTGTATTTACTTCAGTCTTGCCAACCAGCACTCGTCTTCCGCTGGCTCTTTTGCTAGCTGCCTCATGCGTTGAAAACTCTCATCTCCAAAGCCGTAATCTAACAGCCCCAACTCTATTGCTCGTTGTGCATAACGAATTGTTTCCCAATATAATCCTTGTGTGCAGCTCATCAACGCTGCATACCAATAAGCCGAACTTGCTGGAGCGTGTAAGCGCTCTTGCTCGTAAAGGCTGATGAGCGTTTGTGCCATTTGCAGTGGTGCCGTTTCCCAGTCTTCCAGACGGTCGTTTATTGTTGTAATCTGGTCAAGGCGTTCGTCAGATGCGTGCGCTAACTCGGAGTGAAGGCTACACAAGCTGCAGGAGCAGTTGAATCCCCAGAGGGAAGATAATCTCTTGAGACGCCTTTGGCGTGTCATGTGAGGATCAATATATGTGATGGTAATCTCGGTGCCCGGAGTAATATCTGTAATAGCGTGCACGTAGTGTGTAAGAGTTTGCTTATCGAAAAAATAGGCTGCATTGGGGCGGCAATCGTGGTTGAGACGCTGCTAATTGTCAGCACAGGCATTGCTTCCGCTTGATTTTACAATCGCGTTGATTGTGCACTCACAGCTGTTTCGGGAAATACAGCGTAATATGTGACTTCATTCAGCTCAAGTACAAAAGCATTAGTGTCAATCCGGTCGCTCACTGGATCCGTCACTGGGCGGCCATATAGTGCCGAAAATAGCGTTCTTGATTTCAGTGGAAGGTTGTTGACAGCAGCATGTTCTAGTTCCAGCCACTCTTCCTTTTCTAAATCGCCAAAACTCTCTCCATCCAGCATCAAGATGGGAGTATGGGCAAATATCCTATCGCCGCGATGCAGCGTCTTATTTGCAATGAGGCCACGCCCTCTTCCGGGAAGCTCCCTTTCTTCAAACACTGGCGACAGTTGCTCATTGATGCCTAATAATGCATCGGCATCGGCAAATGCTGGTAATTGCTGTAGACTCTCCATGCGATCGGGTGTTGTCAAGATGGATATACCTCTGCCGCCTGCAAAGCTGCTGGACGAAAAGGCACAAAATGTTTCGGTGTTATTGCGACAGTCACTTTGTGATGTCCGTGGAGATGATGAATTTGCCACAAATACAGGATCGAAGTTATACTGATCAGAGGACCTGCACATCTCTAACCGACTTTGAAGCAGAGACGGATAGCAAACGTCTCCGGAAGTGATGTGGTGCCGTAGGGCTAGGGCCACGGTTGTGAAAGTAAACAATTCCGGAAGCATAATCAACTTCGTTATTGATCTTAGATGTTTCTCGCGGAAGAAAAAAAGAGAAAGAGTTCAGCCCGCCTACCAGCTTTTAGAGCGGCGCCGTCCATATGCCAGTCACCATCAGTGGCCATATAACCCGACAACCAGAGCTCTTGGCAACAAATGTTTGTTTACCAGGCAGGCTAGCTAGTTGCGACGAGGCAGTGAAACGTTAGTCATACAGCGACGTCTGAGGTCCAATCCAGGCGCCGCGTGTGCTTTCTCGAAAGACCCTAATCTGGCCTGTTAGATGCAAATCACAAGTAATTTTACGCGGACATGTGTCATTTTTTATTAACGTTATTAATAAGAATAAACTAAATTTAGACTCCAATCAATAACATATTACTGATACCTTGAACGAAAGCACAATGTCGTTGATGTGTCCAGAGTTGCCTGGGCGGCTCCACTCCAAGTGGCCAGCTGTTTGTTTTCGCCGCAGATTTAGAAACAGCCCAAGTATCATGGAATTGGATCTGTTGGCCGCAAAGCTTAATATCTGATGAACAATCCTGGGAACGCTGCTACTTGTATGCTTATTTCGCCTTGGTTATCTTATTCATTGATTAGGTAGATTGCGCAACCCTGCAAAAACTGAGATTAGTTGAATCTAAATTTTGAACCTTTTTCTAACCACTAGCTTCACGTTAGGCGATTTTTACTAGGGAAACGTGTTATCGACAAAATATTATTCGCTACCTGTAAGTGTCGCCGCTGTGGTGCTACAGGCAATGTCTCGGGTACGAGACCCAGCATCTCTGAATGGGCCAGCGATGGAAAAGAGCCGAGACAAATTCAAGAAACATGACTTACCGCCGTCGGACTTTGACGCGAGCTTTTTCTCTGATTGTAGATATTGTAGGGGAAGATTTGATTATGTGCCTCGAACGTGGCATTACAAATGCCAATGCTGCGTACCGTCGCCTGATTCTACCGGTTACATGCGTGGTTACCCCGTAATAAGCACGCGAGTAACCCTGCGCCTGCCAGATGCGGTGAGATTACTGAATGAATGAACATGAACTCCCAACCAGCTTCTTGTTGCGGGGTTGCTCTAAGAGACGTTTGGTGACTGTGTACTGTAAAGATGCACTGCCTGCAAGCTTTTCCATGTTATGCCTCCTTCAGGCAATAGCCGACCTCATTCACTCGTCTTGTAAGACTTGAACTATGCACTGCAGGACCTTTCGTTGCACGCTAAGATGATCTGAGTCACTGGGTGATCTGTGCTTCGCGTGTGCAGGTGGAAACACCTCGTCATCGCAACCTAACCAAGACCACGTTGTGTATTTGATCCGCTTAACTGCAGCTCTGAGCACATGCCCAGTTCCTCTTTGCAGTCGCTGTTTCACCGATATAATAAACAACTAGTCTGAGATTCAAGGACTTCTTTGATCATACTTGAATCGACATTGCCATTCTGCCTCTAGCACAGAAACATCGCCCAACGCTCTCCTCACAGAAACAAAATGAAGGCCTCCATCGCTCTCCTAGCGGCCACTTACGCCAGCAGCGCCCTAGCAACATCACTGGGTGGCACCGATCCTGAAAAAGATGCACGCGAGATTGTTATTGGAGAGTTTGAGCGCACAGGAGCTTTTGCAGTGAATACTCAAGCTCATCCAAATCTTGATGTTAACCAAGATGATGAGATAATCATTCCGGACTCAGAACAAGGAAAGGGCAAGGGCGATGGAAAAGGAAAAGATGATGGAAAAGGAAAAGGAAAGGGCAAGGATGACGGCAAAGGCAAAGATGATGGAAAAGGAAAAGGCAAAGGCAAAGACGACGGCAAAGGCAAGGACGATGGCAAGGGAAAGGGAAAAGGCAAAGACGACGGTAAAGGTAAAGATGATGGCAAAGGAAAAGGCAAAGATGATGGTAAGGGAAAAGGAAAAGGAAAAGATGATGGTAAAGGCAAGGGGAAAGGCAAAGATGACGGCAAAGGTAAAGACGACGGCAAGGGAAAGGGAAAAGGAAAAGATGGTGGAAAAGGCAAGGACGACGGCAAGGGGAAGGGAAAAGGTAAAGATGGTGGCAAGGGCAAAGAAAGCAGCATTTAATCTAATATAATGTTCTAGTATTTCTAGTTACCTAAAGTATCTGGTCAGTCGTACACAAGCTAGTACCATGACAAAAAGAAATTTAGTTGGATACTTTATATTCACTCTTTCTCTGGTTTTATAGCATTGGCTCCGTGAATCTTTTTCTTAGACATTGAGGTATTGTCCCTCTCAGTCGATTAAGCTACTAAGCTGTTGAGGCAGACCTTAATAAGAGAACTTTGTGCCTTCTTGACGCTTTTCATATTAGAGAGCTCATGCATAAATTAACGATTATTGTAACACAGTTTGTGTAGACGGTGATAGGGGTGACATCAACAAAAAGCAAAGCACTTGCAGTTATTCTTCTTACCTATAATAACCCTACATTGGCTATTATATCAAGTGCAGCACCTTATAGCCTTGAAGCTCCGGGAAGGGTCTCTTTCAGCTAGGTACATAGCTCAAGGCCTTAAAAGAATTGCATAGCAAGTATACTCAACCTTTAGGATGCAGAGGGCATTATTTAATGAGGGCTCCGCTTCATTGTATCCTTTAGGCTTGGTTGGTAGTGACCCCAAAAGTATAAACATCCTCTTTTCACCTGACACCATCAGCCCCGCAAACGATTGCCATTGGTTATTCCCTTGAATTGACGGGATTGAGAGCAGTCAGGTCCGACGCAATGTTGTATAAAGGTTTCAAAAGCACAGCTCTCGCAACTACTCAACATCCAACAAATCGTGGGTGGTGTAAGCTGTTGCATTGTTCAACCCGGCGACTACACGACCAAAGATTGTATCTCACTATACTATGCCAAATTTGAGATTTTGATAGATTAAACATACAAATTCTCTGGTGCATTCCACATAACTTTGTATGCTCAACAAGCTTTCACATGATACCTCTATAGATGACCTTTTCCACCTAAATCTCTCAAGGAGTTAAAATTCGTGGTCTAGCAGTCTCGTTATCCTGCGGTGTAAATATGGTGCATAGTGGCTGATTCAGATCTCTCCAATTTAACCTGCAAGAAACCGCATCTTAAGAGATCACGTTTCCACAGGAATGCAGCTTACGGATCTTAGAAGCGGACAGTAATAGTCGATCTACGCATGATATCATTAAAAACCCACTCTCTCCCAGTTCCAAACCCCATCCAAAATGCCGAGATCCATTTCTAAAAAATCAGGATCATCTACCGCTAGGGTGTTTTCTACAAATTGCAGTCCCTCGTCCGACTCACTGTGTAGTTGATTACTCGACTCGTTGATTGAATGAAAGACATCGTCGCTTGGTTCAAGGCTGTGATTTAGAGACTCTGTGGTGATATCGGTTTTGCCAACGCTCTCTAGCTCTTCCAGTAACGCTTTCTCCAATGGAAATAAGTTGGCACGATTTTTGAGTGCAGAGAGAATGCTCCATGTGAAATCACCCATCTTTGTGAAACCACGCAGCCGTTGAGATATATGTAACGCCTGTCCAATAGCGTAGATGACTTCTGATCGTCGAGGGATCATTGTACCATCAGCATCGTGTATCAGCAAAGAGCATAATAGTGCTGCATTATCGAAAGGACAGAACGCGACCATATAGTATTTTGCTTTCTGTGGAAAGCAAAAGTCAAACGTGTCTTTGCTCACAGACATGGCTTTAAGACTAAGGTCGACGACCTGCTGTATTAACAATGTAGTTTCAGAATCAAGCCCAGTTCCGACATGAGTTGTCGTTGAGAAGAGTTGGAATGAAGTCAGAATGGACCGTGCAAACATTAATTGTGTCATGTAGCCTACACAGTGAAGCTGTAGACGCTGGAATGGAATATGTGGATAGTCGTCATCCCAACGCTTGTCTGGGTTAATAATGTTGAAAACTGATGGCAGAGACAACATCCAGTTTTCCACAAAGGCGATTTTGGATTGGAGATTCGATCTGTCAACACGGTCACCTTCTCCAAGCTCTTTCGCAAGTTGACACTCCAATGTCTTGGCAACAATGTATGATGGAACGTCTGGATCAGCTCCAGCCTGGTCTAGGCCGGGATTGGGAAGCGGCACAGAGATTTCTGATTGTATTATCGGAGGACGATTAAAGCTTCCAGTCATATATCTTGAAGACGATTGTTAGCTATGACACATGGAGTAGCGGCTAGGGAATCAAGTGGCCGGTCTCAGCCAGCAACTAACCTATCCCAGGTATACAGGGCACACCATAGCCTTCGCCGGATCTCCAGATCGAATTCGTTCAATTCATCAGAAAATGCGTCCGTATGGATTCCTTGATGCAGTCAAGGTCAGTAAATTGGTGTCCATATAGTCATTCGTAGAACTTTACCGATTTCTTGAGCTTGCCTGACGGCAGCACCAAGCTCATGCCATGACCTGACAAAGTCGGCCTGTCCCTTATGCCATGTGGCAGCAAGGAACAGCTGCTGCGCATTCAGAAGGCCACCGGTTCCTGGAGACAAAAAAGAACTAATAGTCTGAGCAGCATCGTGGTAAGCTTTGCTCAGATTTTGGATGGAGTCTCCCAGATCCAATTCAAGCTGCGACGAAGCCTGTGGCGACAGGAATTGCGTGGAGTTGGCACAAATGCGAAGTATCAGGCAAGTAAGTGCCAAGGCCAACGGGTTGCGTAAGCTTTGGGCATCGCGGCGTTGAGACCACCATTCGACGTAGACCGCCATGAAAGAGGGCTGATGCAAGATTCCATAGTGGTAGTTGACGTTATCGAAGAAGTTTTTCAAAAGCATATCCGTATACGGCCGTGGTGAGACAGCACGAGAGGCTTGGACAATTGGCTCTGGAAGAGGCTCGGTAGACTCCACGTATTGGGTCTCCTGTGTATTGAGCTGAATCAGTAAAGACACTCTACATAAACACTGCTAGAGTCCCAGCAAAATAGCCCACCATGATGCTTCCAAACAGTGTATCATTTTTCGCGAACATGTAGCCTAGCATATGTACCGCAGATGCTGAGCTGGTACTGTTCGAGGCATCGTCTTGCGACTCAGAGACCGAGGTGGAGGAAGCAATCGAGGGTGTCTCCTTCGGCGCCCTTGTTTGCGTCTCATTTAGCCCGAGTCTATCGAGTGGGATAGAATGAATACGCCGGTAGTTGCAGACTCTTTTCAATCACTTACCGCTGATGCTTTCGAGTCGCCTGCGAGAATTGGCACATGTGAGCCACCTTTCGGCTCTTGCAGTGGTTGCATGGCCACTGGCGGTCACACTTCTTCTTCATCTTCCGGCACTCGAGGCACGCTGTGACCGTGCGGCCTCGGCAACGTTTGCTCGAATTTCTCTTTTCCAGCTCCATTATGGATTGTGTCACGATGCCGTATATCCAAGCTATTGATACAAGGCCCAAGTTTGTTTCCCACAACTACGTGTCCCTCGGCCGCTATATAGCGGGAAATTTGATGATTATCGGCTTTGGTTAATTGCGCTGGGCAAGCTCGAGTCTAGCGCCAAATTGCTGACCGATACTCCGCGCAGCAGCGGGATTCACCAGCATCGTCGGAAAAGCAGTAAAGAAAAATGTTGGATATCGCTGCTCAGATGTATTTAAAGAGGATTATGGTAGTTACTGAGACAAAATAGAATTCACTTTGATTGCATCGAATAAAGAACCTCAAGCACATATTCCAACCTTCCGAACACTATCTCACCTCATCCTTGATCTCTCTTACAACGTACCGTCGGGCGTCCAAAAGATCCACATCTAAACAAATTAAATAAACATCAATCCATCATCATGGCACCTCTTGTGTGGTTTATTACTGGCGCAAACGCCGGATTCGGCCTTCTTCTCGCAAACTTAGCCTTGTCCAAGGGCGATACAGTTGTCGCAACTGCCAGGAGCCTCTCGAAATTTCCCAAATCTCTTGTGGAGAACCCCAAGGCCCAATTGGTCGAAACAGAGATCACTGCAGCAGCTACTAGTATAACCGAGCTTGTCGATGCGGCTGCTGCCAAACATGGCCGTATTGATGTTCTGGTTAACAACGCAGGATATGGTCACATTGGCGCCGTCGAAGAAGTATCAGATGAACAAGCTCGGTACCAATTCGACGTAAACTTTTTTGGGTTGCTCAATTTCACGAGAGCAATTATCCCACACATGAGAAAGCAGGCGTCTGGCGTCATTGTGCAGCTTTCTAGTGGCGCGGGCGTTCTCGGCGCTCATGGTGGTCCGATTTACAGTGCTTCCAAGTTCGCTGTTGAAGGACTGAGTGAGGCTATGGCCAACGAACTTAAACCATTTGGCATCCGCGTTCACATCATCGAGCCTGGCATTTTCCGAACCGACTTCTTGAAGCCCATCTCCACCGGTCAGAATGTGGGCCGCCATTTGGAAGGATATGTGAATATGGAAGAGATCCTTGGTGGTTTGCATGGAAAGCAGCCAGGCAATGCAGAACTTGGTATCCAGCGCGTATATGAGATTGTCACCGGAACGGGCTTGGCCGCTGGGTTGGAAGATCAACTCCGTTTTCCCTTGGGGTCGGACTGCCACGCGATGCTTGAAACGAAACTGAAGATGCTGAACGAGACTGCCGAAAAAGTAAAGCACGTTACTTTAAGTACTGATTACTAGATGTTTTAGATGCATATTTGAATAGATGGTATAACTCACGTTATTCCAAAGAAATCGCCGACGTAAAACTTCTTTGACTTTCGTCATGAACATGTGGCGCTCAAGACTGGGCCCTACACCAGATCTACAAAGTGGGATGCGCAGACTGAATACTGACTAGCCAAGCCATCATCAGCTCTTAGCAGTGTGGTAGCAATGCTGTTAAACGTGCGACAATTGGACAAGATAGAGAGCATTAGTTTGAATTATAACGACGAAGTCTGTCCTACTGATGCCAGCTGAATCGCAATCTCTCGCAGCTTAGTCTCCAGGAGTATGTGAGCTCCACTGGTCGGCACCTTGCCAGCATGCATTGTCCCAACATTGGATAGCACCGATAACACGCAATCGCCATCATCCTTCCACCATAGAGCTCCCGTAAAGCCCAAGACACCGCCAAAGTGGCCCAGCCAGGCGTTTTCCTCAGAATCTTTCATTTTGAAGAGGCAATGGCCCATTTCGGAGGCCGCATTTGTAGTTGGCCGCCACATCTTCATTGTTGCCAAGGACTCGCTATTGAGAAGTCTCCCATCGCGAAGAGCGGTCGCGAATTGAACGAGATCAGAGGGTGACGAAAGCATGCCACCAGCTACCCATTCAACTGATAAGTTGGAAGCAGTGCAGTCTATAAGCCTGCCGTCATCAACCTCTGGCAAGGCAGGGTTCATGCCTGCTGTGTCGCGATACGATTCTGTAGCAAACTGGTATCGTCGTGGTATGTCGCCCTTGTTCTTGGATTCGTAACCCTCCAAAAAAGTATGCTCCATGGCAAGTGGCTCTAGAATTCTCCTTCGAATCTCCGCCTCTGCGGTGTTTTGTGTGATCTTCTCGATTATGAAACCCAGAAGCTCGTAGTTGGCATTAGAATAGTAGTAGTTGCCCCGTTCTGGAGCTGTCAGCCTCGGACGCCGAAGATAATCTAGAGGTTCGCTTTTGCTCCAGTTGTGAGCAGGTTCTAGTTCGCTGCCACGACTAGCCTTGATGCATTTAGGGTCATCTTCCCAGTTATCAATGCCAGTTCGGTGGGTAAGAAGGAGTGTGATAGTTGCTTCAGCGGCGTTGTCGATATTCTTGTATATTTCAGGATCTAGAAGCTGACCGACAGTATCTGATAGCTGGAGTTTGCCTTCTTCTATAAGCTGAAAAATAACAACAGCAGTAAATAATTTTGTAATACTGCCAATTCCAAAGATGTGCGACAGCTCGATTGGTTGTTGGTTGTGCAAATCCGCCATACCAGCTGTGAAAGTCCACAGCCCGCGTGCTGATCCTATTGCGGCAGAGATACCAGTTACACCGGCAATGATTGCTTGCTCAAATATTGCATTGATCTTGGCAATGCAGTCTGTTTCAGTCATACTATCGGAAGCCATTGAGATCGTGTTGCTTGACTTTGGTAGCCGTAACGTCTTGTTTGAGCGTGTTGAGAGACGGGTTTTGACCAATTGGTAAATGGAATGCTATGCACCCGGTGAAGAAGGTCCCGCGACAATAACAGCAGTGAAATAATCTTCTTATGATTACGGTCTGTTATGTGGTATATATGCAACCCAAGATATAAGAGCGATTTGAAGGAGGGGTAGAGAGAGAGATTTCTGTACTTAACTTAACGCCTGTTGATTTAGCTGTTCACCTAATGCAGCCTCGCCGAGCAAGACAAGTAAGTATCCACTTCGCTCCTCTGTGCCGCTCTAGATATTGGCTAGACGGGCCAATTACGAACATAGTTGCAACGTTTCCGTGGTGGATTTATGAGAAAATAATCATTTATAGCGCTGAAGAAAAAAAAAGACCAAAGAACTGAAGTAAACTGAGAATTTGGATTAGATAATCTAAGGTCTATATTCTGTATCTCTTTCATTTTTAGAAGGCGCCGGTAGCAAGAGGGCGCCTGTAACAAGAGGGCGCCGGTAGCGAAAGAAATTGATTAGTATTTTGAAGAGTAAAAGTCAACAACACAATATTTAGTCCTTCTTTTCTGTGCAAAACTGGGATATGAATTACTCAAGAGGTTCCTCAAGAGATTCCATGCCGGTTAGAAAATAGCTAGGATTATGTGTAACATCCACTTATATCTCAATCTGTAGCGTTTCATGTGACCCTTCCCTTTAGTTTTGGTAACAAGATACAAAGTATTTACCTACTTATATTGGTAGTCATTAACTTAGTATTTAATTCAATGGGCTGTGAATCGTCTCATATGGCACGTTACATTCAAGCAGTAGACGTCGTGAATTTTTATGTCCATCACCCCCTTCTTTTCAGCAGGTACTGCGATATTATATGTATCTAGCAAAGCCTTTACGCGTTTCAAACTTACTAATCCACGGCATAACTCGTATTGTCTCCAATAACTCAGTGCATGACTTCAGCTTCAGCTCCTTTGTCACATCTATTATCATTATATTGATCTCAGGCGAGATACTTGTATCAGGATATACAACTGTACACAGCAATACAAGCCACAGTTGCAGTACAGAAGGCCTCGAAGATGTGTGCGAAGATACTGTAATGCCTTGGCGTAAGAACTAAAAACCTTCGAAACATATGGTGTAGATGGTGCAGGGCATCCCTGGGACTGCTGCTTGAGGATGATTATGAAAGAGTGATACTAAGTCGACAGGCCGTAGAGATTGGTAGGTGTTGCTTTCCCAGGATCCTGTTCAGGCATTGAAAGGAGACCATGTGCTACTGGGTTAATTAGATAACCTAAGAAGACCGCATCGTACCATGCAGCATCCCCTCTTATAAATAGTTCGGATTCTATAGCCTTGTAACTCTGCGTTGTGGAAGCGGGATATGAGTCGGAGTTCTTGTTGTCCTAAAAGCAAGCCATGGAATTAATAATGTTGCAATTTTTTGGGCAAATGGATGCCGCATTGAGTGAATTCCCTCGAATCTCATTTGACATGCCCATTCCCAAAACACCGAGATCAAAGTATACGCGTACCCACAATTGGAGATGTGATTTGGCTTGTCCACGCTATGACTGTGTTGAGCCACCATCGAGACTTAAGAACAGGTCATCATAGAATTTGTCTCTAAGTGAGAAAACTTTCTCCCATTCTCTGATGGGTCTCCTTTTACAATTTGTCATCCCGATCTTCATTTCGCGTTTTGATAGTTCGAAAGTGTTCTCAGCTCGCATATAAAAGTCGGAGCTGCTCCTGCTCTATGTATTCCTGACATCAACATCGTCTACACCAGCTTTGACCTTGACTATTGCATCCAAGTCGCGCTCATTATCGTCATAACTCTCTACTGCAAATAATCCTTAGTCTCCAACTCAAGTCCAGGACGACCGAATTCGTACACTGGTTACATAACGAGACCATCATGGCCGTCGACACCGCCTCCAGTGCCGCATTTGAGTCTTTGGCTGAACCCAAAAATGACAACGATGTTGAGGTAAGCCCAGATACGAAGAAGATCGCTTCGATCAACGACGATAATATGGTGGATATTGGGGCCGCAGCGAACAAAAAGGAGAGCCATTTATCCGGGTTCAAATGGTTTCTCGTCTGTGCTTGCGTTTATGTCTCGGATTTTGTCTATGGCCTCGACACCACCATCGCGGCCGACATCCAAGGCGCGGTTACTCAAACCTTCGGAACTGTCAATCAACTTGCTTGGCTCGGCGCAGGATTTTCTCTCGGTTCCACTGCCGCCATTCTCCCTCGCGGTGCCTTATTCAACTCATTCGATCAAAAGTGGTTATATATCGCCGGCGTGCTGCTCTTTGAAGTGGGCTCTGCATTGTGTGGCGCCGCGCCAAATATGAATGCTCTCATTGTTGTTCGTGTTATTGCTGGCGCGGGAGGAACAGGCATATACCTCGAAACTCTCAACTTCTTCTCGTCTCACTTGATATCGCCGGAGCGACGTGGAGCTTACATCTCCGGCATCTCAATCGTCTGGGGCCTCGGCGCTGTACTTGGTCCTGCCATTAGCGGCGCTTTTAGTACCAGCAAAGCAACTTGAAGATGGGGCTTTTATATCAATTTAGTCCTGGGTGCAGTCGCTGCCGCCATTTGGCTATTTCTGCTGCCATCTATACATCCCTCTAACGGAATCTCCATCAAGGAGCGCCTGCTTAGGCTGGATTTTTTCGGCTTCATAGTGAGCGCCGGTGCTTAGACTACCTTCGCAGTTGTCTTCATTGCTGCTGGCAATAGCTGGGAATGGCAGGATAAGCGTACGATTGCACTTCTGGTGGTCTGCGGCGTCCTAACCCTAGCATATATCTTGCAACAGTATTTTTGCTTTCTAACGACGCCTACGACGCGATCGTTTCCTGGTCACTTGCTGTGCTACAGATCTCATATTCTTCTGAGCGCAAGCACCGCATGTGCTATCTCTAGCCTCTATGTCCCGGTGTATTACATTCCCGTCTACTTCCAGTTCGTGGAGTCCGATTCGCCGTTGAAAGCTGCTGTCCGAATTCTACCGCTTTTTCTCGTTGTCGTTGCTGTCAGCTTTTCGAATGGCAGCCTTCTTGCGAAAGTCAAATTCTATAAGCCACACCATCTTGTCTCTGGCGTTTTGATCACTCTAGGCAGTGCGCTGTTTTACGTCTATATCGGTCCATCCACGTCACCGGGTGTTATTTACGGCATTAGCGTTGTGATTGCCCTAGGAACTAGACTTACTTGGCAAATTGGGTACACCATTGCTACTCTCAAGGTATCTATCGCCTGAAGATATTGGGCATGCTATCAGCCTCCAAAACTTGGCCCAAATCGGTGGAACTACGATCGTTTTGGTCATTGAAGGACAAGTTTTCCAAACTGCTGCCATCTCTAATTTGAGCAAAGCTCTCAGCGGTCAGAGATACAGTGGTGCAGAAGTTCATGACGCTGTGGCAGGAGCACAGAGCGCCTTACTAAGTGGACTGGAAGGTGAATTGAGGGACCGTGCCTTGCTCCCTATCACAGACGCCATCAGAACCAGCTTCATTCCAGTTATCACGGCTGGAGCGCTAATTTTAGTCGCGGGCGCATTCATGAAGATGGAAAAGCTGTTCAATTAAGATTGTCGACCCTGTGTCCGGATTTCAGCAAATAGAGTCCAACATGGACAGCGATATCTCTATATGTATAATTTAGTTTGCATAACTTGAGATTTATAGCCAAATTAGAATGTCAGTTATTAATACTTTTTACCATAATAGCCCTTGAGAAGAGCATTATCAGCCTGACGACATTCCTCATATGCTGCAATGCGTTATCAAAAGACTGAGGTGTCAGCTGCTACTCATATACACTTACAAATATGGTGCGCGGCTCTCAAGCTATAGCATTTTGATATACTTTTTAGGGTAGCAATGAAACAATATCACAATGTAGCACGGTGTCATCCCACAATGCATTCGAAATTCCGGCGATATGGCTTGTGGGGTAGAACTTATGTATCCTTCAAGACAGACATTATATCGGCGTGAAAAAGAAAGACGAGAGACAGACACAACCTCATTCCCAGATATATAAAGGAGATTCGTTCTGGACATTAATGACTACGCGACTGGAGGTAGGCCGGTAGAGATATCTTTGTCGTACATGTAGCATAGCCAGAACAGCCTGCGGTGGTAATCTCTAGCGGGCATATTTCTGCCGCCTGGAGCATCTTAGGCATAATGGGTATCCAAGTGTGCGCTAAGTATCATAACACGACGGCACGCAATCGAGTGATACAGGGCAGCATCTTCTGTGTTCCCAGATAGGAGGCTGTGCATGCACTCATAATCCTCTATGTCAGCTTGGAATACATTCCGATCCTCGGGGTCACGGTAGAGGTCTCACATGCATGGCACAGATCTGCAGTGATTTGCCTTCAGAAAGACGTGAGGCATGAATTGCTGAGTTCTGAGTGCTCACTGATCGCTTTCGATCACGAGGAACGACTCAAGTTTGTCCCCCAAGAGGATCATTATAGCCAAGAAGGAGAAAACACATGCTTTGGCACGATTCGAATCACGGGAATGATCAGCTACGTCATTGAAAGCCCGACTGTCAGTACTCGAAAATGAATCAATGCCCACAATTGGGAACACCAATCGCAAGGCGGACGTACGGAAGACAGAGAAGTAAGCTTCTACGGTCGATCGATCTGGGAGTTTGAAGCCATTATCGATAGAGACTTGGCTTGGTTGGATCTGTTTCTTCCTCTGGCAAGGTGGCCAAGCCCCGCCCTCGTCTGATAAGAAAGTAATACCCATGAAGGAGCTGACGCCCCAAAGGCGAGATCTGGTAAAGTACTGGCCACCAAAATTAGTACCAACCTGGATAGCGTTGGTGCCAGTGCCAGTTCCGACTGGCGAGGTGTTCATGCTGTTAGGGCTACGTTTTGTGCTCTCGAGTCTACGTGACTGGATGGAGATGCGTGGGTCGCCCACGGCTCCCAAACTATCGCCGTATTTGGCTCCGATGGCTTCTAGGCCACGGTGTGATGCTTTCTGTAGAGTGGTAATGAGGCACAGGCCACGGCGCGGGCTGAGATGATTCTTACCTGCGGCATTTGGCGCGGAGGAGCGGCCGGTTGAATGATTTACACCAGTCATATTGGTTCGAGGCTCTATCACTGTGAATCTGAACAGGGAGCAAGGAGATATGCATTAGTACTAGAGGGTATAGGGTTGGGATAGCGGACCGTGACGCTTTTTCGTCGATGCCAATGGGGACGGTCGAGGTGATGGACGAGAATAGCCGACAAGACCTAGAAAGTACAAAGCCGACTAAGCTTGGGATACCTCTCCGCATCAGCGAAGTCGGTTGCTTGACTCACCTCACCCGCTGAGCAAGCGGTACCAGGAAGGCGTACCGAGTACGGGAAATTTGAAGCTCGATGTTATGCCCCGGGTATTTTCGAAAACAAGTCTCCTGCAGGCAAGTGGCAAGTGTACTAGCTTAATATGTATGAATATCTGGTGGTATGTATGCTCTGACCGAAGATCGATCCATTGGTTATAACAGTACATGAGCTAATTATATCTAAACAAATTACGAAAGGAACTCTCACTTTTATACATCTTGTTAATGACGGCCAGAACGACCATATATTTATCTAAAAGCCACCAGCAACCAGCTCATAAAACTCTCCCGGCTCACCTGCCCATTGAGGGAATGACGTACTCACGGTCTGGTAGGACTCGATAGGCAAGAAGCTGTCGAGCGTAGACTTAGGACACTTCGCGTCGGAGTCAAGCGGCTTCCCGTTAAAACGATCCTCGATCCAGTCAAGCCACTGCTGTCTGGTAGCGTCCATGGAAGAGAAGTGTTGAGCACCAGTGACGGTGACGAATTCGAAGGGTCCGCTGTGATGCTTCTCACAGGTCGACTCGAACACTGACATCCTGGTCTCATACGGCGTAGTGGAGTCGGCGGTTCCAACGAACATGACCATTGGGGCCTTGTAAGGCCGGTTGCCAGGGCTTGTGTATTTATCCCAGGTTGTTGCGTACCATGACTCGTTCCATGCGGGATTGAGCATTTCAGTAACATTTGCCAAGAATAGGACTTCAGAAACGTACTGGCCGCCTTGAATTTCGGTAAGAAGCTCCGTACGCGCAATACCTAGCGGCGAAAGCCAGTCTGACAACTCAAAGTCGGGGTACATCAAGTCCAGGTCCTTGCCAATCCAGGCGCATTGGGCTTGAGGAGCTGAGAAGAGCGTGTGTATTCCAGGTGCAAAGAGGATAGATCCTAGATAACCGTCTTCCAAGTCTGTGAACATCTTGCGAGAGTTCTCAGCAAGGATCTCTGAGACGCCCCAGGCCGCGGCTCCACCTTGGCTGTGGCCGATGTTGACGTACTCGTCGGTGATCCGACCAGAAAATGCGCTGCGAGCGGCTCGAAGAGCATACAGGCTGTCAAAACCGTTGGCCAAACGGTTCTGGTACTGATGCGGGACGTGGCTCCCATCCCAAGATGTTTGAACGCCAAGGCCAGTGTAATCAGCAGCGACCACAGCGTAGCCGGCTTGAGCAAGTGTAAACGGGACGATGTTACCGTAAAAGAGAGATCGATGAGCGGAAGGGGAGGCGTCGGCATAGTAGCCAGAGGTGCCGTGTGACCAGAGGGCGACGGGAACTTTGCCCTGCTTCGATTGTTTCTTTGAGTGCTCCAATTTCTTGGGCGTGAATGGCCATAGGACATAAGCAGAGGCAGGTACTAAGGTCCCATTGGCGGTAGTCGAGGCATAGATGAAGCGCGAGAGGGAGGTACCGGCAGGAATATTCCAGGCCGCAGGATTGGTAACATGTTCGATCTTGAGAACCTGACCAGGAGTTTTCGGGATGATAGTTTTCTTCTTGTCAAGCTTATAGAAGCTATCCTGGCCGGGTCCGCCGTAGGCGAGTTGCGAGCGGTCGAAGTTAATGATAGTCTCGATGTCTTCAGCTAGCTCTGGCCAGAGCTGACCTAGCTCGATTTGTTTCTCAGAGAGTTTAAAGGAAGAGTTGAAGGCCGTCGACTGGCTAATGGGCTTCGGTAGCGTGGGTAACTCTTGAGCAAAACTGGTTGCTGCAAAGAGTAGCGTGACATAGGTTGATTTCATGGCGACTTAGGGGACCTGGGAGGATTCTGAAAATATTTTGGTATAGTAGTAATGGAGAGCAGAAACCTAGTTCTCTCAGCTCGAGGATATGCTTATATTTGTTCTCAGGCTGCGGAAGGTTCGGTCTTCAAAAACGCAGTTATAACTCAGTTACGCTCCGAAGATTACTACAAGGTGTCGAAATTAAAACATGACAATTTCGATCCCTGATTTTCATAGTGAGGCTAAGCTTATAATTTGAGTTCCCGTATACGAAAACGATTCCGATACTACTTTTGCGTAACATTAGTCGTGTTGCGTATTCTTTCTGAACCTAGAGTTACTCTTTTGAGGAGCTTTGCTGGGATAAGGAATCCGAGACATTAAAAAATAAGGCGTGGCACGGTTAGTACTTTACAAAATCAATCTTTGAGACTAATTATGCGTATTGTTAGTGGCGTATTGCGTATTCTTTCTGCCACAGCGCTTACTTGTCTACTGTATCCGAAAACGCTGACCCTTAATATTCCTAATAAGGCGAGACTAGAATTTGATTTTAGGTGTCTATAGTTTATGAGATTAATTTCGAGATTATGTAGTAATTGTGCATGTATGAATAGTTAGTAGCGTATTGCGTATTCTTTTCTAGCTATCTATATGAGATAGGGCACCTAGATCCCGGCTACGCAGACTTATAATACATTAAGTTGGAGACATCTTTATGGTTGCCTCCCAAGGCTTAACCCTTCCATTTATTCCTTGATTTCGAGTTACCCTGTGTGTCTTGGGGGGAAAAGGTAAATAAGAGGGCAGAATTAATATGCTGTAACTTAGTGGGGTATATGCTGTAAGTTAAGAGCTAGCTTTGTTTTTATACCGAAATTAGCATTTAGCTGTAATTAGCCACAGGTCCGATTTTATTATTAGGATTAATAGGACTACTTATAGTCGCAAAGGCAATATAATTATTATTAAATTTTAGTATGTTAAAGGTTAGAATTACTAAAGGCAGAAGGAGATAACTTTTAGAAGTTTGGGTGCTTGTGCCCTAGCACATACAACGCTTAATATTTTGACAATGTTAAGGGACAATAGGGTTTTAGATTAAGAACACCTTTTAAACATGCTCTAGCTTATCTTGCCAGCGGGATATACTCTCATGCAGTGCAATTTACATAATTCAGTGATATATTAGCACCCCTTTAATCACTTACAGAAGTGGACTGAATAATATGTTGCGCCACGACATGGTATGGAATCCAGTAACTGTAGAATACCCGAGCATTCTTGGATATTGAAGCTGTTAGGCTGCGCTAAACACGCTCCAAGGCCTCCGAGAATCTCCGGGTAAGTAGCTTCAAGACAGCTCTTTTTCTGGTGTGATTAAGAGTTGTGGAAGCTATATATACTTTGGAAAACCGATGCCCCGCAGCAGAAACTCAATGTAAACGGATGATGCTTGCCCAATAGCTCTCGCATAACAAATCTAAGCCCTGAGCGAATTCAAGAAAAGGTGGCCCTGTTGTAATGAAACTATTGTACGAGCTTATCAGCTTCTGACTTACAAATAGCTTCAAACAATTGATTTGTTATGCATTGTCGCAAACAGACAGGAGTTATTGTATGCTTATATAATATTAGACTTGACTCACTTGCCGTGATCCTAAGCCGTTGCCGGTCTTCCCGGGTACTAGCTTGCCTGCCTTCTAGAAGTTTACTTCGTTCGTTGACACTTCTCGTAGCATGGCAATGACCTATGGTATTTTTTTTCTGGCTCTGTGGTTTCCATATTCTTCTCCTACAATTCGACGATGGCGCCTCCAAGTACAAGCATGGCTCAGCCGTTTTCATATAGTATTGTTCATTCGGAAGATGTATATATACGTAAGATCCAGAGAAAAGTCCATGGAGATATGAGAGGCCGCGGATATTGACAAGGCGAATGAGCAAAGCTGAAGGGGCTGGAACCTCTCGATTGTAAGGCGTAGCGTGGGCTTGGGAATATATAAGTGGAAACAGGGGTTTACCTCCCTCGGTAGAGTGTAACCGATCCCGAGGGAGGAAACAAAAAGACTGCTACGCTTTGCGAGCAAGCTATAGTAAAAGATTGCCCATGTTTTTTTGCCATTGCATGGCCCGAGAAGAATTGCCGATTCCGACCCTGACACGTAAGTTTTCGGGACCCCATTCCGCTAATCGGATAGAAATTTCCAGCCGGCCGTGCCGTTGCACGCAGCCACACAGATCTTGGGTATCCATAATCAACCTGAGTAGCACCCAAGTGGGGCTATTGAGATCTTGGGAAAGCTAGATGCATTAACAGAGTGTGTAGGTTTCAGGCACGCGCATCTCTTCATTCTCATAGGTCGCTCAATAGAAATTGTATATGCCTTTGCTATATGCGTGACATTATGACTTTTATATTTTCGATGAAGGAAGATTTTCTTGCTTCAACAATGATAATTTACAAACATATTACCTAGTTCCTGTCAAGTCTATACAAGTATGTTGCAACCACTTGACTCTTTCCGAGTCAAAGAAAAGGAGGCACTGACAGGGCAAACTAACACTATGGACTTTCAACTTGCACATAATACTCAGAAGAGCCACATAACTCGTATCGCGTCATTGGGTAATTAATGGACCCCAACTCTGCCCCTTTCTCTTAGAATCGGCGATAGCGAAAAGCGTATCTCCTGCATTACGTTTACAGGGAGCAACAAAATATCCCTCTATCCACTGTTGATATCGCCCCTCATCGTGGATACTCACCTGAACAAAGGGCCCAGATAAGATACAATGAATGTGGTACATCGGAGACTCCGGCCCTACCCATAAGGATGCCATATTTAACATCCTCAGTTTCCTCTATGTCTAGTCACTTTAAAAGTCATGAATGGAGTGTGTGTTTTTTAATTCCATGAACTTAGCTAAACTCTAGCCATCATGGATCACAATGGCCTTTTCAGCGACTCTGAGACAGATGTCTCTGAAGCAAAGGAGCACGAAACTCGCACCGCTCCCCATCGCAACATGCGGGAAGCCTCCAGTGCCGAAACTCTCGCCTTCTACCAAGCCGACAACACACCAAAGCCCAAGAGAAATGCGGAATGGGGCATGACCCCTCAACTGATTCAGCAACAAGAGCGTGAAACTGCGGCAGGCTTTAAACGACGCGAGCTCGGTGTCACCTGGGATAACCTCACTGTCGAGGTCCCCGCTGCTTCGGCCGCTGTCAAGGAAAACCAACTGTCTCAGTACAATATACCACAGCTCTACAAGGACTGGCGTCAGAAGCCACCTATGAAATGTATTCTTAAGGACAGTCACGGTTGTGTGAAGCCCGGAGAAATGCTACTGGTGCTAGGTCGCCCCGGATCCGGTTGTACCACCCTTCTCAAACTACTATCCAACCGTCGACTGGGATACCATACAATCAAAGGCAATGTCCGGTTTGGAAATATGACTGAGAAAGAGGCTGCTCAGTATCGAGCCCAGATCGTCATGAACACCGAAGAGGAGCTTTTTTATCCTCGACTGACGGTCGGCCAGACGATGGATTTTGCCACTAAGCTTAAAGCTCCTGCTCATCTTCCTGATGGTACTAGCTCAGCGAAGGATTACACAGCTGAGACCAAACAGTTTCTTTTGGAATCTATGGGAATCGCCCATACATTTGAAACGAAAGTTGGCAACGAGTTTGTTCGAGGCGTATCGGGCGGTGAACGAAAACGTGTGTCGATTATTGAATGCCTGGCTACCAGAGGGTCAGTGTTCTGTTGGGATAATAGCACGCGTGGTCTGGATGCAAGTACAGCATTGGAATGGGCCAAGGCTCTTCGTGCCATGACCGATGTCCAGGGGCTTTCGACTATCGTCACCCTATATCAAGCTGGAAACGGCATCTATAACCTCTTCGACAAAGTCTTGGTCTTGGATGAGGGAAAGCAAGTATTCTATGGCCCTGCTGCGGAGGCGAAGCCATTCATGGAAGATTTAGGGTTTGTGTATACGGACGGTGCTAATATCGGTACTAACTTCCCCATGCCTCTTAATTATATGGAGCTATAATACTAACTAATGTTAAAGGTGACTTTCTCACCGGCGTGACCGTGCCTACCGAGCGAAAGATCCGACCTGGCTATGAAAACACGTTTCCACGGAATGCTGATGCCATTTTGGCAGAGTATGAGCGATCTCCAATTCGCAGCTCCATGGCATCGGAATACGACTACCCGAACTCCCAAGATGCGCGCGACCGAACGGAATCGTTCAAAGAGTCTATTGCTTTTGAAAGAAATAAACATTTACCGAACAATTCTGTCCTGACCACTAGTTTCATGACACAACTCAAAGCGTGCACCCGCCGCCAATACCAGATCCTGTGGGGTGAAAAGTCAACATTTTTGATCAAACAGGTCCTGTCACTCGCCATGTCTCTCATTGCCGGCGCTTGCTTCTATAACTCACCTGACACATCTGCTGGCCTTTTTACCAAAGGCGGCGCGGTCTTCTTCTCTCTCTTGTACAATTGCATCGTCGCCATGTCCGAAGTTACGGAGTCGTTCAAGGGACGGCCCGTCCTGGTTAAACACAAGTCCTTTGGCTTCTACCACCCATCTGCATTTTGTCTGGCACAGATTACAGCAGACATCCCCGTCTTGTTACTGCAATGCACCATTTTCACTGTTGTGATATACTGGATGACCGGACTCAAAGCTACTGCATCTGCATTCTTTACATTTTGGGCCATTCTTTGGGCAACTACGCTGGTGAGTGAAAATTATATGTGGTTTTTGATATTTCTCAAACTGACCAATAAAAGTGCGTTACAACCTTGTTTAGAAGTATCGGTGCCGCATTCAGTACTTTCGAAGCCGCTTCTAAGATATCCGGAACGGCCATCAAGGGAATTGTCATGTACGCTGGATACATGATCCCGAAGCCGCAGATCAAGAACTGGTTTTTGGAGCTGTACTATACCAACCCATTTGCGTATGCGTTCCAAGCAGCCTTATCGAATGAATTCCACGATCAACATATCCCCTGCGTCGGCACCAACCTCGTCCCTAGTGGACCTGGATACGAGAATGTCGATTCTGCCAACAGGGCCTGCACTGGCGTCGGTGGTGCTTTGCCGGGTGCGGATTATGTCACTGGCGACCAGTATCTATCCTCACTGCACTACAACCATTCTCAGCTCTGGCGAAATTACGGTATTGTTTGGGTTTGGTGGGCCTTATTTGCCGCCATCACCATTGTTTGCACATGCTTTTGGAATGCTGGCGGCGGTAGCGGTGCTTCGCTGCTAATTCCTCGCGAAAAGCTCAGTAAATTCCGCGCCTCCGCGGACGAGGAGTCACAGAGCCAAGGAGCAGAGCAATCGAAAGAAACCACCGTTGGCAATGGCGCGGGAGAAGTGGACGGTAACTTGTCTCGCAACACCTCCATCTTTACTTGGAAGAATCTCAAGTATACGGTCAAAACTCCATCAGGTGATCGTGTGCTCTTGGACAATATCCATGGATGGGTTAAACCAGGTATGCTCGGAGCACTGATGGGTTCCTCTGGCGCGGGTAAGACCACCTTGCTCGATGTCCTCGCCCAACGGAAAACCGACGGCACTATCAACGGTAGTATTCTTGTTGATGGTCGCCCTTTACCGGTTTCCTTCCAGAGAATGGCTGGGTATTGCGAGCAACTGGATGTTCATGAACCTTTTGCCACAGTCCGTGAAGCTCTCGAGTTTTCTGCGCTACTACGCCAGCCTCGAACAGTTTCAAAAGCCGAAAAGCTCAAGTATGTCGAAACTATTATTGACCTTTTGGAACTCCATGATTTGGCAGATACGCTTATCGGCACTGTTGGAAATGGCCTTAGTGTTGAGCAGAGGAAGCGTGTCACTATCGGCGTCGAGCTCGTGTCCAAGCCAAGCATCTTGATTTTTCTTGACGAACCTACTTCTGGTCTCGATGGGCAATCTGCCTATAACACTGTTCGCTTTCTGCGTAAATTGGCTGATGTTGGCCAAGCTGTATTAGTCACAATCCATCAGCCCTCAGCTCAATTGTTTGCACAATTCGACACTCTCTTACTTCTCGCACGTGGAGGCAAAACGGTTTACTTTGGCGACATTGGCGACAATGGAAAAACCATCAAGGAATATTTTGGACAATACGGTGCCGCTTGCCCCGTCGAGGCCAATCCTGCCGAGTTCATGATTGACGTCGTCACTGGTGGCATCGAAAGCGTCAAGGACAAGGACTGGCACCAAATTTGGCTCGAGTCTCCAGAGCATGATCAAATGATTACTGAACTCGATAATATGGTTTCTGAAGCTGCTGCTAGACCGGCCGGAACTGTTGATGACGGCCATGAATTCTCAATGCCAATGTGGGAGCAAATCAAAATTGTGACGCAGCGCATGAACGTTGCTCTATTCCGAAACACCAATTATGTCAACAACAAATTTTCATTGCATGTTATTTCCGCATTATTGAACGGATTCTCATTTTGGCGTGTTGGTGGCAGCGTATCCGACCTGGAACTCAAAATGTTTACAGTTTTCAACTTTGTCTTTGTTGCGCCTGGCGTTATTAACCAACTTCAACCACTTTTCATCCAAAGACGGGATATCTACGACGCGAGAGAGAAGAAGTCAAAGATGTACTCCTGGGTCTCATTTGTTATTGGCCTGATTGTGTCTGAGTTCCCCTATCTCTGCGTGTGCGCGGTCCTCTATTTCGCTTGTTGGTATTACTGCGCGCGATTAAATGATAATTCGAATCGCTCTGGCGCGACATTTTTCATCATGCTTATTTATGAATTCATCTACACGGGTATCGGCCAATTCGTCGCGGCTTATGCACCCAATCCCACATTCGCAGCTTTGGTTAATCCTCTCATTATCAGCATACTCACTCTCTTTTGCGGCATCTTCGTTCCGTATAGACAGCTGAATGTCTTCTGGAAGTATTGGTTATACTGGCTGAACCCCTTCAATTACGTGGTTTCGGGTATGCTCACTTTCACCATATGGGGTACCGGGGTCCACTGCAAGGAGGAAGAGTTCGCCGTCTTTGACCCAAGTAATGGCACATGCGGCGACTATCTCCGCGACTATATGGCCGGGAGCGGTTGGCGGATCAATTTGACGAACCCAGATGCTACATCGGGCTGCCGGGTCTGCGAGTATAAGAGTGGCAGCGACTTTTTGACAACACTCAACATTAACCACTACTATTACGGCTGGAGAGACGCGGGCATCACAGTCATCTTCGCTATCTCTGGGTACGCACTGGTATTTGGTATGATGAAGCTTCGAACTAAAGCGTCAAAGAAGGCCGAATAAGCACATAAATAGCATGGTGCAGGAAGACTGGAGTCTAGGTTGAAAGCGCTTGGGATTAAAGGATAGACAGATTGTGGTTTAAATTACATTTAGAATGGCAAAGTATTAGAGCGTTACTAGAATATAGATTATAGAACTGTTAATCGTCATATTATATATGTATTGGACAATTTATTGTGACCGTGTCTGACATGAAATTTCCCGCGGGAAATATAGCTTTAAATACTGTCTAGTACTTCACTAGTCCAAGTCCAGAGTTTGTTAGCTATCTCTTCGTTCTTCGCTGTCTTGTCTTTGTCCACATCGCTATTGCTTAATATTCCCACTGGCTTATAGTATGCTCCATTGACAAGTTCATTTCGCTTTGCTCCTGCGGCTGTCCACAATTGATTAAGGGCGCCCTCTTCCGGCTCAATAATGGGAACGCCCATGATCCAATTTGCAAGACGCAAGAAGGCTGTGTCCGCAAACGACAAGGTATTTACCAAATCTGTCTTCACAACGCCAGGGTGAACCGAGACCGCCATCAGCTTTGGGAAGCGACGCCCAAGCTCCGCTGCGTATACAAGATTGGCAAATTTAGATTGGCTTTGAAGCTTTCTTTATTAGCGCGATTTCCCTCAATATCTCGAATTCGAGCAGGTAGACAAAGAGGTGACATTACCCATATCTATATAGCCATACAGGCATTCCGCCTTTCTCTGTTCGTACTTTGTCATACAAAACGCCGCCCGATGGGTGTCCTTTCCATCCTTCTGATGTTAGGCATATGACTCGAACGTCAGAGTTTGGTGCCTCCGCAGTTTTCGAGAGAACTGGCAGAAGCTGATGTATGATCATGGCATGAGCCAAATGATTGATTGCGAAATGGACCTCGAATCCGTCTTTGCTTACTGCCGGCGGTACTGCCATAACGCCTGCGTTGCACATGAGGATGTCCAGTCGGTCATGTGCGAATTTATTGATGCCAGCTTTTACTGACTCAAGGGAACTGAAGTCCATCTCTAGGAAAGTTAACTCCACGCCCGGACTTTCTGCCTTGATATCGTTTATAACAATGTCGGCCGCTTTCTGGTTGCGACCGGTGAAATAAATGTGCTGGGGTGCATGTTTCGCAAGAGCCTGGACAGACTGTTTTCCTAAGCCGGCAGTTCCTTCAGCAACAAGTGTCAGAAGTGTTCGCTGAATCTATAAAGCGAGATAATAGAGTAAACACACCTCCAGTAATAAGGACAACCTTGCCGTTCAGAGACGGGATATCTTTTTCGGGATTAAAATCGGCAAAGCCACCGAGACGAGGCATGTTGAAGAGTAAAAAACCAGTACGCCGAGATACAATGTGATGAGAGATTCCTTTGTATGGAGTTGAGAGCACATTTTACGATATGTCTGCCTTGCATCTTATATAGGCTGTTCGAGGAGGACATCCACATAGAAAGTCCGCTTTCACTGATCCTCCATATTCGGTATTCCGCCAGGCGTTTCAGTTTACACTGCCCTGGCATGACCCAAAGAGGCGTTAGCGCGTCACGGTCTTGCATTAGCCTGTATTTACGCTGCTATCTTCTCCAATCATATCCCATCAACTGTCGCTCGCAGTGGGTCAACTTTACGCATTGAATTCATGATGCTTAATTTGGTAGTCCGGCACTGACGGACAAAATAGCCGCTCCCTTCACTGTCTCCTATTTTCACACAATGACTTGTGAGCGCCTCTTTACAACTTGTTTTACTTTGGATGAAGATTCTAAGACGCTCTATCGGATATTCATCCTGATAATCGACCTTCGTAAATAATTGCAGGCACGGACGTTACTGTCAACTGGGTATTCACGAGAGCCCGCCCATTGGCATCCTCGAATGCTTAAAGTTCGATGAATGCTCCATTTATGTGTGATTAATCTGATAAAACCGCCGTTTGGTAGCTATGGACCTGGACGACTGGAGCGGAGTGACGGATCCAGCCGAAAGGAGGA
The DNA here is from genome assembly GCF_001481775.2 of Trichoderma gamsii. Classification (NCBI taxonomy): domain Eukaryota; kingdom Fungi; phylum Ascomycota; class Sordariomycetes; order Hypocreales; family Hypocreaceae; genus Trichoderma; species Trichoderma gamsii. The sequence continues at coordinate 154,652 of NW_020171357.1, forward strand.
AGCGGCAGAATCGTCTCCGTCAGCGCCTAGCACGTAAGTACAGCACTATTCTTCAGTATTGCAACTATCAACCTCGTTGAGAGATAGTCAGATCGCGCATGGTCTAAGCAAATCATGCTGCGCAACTTGGTATGTGGGACTGATTTAGAACCAGGTGAGAGAAAAAGGACCGCCGCCTTTGCAAAGCTTACGTCCAGTGTTGGTTCATCATGGAATGGTTTCGGCATTCTCATTTCTGGAACATCACACAAGTCTATGGCTGGAGACAGAACTCTTGCCATTTCCAACTGTGCAAAGCCTGATTTAGTCGACGTCAGTGCTATTGAGTCGTTCCAGACAACGACAGAGGGTTGGAAAGTAGAGAAATGCTCAATTATACCACCTCTCTTGTTTTATACGACTGCCGCGACTTTTGGACAGCCAACGCCTCCTCTCATCTTCCCCCTAAGTCCAGATCATTTCTTACTCACAATGGTTCAATACAATGTTCAACGCGCTTCGCTGTTCAATATGGCTGTTCTATCCCTTCTAGAGCATCTTCCTCTAGAATGCGGGGGCACCCTCAACCTTCCAAGCCTCAACATAGATCCGCCCAGCAGCGTCCCGCCTGAGCTTCTGCCCACTGCTTTACAGAGAGCCACGCCTCATGACTACTGGATAGACGTATTCCCATGTCCCCCGATGCGAGATAATCTGATTCGCCTCAGCCGGCAATATGATGCTCATGACCTTCAACGCGACCTAGCGAAGAGCTTGTACGAAGGGTTTGTTGACGGAGAGCAACGCGGTTGTCTGGTCTGGGGTGAGCCATGGACGGTCAATGGATGGGAAGTGAGCAGAGGATTTGTTAGAAAGTGGGGGTTCTTACTCAAAGGCTGTTCGGATCTCGTGGCATCAACCAACCGTTGGAGGGAGTCGCGAGGCGAAGATCCGCTGATCATAGAAATTTGAGAGAAACAGAATCATCGGGGACATTGAAGTTTACTACCTATTGATGCGTATGGTTGTCAACGCAGTACTAGTACGTATACAAGGTGTGTAACACGACAAACATGTCTCTTTGCTCAAAATCCCCCCAATAAAGTTCTAATTACTCTGTAATTACTAGTGTAATAATTACAAATGTCAGGCTCTGATTATATAGCCGTAGTATAATCACAATTATGCATCAATAAGCCTGCGGATAAATGAATTGTTCAAAGGTTCAGACTTTTAATCCCTTGAGCGCCTGTGAAATCCAACAGCTCCATAACAAAGCCAAACAGCCCCGAGCGCTCCAATTCCAGGCCCCCCCCAAATAACGCTACAGCCCCACAGCCCCAACAGCCCCAACAGCTCCAACAGCTCCAACGCTCTTCTTCATCAATTACTATCTTCATACCAACAATGCTGATTAATTTATACAGACTAGTTTTGACAGTCTGGGTCAATTAATAAGTTTTCTCCTAATTATTATAAAAGCAAGTCCCTCTGCGCGCATTGTGTTTGTCTCCATCTCTTAGAAGATTCGCTCATCTGTTACAGACAAGTACACAATCCCTCTGTAAGCACAACTTTCCACCATGGCTTCCAAACAAACAGTTTTCCGTTTAAACAGCAGGCAGGGCATTGTCGATCTTGCCAAGTCTGAAGAGGACATTCCCAAGGCTGCAGCACATGAGGTTCTCATCAAGATCCACAGCGTTGCACTGAACTTCCGAGATATAGCCATTGCAACTTCCAGGTATCCGTTCCCTGTGAAAGACAATCTGATTCCAACTTCGGACGCTGCTGGAGAGATCGTTGAGATTGGGCCCAATGTCCAAGGCTTTACAGTCGGTGACCGGGTCATTGCAAATTTCAGCCCGGCCAATCTATACGGGCCGATGAAAGACTGGAATGGTGGTTTAGGAGGCCCGGTGGACGGTGTTCTTCGGAATTATCTGCCCATCAATGCCAACTCTGTCGTTAAAGTCTCCAAAGAGTCTTCCTTGAAGGCTTCCCAATGGGCTGCACTTGTCTGCACTGGCACGACTGCTTGGAATGCACTTTATGGAAATGTCCCTTTGAAGCCGGGTCAAACTGTATTGTTCCAAGGTAAGCATGCCATGATATGGGAACTAAACAAGCACAATTGGCTTATTTGCATAAAGGCACGGGTGGTGTTTCCATCACTGGACTAGTCTTGGCTAAGGCAGCAGGAGCAAAGACAATCATGTAAGAAGTCTTCAGCCTACCATATGTTATGATGAAGAGCTAAAATATTACCTCTAGAACCTCATCTAGCGATGAAAAACTAGCCTATGTACAGAAAAAGTTCGGCGCTGATCACACAATCAACTACAAGACTCATCCTGAATGGGCCAAAGAGGTACAGAGAATTACCCAAGGCAACGGCGTTGATTACATCTTTGAAAACGGCGGATCCGGGACTATTCGGCAAAGTGTCGATTCTATTGCATTTGGGGGCGTGATTGCTATCATAGGTTTCTTATCCGCTGCTAAACAGGAAGAGATGCCGGATGTTGCTGGTCTTGCGCTCTCTAAAGGATGCGTCATTCGTGGAATCAACGTTGGGCCGAAACAGTTGCTTGAGGAATGCGTACGTTTCGTTGGTTCTCATAACTTGGATATTCCAGTGGAAAAGACGTTTCAGTTTACAGAGGAGGGCGTGAAGGCTGCATACAAGTATTTAGCCGAAGGTCAACACATTGGAAAGGTTTGCATCGACCTGGAATAAAGAAACCGGTCAGAATTTGAGACGCTGCCGAGAACTACCCAAATGAGCAAGACTTACACAATAGACTATGCTAATCACTGAATAGAGTTCTCATAAATCTTTGCGTATTCAAGTAGACATTCGCCAACGTGCACTGTGATCGCCCATGAGGACTCTTCGCTGAATACCTTTGACCAGATTTTCAACACGGCTACACTCATTTGGCGAGGATCTTGACACCAGGATGATGTATCTGTGTCACCCCAGTCTGCAGAAGCAAGGGCTTCTTTGATGACAGATTCAACAGACGATATCACATGACGTTCATAGGCTGTGTTCAAGTAGTTAGGTATGTAATGCGCAATTGTTTAAGAAGGCCTCATGCCATGAAACTGTAGATGCTGAACCCAAGAGAAACTCACATTCTAAGGTCTTTGTCATTTGGCAAGTAGCAATATCCTCTAGCCACTTGCAAAGAAAAACTGCACTCTCCAGGGCGCATGCTGCATGTTGACAGCACCACAGAATTGACTGACTCTTGGCCACATGGTCAATGCCAAAGGCTACCGGCAGGCTTAGTGCGTGAACTGTGTATAACAAAGCGCTTGTAAGATTCGAATGGCGTCGCGGAGGGGCAACCGAGAACAACGCCGTAGCCACAGTTATCGGATCGCGTGTTGCCAACCACATGCTTGGACCCGTGTCTAGATGCGTTCGGACATAGGCAAGGGTGAGGAAAGCAACTGAGGTAAAAGGAATGGGTCCGTGTTCGCTGCTTGGATGCAAATCTTGGCCCGATGCGCGCTGCCAGATCTTAACCCATTCGGAAAGCGCTGAGCTGCGATTTAGTTAATACTGCTTGCTTTCTGACTTCTCGTTGTAAAAGTGTCAAGAGCGCCACATCGTTTGTTGTTCAACATACTGGATTTGATCTATTTCGTGATCACCCAGATTGGGTCCAAATGATAATTGACGCAGTAAATAGATGCGTTGTACGACTCCATGAAGCAATATTAAATTGCTAAAGGCGCATGGAAAGGTTTTCTGTTTGGCCACTTCAGGGGTTACGAGAGACTCAAATGCGTCTTGAAAGCTGATAGGACTGCAAGTGTTCTCGTGACGAGATGCTGCCCATTCTAGCTCAGTTTTTATTTCCCATATCTTTGTTGGACAGGGGAGGCGAAGCTGAATTTCTCTGGCGAGTAAAGATGGCGGGCGATTGTATATTAGAGTGTGGATGTTGAGAAAGCAGAATGCCAGAAACTTGGTTCGACGCTCAGCTTCACATAACGACCATCCAATCCAATTTTGCTCGGTAGGGCTGTCGTGCTCCACAAGTCCGCTGGCTCGTATACACTGTACCAAAGGTGAGTGTAACTCGAATCCTTCAGCAACAATAGAGGCATCACGAGCCCAGCTGGAATATACGAGGAGAAATAACAAGGTCTGGGTTGACTGCATGTTCAGAATTCGGTTAATTGTATCCGAAATTGGTATGGTTGCAAACTATTGTTGAGAGTTAGTACTCGACATTCCATGGTGTATAAAACATGGACACACACCTCCAACTCCAAGTTGTTTACTTTCAGTCTCTGCAAGGCGACGGATCTGGCTGCTCGATATAGCTTCTTTGAAAGGTTTTCTTCCATTGTCCCCACTGCACCGAGTGCCGCCATTGCTAGAATGAGTTCAGGGATGCAGTGCCCTACTTGGAAGGTAGGGAAGTGTATGACTGGAAAATGAGAGGCTAATGAAGTTCTCCAGACATCTATATGCCTTATGAGGGTACGTAGCGATGGAAGAGTAAAGTCATCGAGAAGAGTTTGAAAGGGGCGGAGGCCCTCTTCAAGAATCTTCAAATCATCCACAGTCATCTCGAGAGAAGCCATTTTATAGCCACTGATGGACGCATAGTCTATTACACGTTTAGTGAAGGTATGGATTATGGCATAGCTTGCTCAAAGATGGTAACTGATCCATGGAATGACTTACTGCTTTTTGGGATTGAAGCTTTTTGTGCTTGAACAATACCATGTGGATGTAAATCTCTGCTAAAAGGCAGCGGTCCGGCAGTGCTTTGGCTATCTCTGCCAAAATTGCCAGGCGCTAATGATTCAACTTCTGCACCTGTTGGTAAGTCGCAATCCATATTGAGAGAAAACGGAGAGCCGATAAAATCCAACGGGAATCCGAAGCCTCCGAAGAAGTTTTCGTAATTAGTCACGGAGTCAGTAAAAGTTGGACCTTGAAATACAGCTACTATTAAATTAGCTTCGGCGCATTGTTTAGAAATCTGGTCAGCTTAACAGTTTACCTTCAGAGACTCCCATTGCATCTATATTCGGCACCATTCGCTCTGTAACTTCTTCATTCTCTTGTGCGGTTCGTGAATGAACTGTTCCGGGTATTGTGGCTGTAGATAGTGCACCACGGTGCGTGTCACTGGGCTCGGCAGGGTTTAAATGCGCGAGTTTCTCATGCCTACGCAGCAAGTCCGTTCGTGTGAATGCAGCTCCGCAGGAGCATACGAATGGCTTCTCTTTGGTATCTATAGCTCTCTCTAGTCAGCATGCTCTCCAAGTTATGAAGTCAAGCTATGCGTACGGGTCCGACAATGCCGCCGCAGGTGCTCTGGCCGCTTGAAGTTACGGCCACAATAAGGACAAGTGTGGGGATTTGGCATTTTGAGCTTCAATAAGTGCGGGAAATGAAGTGAAATCAAGTATAGTAAAACACGGAACTACATTCAGCGTAAAGCGCCGATAACTGGCAGCCAAGATCATTAGGGTGGATTAAGAAGACTGCTTTCAAAGCAGCAGCTGTAATTTTCAGAATGTTCTCAGCTATTCTCGCATAGCCAGCTTCATGTTACTAATCAATACACGTTCACAGGTGTACTCGTATGTACAAGCTATTGGCTGTAATTAACTAGCAACTGCCTAAAAGCCCCACTTACTCGCACAGTACTGATTCCAGGTTAGCTTTCACCTAGCAGGCTTTCTGTGCAACTGGATTATCTTGAAACATGCATTATTAGAGTTAAAGAAGCGGATCTATGTATTATGATCTTTGAACAGTTGGATAAATTGCTTTTTTTTTTAAAAAGCGCTGTGGCACTTTGTAGAATTATTGCTTGTGTTTGGGTAAGATAAATGTTCTTATTGTGATAAAGTTGAGAGTTATAGGAGAAAGAACTGAAGATTATTTGGTCTATAATATAATTGTACAAATAGTAGTACTTATCGTTCAAAAGCATAGATTAGCTAAATCAAGTATGTAATACAAATTATAAAAACGTCTTATATTAACATGAAGGAGGTATTCTATAAGCTTCTAATAAATTTTTGTTAATTACTAATTTGGACATACCAAAGTACATAGCGCTAACGTGCCGCCTCGCTTAGGGTTTACTTTACAACTGTATAATATCTTTATCGCAGCTTCACAATATTCCCAATTCAACTGGATTCTTACTTATTTCACTACACAAGAAATTACGCATCTCAAGGTGCTATCTATAAGCTACTAACTACCTATCAGCGTCCACCTACTACAATCGATATAAGTGAAGATCGCATCATCATGCAAGTAGCTAGCTTGCAAACCTCCCAAAATGCGTGTACTTTCTGCAGGAGACGAAAGCGAGCCTGTGATAGAAAGCTTTCTGGATGTTCAAATTGCAAAAGGTTAGTCAATCTATTCAATTGATTCAGACTCAATCTCTTCCAACTAGCTAATACGATTTGTGGTAGCCGAGGCCAGACCTGTGACTACTCGTAGTAACCCTCCCTTGTAGCAGCCAGCTCAACATCGTCTGCCTCCTAGCTGACCACTTCAAACAGTGCTTCCGCCGAAGACATCCAGAATCCAGCGGCGTCAGTCTATCTCTCCATATCTTCAGATAGTCCGAGATTCCCGGAAGCCTACTTCTTGGATCATCGAGTATTTCAGCAAAGCCACCAGTCAGCCCCAAGTGTACGATTGCTTGCTTCACCACAAATCACAACTTACGTAGGAGATCTGCAAACTATAGTGGCAGAGTACATTCAGAGGATACATTGGTGGATGCCAATTCTCTCGCGATATCAACTGCTACTTTCTCTGGAAACGCCCACCCCAGGGACAGAAACCGACTTACTTCTTCTGGTTCTAACAATGAAGGTTCTTCTATGGAATCCATCGGCACAGCATTCGACAAATCCAAGGACAGAAGGATATTTATTAGCCCGCCGCGCAATTGATGAAGCAGTCTTAGCTGGGGCTATGTCTTGCCGACTGCTTCAAGCTCAAATTCTGTTGGCCATTTTCGAGCTAGGACATGCAATCTATCCCGCGGCTTACCTTTCCGTTGGTGCGTGTGCTCGATACGGTACTGCATTAGGAGTTGACGCATCACTAAGCCCTGAGTTCCAACTCCAAAATCCATCCCTAGGACGCTTGGATATCGAAGAGCGAAGGAGGGCGTGGTGGATGGTGCTTATTTTGGACCGGTAAGTGTGAAGGTCATTGTTCATATCGGGCCACAATTTGTCATCTGCAAGCAGATCTGACCCTTTTCTTTCATATTCGTCGACATTCAGATTCACACAGCTCGGTAATCCGCAAAGGTCGCTTTCCACCGCCGATCCTCAAAGAGATAGTCGCTTGCCATCTGACGAGGAAAATTTTGATCAAGGGGTAAAGCTTCAAGCTTCAAATATGATTCGTATCCTGATTCGTATACTCACAATAGCTAGGATATACCAGATGAGAGTTTTCCCGTGTCGGCAGCCGCTGATATCAAGATGGGGATGCTTGCGAGGATGTGCCAAGCTTCGTATCTCCTCGGACTTGTGCTGCGCTATAATAGAAATAGAGCTGAATCGGCGTCATCTTCGGCTGGGTTCGATGACCATGAAGAATATTGGCAACTTGACAAAACTCTCAATGCTCTGCTTAACCTATCCTATGTGGAAGGTGAGATTAGACGAACCGCAGTGTGCGCTCAAACGTCTATTTGTTACAGGTATGCTAGCGTCGCTTCCTTTTCGAAGTGTCAATCATTCTTGTATTTCGTTGCACATCTCACACTTCAAATCTAATCTCATGCAGTGGTCTTATCGCTCTTCATGATCCTCTATCATCACGAATAGATCAGCAACATATGCAATTCGCCAATGATATGCTGATGCCAGTAGTCGAGTCCATGGCCTGGGATTCTAAGATATTTCTCAGCGGATTTCGCGTTTCTGTAGGAGATGCCTCACCACTTTTGCTCCTATGGGCATATCAAGCCAGTACCATCTACAATCGTCTTCTATCTCAATACCAAAAAGAATCACTGTTCCTTCTGCACCAAATGAAGTTGAAGCTTCAAGTAATGTCGCAACGGTGGCTTGCCGGAGGTAAATAACGTCTTGCCCATTCAATTATCTGCAGCTAACACATGATAGTTGCTTACCTCAAACTTTTGGAATCAAACCCATGAATTAGACATTCTTTTTTCGAACATCAACGATCACTCGTCAACTGTACTCCAAGCTTCAACTTGGCTGGGTTTTGGAGACAGTTTCGAGAAGAAAGATCGACGGGGGAGTTTAGAGGGAATCACAAGGGCAATATCTGTTATGTTCTGAAAAAATGATGGCTTACAGTCACTAGCCCTAAACATGTATCAAGACATGTAGTGATTGGCGTACTCTAGTCCTACTAGACGTAATCATACTGAAAGTAATCAGAACCAGTTGCCCCACTGGCGAAATGCAATTTCTTACAAAGAAGCTACGTACTCCTCCACAGTCACCACCTTTGATGCAAAAAGCGGCCATGCAACTTCAGTAGCTGCGTGTTTTTGCTCATGGGTAAATGAAGCTGTCGCATCGGATCTAAGAGGAGAAGAGTTAGTGCGGTGTTAGTGCGGTGCAGACGGCTACACTTCAAAATGGCCTTACAGCAACGTGACATGATATCCACTACAAGTGGAGGTTAGCTAAGGCTGAGTCAAGCAGTGGCTATGTTTACTTACAGATCATACGCGTATCTAGCGGTCGATTCGACACAGGCGTTGGCGGTAAGTCCGGCGATGACAACATTGGTAATGGTTCGCTGACGGAGAAGAAAATCCAAATCAGTGTTTTGGAAAGAACTGCATCGGTTTAGCTAATCACAAAACAGCTATTGCGGGAGTTCACAAAAAGTCGTACCTGCTTGACCAATGCTTGCTGAAGATCAAGTCACCATTCTCTGTATTTGGCTCCATGCCTTCGTAAATTTTAGCTCCCCAGCTACCCTCTTCAAAGACTTTTCCGGCCTTCTGAGATTCGTGAAGTGCTTTCATCTGGGTCCAACCGTAAAAGGCCTCTGCGTTGTACTGCTGGTGCAGCCCATAAAAGACAGGGATCTTATGAGATCGAGCTGCCGTTAGGAGATCAAAGATGTGCTTGACAGTGTTGGTGGCTTCTAGAGAAGCGGACATTGCCTTGTACATTTTGCCATCAGGATGCAAGAAGTCATTATACGGATCGATAAGCAAAACTGCTGTATGTGTGTGGGCTGCTGTCATCGTGATTTTGAACAGTCTTAGCTGGTTTAGGATATTCGTATTCAACTGAAGGATGTTGAGTTATCTTTGGTCCCGGAGGTCTTTGCCTCTTTATATGCCACAGATAATCCTGGGAATCGCTGTTGTAAGACAAGTGATATTGAAGAAGTGCCATACTGATGATTATGCTTTACCCCATGGACAGTCGGCAGCCGATAACCCCACTGCCGCCGCCAACCCGCCGCCAGTCCACCATTCCACCCGACACTAGCCCACCGCTCCACCTAGCATTAGGTACATACATGTAGTCTGATAAGAGGTTACAAATCCCCCATAACCAATTGATGGTTTTGCTGCACTGCTATCTTGTACCTTAGTTTCTTTCTACTTACCAATTGTTTCGACAGAATAAACATAGGCTCTCTTTGTAGCACGCGGTTAGTGATTGAATTGCATTTTACTTTTTGCAAGAAATAAGGCAACGCTTGAAAAAAACAAAGGCCATCGGACTATAATATTGTATATTGCTAATAAAGATCTGTGCATTATACACACATGACTACCTATATGTAGAGAATTTTATTCAGCTTAAGATCTAACGTCTTACTAACATATCTCGTTTCTAGCATGGCCCCTCCTTACTTTCCCTTATACTACACCAAGATGTTAAGTATTACTTGTTTCCATATCTCTAACTTGATGTATAATTAGCTAGCTAGAAATTCATATCTCTATGAAGTGTCCTTATTGACTAACTATTAGTTATAAAGATGCTAACATCTGCTCACGGGCCATAGAGATGCCCAGAAAGGCTTTGTCAGAGTTAGACAATCTTGTGAGCTGGATTGACAAATTATTTTTTTGATGTTCAAGGAAAGTGGTACTGTAGGCTTGAACCGGTAGATAACAACAGAGCAGTTGTGGAAACAACAGTTGCATATCTCACTTGACTACAATAATAGCTTACTCGGACAGATTGCGCATCGGCTGGTCTCGAACACAATCGGTTCCACAAACCTGAGTTTTAATACCTCATAGATTCCTAATTGAATATTCTAATCCAGAAAATACTTTCCCCTGCTTAATTTATCCATTCAGTTTGGTGGCATGTCTTCCAACACATCGGTTATGCAGGCAAAACCTAACATTCAGAACCATGACTCGAGTCCATCGATTCTAAATTAGTGCCACTATACTAGTTGTGACCTTGTTTATCTTGTTGTCTGTTAGTAGTTGCACAGAGCAGGAATTGATCTTTTGATCTTCAGCAGTCGTGAAAGATGCGTTCCTCGGTTTAGACCTAACCTCCTTTTTGCTGCCTGATCTGCTTTCTATCCTCAGTCCGTTGAACTGAGACAAGTCACGACGTGCTTCAGCGGCTGTTGAAACTGGCAAGCAAAAAAAGGTAAAAAAAGAGGGTGAAAAAAGGGTGAAAAAGGGTGAAAAAGGAAGGAGGAACACCAAGATGATCCACAGAGGCTCAGTTAGACGATGTTGCATAGCCGCTGGTTCAACACATGTATGTGTTATCTCGGATACGTCGGCGTCATAGAGATGAGCAGATGTTATTTTTAAAAAACGGAGTTGATTCACATCTGTAAACGTAATTATATTACTCAACTCCACTACTGGTAGACATTCTCCTAGGACGAAGGGCAGAACTCTTCACTTTAGATGATTACTATATAAACTGCGTGGCTACACCACCTCTCAGCTACTACATCATTAAACATACTACTCAAATCAGCATTACTAGTCTCAAATACGCTTTATTATCAGTATCAACACATCAATCATGTCTGGAAATCGACTTGTTCTCGTCACTGGTGTCAATGGCTTTATCGCTGCTCGCACAGTGGAGGCATTTCTAAAGGCGGGCTACGCCGTGCGTGGAACAACAAGGACTAGGTCTTCGGCAAACGGACTTCTTGAAAGTTTGCCAGAGTACGCCGACAAGATCGAGATCGTGGAGTTGCCCGACATTACGGTAGACGGCGCATTTGACAAGGCAGTGCAAGGTTGTTAATATCAACTAAAATTTCGCTTCCATAGCTCCCATGCTAATTTACCGAGTAGGTGTTGATTACATTGCTCATCTAGCTGCCCCGGTCTCTCAGTATTTCAAAGATCCGGCTCCCGTCATGCACGGTGCCGTGAATGGAGTTACCCAACTTCTACAATCGGCTTACCGTGAACCGAGCGTCAAGAGTTTCGTGTTTATGTCCTCTATATTAGCAATTCTGACATCCCAAAGACCTCACCGTTTCACTGAGGAGGACTGGAATACTGAATCTGAAGAAATAGTTACCGCGAAAGGTAAGGAAGCGCCTAGTCTAGCGATCTATGCTGCTAGCAAGACCGCTGCTGAAAAGGCGTTCTGGAAGTTTCGCGATGATAAAAAACCTCACTTCACAATGACAACAGTTAATCCAACGTAGGTAGAGCTTCTCTCCTCAATTATGCTCTCTATTATTGATGGGAGTTCTTATGGGCTAATTCTGTCTGGCCTTTATAGGTACGTTGGCGGACCCCCTCTAGTTCTTCCACCTACTCCAGATCAACTCGGTCAGACGGTAGAATTTGTCTGGCATGTGTTTTCTGGAAGACCGTTCGACAAATGCGGCGTTCCAGGAGCATTTTACGCTTATGTGGATGTCCGAGACGTTGCTCGTCTTGTGGTCTTCGGTATCGACCATCCTGAGAAGGCAGACTCCGAACGATTTATCGCCGCCAATGTATTTGCGCCCCTACAAGCAACCGCGGACATTTTGCGAGCTGCGTATCCTGAGCGGAGGCGCATCATTCAAGAGGGTAATCCTGGGGAGGGTTATTTTCCTGACTATCGCTTCCCAGACGATGTGATATTTGATGGTAGTAAGGCAGTTAGGGCTACTGGTCAAAGTTATATTCCGTGGGAGACAACCGTTCTAGACACAGCTAAGGCTTTTGAGAAATATCTGTAAGCACGTCCTTGGTAGATTACATTCAGATTATAATTGGTACTCAACTTCGCAATAAAGTATTTCCTCTTGTTTCTTATGCCAATTAACTTTCCCTCTTTAATTGCATTGCAACTGACTTACAGAAAAATGAAGCTGTAAACAATATAGAAACAAAAAAGAGCCTATTGCCTTTTGCATTATAGGGGTGTCTCGCAGTATGAACTTAGTAGTTGGTGCGTGGTGTAATACAATATAGGTATTTAGTAAAAACTTCTAAATAGTTTGTCGGGCTACGCCGATAAAGTTGATATTATGGAAGTATTTAGTAGTACATTTGACAGTATTAGCCATAAAAGTGACCGATATATCTCGCCAGTTGCGATGTTGCTAGAATAAATTGGTAGTATTGCACTGAGAGTAACTATGCAGACTTTGGCATTTTCAGCATGGATTTTTGATACGGAGCTTGGGAGCCTTTTTATTAGCTGACACTACGTATTACTATATATATTGCTATTCAAGATGATCAAACCCAGTTACCACTACCTGAGATATTTATTATAGCACCTACTAAGATTCTCGTCCCTATCTTAAACCAAGAGCTATTTTTCACCGAGCCCAAATTTGGTACACTATCCTTCTTGTATGAAGATACTGAATCCATATATTGTGAGCTCATGGATGTCCTTCGGCTGTTTCCACTCCTTCTTTACCCAAAAGTGTACAGGCCATTAATGTTTCGTAAAAAGATGGCTCCCATGGAACAAAAAAGTCAGGTTGGATATTAGACTGAAGTCCCTTATCACAGTGTACAGGCGTACTGGGTTTACTTTTCAGCAAAGGCCGATCTAATTTTTCGGAAACCATATCCGGCATAAAACACTGGTCATCTCTGATAGCCGATTGTCGTTCCCTCTCAAGCTGCCGGCACCTTTTTTTGAGGGCGGCACATTGCTGAATCAAAGCGAGCTTCTCAGACTCGCATGATCTGAGTTGAGTTTCTAAGTCAATTAAGCGTTTCTCTTTTCTTTCCCTGTAGGCTCTTTGAGAAGCTCGGTTCTGGGCTCGTCGATGCTGTACTGGAAAATATTAGCAACTATTCCAAGAGACTCTTGAGATCCAGTGGACCACTTCCAGAAACAATGGAGACTGAATCATGCTCTCCTATTTCCGGGCCGCTAGGGAGACCTTTTGACGCAAGCTCAGTTCTGGTAAGGCGATTTTTCACCACAAGAGGCTCTTTAGAAGAATCCTCAGGGGTAATTGTTGGGAACAATGATGTATCCGCTTTCTGGGCCTGAAAACACGAGTCTTCCATCATATAAAAAAACTCCATATCTCAAATATATGCTCGTAGAAGCTAGATACTACCTCTCACCTTGAATAATAAGAACTGGGGCTATTAGGCCTTTATAACTACGTATTTGGTGGAGTCCAAGGAATTTTTGGCTGTTTGAGCCTAGATTGTTAAGTGGGTTCGACGCTGCGCTGGGCGTATTCAGGAAGCTTTATGACGGAAATGCTCAACGGTTTAAATAAGCGTCGCACTAGGGTCCTCTCTTTATCAAATAGGATACCATCTCAGGGCTTGCTGACCGAAGAAACTATCGATAACATAAAAGTACCTGTCGCGTAATATCAGGAAGCACGTTTTACTATTCTTGGAACTGTTGCCGAACTCACCTCCTCACCTCCCCTTCCTATTACATTAACATATTCTGCGGTGCACCGTATTCTGCTGGGTCTCCGGATAGGGAAATATAAGCGCGAGATTTTGCGGATTTTTGAACAAGTCCTGTCCAAGTAGTCAGAATTGGTGAATGAAAACAAAAGTTCGGCTGGAATGCCAGCCAACAAATCACGCCATACCTTTTATTAGAATCATGGAGCAGCTTTCATTTCGGGCAATTCCACGTGGGTACGACAAACAGTAACAATATCAAAAATCTTTCTGTGGCATCCAAGAAGGCCTCATTTGGGCCATTTTCAGGTAACTGGGCAGGCTAATTGATGGAAATATGCTTATACTTGCTGCGGTATGTCGTTTTGGGTGATCTCGTTGTAAAGGCCGTCTCTTACTGAGAACATACCAGTAACGGGCCAACTTTCCACTGCTTGCATTAACGACGGCTTTGCTATACATTCGATGAGACATTTGGAAACACCACGAGAGATTTTTGTTGGCAATATGTTACATGCTGTATTAAATAGTTAAGCTTGGTCTCTCTGTTTTAGATTGAGATCGCGGTGCTGCTACAGATTAACACGTGTCTGCCTTAAAATATTCTTTTCTTGTGTTAAGAAGCATATGTGCAAACTGGGGTCAATGTCGTAATTGGAGATGTACTCAAGCAATGCGAGAAGCCGCCTTGTATGGTTGATAAATCTACTTATATTCGCCCGACATACATACACTGCTACCTTGTCTCTCGACATTTCTGTGTACTACACATAACAGTGTATGATGAGTATGAACGATGCCTGAAGACTTTCGTTCTTTCAGTTCGCTACATCTGTCGAGTTTCGAAGCAGTTATGAATACTTCACTGACTGCTAATGAGTGTTAGTTTGGCTACTTCCCGGCTTATGTACTGCACGATCCCACATTGCTGATCGTCTGTATCACAAACTGGAGTATGACCTCGTCAATCAAGTTCAGATAGAGATATTCATATGATTCTAGCCCCTGGAACTTCCCCTGCCGATTGCGATATTTAGTAGCATATAAATGAAGATTATCTGACTACTCGTGTTTAATCGTTGCCCAAGGCTATCTTTCAAGGATCTATTCAGCAATACTAACCTTAGTGGCCTTGATTACTTCAATAAGAAAGAGCGCAATTCTCACGCCCAATTATCCACATGGGCATAAAGAGCTTCCGCAGTAGGATACACAGAATAACCCAGCCGACACAAGCTGCTTCAAAAGCACTAACTTGGGCGGCAGCAAGCATATATTCAGCAGCTCGGCCAGGGCCAATAAGCCTTATTGATTTTTGAAGTCCACCGACGTAAATAAGTCACAATGCCTCAAGTGCGCCAAATTGAGCGTCTAGCCCGGTAAACTTTATAACCATTCTAAGTAAATGTTCATCTCCAGCATCCCATGCTCAACCACTAACCTCACCAAAACAAATAACTGGAATTGTTAAAATAAGTTCTAACTTTGCAAATTAGGTGTTAGAAGCTCTAAAGAATTGCGGCCTGGGATTGAATTCGGTAGGAACAGATTCAAATCAATCGGAGCCGCCCAGAAATCAGCAATATCGCTATCAAAAACCACGAGTCTGGTCTTCTGATTGGCCAAGCTGTGTATAAAGGCGGTGAATTCTGTGATAACGTTGGCATCCCAAAAGGTTGACAGGGGCGTTTGAAATAGTGACACGCTTGGCGCTGCAATCGCGATCAATGTATAATTGCTTCAAGGCCCACCGCTGAGGCATGACATAGGTGAGAAAGAGAAATAAAGAAGACAAGTTTGACCATGGGATTGAAGTTTGCCATGTTGAGTAGATATCAACAGACAAGTATCGCAGTTGAAATGGTCATGCTATTCAAGTTTTCGGATTTCAGCGATATGTGTATACAATTCTTAGATAGTCACTACCTGAGCGCTTGTAACAGAGCGAAAGAAAATAAGCAAACTACCCATTGCACAGAGCTAGCAGTCTACTTTGTGAACAGTTTCGCCTTGGTACCCTATTGGAGTACTTTACCGTGTAGCTCTAGAAATATTAAGTTAATACGCCCCGGAAGAACCGGTGGCGGATTGGTGGCGGATTGGCGGCGGATTGGCGGCGGATTGGCGGCGGAGAAGACTCTGTTTACCTGTACTTAGTCACGATGCCATGCAAGAAGCAACTATCCTTGCACAAAAGTCGGGCCCCCACGGCGAGTTTACCACCTTCCCCTAGGCTATAATTCGCGTAAGACTTAGCATCTAAGATCACCAGAACCTTGGACCGTTTACTATAGCCTGCATCAGCAATATTATGAGGCAATTACATGAGTTTCCACCGCTGGAATCCAATTCTGTACAGTGCTGAGAGCTCTTATTGGTTTGATGAAAGGACATTCGGCGCTGAGATTTGCAAGGGCTTAGAACTTGATCCAGAGAAAGGAGATGTCGTGATTTCAAGCATATTAATCAGAGGTAGGTGTCTCAAGCCATACCTCATCGCGTTCCCAGCTGATCATGGCCTTATCTCGTTCAAAAGCATCGATCTCAACTGGTTACTTCGGCAACGTAACGTCACTAATCTTGCTTTTGCCGGATTTAAGTTTTGTTGTAAAAGTTTGCATTGGAACCACTACTCGAATGGCGAACGAAACGTGTAGTTAAACAATCATTTCCACGCCCACGAGACCCTCCTAATGTCTCTTTTACGAGGGATACAAAGCCACAAATATGCGGTATGTTATGTCTCAACACCTTCATGCTGAGACTTAAGCTCGTTGCTAAATGTACTTGTTTAAAGAAATGATACTACCGCTGTTGGGCTAAAGAGTAAACAGAAGCGCTAATTGAGTTTATTTGGCTGTCGCTGCGCAGAAGGTTATCTCTAGAAAGGACATGGAGGGTGTTATAGAAACCGGTGAGTAATGTCTCAAACTTTCCACTCACGAATAGTCAATGCGCTGCCAAGTGTACTAGTTGTGAATATTAAATGTTGTCTTTACGAGAATTAGTTTACTTATTCATTACCTCCGGTATGTTATAAAGAAAGTTGAGATGGTTGAACGAACATATAAGCGGCAAAATCGGGAGCAGGGTAAGACCCAGGGCACTCCACAGACGATGGATATCCAACGCCGACGCAATTACCAGGCCGCTCTTATGTCTATATCAAACCTAGTAGCAGTGATAATGATTGAAGATTAAAATTGCAAGTTCGATGGCTTCTCATTGCGGAGAAGGAGCAACTATATGCAACTATATGCGCTATTCTAACCGTGTGGTTTCAATACACATTAACAACTGCGCTCTTATTGCTCTTTTGAGGCATGAAAACCTCTCTGATTTGTCATTTTACCTGGTTACATTCTCTTCACCCAACCATCCGCCATACTTTTTGCTTCTTTATTGTATCCGAAGTTGCTATAAATACCTCATGTAGACTAAAAGCAACACCCAGTGTTGATATACATTACTAGTTGTACAGCGTTAAATAGAGCCGTAATGGCATGCAAGAGACTTGATGCTGATTGCCACTCAACTCATTTTGAGAGTTATTCAACCTCGTCTTTACTTTTGCCCTGTTTACTCTCGGTAGTTCAGAATCATTTGTCTTCTGTTCCAAGTCCCCAAATATGAAAGCAACAGGCCTATCGACATGGATGGGCTCTTGGCGGGAAGGAACTGGCACTATCTCAACTACAACAGCCACATTCAAGGAGGTTGCCTTCAGCTTTTCCAGCCGGTTTCAAGGGACACCAGGCGGCAGCCCCGAAGAGCTCCTCGCCGTCGCCCTCGCTGGTTGTTTTAACCAAGCGCTTGCAAACAACTTCGGCATGATCGGTTTGGAGGCGGACACCATCGAGACTTCGGTTGCTATTGAATTGGGGTTTGGGTTAGACAAATTCCCGAATATCTTCAACATCATCATCGTCTGTGAGGCACGGATAGTTGGAATTTCTAAAGAAGATTTTGAAGGCTGCGCAGAACGAGCAAGAACTAGGTGTACTATTGCGAGGCTGCTCAAGATAGACCCACATCTGACTGCAACACTTGTTGTTTAGAGGTATCAGAACAAAATTTCGCAGAGCGTGGGCTTTGAACTAAACGTACATCTAGTGCAACAAATATTCCCACAACTTTCCTCTCGGACTTACCATTCTAGCTGCATATGCGTGAAGCATGGGTATGCAAACTTAGTTCCTCCAACAATGTTCACTGGCCACACAGCAGCCGGTTCACCCTTGTGTCAAATTAGGTAGACTTGAATAGGTCATTAGGGTGTGTTTGCTACCATCTTCCTTATCTTGCGAGTTGGACGTATGTTTTTTGATTAGTGGTGTTTTAAAGCTTCTGACAATCGGGCAAACCGGCACTTTCGTCCTCGATGAGGATCGCAAGACAGAACTGATGCAATTTTCCCTATACCTCATTCGTCATCAACTGATTCGCGAAGCGATTACAGGCCAACTCATACCACAGTTACCGTAACCTCCACTACTACCTTTGTGAAAGGCTGGCTATTCCGGATATCTGGGCACAGCTGGGAACAATCCTTCAGTGGTGGCGTCGGGCCGAGACATGGGAGCGATCATACATGCAGGGAGCGGCGGACTAGCGGCGGCGGACGCTAACCCGCCGTGTGTGTACGTTACGAATGGCATAAGCGAGAGTTGAAGTCTAGACTGGGGTGTGAAGTTACATCTTATTATCTTTTAAGCTGTAAGATGTATCTGCCGGTAGAGTGATTTATCATCTGATGATAGCAAAATGGCAGCTGATATGCTGCATACGTTATTCCGCGTAGGCAGTCTAACATTAATCGTGCAGGAACTCAATTACATATCAATAACAGTACACACTACACAACTATAAAAACAAGCAAAAAGCACGGCCTATATATTGGGCAGGTAGAGTACATCAATCCAAGAATTATCCTAAAATTCGACGAACCTCCCCTCCATTATTTTACTACAATTCAAGTGCCTTTTCAAAAATGGAAAAGCTTATTGTAATCATTGCTGTCACTGGTGTTCAGGTGCGTTTTGCTCTCTTTGATCTGCAACATGACGACTGTGGGATACACCTCCACTCCTACCCTGACAGTCTACTAAGCCGAAGCTCATAGGGCTCTTCTGTTGCAAACGTTTTCCTTCGTGAAGGTGGATGGAAGATACGCGGTATTACCCGAGATCCCTCCAAACCTGCAAGCAGAGCTCTCGCTGCCAAAGGTATTGAAATTGTTAGGGGCGATGCAGAGGATATCGAATCCATCAAGGCTGCCCTCCGCGGTGCTTCAGTTGTTTTTGGGAACACGGTATTCCCAGAGGCTTTTTCAAATCCAACTGCAGAGAATGCACCTACACTAGCGCCTGGACAAAGTCTCCGAGAATGGTGCTATGAGACTGAGCTGCGACACGGAAAGAATATCGCCGACGCTGTCGCTACTGTAGACACTCTTGATCTATTTATTTGGTCTTCATTATCAGACGCGAAGAAATGGAGTGGAGGAAAGTATACCGGCGTCTACCATTTTGATGCAAAAGCACATGTTGTTGATTATATTCATAACGAATACCCAACTCTAGCAAAGAAAATGTCTATTCTCCAGATGGGCTTATTTATCACTAATTGGAAATGGGGTCAGGCCGCTGTTCCGTGGGAGAAGGTCTGCTCTACACCAATCTATTCTTTGATCCAAGAACGCCCTCTCTAATCTAGAAATAGCGCCCGGATGGCTCAATGGTACTCCGTGTGCCTGGTAGTGGTGACGTTCCCGTACCTCTGGTTGTCCCTTCCGATGCGGGATATTTTGTCAAAGCTCTCACCCAGGTTCCAGCTGGGAAAAACTTGATCGCTTTCGGCGACCGTATGACCTGGGCTGAATACGTCCAGCTATGGAGCAGAATCACAGGTGTTCCAGCTACTTTCGAAAAGACCACAGTGGCGGAGCATGCTAAGCTTGCGCCAGGGGGGTACGGGGAGGAGATGGCAGAGATGTATGCGTATGCCCAAGACTATGGCTACGACGGCAGTGATCCGTCTGTTGTTTCGGCCCATCAAGTAAGTGTTCGACCTCTTGCATATGTGCGTGTTTTATCCTAAACTGAATTTTAATTTTCTTATATACAAAGCTTGGCGTTAATATTCCGGTGACTCGAATTGAGCAATATATCAAAGAGGAAGACTGGTCTCAACTGTTGTTTACTAAAAGGGCTTAAATATTAAATGTACGCCCCATAGTGCATAACCATTCGAGTAGTAGATTACTATTCTAACCATTGGAAGTTTTTTATATGTCAAAGTAAGAGAATGCCAGCAGACTGCTAGCAGAAGCTTCAAAGATAGCGCGTGCTGGATCGGCATTGAAAGTAGTAGGATGCTACATGTGAATTTCGAAGGCTCATCCGCACGATCATGTCGATCAGAAAGTAATCGTATAAGTGGTAGATATTATTATGGGCAGTGGAAGTTGTTGAGATAAGGTGTACTAAAAGCCACCATAATACGGAGAAAAAGAGCACCATTGGAAGAGATAGTAACTTTACAGCTGTAGCAGTATTCTATCTTTATGCCATACGGATAATCACAACTTACGTATATGAGTCGATACTCCATATCCACCCAAGGTCCTGACCCCCAAAGGAATTGTCGATCAAAGATGCCATGCCACTCAGCTCCATACTGGTGTTTGCATGTGTGTTTTCCTCAGAACCTAGGTGGAATTAGTCAAAAATTTTCCTGGGGCGTAACTGGAAGATTTCTCACCTTGTTCGAAGTTGAACAGCGCCTGTATCATCGATGGGTCTTCGCCGATATCAAAGCGCAGCATGTTATCGTTGTCTACGAAACTGGGAGAGTTTGCGGGTAGGGCGATACTGGTGAAGATGTCCTTTGATGTTTCCATAGGTGAGACCGTGGATTGATCGCTAGCCTGTATATCCGCTTGATGGGGGCTTTGTGGGAGTGATATCAAATGCTGAGGATTGGGTAATATCTGATCGCCCGTGCCTTTGGTCTCGAAATCCAATAATTTCTTCGCTTCTTTTTCAAGTAAGAGAGACATCAGTGTCTTCAGTATCCCGAAGCCCTGTTCCGCGATAATACTTTTAGACTTCAATCCGGTTTGCATTTCCATGAGCCGCCGTAAGCCCATTTTCGATTCATGGGACTCTCGGCTCAATGGTTCAAGACTAGTCAGGATAGACAATGTCAAACCCGCTGTGAAAAGATGCTGCGACACAAATGATACAGCGTACGTATCTGCGACCTGCTGAAAGATGGGAAGCGAACCAAGCAACGAAATCTGAAGTGCTGCATCTCGGCATATCTGTATCGATGTCTGAAACGGATCTGTAGCTTGCCTATCCTGTGTTACAGAACTTTGGCTGGTTGCATGGCTAGTGGCGACTCGTCTGTACGAAAGCAAGGGCCGATAGATCAGTATCCTTGCGTTATCGAACCCGAGCTTAAGCGCAAGAGCCTGAAGTTGGAAGAGATGATCTTCAAAACAGCGATCTAACGAATTAGGCACACTGGAAGTCGAGGCTTTGATCGCCTCTTTCAACGAAAGCCGTACCGGCAAGCTCTGAGACCATTTTTGTAGCCTTGCATCTAATCTTGTGATTGTTTCGACCAGTTGTTTCAACTCATATTTGTCACCCCGTCTCTGGGGTTCTTCAGAGGACCGATGCAAACCATAAAGATCACCCAGTACTGCCTTGACAATAATAGACAGCTGCACCATGAAGTATTTGTACGAAAGAAGAGTTGGTTGGCCGGCTGCACGGCGAAAGACGGAATCTCCTGGAGAATCCAGCGATCTTACTGCATATGGATGCAAGGGCTTAACGTCACAATCCCTGTCCGAGATGCTGAGCGGAAAGCCATACAGCATTGAACAGAAGGTCTCTATGTCATATATCGCCCACCAACATCGTTTCCTGGATTCTTGAGCTCTTTGTAATGGATCGTCCAAATCTGGCGTAGAACTACCGCTTGATGATTGTCGATGCAAGTTTAGAGCTTGAGCAATCCGCAAGCCACAGCCGCAAATTGGCCAGGCAAGTTCTGGTTGCCCATGGTAGAGATAGTAGGTCCCTAGCAGAACACACGTCTGGATTGACTCTAAGGAGCCTAGTGATGCAATGTCAATAAGTTTGAGCCTCAAAGCATCAAGTATTTCGTCCTGTAGCACAAGTTGCTCAATCCCAGTATCTTCTAGATTATGCTTTTGATCAGAACTGGTATACTGTATACTGACGGCGCAGACTGCGAGAAATACGCTGACAAAACCGAGCCGACATTTCTGCTCGTCAAGATTTTGCCAGTCAGAGGCGTAAAGCTGCTGAAACTGATCTCTAAATTCTCTTTGGTGGAACACAAGCACAAACCAATGAATCTTGTCAAAATAATTATTGACTAGTAGCGTAGCCGTCTTAATGTCTGGAAGCAGTATCATCAACTTGGCTTCAGTCGCAATGAGCTTCTTTAGACGCGTTTGGCTTTGTTTAGGCCAGGTACTGCCTGATGCGCCTTCTCGAGTCCAGTGTGTGGCAGAGAGAGCTGAAACATCTCGCCCCTCTGGCGCTACCGTGTCCTGATGATCAAATGCCTTTGGACATCTTCAGTCATAATGCTACGAAACTATCGTTCGAAAGCCTACCTCTTTAATAAAAGACATGGCCGCGGAGCTGGAAGCCCATGGCGACTGTAAGGTGGTAGGGTCTGCATCCTCAGTCTCGCTGGGCTTATTTGAAGTCTCGTAGAATGCAGGAGATGAGACTGTCGTTATGACCTCTTCTCCGATGGCTTGAGCTGAATAAGGAACCCGCTTCGTCGCCTGGGGGCTGGAGCCGTCGCCATCGGCTTTACGAACTTTGCTGATGATCTGGTTGGGCCTCACCGGCTTCCAAATATCGGGCGCTACGGCTGAGCAATTGACCCCAGCTCTTCTACAGAGAGTGCATGGACGATTAATATCACACTGTAAAATAACATTATTAGCTTGCTGTTTCGGCAATGTTGCCAGAGTAGCTTGCCTTGAGTTTTTGGCGCCGGCATCGCTGACAGGCCCGGAAAACCTTTTGAACCATCTTATCTACTCTCCAATGATAATAATAGACTGCGCTGGACCGTATTGGTCTACCGGATAGGATGTTTTTACTAGCATAGCATTGGTGAAATCCCAGGAATATTTCTTGGCTACACAATGTCGAGTTCATGAGGACAGATAGAGAGAAAAGACGTGGAGATTCACACACAAGCCCAGAGTGAGTGAGAGCCACAACAGCTAAACCCTTTTAGGAATGTTTTCCCACCGGAAGCAATTACTCAAGAAGAACGCATCTTCCCTTTCAAGGACATGACTCCGGGCCCTGAGAATGTTGTATTGGTCCAACGTATGGCCACCAGGAGACATTAATTCTAAACCTCTTACATAACTTTTTGTCGAGAATACCTCCTGTCGTGTGGATCATCCGGTGGAATAGGCAGCCCTAAGGAGACAAAATGGCGATTGTTGGTCTGCGCGACCAAGTATGTATTTGTATGTTAAGATCTTGATATAAATTGCCTGTCTGCATTTCTTAATAAATCGCCCACATAGCTTTTTCCATCGATTCCCTAAACATTTCTGCTTGGGTTACTGTTTCAACAAAACTTTGCCTCCGAAAAAGTACGAAAAAATGGATGGCGACCTCACTTCCATGAATTCAATCACTGTGACTTTGCAGCAATTGGCAAAGATGATCGATCATTCGCTCCTACACCCCACAATGACTGATGCGGACATACTTGAGGGTCTCGCTATTGCCAAGAAGTACGATGTCGCCACGGCATGCGTCAAACCATACCTCATTCCTCTCGCCAAGAAGGAGCTTGAAGGATCGAGCGTCCAAGTATGCCCAGTGATTGGCTTCCCGCACGGCAATAGCACCACAGAAGTCAAGGTGTTTGAAGCAGATCGTGCCGCTGCTGCGGGCGGCCGTGAGATCGACATGGTTATAAATATTGGGAGAGCGTTGGGCGGTGATTGGGACTACGTTGCGCAAGAGATTCGGCAGATTAATGAAACGGTCATCAAGCACGGTGCTACACTCAAGGTTATTTT
The DNA here is from genome assembly GCF_001481775.2 of Trichoderma gamsii. Taxonomy (NCBI): domain Eukaryota; kingdom Fungi; phylum Ascomycota; class Sordariomycetes; order Hypocreales; family Hypocreaceae; genus Trichoderma; species Trichoderma gamsii. The sequence goes on from NW_020171357.1 coordinate 178,598, forward strand.
CGAGAACGACTATCTCGAGGATGAGCATATCATACGGCTCTGCGAAATATGCTCCGGGATCGGCGTCGCATTCGTCAAAACTTCCACGGGATACGGTTTTGTTAAGCAGCCAAACGGGCTCTACTCATACGCCGGAGCTACCATTGACCACCTGAAGCTGATGAGAAAATACTGTAAATCAGAGGTTCAAGTCAAAGCAGCTGGTGGAGTCCGGACATTGGACGACTTGCTGCACGTTATGTCGCTCGGCGTGACGCGAATCGGAGCCACGGCAACAGTCGCCATCATGAAGGCGGCAGCTGATAGGGGAATAACTAATAAGCCCACGACGGTCGAGTTCAAGCCTATGGCTGAACAGCAGCTCGGAGGCTACTAGCAAACAGTGGATAATTAATGCATTTTGATACTATTTCTCTTTTATATAAATATCTTTCTCTCTTGTCTTCTGCTAAAAGCTTGGACTCTTGATGCACATTCTTCACAGTGAGATACGGGGCCGTTTTTTGCTTTTGAGTTGATTATGCATGGTGTTCATACTACTTGGGCTGACTATCAATAAGGATTGCTTACTTTAGGTGGCCAGGCAGTCTCGCTATTCCTTGAAATCGCGGGCCATCTGGCCTAATTAGTGAAAGCCCAAAATCTACGGCGGAACACATTTCCTTGTATCACATTAATTGTCTCTTATGCCTTGGGCAGCGCCTTGTAAATGATCATCTCTTAACCCTGTGTGACGTTGATTGGTCTGCTGTGGCATGTGACTGGTCAAGTGAGAAATACAATGAAACAAATGGAAACAATGAGCTTATCGAGTGATCTGTCAAGGAAAAAAGAATGGAAGTATAAGAATCATGATACAAGCTGAGGCTAGAGATATGAGATGTACTCTCCACTGCCAAAGCTTAGACGTATCCTTCATTATCGCCCCTTTTCTGAAGTTTACTGTATGCGACTAATTATATCTTACCATTTAATACCGTCGGGTCCACTACACGCTGCAAAGCTTGCCAGTTGAAGTACTATATTACTAGTAGAATTGAAAGAGACGGCAATCACTCATCGCCCTGAGTCTACTTCCAGCTGACATAGCTACTAAAATGCCAAAGCGGCAAACCTCATGGTGGTGTAATCTAAAATCGTCCTCCAAGAGGCCAGCACTATCAATGTATTGAAAAACACATTATATAGATATATATATATTATTAATTACAGATTGCTATGCAACACTATGTAGTCAATAGAGCTTTGGGCCTCTTTAGGATATATTTCAAACTGTAACCAAGGTCAATGTACTAATTGCTTAAAGCGGAACTTAAGGGTAGCTATAAAATTTACGCGCATAAGTAAGCTAGCCTGCCTCTATATTCCTATTCCAGTAACATCTTCAACTTACTTCCGTTTCCAGAGCTTGCGACCCACTATTAGGGCTTTACATTCTTCCTAGCTAGGAAAGATCTCACCCTGCTGCTGTAGCTACTACCCTTTGTGAAGCTGTATTGACCCATAATGCAACCACAGTCAGGAGAGCTTAGCAATCATCAAGCTTCTTCCCCTTCGAGATAGCTAAGGATAACTGAATCGAGAATTGAAAGTTTTATAAATATCCAATGCGGCGTCCGCTACGCATTTCAAAGCTATGTCTTTGTTCACAGTCCTCAGCATTGGCCCGTCGGCACATAATACCTAGCAACTGCACTTGGTAGAAGCAGGACTAGCACTACCTCATAGCTTATTGCCAAGCTCGAAGCTTGCACAGCTCTACGCCATGGCTTCAACAGATGGATCAACAACTCCGTCGTTGTCTTTGGACGAGAAAATTCGCAACAAGAATCAAGATCCTGAATTAGCTGTGGCGGAAGGTCAAATGGAACAACGCCAGCAGCCACGGGGCTCATTCTCCAAGCATGACGCCTCACAAGTTTCCGAGCAGCCTGGAGTTTCGGGTGATGGAGGGGAAGAAACCTCTGAACCAACTCTACAAACAGGCTGGAAATGGTGGTTAATTTGCTTCGGTGTTTATTCAACTTGCCTCATGTATGGGCTCGACACCACAATTGCATCAGTCGTTCAAGCCCCGGTCGTTGATACGTTCAAAGAAGTCTCTCAGGTCGCATGGATTGGTGCTGGCTTTCTCCTTGGATCAACAGCGGTTATCCTTCCCTACGGCGCCATGTTCAATACTTTTGATCTGAAATGGAATTTTATCGCGGGAGTTATTCTGTTTGAAGGAGGATCAGCACTATGTGGAGGCGCCCCAAACATGGGTGCCCTCATCGTAGGCAGAGTGATTGCTGGTGTCGGTGGTACCGGTATCTTCTTAGGGAGTCTCAACTATATGACAGTCCTTACTCCCCCAAAAGTAAGAGGAACATATGTCACTGGCGTTGGGTTCTTTTGGGGCATTGGCTGCATCCTTGGCCCCATCGTTGGTGGTTCTTTGTCAGACAGCTCGGCAACTTGGAGGTGGGCATTCTACATCAACCTTGTCATTGCCGCCGTGACAGCGCCAGTGTACCTCTTAGTGCTGCCCTCGTATAAGCCCTCTTCAGATCAGTCGCTCATGACACGCCTTGTCAAATTGGACTATCTGGGCTTCGCTCTTAGTATCGGCTTCTGGGTCACTTTTGCACTTGGCTTTCTATCCGCAGGAGGGATCTGGAAGTGGAGCGATGGACGCACAATTGCCACAATCACGATGTTTGCCGTCTTATTAGCAGCTTATGCTTTGCAGCAGACATTTTGCATATTTACGACACCAGAGACGCGTTCATTCCCCCTCCATCTCTTGAAATCGAGAACTCAGATTCTGCTCTACATCGAAGCAGCCGCCGCTATGGCTGCTATTTACGTACCAATCTTCTACATCGCCATCTATTTCCAGTTTGTGCGTAATGACAGCTCGCTTGAAGCTGCCGTACGCCTACTGCCCTACATCATCCTGTTCATTGTCGCCAACTTGGGCAGTGGTTACCTACTTCCCAAGGTGAACAGATACATTATTCTTTACGTCGTCGCGGGAGTCCTTCTTACGATTTCCGGATCACTCTTATATGTCTACCTCACCCCGACGACAAAACCAGCTACGATCTATGGACTCAGCATCATCGAAGGAATTGGCGCCGGAATCAGTGCCCAAGTCGGCTTCTCCATTGCGACGCTCGAGTCGGGTCCTAAAGATGCCGCACACGCCCTAACACTTCAAAATCTGGGCCAACTCGGAGCGGGCGTGATTGCGCTTGTGGTCGCTGGTCAAGTTTACCAGACCACCGCTATCAAGGGCTTGACTGAAGCACTCGCACCGGCCGGCTATACGGCCGCTCAAATTGAGGATGCGGCTGCTGGTGCACAGAGTGTTGTCTTCCAAGATCTGACGGGCGACCTCAGAGACAAGGCCATCATTGCAGTAACAAACGCTATCCAGAGGGTTTTCATCTTGCTCATTGTTGCAGGCGCTGCCTCTTTCATCGCGGCTGTGGGCATGAAACGACACAAGCTGTTCAAGTAAAGCACCGATGCTTGGACGCCTGAAGAGCAGGCTTTAAGCGAGAGATGAAAGAGCGAGACAACCTGATTGTAATAAGTCTGTATGGCAATAATTTATTGGGACGAGACCTGTTTCATAGATGATGCTCGGATCAATCTAGTCAAAGAAGGTGTATTAATAGACGTTGGCGGAGATTGAGCTTAATTGAAGGAGATATCCAGCGGTATGCTAGAACTTGTAATGAATTTTTCTTATAACTCATAAACTTTTAAGCAATCATTACGACGAGATGCAAATACCTTTCACGCCTACGGTAGAGTAAATAGCAGCCAGCTCCCATATAGTTTCAGTGCTGACTACTATAAACTTGCACGCCTAGTATAACATATACATTTTTTGATGTTTGTGCTAATGGAAAGTGATTACTAAACCCGACTTCAGTACAGATACTACCTGAATGAAGTTAAATTTAGAAGACATGAATACGTGTATCCATTTTTGCCGCGCGGTATAGACATGTTGTCACATAGGGATTTGCGAACATAACCAACTGTTTATTGGCCCCTGTAGCTGTTTAGTGCCGCCTTGGGTGACCTACTTGGCATCGACACTAGCTGCTTATATGCGCCCAATTGAGGGCGGCTGTTGTCGGCGGCTGCATCTAGCATAAGTATCAAGCGAGCCCGGCATCGAAGTCCTCATCTTCTGCTTTAGGGCTCTTCTCAAATGCATGTATGCGTCTTTTAAAATGAATGGCGTTCAAGATAAGCCGGAACTATCTGCAGCCCAGCCTGCGTTCCCACTAACTTCTAATGTTAATCATCCTCTCGAACATCCCACTCAAACAGACGCTGCGCCTGAGGAGATCGAAGAAGGTAGAGCCGCATATCGACCTGGAGGCTTGCATCCTGTATATATCGGCGATATTTTCGATGACAGGTTCAAAGTACTCAGTAAGATCGGTTATGGGCGTTATTCAACCGTCTGGCTAGTCAGAGATTTACAAGCTAAGTGAGCGGAGTCTTGCTCGCAGCATATTTTCTTACATCGCTTTTTACTAATGTTCCGGCTACACAGTAATATACAACATGAATTCCGAGCACTAAAGATACTGAGAGCTGAGGCATACGGCGGCGATAATGACATCTTTGAAAGGGAAATCTTGACTCATTTTCGAAATGCGGAGGATCGCGACCTGTACGGTTACAGATACGTTTGCCACCTGATTACTCAATTCGAACATCAAGGTCCGAATGGCACTCACATATGCTTTATCTTTGAGCTCATGGGTGAAACTCTCCTCAGCTTTGGCGCCTGGTTTCCAAATGACATGATCCCATATTCGGTCATGCGCAGATTCGCAATTCAGCTGGTATTGGCCCTCGATTTCGCACATGAACTCAACGTTGTTCATACAGGTATGAAGAGCGCCCGCTAACAGCTGACGATCCACTTGACTCCTGCGGCAACTAACCTATAAATCTCAATTAGATATAAAGCCTGATAATATTTTTGTCAAGTTTCGTGACTACTCCCTGATTGAGTCTGGATATCTGAAGCATATTACCATCCCTCAGCAAGACCGGGAAGAATCACAATACTGCCCTATTCCGTCCTGGCCGCTCCGTGCTTTCTATTTCAACAGATCAGATGATGCTCGTGTAGACGAATCCGACATTGCACTGGGAGATTGGGGTGTCGCTAGTTGGACAACGAAACATCTCACTGAGAAGATCCAACCAGTGGCACTTCGCTCTCCTGAGGTACTTATCGAAGCCCCATGGGGTACTACCACTGACTGGTGGAATTTCGGTGCTGTATTACTGGAAGTCTTCCGCGCTGTGCGAATGTTTAGCGGCAGAGTGTCTCCAGAAGGCCATTACGAGCTCAAGAAACACCTAACTGAAATTGTTGACATGTTTGGGCCTTTTCCAACGAATCTTCTTGAGAAAGGGAATCAGGATATTGTTGGTAAGCTATTTGATAGCGAGGGACGCATTCAAGACGCAGACCCTTCAGAAGGGCCTGGCTTGTTATCTGAAGATTGGCTGCCTGGTCTTGATCTAGAACAGAGAGAGTGTTTCGTCTCATTCCTGAAGACAGTAATGAGGATCGATCCTGATGAGCGCCCATCACCGGAAGATATTTTGCGACACCCTTGGCTAGGCGCATTAGCTTAGTATCATGACAGAGTGGATAAAGCAGTACCAAGCAATATTATATTTCATCTATACAAAACTTATGTAGGTATGTATGTCATGTACTATTTATATGTACTTTGCAAAACTTCCAAAACCTCATGTATTTAATCCCAAAAAACCCAAGCTGCAAATAATTATCCATGCGATTGGTGAATTGCTACTTTACGTATATTCCGATTCGGGCATCTGCATAGCTACAGTGGGTCAGCAAAAGTCAAGACAACCCCACAGTATACACCAAAACTTAGCATATATATATATAAATATAACACTAAATATAAATAAAATTAATAAAATAATAACATGAACTATTATTTGAATATAAAAATATTTATAGAATATATTTTATCTTATATTTATATGTAATATATATATATAAATATTAGCTTAAAGTTTATCTATTTTCTTTTTTAAATTCGCACTGTAGCTAGCGGCTTTATAGAGGGTTTATAGTGGAAAATACAGTGCTAGTATTAGAGTATATTTTAAGAAATATATTCTAAATTCTTTTAAAAATTCCTAAATATGAAAAATAAAAAAATAAGTATATATTTATATAATAATACTATTTTAAAGCTTATGTTAAATACTTTATTTAAATTAGTCTTAATTTGTAAGATATATAAAAGAGTTATAAGTATAGATTTTCTTAGGCATTAGGCGGTGCACTGTGGGGCTCGTCGTCACTTTTGCGTCCCCACTGTAGTACCCCACGAACGGGGTTTAGGGCCCGGAAATACAAGCAGCTTCTAGAGAAAACATCTCGTTGGATTACTCCAGGCTAATAAGCACTATAAACGCTCGCGTTCATACTAGACTGCCGGGTCATAAATGCATTGGCATTGACTTACATCCACTTTATCGGAGTCGATACGTAGTTTTATTTCTTCAGGCATAGTAGACTATCGTATATCTAAGTTCGTTCTTACTTAAGGACTCAACTGTTATTAAGTAGATAATTAGCTTCTCAACGTACTAGATTTGTCATCGCTCATAGATATGTCCATGTGATAGAGAACAATCTATTTAGAAGTCTACATAGGCAAAGAGCGACACTACAATTCCAAGCGAGTACTTGGATGTACAAATTGATGTCACTACCAACCCCGATTCCAAATCATTTTAGCCTCCATCATTGAGCATAAATAACGCAAGTATTCCTATGCTACGAACTGAGTTTGCTCTGTTTCTCCCACCAACGTTTTCGACCTCTTCGAAATCTATAATGAACGAGCTACAGGGCTTTTCACACAAACGTCTGCGAGTCGGGGTTGACGTAGGCGGCACAAACACTGACAGCGTGCTTATTGATCTGGCATACCCATCAGAGCCAGACAAGGCAATACTAGCTTGGCACAAAACACCCACGACACCAGATCCAAGCGATGGCATAAAGACTGCACTCAGCAGCTTACTTAAATCGACGACTAGAAAGTCAGACATAGTCAGCGTGGCGATAGGGACTACGCACTTTATCAACGCGGTCGTAGAGCGAGATGCCAATCGACTCTCCAGGGTTGCTGTGCTGAGACTGGGCTACCCCTATAGCAAGCATATGAGGCCTTGCAGTGACTGGCCGGATGGCTTACGAAGACTCGTGCTGGGCCATCATGCTTTATTGCGGGGGGGGCTTCAAGTGGACGGAAGCCCCATCGGCGACATTGAGCCAGCGGAGATTCGGGCAGAGTGTACCCTTATCAAGCAAAAAGGCATTCACACCGTGGTTATCAATGGGATCTTCAGCCCCCTCGACTCCGCAGAGAATCAAGAGCAACTTGTATCTGAGATTGTGCGCCAGGAGCTGCCGGGCTGCGATGTTGTACTCTCCAGCGAAGTTGCCAATCTTGGCTTCATCGAGCGAGAAAACGCTGCGATCCTCAACGCAGCCATATTGCGATATGCACGGCAGACTTTACGTTTGTTTCAGCGGCCTTTGAAACAATTGGGTCTAAATTGTCCGGTTTTCATAACTCAAAATGACGGGACAGTCCTCCCAGGGCAACTTGCTGCAAAGTTTCCTATAAGGACATTTTCTGGTGGCCCGACCAATAGCATGCGCGGAGCTGCTTTTCTTGTAGAGAAGTATTCGCTGGGTAAACGCGACGAGAAGAAGCCAATGATGGTGGTCGATATTGGTGGCACAACGACGGATGTTGGACTTCTGCTTCCTTCGGGTTTCCCAAAGCAGCGAGCGGCCTTTAGCAACTTGGGGGGAGTTCGGATGAACTTTTCTTACCCAAATGTCACTAGCATCGGTCTCGGCGGAGGGTCACTCGTCTATCGTGATAAAGACATGGCTGTTGGTCCAGAAAGCGTCGGCCGCCGACTTACAGAAGATGCAATTATATTTGGTGGCGCCGTTCTGACAGCCACCGACTGTGCCGTTTCCGCGGATCCTAATCTGGCGATTGGCTCGCCGGATGTGCTTGCGGCACGCCTCAACCTAAGCCCAGAAGAAATCTACAATTTCCAGCAAGCCGTTAAGTCAAAGCTGGAGCAGGCTATAGACTCGATGAAGACGTCTCCGGAAGACCTGCCCGTCTTGTTGGTTGGTGGTGGCGCTATCCTGGCCCCGAGCAAGCTGAAGGGGGCTAGCGAAGTGCTCCGGCCGCCGTGGTCAGGCATCGTGAATGCTATTGGGGCCGCCATGGCTGGATTGAGCATTGTGGTCGATACCATTAAGACGATTGGTACTAAAACAGAACAGCAGTGGCTTGAGGATATTAAGAAGGCTGCCATCCGCAAAGTAGTTCACGCAGGCGCTCTACGCTCTTCGGTCCAAATTGTCGAGTTGGAGACACTCCCGATGTCGGTAAGTTTGTTTGAGCTGCTTGAAATTTTTGCATGGCCATTGACTAAGAGCTAACTCGGTTCACACAAGTATGTCGAGAACAAGGCTCGATTCATTGTTCGCGCAGCAGGTGACTTCAATTATAATGCTCCAAGTCTGGAAGTTGCAGTTGATGGCATGGACGATGCGAATGACCTAGTAAACTTGGCAGATGACACAAAGACTTCTCGGTATGAGCTTAAACTAGGCGCTGGTGATTTCTCCAACGCTACAGCAGAGGAAACTGGCGACTTACGTTCATATAAGCCCAAGGTCCAGGACCGAGTGTGGTATCTTAGTGAGACAGATATTGCCTGGATTGCCACCGGGTGCAATATTCTTGGATCAGGAGGTGGTGGCTACCCATTCCCAACGGCTATGCGTCTTCGACAGATGATACGCAATGGCGATGTAATTCGCGTAGTCGACTCGCATGATGTCGACGATAACGCCATCGTGGGAGGAGCATGCTTCGGTGGTGCGCCCAATGTCTTTTCCGAGCGACTTCCCGCCGACGAGCTACTTGAAGCTCAGAATGAGCTGATGCGGCTATATCAAGACCCGATCACGCATCTCAACTGCTTGGAAGTTGGCGGTGCAAATGGCATGCAAAGCTTTGTGGTCGGTTCCAGCTCGAATCTTGATCTGCCGACGGTTGATGGCGACTACTGTGGTCGCGCATATCCCGTGCTATGGCAGACAACGCCGTATGTCTATGGTGATCGCCAGCCGGTGTATCTCCCAATGGCGCTGAGTGATGGCAACGGAGCCTCAGTCATTGTCTCCCAGGCCAAGTCAGACAAAGTTGTTGAACGACTCTTGCGAGCCGCGCTTAGTGAGCTCGGATCTCTGGCCGGTGTGGCCGTTGCGCCTGCTTCAGGCGCCGAGTACAAACGCTGGGCTATTCGCAACACTATCTCACAATCATGGCGGATCGGAAGGGCTGTTCACTTGGCTCGTCTGTTGAATGGTCTTGATACAATGACGGAGTCGATTATCGACGAGTGCGGCGGCACCGATGCGGCCAAGGTCCTGTGGCGAGGCAAGATCGTCAGTGTGAAGCGGACACTTCGTAAAGCCCATCTCTACGGCGAGTGCGTTATTGAGGGCGAGGGTGGAGACAGTTTCAACGGCCATGTTGTAATCCCGTTTAAAAACGAGAATATTGCTGCTATAAAGACGTCTCCTCGCAATGAGCCGACCGAGTCGATTGCTTTAGATTCCGAAGAGCTTCAAGGCGAGGTACTAGCCGTTGTGCCAGACCTCGTGGCCGTTCTAGATGCCGAAGATGGTGAGGATATTGGTACGCAGGATTACCGGTATGGTCAACGTGTTTCTGTCATAGGCATTGCTGCTAGCGAGCAGTGGACTAGCACTGAAGAAGGTATCAGAATTGGGGGCCCTGAGGGTTTTGATATGGGATATTTGAAGTACAAGCCGTTTGGAAAGTACTCTGCTCCAAAAAGTGTTATCAATGAGTATAACATCTCATAGATTACTTTTAAGAATCAAGCATACTCTCTACTGGTGGACTGTTTCCAGGTGGATGAGGAAATTGCTTGGAAGAATTATTATGCTATCACCATATACCAAAAAGAGAAGAACTTTTGACTTGCATCCTGACTGGTGTACTGATGAGAGTTCGGAGCTGAAAACATAGATGGCTTTGCGAGCCAACAAAAGCCCTCTTATTCTTCATTTTTGATGCATTAGAAGGCAAATGGGTACAGTCGCACGAATCAAATGCACAGAGTAGTCGCACACACTGCAAAACAACGTTCGAGCGAAATTTTCATTATTTGAATATAATAATATTTGGATTCGCTTTGCTGACTGTTGTTTTGCGGTAATTAAGCTGATCGATTGACTTGACCCGCTGTCACAATATTGATACCTAGAAAGGCTTTACTTGGTCAATTAGGGAAGCGACACGTGGGCTAGGGAAGCGCTGTGATAAGCTGGTTTATCTAACACCAGTTGTCTGATGGCGTTTCCTAGTATTACTAAATAGAAGTAAGCACCGATGAAAGGCGCCGAAGAAGGGGACGAGTTATCTGTGAGGTGTTGGCTGAAAGCCTTTAGCTTCTTGGCTACAGCACTAGCTGAGGTAGAGAATTCTGGGCGGCCGCCATTCCTCACGTTCTGGGGACCGAGCCGGGGCACGTGCTACGGCGTGGCAAGAAAAAAGATCTTGGCAGATGCCCATAGGTAGCTGACGGTATGAGAATAGCATTGTCTTTACACTAATTCACAGCATGTGTCAAAGACCCTGAATCGTTCCACGCTGCTAGCTCTTGGAAGTCGCCATTGACACACAAACCTAGCCGTAAACCAGCGTAGCGACGAGAAACTGCTCACGGTAAGAGATCTGGAAGTAGCTAGCGCTAGATTTCCGCCAAGCTTAATTATTAAGTTTATGCAGCGGTTCCTCAGTAGTCAACCTTACTGGGGTTAAGTCCAGCAACTTGCCAAGCTTGGCAAAGCCAACACTCGAAGTTTTGTTCAAGCACGTGCTCTTTCGCGATTGAACCTTTCATGTTAGTGCTCTTTCAGCCTTTCTTGATAATATTTTCCCATGTACGCACGAAGTTAAGACCAAAGGTGCTGCTGTATCAATAGATTGCCTCTGCACCTTCTTGTCTTCTTCAGCTACTTCTAGTCCGTCCGTATTACTTGCCTCTCTGAATATTTCACGCGACACCCCCTCCAACTTCGAGATACGGCAGGCAATGGGGCTGCTTCTGGATCCCTTGGCTGAAGTAGTAGACCTAGGCAGTGGGTCCGGGGGCCACCCCGATCTACCGTTACGGTGACTTGCTCAAGCCCACGTGTGTTTTCTTGATAATCTGATAGGAAGAAACACCATGCTTAATATCTACGCTGAAGGTGGCCTCATTCAGTGGCGTCGTCCGTTTGAGCGATCCAAAGTCCCACCAGTGCATTTGCCAAGCAGCTATCGGCTCGAGTCCAAGAGAAACTTATTGCGATAGGCCAGCTCGCCTTGACTTTTCTCTACAATATTCGTGGTTCTTTTGTGACTTCGGTGCCTGAAGCGGCAAAGTCCACAATATGACACTCCACTTTCTTCTCATTCTCTTCTCGTATGCCTACAATCTAACGGCGTGAATGAAGCATGCGAAGGGCCTTGAAGTTGGACCGAAACTGAACACTTCAGGTACCCGGCGCTGTGGCCGTCTTTCGGCTAATGGATGCACACGTGCAAACAAGACTTGCATACGTAGGACTGGTATAATATATGAGGCTCGCCCTGTGTGACTGTACTGAGCTTTTATCTCAGTTCCTTCTCAATCACCATCAAACCTTTGAAGATCTGTCTGGTTACCTCTTTGAGCTGCCCGGACACTCATCAGTCAACATGGTGCTCCATCAATATGACTACATCTTTGCCATTGGCACTTTGTTTGCCATGCTAGATGCCTATAACAACGGTGCAAGTGCGTGTCCCGAGCATACAGCTAGTTCATCCTCCTAACAAATGAACGTACGAAATATCATGATACTCATATTATATCTCCTCTAGATGATGTGGCCAACTCCTGGGCTACCAGTGTCTCTTCAAGATCAATCTCTTACCGACAAGCCATGGTTCTCGGGACCGTCTTCGAGATGCTCGGCGCCATCACTGTGGGTGCCCGAACTGCGGATACTATAAAGAACGGCATTATTCCAGTCGCCGCTTTCCAGGGCAACGCCGGTGTCCAGATGCTTGCATTCACATGTGCCCTTGCCGCTGCATCCTCTTGGGTGATGTGGTGTACTCGCCACTCTGCCCACGTTTCCTCTACCTATTCGCTCATCTCTGCTGTTGCTGGTGTCGGTGTCGCAACAGTAGGCGCAAGCAAAGTCCAATGGGGATGGAACGACGGCAAAGGTCTTGGTGCCATCTTTGCTGGGCTGGGAATGGCTCCCGCCATTGCTGGAGGCTTCGGTGCTTCTATTTTCCTTCTGATCAAGTTTGTTGTCCACGTCAGGAAGAGTCCTGCCAAGTGGGCTGTATACACCTCTCCCTTCTTTTTCCTCATTGCCGGCACAATCTGCACTCTGTCCATTGTCTACAAAGGATCCCCCAACCTGGGCCTGGGCAAGAAGCCAGCATGGTACATTGCAGCCGTCACTATGGGCACTGGTGGAGGAGTTTGCCTTCTGTCTGTCCTGTTCTTTGTCCCTTTCGCGCGCGCCAAGATTCTGAAGAAGGACTACACTGTCAAGTGGTGGATGTTCATCCTCGGCCCTCTCCTTTGGAACCGCCCAGCCCCCGCCGATGCTGAGTTGGCCGCTGTCCCCGACTACGCCGTTATTCAAGGAGAAGAGCACGTTCATGAGTCCAGCCGCTCGTTGCAGACCGAGTCGCTCGATAGCGAGTCGCCGAAGAAGACTGACGCTGTCCCGGGAGAAAAGAATCTTTCGGTTGTTGAGGCTAACAAACCCAGCTATGAAGAGCTTGCACAGGCAAGTGATGCCAAACTCAAATCCCGCCTCTACCAAAGCCGAGGACCAATTGGCTGGGCTATGCGCACACTTCGCGACAATCCCATGGGCCCAGGCCAGATATACGAGTGGCACAACGTTAGAATCTTGGCCAAACGCATCCCGGCCATGATCGTTTCCGGCCTTCTCTATGGTTTCTACTACGACATCCATGCTGCCCAGACTGGTACCGAGGGAACACCCGATGGTGATCGCATGAAACGTGTCTACGCCAATGCCGAGAAATACCCCAACGAAGTTGAACACACATACTCTTTTGTCCAGGTTTTGACAGCATGCACTGCTTCTTTTGCCCATGGTGCCAACGATATTGGCAACTCTGTCGGGCCTTGGGCCGTCATCTACTCTGCTTGGAAGACTGGCAACGCTGCTGCGGCAAAAGCGCCTGTTCCCGTTTGGCAATTAGCCGTGTTGGCTGCGATGATATCGATTGGTCTCATCACCTACGGGTACAACATTATGAAAGGTAAAAATCACCTAAGCTTCCATTTTTGTTTAGTATTAGCTACTAATCGTGTAAAATAGTCATGGGCAACAAAATCACCTATCACTCTCCTTCCAGAGGCGCTTCCATGGAAATGGGTGCTGCGATCACTGTTCTCGTCTTTTCTCAGTACTCTCTGCCTGTCTCTACGTCTATGTGTATCACCGGCGCAACAGTCGGTGTTGGTCTCTGCAACGGTACTTTCAAAGCTGTCAACTTCCAGCGAGTTGGGCTCCTGCTGTTTTCTTGGATCATGACTATTCCCGTCGCAGGTACTCTTGGCGGTGTCCTTATGGGCCTCTTCCTTAATGCGCCGCACTTTGCACCTTCGTAGGTGAGCCTGGAAACGGTCTGCGGAGAGTATTTGACAGTTTTTTTTTTAAATAGAATTTTTTCGAGATATTTTGGAGTCAAATAAAAGTAATACATTATTAAAGGCATTCTACTTGCTGAACTGTGCTCAGCTCATATAGCCCCGCCATGTAGATAAAATGTTTTCCCTTAGGTTTTCTTTGCCAAAAGAAAACGCTCTAATCTGGCGTAACGCGGAATCTTATTAATCGATGCCAAAGGCTCCTTGGTAGAGTATTTATTTGTTGTTCTAAGCGAACTAGCCGGCTCTTCGTAATCAGCTTCCCCGCGATTTTCTACAAGCTAATATCACCAATTCGCATAGATAAATACCAATATTCCACAGAAACGCCTTTACCTGTGCACAGCGCCAGATAAATTGCTTTCTCATCATTAGCAATGCAAGCTACCAGATTGATTCCATAGACCTTTGTGGAGATACATGCGTTTTTTGCTCCAATCAAAATCACATTATTTAAACTCAAGGGGCAGATCGATGTGTGCGGTTGTCCAACTACCAGCGTCGATTACAAATCCGAAAATGGCGTTAGAGTCGGAATTACACGATTGAGAAAAGCAACCAAATATAGAGGCTTTATTGGAAAGTTGGGCAAAGGGTCCTGCGATTAGCAAGATTGAATAATGAATGACAAAGAATGCATTTAAACTTATGAGTATTCCAATTGTTTTGGCTGCACTCGTTGTGAGATGCGGCATACAAATATCATGATAAAACAATGGGATTGCTTCATATCACTAGAAGAATTCAACTGGCCTTCACAGATTTCACGGGTTGAGTCAAAAACGCAGTCGCATACACCAAAACAAAATGGCTAATGAGGGTTACTGGCTTGTTGGAGTTGGAGAGACACCAAAGCTTGGTCCTGGAGACATATATGAGCCCGGAAAGGGTGAAATATTGATACAGGTGTGTTTATACTCTGATAGTTGAGCTCCTGGATTCATGGAATTATATTCACTCGGGAACCAAGGTTAAAGCCGTAGCAGCTCAACCTGGAGAATGGAAAATGCAAGAGGGCCTCATTCCAATCAAACTCCAATATCCCACCATTATTGGCCGTTAGTGTCTGTATTCTTGTGTTCGGCTTCATTTCTAACAATTAAAAGTTTCTGCCTCTGGTATCGTCAAAAAGACGGGTCCAGGAGTGACTCGATTCCAGCCAGGTGATCGCATCTTGACAAATACTACGGGCGTCCTGCGAAATGATAGTCGCTTTGGGGCCTATCAGAAGTACTGTCTTGCCCCAGAAAACTTGGTTTCAAAGGTACGTTGGTTGTGAACAAGGGAAAAAAGATTGATATAAATACTAATCGCTATAATACCCAGATCGGCAATGTGCCATATGATGAAGCTGCGAGCCTTGCGACGTCTTATGCAGCAATGAGTGCTCTGGTCCTTCATCTCGGGTTAAACAAGCCGCAAATACCAAGTGCTATTTCGACCGGCGAAAAGATTCTTATTTGGGGAGTATCTTCGTCAATGGGAATGTTTGCTGCACAGCTGGCAAAACACGCTGGCTACGAAGTTGTAGGCGTTGCATCTGGACGCCATCAAGAGCTAGCAGCGCAATATGGAATCGCTCATTTCGTGGACCGTACAGCAGCAGACGTTGTCACTGTAGCCTCTTCATTGGGTCCGTTCAAGGCTGTTTTCGCAGCGGCCGATTCCGCCGAAGACCAAGTTAAAATCGGTGCAATTTTAGCCGCTTTGGGAGGAGGCTCTTTTTTGACCACAATGGGAGTCCGGGCTGGAGTACAATTACCCAAAGGTGTCACTGGGTTTTTTAGGCAATATCTTGATGACTACTTGGACGAAAATAATCGTGAGTTCACGGAGTGGTTTTGGTGGAACTGGCTAGAAGCTGCCTTGGAACAGAAACAGCTCAAGTCTATTCCTCTTACAGTTGTTGGGGGCTTAGATAAAACTGGAGAGGCCTGGAGAATGTTGAAGCATGGTGAAAATCACGGCACTAGGTTGATTATCGTGCCACAATGAGCAAATGCCCGATTTCTGGAAACTAGAGAGCCATATGCTAGGTATTATGTAGCTTTTCATTGATGGGTAGGTAGATCATTACAGACGCAAGGAAAGCGCTATTTACGAATTAGTATCAGAGAAGAAAGCAATAGACTTCAAAACTTGTAGCCAGTGAAACATTCACTGAGGCAAACAAAGTGAATTATATACGCGTAATCTCGAGGCAATGGGCAACTGGCAATCAATCAGAATGCTGCATCACCCACTATTACGTACAGCAGCAACCAGAACTGAAAAGCGAAAGCGCCCTCTAAACATGTGGGTCGCGGTCGTATCTGCGCGCCCTTCCAAGTACCAGCGGCGATATATGCATAGCCAATTCTCAAATTCCTATACCGTTTTTCCAAGACGTAAAGCCACTCTTTCAACATGACGATACCCCCTTACAATGACAGCCATGTCAGTATCGACAGAAATGGCATTGTTGAGAACAGGCACTTTGTCCACGCTGCCGTCGTGGACTCTACGGGACAGCTTCTCTTTAGCCTAGGGGATCCATCACGTTTTACTTTGCTGCGTTCAGCCGCGAAGCCTGCTCAAGCGTTGGCTGTCACAGAAACTGGTGCGCTTGAGAAGTTTGGTTTTGATGACGCTGATCTAGCCCTGATGTGCGCCTCACATAGCAGCGAGGATCGTCATATTTCGCGGGCTCAGGGAATGCTGGTGAAATCGCAGCACACAGAAGACCAACTGCAGTGCGGTGGCCATCCCGCTCTCAACCCGGCTGTAAACCGCGCATGGATAAAGCGTGATTTCGGGCCCACAGGCGTCTACAACAACTGCTCTGGCAAACACGCAGGCATGCTGGCGGGAGCTAGAGCTCTGGGCGCCTCATCAGATGACTACCACCTTTTGACGCATCCAATACAAGCAAGAGTCAGGAGAATTGTAGAGGAATTGTGCGGCTTAAGCGAAGAAGAAGTCAGCTGGGGGGTTGACGGATGCAACATGCCAGCACCGGCGCTTCCTCTCTCTCACCTTGCAAAGCTGTATGCTTCATTCGCCCAGGCCTCTGACCTGTTGGCAAGCGGCGATAGCATCGCTCCTAGAACGCAGCGCATGGGGCGAATATTTAACGCAATGTCCCAGATGCCCGAAATGGTTGGCGGCGAAGGTCGATTTTGTACTCTTCTCATGGAAGCTTTTCATGGATCGCTGATTGGCAAAGTTGGCGCAGACGGCTGTTACGGCGTGGGAATGCGCGAATCTGAGATATCGCGCAACCTGGGAGCTGTTGGTGCTGTGGGCATCGCGGTAAAGATTGAAGACGGCAATTTGGACATTCTTTATGCCGCAGTTGCTGAAATTCTGGAGCGGCTGAAGATTTGCAATCAAGCAAGCAAAGAAAGTCTATATGCATATCACCATCCTGAAATTAAAAACACAAAAGGCATTGTCACAGGTACTACGAAGTTTCACTTTAGCTTTCGGTCGACCGGCTAGGCGGTGCTAGCTTGAATGGTTAAAGCAAGTATTGAGAGGGCAACGTGGGATTCCGTATCTCTAATCTGTTTCCTGCTGCATTCTAAACGTCCTATACTTCTGTAGTCACGTATAAAAAAAAGTTAATAGAATATGAGCCCCTGCTAGTTACCATCACAAGCTCCTGTATGTGTATCTTACACCACCAATAGCTGTAGGTCTTACATCATCGATCCTGATAAAGCGAAAGCCCGTGTCATCACAGTCCTGTGCACCATGTGGCGAATTCAGTTTTCGCAAACAGGCACCTACCGATGTTGGCGACTGGACCGCGTGAAGTAGGATGGAGGCGACACGGATTTTCCTGAATAGGTAGGTATTGGGCCTACATTGCGTGGTTTCCAAAGTGTGAAACCCGGTCATGGAGCTATATACTAAAAATTAGTTGTATACGAAGTAGCATTCATTGCTACACGACATAGATATAGGGTGGTCCAGTGCGATAAGACGGTGAGACAACGTATGCCACATGAAGGGGGAAAAAAAGACATTCCAGGTCTTTCTTAAACCTAAAATCGGAATGTCATGATGTGGATCATGACAAACAATACAATACATAATGAAGAAATGAAAGTCAGTATCAAAGCGTATGGGTTTCTTCTTATGGTATTTGGATTATTGATGCATTATTGGATGTTGAAAAGAGGCGTTGTCCCTAGTATGGTTTGCAATCTTGATTCCACTACGGACGGTACAGTAAGAAAATGTTTGCCGTGGTAAAATCAAGCTTCCTCGGCAAGGTGGCTTTCTGGGCGGAATCGGTGTCGTCGGTAATGTGGGGTGCCAATATCCTGAGTCAAAGTATAAATATCTTTGATAAGTGGCTATCAGTGCACGGCGAAACGCGAATTGCTCGGTAGGCCTGCTAATCAGTCAAATATCATAGATTCGCAGCTGAGAATATGGCTTCTTATACTGGCAGTTGTAATTGTGGCTCTGTCACTGTCACACTCGCTACAGCCCCTTCTATGACTTATGCTTGCCACTGGTAAGACCTCTATGATTGCTATAGTATTACGGAGCTGTATACTGATGAATCTGCCAGCTTGAACTGTCGCCGTGCAGGCGGACGTACGCGTAACTTCGTCTGAACTGTTTCTTACTCGACTGACAATGAAACAGCCTTCTCCATGAATTATATCCTCGGTGAAGACGAAGTGACTGTTCATGATTCCAAGAATTCAAGAAAGCAGTACATTGATACCAATACGATATCCAAAGCCACAGTAAAGGTGCGTGTTTTGTAGTTTTATTTAAATCTATTGAGTATTTACTAAGCCTTGCTCTTCGATTAGAGGACATTTTGCCAAAACTGTGGAAGGTCCGACAATCCTTGTAATAAAAGTATACGGAAAGCAGTGCTGACTTCAAGGTTAATCTCACAGCCCTCTTTACAGCCAGGCGGAAAGTCTAGCGGGAAAATACTTTGTGAAAGCCTCTCTGTTTGATGAGATAACTCCGACAAAGACAGACGTTTTCCAAGATCGGCAAATTCACTGGATATAAACACTATTGTTTCGACCAGTACCCCGATCTCATGCTAAGCTATTCCCAGAAGCCATATACGCAAGGACAACAACCAACTTCGAGATAAGAGTATTTTACTAGGGCAGTGTTGAGAATACGATGCTTTGGGACTTCATGCACTCTAGGAATGAGGGCCTGAAAAAGTTCTGCAATGAAAGCGAAAATCCATTTCTGACATTGTAGTCGATGAAGCTTAGTCGAGAACTGCGCAGTATATTTTAAGTTGCAAAGCTCATCAGCTTGATATGTCATATACTCAGACTCTAGCTGTCTAGTTGATGCAGAAAAGATTCCTTCGTTTTACCTCGAAGAGACTTTCCCCAGAACCAAAATAATATGCCGAAGCTACAGAAGAATGTAATCAAGGTCATGAGTGTCATGATAGGCGTGAGATAACCAATCTCGAGCGTCCAGGGTGTGATAAACTTGCCAAACCCATAGCCCCACACATTCTTATTGCTATTATCCTCATTAACTGACTGAAAAGCAAAAAAAACTGAAAGGTGAAAAATGTGACTTACATAGTAATTGCGACAAAAATAGCACCTGTAGCTGGTTTGTAGCTGTCAACGGCATAGGTTGATGCTATGCTCGGCAAACTCGTTACCTGCATTCCGAGACAGGTGTACCCGACGATGACAATGACCTGCCATGACCATAAACGACTGTAACCTACCCCAACCACAACTAGGCCAATGATCATGATCAAGGTGTAAGGGACCATGGTGATTAATCTCATTTCGGGCTCTCTAATACCTCGGTTGCGCTTGGTAAAATAACTTGCAACCCAGTCTGACAGTGGACCAGATGTGAATAAGCCAATCATTTGGCCTACAAAAATCGCAAAGTTGGTAAATCCGACCTGTTCAATCGAAAAGTTGTAAGGTGGCGCTCCAAAAAATTGCTGTTGCGTCAAGTTGGCCAGTAGGAAGCCAGATGCTGAAAATGAAACAATAAATGCAGCAAATTCGACGATGGGAAAGGCAAGCAGGTACCACGGGAGCCATAACTCTTGAAAGATGTTTCCCTGGTACGAGCCCCAAGGGCTGAATTGTTTTAGAGATGGATGCCCTCGCGATAGCCAATGATCCTGAGGTTGCCCATTGGAAGCGTTCTCTGAGTGGTCTATAACTGAACTGCCCTTCATCTCCGGTAGGTCAACAGGCTCAGCAGGTTCAGAAATCGTTTTAGCGTGTGATTTTCGAGGAAACCGCGTTTCCGGAAGGAGTCCGATGTTAAGAAACAGAGTGAAGATGAGAAGGCCCGTGTTGAACCACCAGAAGCTCCTCCACCCAAACCGTTCAGCCATACTGCCAGCTATAATGGGACCAATCTATCGGATGTCAGCACGTGTCATGTTCAAAGAGTCCGAGCACGAACAGCAAGAGACCCAAAGTAGATCGTAAAGTATAGTGTCTGGTATTTGCCGCGGTCGTGAAGAAAGATAACGTCGGCAATTATTTGCGGCATCATGCTTTCGCAAGGACCAGCGCCAAAGCCGTTGAGACTAACAAATGTTAACACTTCTAATGGTCCGCATCACAGTAGCGCATACCCATGTGTACTAGGGGCGAATCTTACGCAGATGCTCCAAGAAACGACTTGTAACTGGTCGCCCGCACTCTCCAAATTGAAGAGACGGTACACACTAGGGTGCTGAAAATCAGGGCTGGCCTTCTGCCAAAGCATGTCGAAATCGGAATCCACACCAAATTACTAAAACCGAGAACCAAGATTGCCACAGCTAAAATCTGTAATTAGTAGTAACTCCAGACTGGATGACAAGTTCCTATGGCCAGCGGAATCTCACCGGTGGTCTGAACAGCATCAGCCAAATCAATGTTCCACTCTTCCATATACAGTCCTATTCAGAGCAAAAATGTTAGGTGTGAGAAAGCCATAGGCATTATCATCTCGGGGTACTGACCGAATAGAGGTGCATTTGCAAGAGGACCAAGATTTTGACTGATGGAGACGAAGCTCACGCAAAGCAAAGTCGTCCATTTCCATAGCAAAGACCAGTTTAGAGGATCGAGGGGGTCATCGGAAGGCTGGGGAACGAGTACGCGCCCCGCTTCTTTATTATGGCTGGATTTGATGAAATGGTGGGATCCAACATCCGCCATCACCTCGGTGCCGGGATATATCGAAATGTCGAGCTCATTCTCGATGTCCTGCAAAGTGCGGTCTCCTAATATTTGGCTCATGATAGAGAGCTTGAAGGCGACGATCAAGCCTAGTTATGCATAGAACTAAAGCCAGAGGAATACATGAAATGGATGGCTTTAAAGCGAGGGACACTCTTTATGTAAAAGGTGGATGGGGTACATCTTGACTGCGAGTAATGCACCTAGTCCACCAATCGTACTTTGAGATTAAAACAATGGACAAGTCCCCAAGGCCGCAAATTGAGCCAGCGATGTACATGCTCTAGCTGTTTAGCCGGGCATCAATGTGGCCATCGACATGGGTATTTACAACATTCAAGTAAGCCATCCATCATTAGTTCGTCAATCGGCAATAAGGCACCGTATCTGTGCTCCATCACCCGGGCCTATACCACAAATAGTCCCTGCATCATTGGTTACGCAAGCTTTGCGCTGATCCGCCCCCAGATTTACCAATCGCTAGCGCAAATTGTTTCCTGCCTACTCCGTTACTAGC
Organism: Trichoderma gamsii; assembly: GCF_001481775.2. NCBI lineage: Eukaryota > Fungi > Ascomycota > Sordariomycetes > Hypocreales > Hypocreaceae > Trichoderma > Trichoderma gamsii. Next base: position 200,189 of record NW_020171357.1, read on the forward strand.
GAGCCGAAATATTCCTTTTGATGCTAGATATCCCCGCATAATGTGATAGCCAACTGCCGAGCAACTCTGTTGCTGGTGAATGTGGGCACGAGGCGGTCCATAATTTGAAGCCGGTTTGAAGGCTTGAGGCTGATGCTTTACATGGGATTATTAAGAGACACATACACTAGGTAATCAGCAGAATTGCCGATGAAAAATGATACATCGAATTGTGCTCCGTTTTGGGCAAATGGTGTAAAGAGGAGCTTAGAGATATTGGCTTACAGCTATTTTTAGTCGGCATTCCTGGTACATTTCACGCACTTTACTTGATAGCCATAAAAAGTTGACCGGGCTCCGACTGAAACAGCGTCAATAAGATGCTTGTCGACTGGACTACACATCTAGGGATCGCATCCCGATTTAGTCTATCGTACAACATAGATTTTCAGTCATATATGTTTAGGGAGTGATGATGTGGCGTTCTAGACTTGCACAATGCCTGGTGGTGCCGCGTAATCGAAACGGGGGTACCGTGTAATCAATCTCTTTGGACCCTCTTGGCAGGCAATGTTGTACACCGACAGAGGCCAAAAGCAATCTAATCCCACGTTGGCATCGTAGAGTTGATACAACGCTGACAACGAGATTGATAAGCTAGAAGACCAGTTACTGTACCCCCAAAGCAGAGCCAAGACCGGTTATGCGGATCGGTATATACTAGTATCGGAGATTCACATGCAAATAAGTATGAGAGAAAAGTAAACACGATATCTCAAGACGCAGACATTAACTCCTCTTACAGTAGCTTTCAATTCCGCATGGCATACTGCCGACGCTGCTAAGCCTAAAGCTCAGTAATGAGAAGGTTTCAAATCAGAAAGATGCTGCACTACGCAAGAACTCTTTACGTTTTCCTATATCTTTCATAGGCAGTCAGTCATCTATATCCCGTAATGAACAATATGTAAATTTCATTGGCGTTATTATCTCGAAAGCATTTGAAAGATAATTTTGCTTTCACATGTTACTCATAATTTAACTTTCATGTCCTTTATATGCAATTATAAAGAAGAACTGTTGCAAGGGAGACCAGTAAAGTAGAGCAAGATAGTCTGTCATATACATCTATCACAGGTATCAACTGGCATATTCTATATAATGAGTCCGTACAAAACAACATTGAAGTGGGTATGTAATCTCAAGCTTTAAAGCTCATAGCTAACCTGATGTATGGCGACGGTACCTTTAAGAAATGCCTTGAGGAATGGGCGCCGGCAAACTGTGATTGGCTCATAGTACTCCTTTACATATTCTACTGCTCTTCTCGATCATATATGTATTAATTCCGACCCAGAAGCCCGATATATGGGTAACTTTGGAATCTTTCTTATTGGCACCGCCTTGAAAAACGAACCTCGCAGTTTCAAACTTTCCTGAAATTTCCGAAGGTTTGTAGCATTGATTGCGGATACTGCATTTGATGCTGTATATCATTTCATGGGTTAGATGACACATGCTTGATCTTTGGCACTTCTTGGACGGCGTCCATTGCTGGCCAAGTTAATACGGCACTAAGAAGGTACAGCTGCTGCCAACTTTTTAGCAGGTATTATGGCTCACTAGTGGAGCTTGGTAATAACACAGGCACGCTGAGTAAAGTCTGGAAGTTCTACTGATTGACGCATGACTCAAGCCATCAACAACAGTAATGTGGTTGTGGTTTAGCTACATTTTATGTTCTGGAGCTCAACAGTTCCCAGATTGAAACAGCTCAGCATGCTTGAGCGAGCAATTCTACTTTGTAGCCTTTGGAGAATGTCTTATCATATGCTTTAGAGACTCATATAGTCAAGATCTTGCGATCGCAGCACTTATCGTCCCCTTGCAGAGCTCCTATCAACTGTTGCCGCAGTATATAGCATATTACTGACCACAAGTAAGAACTGACCTGGTAAACAATCATCCAGGCCTTGCTAACAGGGGTCTCTTGCTAGGTCTACCTGTCAACTATGTTTACTAAATGCTTCCTCATTCACCACCTAAACGCTAGCTCCATGTAGTACTTTTTTAGTGCCAATTAATATTGCCGCGATGGATTGCCGTAGCGCTTCCCCCGCAACTTCTCCGCCACATGGATTCCCCAGTCAGCTCTGTGCTCTTGGTGGCTACGTACTGTCAATCATGAAGATGTTTGTTTATGAGGCAATTGCTCTCAGATTCTAGTTTCAACATTAGATAGAAGAGAAATTAGTAAAAGAGGTGTACACGAAACAGGGATATTACAAGTCAGCCCAATGCAAGTGGCTATGTTGGGTGCATCGTACACACAGGTCAATTACTAGGCAATCAATACCCATGCGTAGTATTTCAGCGCCAAAGAATAATGTCTCGCACCAAGTCGAATTCTCCCAAACCCTGTCTATATAAATATTCAGCATTTATCCCACCAGTTTATCCTCTTCAGCGCATCGTTAGCTATAACTTGCTTCCCAAAGCTGATGATGCCACAACACTTTCTGCCTTCTGGTACGGTTGCGTGGCCCTTGTCGTGCCCTGAGTATCTAAATTACGCTGTTCGCTCTCTGCAACCACTTGCTGGAATGCTTTCTCAACATCATGTTCGGATAGCCACAAAAGATCAGGTCTGCTCCTCATTCTACTTCTGAGAGCTTCATCTTCCTCTTCCGGCGTCGCAAAAGTCGGGGCTTTACGATTCATCAAGCCGTGAACAATGCTCAATAAGCGTGCCGTGTGCGGTCTTCGCGTTTGGTCATAGAGCTTCAATGCTTGTTGGATATTTTCCGGAGAAAATGAAGAGCCACCGGCAGCAAAAACATGCTTAAAGGCCAGCCCAAGAGCACGAGAGTCGTCGAGAGCCAGCGAACCACCCGCAGCAAACGCGCCTCCATGGGTGTGCGCCGCATCGCCCACCAGAGTAACTCGTGAAGCTGGCACCCACGTCTGGAGGGATTCTCCCGCATAATTGGGGTAGAGGCGAGCGTGGGGCGTCAGCTCTGTTAGAGCTTTAATAACAGGATGCCAGTCCTTTTGAAATGTTGGCTGAGGAAACTACCAGAATGAAGAAGAAATTCGTACCTTGTATTTTTCTCTTAAGAATTGAACATTGCCAACCTGGTCCCACGTCACAGACCTTTCCAACTCTTCAGCACTGCGCCCGTCGTCGTATGCACCAACAACGGTGTATTGTCCCTTGCCTTTCTTCGGTCAGCATACTTCGCATGCCTTATCTAGGAGAGTTGGACATGAACATACCAAGTCTAGAAGAGAAAAATGAGTCATTCGTCCCCCACTAATGGTATGTTAGCAGATGCAACATCAAAATGAAATAGATCAGCTAACCCAATGAGCGGCGTCAGCTGGCAAATCGGGAATTTTGCCCTCTACTAGGGATGCATCAAATGTAGATCTCATAAACACTTTTCCACTGAACCTCAGCTTATAGTCGGGATAGAAAGATGCTCTGACTTGCTGGAACTGATATTAATATCTCACAGCTGAATATAGATTGAAGATAGTAACTCACAGATCGAATTCCATCTGCCCCTATCAAAATGTCCCCGTAGGCACTGGAACCATCCTCGAAATGGAGCGCCACACCATCATCATTACTTTCGGCACGAGAAATCTTCTTATTGAGGTGAATCCATTCTTTGGGAACATGTTTCGCCAAGGCTGCGTGGATGTGTCCCCTGTGAAACCTCGCCGTCTGGTGTCGACGATCAGGAACATTGCCAAAAGTATCTACTGATACTACCTGGTTTGTCTTCCAATGCCTTTTTCGTTGTCAATCTATTAGCGAGTTTCACAACTTGCAGCGTCATATGAAGAGATACTGCACCTATATATTTGAGGTATTCCACTTGGTCCTCTGAATCCAAGCTCATCGCCCAAAGCCTCGTCAATGCCAAGCTTCTCCAGCGTCCGCAAGCCCTACATCCCATGAATCAGCAAAACACAAACATAGATAAACACGGTTTACAGGCCCCATAAGCTTACATTAGGACTGAGAGCAATGCTGGCTCCAATTTCCCGCAGCTCTGCGGCTTGCTCATACAGCTGGATATCTAGATTTGCGATCTCAGATATGCGCGTAAGTGAGATAGCGGTTGCCAGCCCCGCAATACCTGCGCCTGCAATCAGAATGCGGAGTCGCTTCTCAGTATTTGCCATTTTTGCAGCCTCTGCTGTTTTGTTTCTTTCTTGAAAGGGCAGTGAAGATTGGCATCTCATGAAATACCTAGTCAGCCACGCGCAAACCTAACGCACTATTTTATATCCGGCAGAGAGTTAGCCTGATTAAGCTTATGATCCCACTACATCTTGCGAATTTCTAATCTGCGATCGAGAAATGTTGAGATAGATTAATTTTCGGGACAAACTATGCACGCAAAGGTAGAAAGATATGTAAGAGTTTAACCGGAAGTGGGCTGATACGTTGATATTGAGAGGTATGATAGGCCTAGCACAAGCACGTCAACAACACGACCATGACGCCACGCCACTAGATTAGATAACATGGCAGCGGGCATTGGTACGAGGTTTGCGATTTCGGTCAGCGAAAGACATCTTGCGCCCTCTCTCCGGTTTTGATGTCGAAATCATTCAGTGGGTAAGTCTCTGCGGTTCGGCAGTGTAAGTGAACTCCATACCAAGCTGATTGTAGGCGCGTTTTTGCTTACGGTCCTGGTCCTCTTTGGGAAAGGGTAGACATCGATCTTTAGCGATGACGATCAACACCGTTACGATGGCGCCATGTCTTGGGATACGGGGTAATCAGTTAATAGTCACATGAAGAACATCTTCAAGTTGGATATAATATAGAATATTCGGTTCATATGCTGGATATCGTCACTTGATTAAACATTCGCAGAAACTATGTCGACAAAAGCTGCATATGAGGAAACAACACACTCCCAGCCTGACTCCCAGGATGAGAGTAGTTCTGCCGGACCTAGGCTGAAATTATCCGACCGCTTAGCTGATGAGAGCTACAAGCTCTTTTCCAAGGTGCATGTATCCGATCCAACGCCAGAAGAAGCCCGGAAAATTCGTAATAAATGCCTATGGAGAATACTTCCATTTCTTTGCATCGGATATCATCTGATGTATGTTGATAAGCAAACAGTATGTTAGTAATATCTAAGTTTTCGCTGAGAGACCGCTAACATACAGGATGATGATTGGCGTATAGCTAGGAAGCTCAGCTATATTAGGTATCCTTGAAGATGCACATTTGAACGCAAATCAATATAATTGGCTCTCTTCAATATTCTATTTCGGCTACATGGTAGCTGAATGGCCACAGAACTGGGCTCTTCAACGTTTTCCTGTTGGAAAATGGTTAGCTGGGAATCTTATAGTATGGTATGTAGAGCAAAGTATTCTTCGTCGAGAGCTCATAACTGAGCCGTGGTACTGACTTTGTTTGATAGGGGTGGTATAACATTACTCCATATTCCTTGCAATAATTTTGCATCTCTCTTCGTCGTCCGCTTCCTCTTGGGATTGAGCGAAGCCTGTATAGTGCCTGCGTTTTTACTCTCCATGTCCATGTTCTTCACATATCAGGAACAAGCCATCATGATGTCAGTCATGTGGTCCATTGGCAATTCTAGTCCAATCACTTCTGGCTTTCTCTCATATGGCGTCTTATGGATCAAGACTGGGTCATTTCATCCCTGGAAATGGCTTATGGGTATGTATACTCCACTTAACATATTGAAACCAAGCTGCTAAACTGACTTTGATAGTGATTACTGGTGTATTGACCATCATTTTCGGCGTTTTTGTGTATCTGCTCTTCCCTGATAGCCCACTACATGCGACATTCCTCACATACGAAGAACGGGCTCAAGCAGTTTTGCGGATAAAGGAAAATAATTCTGGCATTGAGAATAAGCATTTCAAAAAGCATCAGTGAGAAATTCGTTTTGCTTCAATTTTTTTCGTTATTGACCTTTTTATTATAGATTCATCGAGGCAGTCAAGGATCCCAAGACATGGCTGTTTGCCTTGCACGCACTTTCTCAAGAGATGGGCAACGGAATTAACAACCAGACCTCGTTGATTATCAGCTCTTTTGGGTTTACTGTTTTCCAAACAACGCTACTCAGCACTGTATCTGGCGTCATAGCCTTTTTCACGCTCTCGGCAGCTGCAATCACATTATACAAAACTCGGGTAGGTTGCTGATAATTACTTTTTGGCGTTTCATTCTAACCAGCTACTTAGAACGCCCGAGCTTGGATTTCACTTGTTGCATATATACCCGCCGTAGTATCCAGTATTCTTCTTTTGGGTGAGTCTTTTACCTTCAAAGTCTTTCGAGTTGACTCTTACCATCTTAATGCAAAGCTCTACCGTGGTCCAATCGCTGGGGTCTCATAGTGGGCGTTTGGTTGCGGTACACAACTGGCGTACCGTATGCCGTTGTCATGATCTGGGCCGCCAATGCTTCCGCTGGCCATACAAAGAAGACGACAGTCATTGCTCTCTATCATGTCGGGTACGGATTGGGAAATATCATTTCGCCTCAGCTGTTCGAGCCTCGATGGAAACCTCGATACAAACCGACGTGGATCATTTTGTTGGTCGTAAGTAGAACCACGTCCACATCGACTTCATATCAGCTGATGATTACCAGTTCTCCGCGATTCTTCCCTCCATCGTCATTGGCGTCCTTCGAGTATATCTATCACGCGAGAATAAACGCCGTGACAAGCTCGAAGCGGAAAATGATGTTGCCAGCAACGGATTTGTAGAAACCACGACTACCGACGGAATTAAAGTTGTCCATGAAGTGGATACTAATCAGCTAGATTTGACGGACAGAGAAAATCTCAAATTGTAAGTCAAATTGCGATATCAGGAAGTCATACATTAATGTTAACGATATACAGTCGATACGTCCTTTAAATATGCCCAAGTCCGAATTGAGACCCAATACACCTCATTTATTAGACTTTAATTGTTCTATACTATACACGCTTCTTGCACTCCTAATGATAACCTGTCATTTCCTGACACTTTGATCCCTTGTCTCTGTTGTATGCTATCCGCTGCGACACGTAGCGAACGCGGACTCTGAACCTGCGGCTCCTACCGTCCTATTGCCCAGAAGGGATTTATGTAACTAGCTTACTTAGTGGACGTTAATAATAAAACAAACAAACAAACAATGCTATCCGCTGCCTATCCGAATAGATGAAGATAGGCATCCATGAGCAGCCGCGATGATACATGGTTACTTCACAAGGTACAGTTAGTAAGAGGATCATGAAATAAGACAAACCACACAACTTTGATCCCCACATGATTGATTAGGTGATTTATGTTCCATTTCATATCTAGGATTGGTTAGTGCTATAATTGGCGAGTAAACATGACATTGGTCGCACTTGAACTTGGTCTATATGATAGGATGCTCGTACTGGGGCATCTTCTAAGGCTAGTAATTAATAGACATGGGTTAATGCATTTTAATGTGGTTATCTGAGTCGGTGCCATGTCAGAAGAGAAATATGTACATGTATGTTTAAATGCGCAGTGACCAAAAGCCAAACAGAGAAGAGATTGTCCGTATATAAGTTATTCCCAGCCACTGCTGTTGGTAGTATGCATCTCTATGAACGTATACTCGCTCATTTTGTAAAGGTCTCCACTGCTCTCACAATAAATTCAGCTGTTTCTTTTGGTTTGCTGAGCATTGGTGAGTGGCTGGTATGGATTTTCTCAACAACAACTTCTCCTCCTTGATCTTTGGCGCCTTGAGCAATACCCAATTGAACTTCGGTAGGGAAAGTCCGATCATCTGTCGTAATCAAGTATCGAGTTGGAACATCCTTCCAACCTGAGTAGACGCGCTCTCCACTGTCTGTGAGAGACTTCAATGAGTGGTTTAAAAGTCGGCCGACCCAGTAGTTGCCCTCTTCTTCCGGGAGATCGTGATAGAACAATTCTCTTGTGTCAACAATAAGCGTGGCGTATCCTTTCTCTGTATCTGCTTTCCAAAATGGCGGTGGGTTTCCTCCGATCCCTTCAAGAAAGCCAATGCCTGTCATACAGTAGCCAGTCGCCATCATTGCAATGCCAATAACACGTCCAGGTCGTTCACTTGTAGCTTCGGTCAAGCCTTTGACAGCACTTGGGCCCACCATTCCGCCGTACGAGTGAACCACAACGACAACATCTCGACCTTGCGTCGTTTCAGCTAAAATAGCCTTTCTTGCTTCGTCAATGTCATCGGCTATGCCCTTGCTTGGGTCGGAAAGAGTGGTAGGAAGAGTGATACAAATTGTCTTGTAGCCTTGAGGTTCCAATTCGGCAGTAACTTTACCCCACGTATCAGGACTGTGCCATGCGCCAGGCACGAAAACAAGAGTAGGCTTCGAAGACATAATTGGGTTGGAAATAGAAACTAAAGAAGTTTTGGCTCAAGCGAAGGCAGAGATGAATATATATATTGAGATGAATTGAATGCTATTCAAATTATGGTTGAGGGCAGCATGTCCAGTTTTTATAGAAACTTAACTCAGTGCCGGATAGTGCTCATATAATCTTAGCATCCGAGTCTTTTTCGTATTTTTTGTCATTTTGAACTGACTCCTAAACTGGGTCCATCTTGAGACAAGGAGAGTACTTCTGCTGATCCATAATTTACATAGAGTCCGATTGGGGTTGGAATAAGCTCTTGTATTATAGTTTAACTTCTCTGCTTCCAGAAATAGCCTGTTAAGACAAATAATACTTTACAAGTCAACATTTGGAATGAAAGTTTTATATTGACATGCCAATGCAGCTAGCTGTCACAATCTTAAGCGTCATGATTCTCTCTACATAAGAGGCCGAATAAACTGCCCGCCAATACAACTTTCAGTAACCAACTTGTTAGGTAGTTACTCGGGAATACCTCGTAAGCATTTCTAAAATTAAACATCTTTGTTGTCTAGACAGTCGCAGTCCGAGCAATTCCGACAGCGATTGCATTTTAGCCATTTTTAGTGAATAGGTCGTCGCAGTTTGAGATTTTCCAGGTCGCACTTCGGACATCTTTCGTGGCCCGTAGCGTTGCTGACTACTGAGTCATGCAAGTCGGTAGCCATTCATCGCATCTTGAAATGCACATTGAGGGATAAATACTAATCTTCCCCTTTTATTTGGCAATTCCATATCTCTCATTGGTGGGATATTTATGTTTATAATGCCACAAAGTATATTGTTTTACATATATATTTGAGTGCGTCGTTACTTGATGCTTGTTCTCAATAATAGCGACTCGGTAGTGCCTGGCGCCCCCATTTATCCATATCCGTTGTAATGGCGCATTAATGCTACAAATTTCCTTTCAATCCTTCTACCATTCTTTACAATGTTCATGGTTATTTAGTAACTTCTTGTGTGCTCAACATCGCAATTCATACTTTTTAATTTCAACGATTTCATCTGAATATATTCACATCAACTCCTTTTTCAGCTCCATCTCCACCAGCATTTACACGTATCGCATATCATTATGCTTTTCTCCTGCTAGTCAAATAGGCAGCCAATTATCACTTCACCATTTATTCGAAAGCCAATAGCTTCATTCAAGACCCGGCTGGAATAGCAAAGAGAAATGCTTATTTCGCCAAAACTCATTGAGATTGGCATCTTTAGGTAGAGCAGGAGCTTTTAAAGAGATGACAATTCGTCAACGGCAGACTCAATTCGTAAGTTGCCTGCGCTACGGGCTATAGAATGTAATTCCGCGACCCATTATGCCAATAACACACAAAGAAGCGGACCTCGATAGGTAATTGTATCCATTTTCGTGCTGCTGCCTACAAATTTTTTAGAAACTTATGCAGGAGATTCTGCATCAAGGGAATAACGAGCTGCAGTCCTCATGCGCCAAGCTGGTTTGTTCAGTGGCGCTCTCAGTGGAAGACTATTCGCAATCCTCATCTGGGGCCCTGTCGCTGTGGCTAACGTAGGATCATTAAGCTTTTAGACTGCAAAGCTGCAGATATGGTCATAGCTCGACATTTGTCTATAGACTGGAAGTACCTGTATATATCCACATACATAGGAAGATCCTACAAGTCTTATAAACTTCTAAGCGCTCGAAATTTTGAAAAGTATCAAGCTGTCAGATAATACCACACGCAAGGTAATTGTTCAAGCATGCATCTTTGGGGTATGCCTGACCCAAATAAAGTCTTGCTCGTACGGAGACACACCTCTATCGGATGAGCGAGATCAGCGAGCTAGCGAATGCCAAGAGAGCGCCACTGGGCTGATCTACATGTATATTGGTGTAGCTGCATATGTAAGGTGTTAAGTCTTGGCTCTATGTCAAAATACCCAGCAGGCAGCAAGCCATTTGAGAAGAACTCAGGGCCTTTCGCCTGTTGGACAGGATAGCTATAATAATAAAACGAGGAATTGAAGCATTTTCTTCAGCTTAGTCATTGGACCTTTTGTTAGGCAGCCATGCGCTAGTGAGTGCTGACTTACACTAAGTCACTATCTATAAAGTCGCGTTCACTTTCTCCCAGCTTTCGTCCTCGTAAATCGTGATCAGAACACACAAACTCTCTTTCTCGTTCTACAAAACATTACTTTGAAGCAGTGATATCACAATGGCAGAGGATGGCTCAAGCATGGCTCAAGCCAGCATCTTTGAGGCGATTGTCTCGGGGGATATCTCCGGTCTCAAACAAAGTCTGGCAACGAAAGAAGTAGACCTTGAAACTCGAGATGCTGTTGGCCGGACTGCATTGCATCTGGCAGTTACTACAGCGTCGGTAGAGATTTGCCAGTGTTTAATCGACAATGGCGCGCGTCTGGATGCATGGACTAAACAGGGTGAAGCGGTGGTGCATCTCGCTGCTAAGAGAGGCGAAGTGGATGTTTTACACGCCGTCATGAAATCTCTTGGGGCAAAGAAACCAGTTGCTGAGGGCGATGTCACCGCTGAGGATAAAACGCAAGATCGCACCGTACATGTGGATTGCCTCACGCAGAAACACCCAATGTCACCGCTTTATATTGCTGTTGCTCTCGGTATGTGACAGATTGATCCATATTGTCCAATAGGCGCTTACATGTGAACTAGCACATATAGAAGCTGTGGAAGCCCTGCTTGATGTCTACCATGCTGACATCAACATCACTGTCGGCAAACGAGACGACTTCAAAGGAACCCGAACTGGCGATGTTCTTGAAGCAACTCTTCAGCATCCTCGCGACACCTGCCGTTCCCTTTTAAGAATTCTACTTCAGCATGGTGCCAGCTTGCTTAACCCATCAACCGGTGTCGTATCAAAAGAGTTGCTTCTTCTAGTCTTGCAGAGAGGCGAGGATGTACTCGATATCTTTGCGGAGCTCGACTCAGAAGGCTTCGACCATGCGATCAAGAAATTTGTATGGGGAGAGTCGATGAGATACAAAAACGCCCTGACTAGTGCAATCGAGCTTGGCCTTGAGGATACGGCATTCAAGCTTCTCGCATATGGGGCACCTGCAAAATTAGAACTCAATTCTTCTTCTGTGGATGCTCACAAACAGGAGCCATTTTTTCATTATGGAAAGACCGCTTTGGAAGCCGCCGAAGAGGATTTCTGGCAGCCAATCCTGTGTGCCGCTCATTTTGAAATGCCACGGCTGGTGCTGGAATTGTTGAATCGCGGAGTAGATGCCAAGTCTCGTTTCACTGATCACCAGGCTCGCAGCCTGATTTCGCCAAGGGAATGCCGCAGTGTTTTGGATCTAGTGAGTGCCAAACTCGTAGAGCTGCGTGGCTGGCATATGGAAGATGAGCGTCTCCCTCAAGAGCTCGTGGGGACGCCAGAGGGGACCATTCAACGGGATGGAAAGAAAAATGCAGTCACCCAGATGATCAAGCTATATGAAGAAGCAGAGGCTAGATTAGTCTCTTCGGGAGCCAAGATAACTGACGGGCTGAACCTTCAAGGCGATGATTCGCCTCGACCCCATAAAAGAGTCCAACTGTTTGCTCCTAATCCAGAAACACAGGCGGAAGTCGCACTGCCTTCACATACATCTACCAAAGACGTCGACCTCCAGAAGCTGGAAACGGCGGAAGACGGCCAGAGAGCACTGTAAGTCTCCGAACTTGCCCAGGAATTTGATATTGTGTGATTGCTGATTCACGTTTTCTTTTCTAAACTAGACTGGCAGCTTGCAGAAGCAATGATGTTGCGCTGGTAAAAGCACTTACATTGGGCAAATGGGGTCTAGACTTACAATTCTCCCCTATTTCGATATCGGAGGTATCTGGCTCCTCGAAAGGCCCTTACTACACCGCTGTGAAGTCGCGAAATTATGATCTTGCTCGCACTATTGTTCAAATTGCGACAGCTCAGCATGCTGATTTCACAGATAATGAAGCAAACGATCTGTCTAGCGTTTTAGCCGACGATCAGCACTCCGTCGAAAATATCAAGGGAGTTTCAGCTCAAGTCAAGTCAACGAAATCAGCAAGAGATATTGTCCGAGACAGTGGAGCGATCTCTATTGCAGAAAAGCAAAAAGACGATGAAATGATCCAGTTTACGGTTGAAATGCATTATTCGTTTGGGCTTGACGAAAACGATGTCAAACAAAGTCCCGGCCAAGTCTATTCTTTGATGGAATGGGGAGATTGGCCTGAGAGTGTCGTGGAGCGAGTTAAAGCAACCGGTGCACCGTTTCAGCATGCCATGGTTCAAGGGAAATTGAAAGGAAGAAAGCAGCTCGACAAGATTCGCCAATTGTCTCCTCTTCTTCGAGCTGCCTGGTCTGGCAACGTAAACATGGTGCGGTTTTTCCTTGATAAATCCAAAATAATGGCCGCATACAAGCACTTTGCTGCACGCAACGACTTTTCAACCAACAAAATCGCCTCTGAACAAGCTCGAGCAGACTTCATGAACGCCGTCAAGGAATGGTTTGACAAAGAAGGTAAGTCTCTGATGGTTTATCATGTCGCAACCACTAATAACCATTCTCTGTCAGAAAATCTTGTCTTGCACTGTGCTATCTTGTCTGGGAAAACAGAGCTGGTCAAACTTGTGCTAGCAGCTCGTCCAGACCTTTTAGAAGTTAGATCCATCGACGGGTGGACGCCCTTGCTAACAGCGGCATTGTGCCATCAGGTCGAGAGTATACGCGTTCTTCTTGAAGCAAGGGCTGACCCTTTCGTCACGGATACATTTGGGCGTAACATGCTTCACCTTTTTCTCGTTTCTCCTACCGAGAGTCACGTTCATGAACCTGAAAAGTTCTCTACTTTCCTCCGTGTGGTGGAAAAGCCAGTACTTGACAAGCTTCTAGAGGGGCGCTGTGCTGATAGTCCCGGTGGACTGACACCTCTTGCACGTTGGGTATCTTCCGGTGTCAAGTGGGCGCCATTCGCAGTATCCATTGCTCTGTTAGAGGCTTCTACTATTAAGGCAATGGAGATGTACGACGGCAGAGGCTTTACACCCCTTCACACTGTACGCTTCTCCTTCTACCAAGTTTGTCCCGCTAGCTAATCGCAATGCATCCAGGTGGCAATTACATCGCTGGACTATTACACTCGCCAATTTATCGAGAAAGCACCTCATGTTCTGTTCTATGAGGATATAGACGGGAAAACCCCTTACGATATCATCATCGAAAGACAGCTACATGGATATCTGGAATATCTCATGCCAAGCTATACGCAAACGAGACGCTATCCATCGAATAATCTGCTTCACTGGCCTTTATTTGCCTTTGGTACGGATTACAAGGGCCCTTTACAGGAGAAACAACCATATAAAGTATGGGAAATTTGCCAGGATGTTGTTAAATCGATGAAGCCTGGGTTACATCACAGGAAACTGCTCACTGATGCTGAGCGAGCCGAAATCTCGCAGCTGTATGTATAGCTGCGACACATTTCTCTGGGTGACATTGCTAACGTCAATATAGATCCAAAGACAAGAAAATACCGAAGAAGCCGAAAGCGGGTCAGCGCGATGTGATATCTCTGGCTGTATTCAAGCCTGGATACTTGTGCTGGTAGAAGAACGCTGCTTAAAGAATAAGCTGCTTACATGCCTGGTAGCTGTTCATCTAGTGTTCAGCTTTAACATCTCGCGTCTTGGTTGAGAGATGCTGTTAGACGAAAAAGGAAGTCTCGCGACAAGTTTGACATTGTATCTTGACAATAATGGAATTCATTTTCACGAACAATATTTGTCCTCCAACATACTCTCCTTTCGAGTTGCTCTGCATCTTTGACGGTTATATACTCAAAACATCTGCTGCTCTCCGTTTCCTAGACTTCTTTTCCGATGCTCATTGAAATGGTCTCTATCGTGGTCAACTCTTTCAACCATGACTCTGCTTCTTTCTTAGCCAGAGGCCAACAGTCTTGACCCATGGGTATCCGTAAGCACTTCTTGATATCTTCAGAAGCTGCAAGGCCTGTACCGAGGATGACGCTGAGAAGCACCTCTGCAGCCTTGGCGACGTCTCCATGCTTATGCCGCTTCATATCTTCCGTCACTTCAACCATTTTGGCAGTTGGTGTACCTACATACGGGCCTAATCCTGCTCCTGGGAAAACCAGAGTGTCCATGAAATTAGTTCGAAATGTACCCGGCTCAGCGATGATAATTCGTATGTTAAACGGGGCGACTTCATTCGCGAGTGCCTCCGAAAGTCCCTCTACCGCAAACTTGCTACCTGCGTATAGCCCTCGGCTAGCGAGCCCAATAAATCCTGCTCCGCTGGTAATATTGACAATGATGCCGGATTGGCGAGAGCGGAATGTCGGTAGAACGCCTCGAATAGCCCGTAGTGTCCCGTGGAAGTTGGTTTCCATCTGGGCATGAGCTTCTATGTCGCTGCAACCGACAATATCAGCATTTTTTCCTCATCTGAAATACCTAGCCCAGGAGAACGAATATCACAAACCTAATCTGCTCCACAGGGCCCAAAAGTGCATACCCGGCTGAGTTAACTAGAACATCCACATTCTCTTTCTCAGCGATGTCGCGAATTACATTCTCGCACGATGCGCTAGAAACATTTAATTCACACCAAACACCTCCCAATTTTTCAAACTCTGGACTAGATTCTCTAGCTTTTTCTGAGCTACGAGTTGTTCCAAAGACTTTG
Source organism: Trichoderma gamsii (assembly GCF_001481775.2). Taxonomy (NCBI): domain Eukaryota; kingdom Fungi; phylum Ascomycota; class Sordariomycetes; order Hypocreales; family Hypocreaceae; genus Trichoderma; species Trichoderma gamsii. The sequence continues at coordinate 215,324 of NW_020171357.1, forward strand.
TGGCCCTGCCGCAGAGCATCAAGACTTAGCTGGCGGCCTAGACCGGAGCTCGCGCCTGTGATTAAGAAGACGGTCATGTTTCCCTTTTTAGAAGTTTGTGGAAGAGATTGGGTTGTGCAGCAGCAAGAAAGAAAGAAAAAAGACGACTGGTGATTTGTTTATATATAACCTGCAGAGCTTCGCGATCATCTCTCGCCGAATTGGCGTGCCCGGAATGGATCGCCGGAATTATGGCTTAAGCCCGGTTCAGTGGAATTGACAGCTCTATGCAGCTGCCACCTGTTGTGATAGTCCGTTAAGATCCGATATGTCCGCTCTATTTACTCTTTAACTGCCTCTAATACCCAAGTAGTCCTTTCATTTGTTGCTCAGGCAAAACAAACCAGGATAACTTCAAGGCCAAATTCACGACGCTGCTTATATTGCCCACGAAGATTCTGCTACAGCATAATAACATTTCCAACTGCGATATCACTTGTTCGTCTAAGGCCTCTCATTGAGTTTGCTAGTAAAACTGAATTATTTCAAGGAAAGATGGAGAACATTATACTCGCTGGCGCTTGATGTCAAGTTTACAGGTGAAACTACACGGGCATCGAGAATGAACTTGATTGCGAAAATTGAGAATATTTAACGCGAGATCGACGATAATCCTTGCATTGCTATATACGCTAATATTATGATACGCGTTGTACGACAAAGTATCCTAGAAACCCGCCATCAAGTTAATATCCTCGTCGATTGACTAAGTATCCCGACCAATTGCAAGGGTTTGAGCCTCGATGTAGAAGCTACTGATTTACCTCCAACAGCCCCGTTGTCAGCTAACTGGGGATTTTACCAGCGGTTACTTAGATTTCCGATCTCATTTCCTTTAACACATGCATTTTGATCAATGCTTTGTTCCATAATATTATTACGATATTGACACCAAATGGAACCGATATGGCCAGCAAACCCGATTGTCCAATGACTGCTCTGAGCTCTGTACTATAACCTAAACTATTCCTAGCTTGACACCTTGTAGCGCGTTAGACAAACTTGAAACTGTATGGTCCCTTGAAGTATATCATAGTACCCCAAGACCCTAGACCTCCTCATTCTCTCGTACTGTCTGTGAGTCTTGTCACAAGTACTTCAGCGTAGAATTATTTTGCATACTAGCTCCTTATGATTACCCTATGAAGCATGTGGTAAGAATTAAGCGAGTCAAGCTACAGGCAACCATTGATCTCGGGCAAGCCAGCCTTGGTGTGTAGTCGTCAACAGCGGAATCACGTCTTGGCCAGCACAATTTACTTGCAAACGGTGAGGACTCGCTAACGGAATCATGAAAGGCCTTTGCTACAGCAATTTCTGACTGTAATAACAGGACTGTGTAATGTACTAAGAAGATCAGTGCTTCTTGCAGTAAGGAGCAATAATGTATGGAACGATGATGGCGCATGAGAAAGGATGCGGAAGTCGTATTGATAAATGTAAGAGGCTTTTCGCCAAGTACTCATAGTGATTCGATTGTCTCATAACAATGTATTAGATATCTACCACAAAAAGTAGGTACTCATAGCAATCAAAACTCGATCTCCACCATAGTCGCATTTCTGCACGGTATGTATCTGGCAATTATGTAGGCGGCACCTCCATGTCGCCGAAACTCTGCTGACTGTCAACTATTCGGGCGTTTTAAAGCTGGGAAGTGGGTGTTGAGCGTTATGACGTAGTAGCAAGTTCCAAATTGAGTAAAAATGTTTGCATTCGTTGTACCCATATCTGGCTTAGCGATAGAATATTATATAATGCTTATCAAACCATTGGAGCTTTAGGTTTGACTTGCACCTGTTCCGTCCTCGCGAGGTAAAACAAAAGCGCCAGTGCAGCCTACCGCTCCAGGACTCGCCGTGCCCAGGAACCAAGACAGCTAACTTCATATGGACAAGCAGTCCGCAACAATATTTCCTATTTGGGATCACCCAACCTCACAACTTTTAGCGAGGCCTGCTAATGCTGGAATCATGCAGTGTAGATAACCTTTCGAATAGTATGTTAGTTTAAGAATGGAATCTTGCGAGTTGAAGACCTCATTACTAAGGCTTGTAAGGAGCACTCTTGTTAGAATACTTGCTCTTCTTTATAAGCTATACTATGAGATTATAGGTTTATTCCCGTCTATTCCGATTCAACTAGTGGCTGCTTCTGGAACCTCTTAATTCTTTGCTCAAAGTGTTGTCCGGAGATGTATATAAACGTGGCAGATGTTCTTCCTAGATTTTAATATTTTTTCCCAAGTTTCCAATAGTATCAACAATAAATCACAACAAACCGTCAACTCATTTAATCACCCATTACTTTTCTCCTTGACAATTACAAATATCCTGACCCTCCAAGATTACTCTCAACTGATTGAAGTCAACCATCTCGAACCTATACACATTTTGTTTCTCTTCACCTCACATATCTACATCTGGATACAATATCTCTATAGACCATAAACATCAAACAATGGCTTTCTCAGACGCTCTCCTCTTCACACCCTTAAAGTTCGGCAAGGTAGAGCTTAGCCATCGAGTTGTATTATCCGCTCTCACACGACTCCGCGCCGACAAGAATCATGTTGCAACGGACCTGATGAAAACATATTACCTTCAGCGAGCTTCCATGCCAGGCGGCCTTATTATTGCTGAATCCGCCGCAGTCGCCAAACATCACGGCGGCATGTCTTACACGTCGGCTATTTGGGGCGAAGAGCATGTACAGGGATGGAAGCCTATCGTGGAAGCAGTCCACAACAAAGGCAACCACATGTATCTCCAGCTTATGGCATTCGGAAGAACTGCCCAGCCATCAGCAGCTGAAGAAGACGGATTCACAATCAAGGCACCCAGTGCGATTCCCTTCGAAGGTGGCGCAGTGCCTGAAGAAATGACCAAAGAAGATATAAAGAGCACTATCAACGATTATGTCCAAGCCGCCAAAAACGCTACCCGAGCTGGCTTTGACGGCGTCGAGCTGTACGCTGCTAACGGCTATCTCCTGGATCAATTCATTCAAGATGTGAGTAACCAGCGAACAGACGAGTACGGCGGCAGCATCGAAAATAGAAATCGATTGGTAATAGAAATTGCCCAAGCCGTCTCCGACGCCATTGGAGCAGAGCGTGTTGGGATCAAGTTGAGCCCATGGTCTGATTTCCAGGGCATGCGCATGGAAAACCCAATCCCACAATTCACCGACCTCATTCGCCGCCTCAGTGATGTTGGTCTTGGGTACCTCAACTTGATTGAGTCTCGCGTTTCGGGCATCGACTACACAGATGGTACGGAGAAGCTTGACTGGGCATGGGCGCTCTGGGATAAGGTGATCATTGCAACTGGTGGTTATCTGCCAGAGACGGCACTGGCGCTGGTAGAGGAGCACAAGGACAAGAATATTTTGGTAGCCTTTGGAAGACGATATGTCGCCAACCCTGATCTGCCGTTCCGTATTCAGAAAGGTCTTGAGTTGAACCCATACGACCGCAGCTCATTTTACAAAGTGGGCGCTCCAGATGGACTTATTGATTATCCATTTAGCAAGGAGTATCTGGCGTTGAAGAATTAACATGGAGGCAGGAAAGTTAATATAAGATTCATAGATATTTAACAGCAAATAAACTAATTCATCTATTCTACTGCGTTACCGTGACTGTACCTATGTGAATGTTGATTCATCCATTAGAAACACGTCGCCAAGAGAATGCTGTATGTCAGACGTTGCTATGAAGGAATCATGATGGGGGAGAGTGAATAGAGGCGATTAAACCATGAAAAAGGTGGGGATATATTGTACTGTGGCGAGCAGCGTATAATCTTGCCGGGGTATCTATAAAGAGAAAGCTTGCAACTATAAAGACAAATCGTGAAATGCAGGGAAATAACGCCGGCTCCTATGCTTGTAATGCCAATCATTGTGAGAATCCAACACTCGAGCCATCTAAATCTTCGCCGCTGCACCCAGCCCTGCCGGGATAACGACCATGATTTAGGAACTAGCTTCTTCGTGGTATACGACCTCCAGCTTGATTACGCCGCTGCCTCCGACCCTGTCAGACTAACGACCATATCAAAGCGCCAGGTGTATACTACGACGTGCCACCAGTTTCGTATATGCTGAAAGACTGCCCGCTGCCCCCAGCCCTGCCAGGTTAACGGGTATGCCTTTCAGTCAACTGGTACTCGAATGCTGGATTCCCTATGCGACGTTCACCTGCTGTTCGCAACTGCGCATGCAATGCCATTGTCGTTTAAATACCACAGTTCGCATCCGGAGCTCCGTCTGGAAGACCGTCTTGAGTGTAAAATGGTTTCGATGAGAGGTGCATCATTATGCTCTAGTGGTTTGTCTTGGCGACGGCTATTTTTCTTCCGTCGTGGCTGTCGCTGAGATTCTTTTCCTTGGGATGATACTGGGGAAAGGATTGCAGACTGCCGGCGAGAGCTTCGCCGTTTCCTTCTGAGCGGAGACGGGCAATGCAGAGTCGTTTGCGGTAGGTTCGGGGATGGTGATGGCTGCGGTATTGAAGTCGAATTCTGCGGTGAAGGGGTGGCGTCGATAGCTGCATATTCGTTTCCATCAGGCTCGCTTGTGTCCCTATCTGAAGGCACCGGGCTTGGTAGCGGATTTCGGATCACAGTCTGTGGCTGGCAGCTGCACACTGATTCTGCGTCTATCCACGCCCGGTGAAACGCCTCTACCCGCAGATTCGGCTTCTGTTCTTGTTCTGGCTCATATCCTATGCTCGGCCACAGCTCTGGAGAGGAGCTTCGAGACCATCGTCTGGTTGAATTGCCTGACGTGTGGTTCGTCCTGGCCCGCTTTGCGCGAGGCTCTTCGTCCGAGTCGGTCTGCAGCTGATTCGATCCATTCCTCTTGCGCTTTTCGAGTCGTGGGGGCATCGCTGGAGACAGTGGCTGTGGTGGCGCGAGGAAGACATGGCGAGTCTGAGGATTGGACGCATCGTCAAGCTGCGTTAGCCGGGCCTTTTTGCGCGGCAAAATCGAGCCAGAGTCGGATTTTCGTTTCGTCATCGTGTTCAATGGCCGGATTATGGCCGGGTTATGTCTGAGAGAGGCGTCGGCGACCGTCGTGAAGTGTCTGGCGTTTGCTGAATTAAATCGTCCGCTGAGCTGCTGGCAAGCGGCTGACGATGCTGCGAAGTGAGGCGCGCAACCGCATCACGTGACCTGCGATGTGCATCAGCGCAAGTCGCGACAAGGCAGAGAATCAGTTGAAATGGTCTTTCATTCGAGTAAAACATACTCAGGTGAGCTCATAAGCAGACGCGCACTGGCAAAAATACTTGATTAACTCACTTCTAGTCCTCCAGTTGCTTTTCTCATGCCCGACAACCGCCGTTTCCAGCGCCCATCGCCCGCTACAGCTACTGCTCCTCGCCAGCCATTCTCATGACACTCGCAGACGCTGCTCCCAATGGCGAATCAACTGAAGAGGCCAGCGACATCCTGTTTGCCGTCTTCTCTGCAGATAACGAAGCTGCGATTCATCTGTTAGAGACCATCGAATGCAAAGTATCGCCTCCCACCCTCAAGAGCGACGAAAACGCAATTGGTTATCAGCTATCGTTGCCCTCTCTATGCGACAGCTTCGACTCCGGCCGCTTCAGATGGCGCATCGGTGCCGGTCCATCTCCAGCGCTGGTTGAGAAAGGACTGTGTCACTGCAAGCCGGATATTCTTCTATGTCCCCCCGGCAGAACGCCCAGCTCGACAGCAGTCCGCCGATTCATCAAAGACATTCACGCCACCATTCATATCCATCCGCGATCAGGCGTCCTACTGCTGAAGACGCACTCTAGCCGGCCTATTGTCTACGAACAGGGTGACGTGGACGATGGCGATTTGACTTTGGATGCATCACCGAGGAGGAATACATGCGTTTTGCGGCGACAACGTAACTATCTTCGCTTTGGCCGATATCGTTTTGTTCTTGAATTTGTCGCCAGTGACCAAAGTCGCAAAGGCCTCAACTCGCAATTTGACGAGAATCTCGATTGTTGTTACAGTGGCCTCCGCCCTTCTCAGCTTCTCAGCTTTATACCTACGTCACATTCTGAGACTTCTTGGAATGTATGGCTTCATCAGAAGATTCCGAACTCTTCTATAATCTCCGGCGTTGACATCCACACGGGCTGGCCGGTTGCTGTTAAAAAGTTAGAGACCAGGTCTAAAGGGCGACAACATATGCGACGGCGGCTACAAATTGCCTCTCAGTATAAAGATAGGTTGCATAAAGGTGTCTTGGGTATTATTGATATCTGGTGCGAGCACAAGTCACCATCTCCATGCCTTTTTAATAGGCAGAGCGAAGCCACGAACCGCTGTCTCCATACATTCTACTCTGTGCCCCTTGCCGAGCACGATTTCCTCAACATGCCATGGGCCAAGGTCGATATCAACACGCGCCTACTCTATCTCTTTCAGACTCTGACAGGGCTATCTGAGATACATCAGCAAGATATTGCTCACGAAAATATCTCACCCGAATCATTGTTGATATTGGCTGACACGAAAGGCGAACCACTGCCAGGTGTCAACTCACTGCCAAAAAAGGCAGCCATTTCTCTCTCCATACAACCGCATGGCAAGAAGCCAAGTGCCAGTGTATGCGTTGCGCCAGAAGTTTGGAAATCCAAGGCGATTTTGGATCAATTCAAAGCTGACATCTGGTCACTTGCTGCCTCATGGCTGTTTGCTTTCGTGCGGCCACCAAGGGATATCAGAATCACCAAAGAGTCTTATCACACTCTGGAGAAGACATTAGATGGCCAGTGTGAAAGAGGCTTCATACCAGGCCTGTTTGCAACTCTTTTGCGCCAAATGCTGGCATGGGATCCCAAGGACCGACCAAGCGTCGAAGAAGCGCTTGCGCATGAAGCATGGGTGCCTGTGCTGGCACATGGGCAGTCAATCGCGGACGACAGAAAGCGAAAGCGAATAGAGCAGACACAGAACCCTTCTGCCCAAACCAGGAGAGCTAGAGTACTTTCACCCGACGCGAATGATTGAACAGAAGGTGAACTGCAGATAATCTTCCTCTCAAAGCCTTGGTTGTCAAAACTCCTAGTCGGAAACGGTACATAGCTATTGTTTTGGTAGCTTCGAGCTATCATCCAATCAACGACTGCCGCTTCTCAGCAGAGAGTCAACTGCACGACTGGGCTTCTTAGTCAAGCACTGCATGAAATTGATGCCAAGCTTCTGCTTGGTAACTCAGCCGACGTGCCTTCATTTGGCCACGCAATCACCGCTCTTCTAGCGTCCATCTCTATAACGATGTAGACTACGCAGTTTAGCTTCTTGCAAACGGGGCAATAAAGCGACACACTTTTAGCTTTTCGCCTGCAAAGACTTCTGAACTTAGAAGAAGACATTATCTTACGGATATCGGCCTTGACTGAGTCAATCTGGCTCCCTCATAGCGCGACAAGATCTGTCAAATATGCCTACCATGTGACCTTATGACTGCTGCTAATAAGCGAGTGAAATAATATATCAAGAAATATAGCACTATCAAGCTTCTGTATATGAAGTAATAATGAGCGGCACTGAAGTCATAGAGAATCATTGCTACCAAAAGTCTACTTGCGCAATGCAAATCTGTTTTTAGCACGCGCCCCCAATAAAAAGCCAATGCTTGTATGCGCCAAACTGGGCCTGGTTCGCGGCCCGTTCCGCGACCTACCCGAGAGTAATCGGTGCCATAACCTGAACTCAGTCTCGCACCAGAAATTTTCCAGCTATGGTGCTTTATAGAAAATTATGTAGTAATTACTAGTGTCTGAATTTACACTTTAAAGGACATCTTCAGGCTGAATTCAACTGGTTGTCCAAAGTTCTCTTGCATTTGAAAATTTGTTGTTTGAGTCATGTAATGTTACTGCTTTCCGATCTTTTACAGCCACGCAGGAGAAACTGCATAATATAATATATAAAGCCAACGATAGTATAACCTCCAAATTCTAGAATAATAAGTTTCATATCATGATAATAGAAAATACTTGTCTGCTAATGTGCCTCGGAAATACAACTCCTTTGTTCAGCAAATCACAGTAAATACGCGTGAAGGCTCTTCATAAGAATATTTGCAATCTCGTCTCGCCTTCGAAGCCTCTCTTGCTACAGTAATATTTCCGATTGCTAAGGGGATGTCAAAGGCATCGGGGAAAGGGACTTCTTTCCTATGTGTAGGATCTCTAATAAGAATAATAAGATAATATTGTGACATCGTCCCAGAATATTAAAGCATTTCTTTGCGGGAAGCAAAGGGAAAAGGCTTTTGGGTTACAAGCATATAATATTAACAGTTGAGACTGATTTAAACAGAGATATTTATTTTTGTGGAATATATATACAATACCTCCTGCTTTTCCCTCTATCCTTTACTTGCTTCAAGCATGAGCTTCCTTGCAGCTAACATTAAATATTTTGAAATGAATTGAAAGCCTCAAATTAACTCCATTATATGTGTCACTTCTTCTCAGAATACTGAATACTATACTCCACCGTCCTCTTTATTCCGTTATTTGCATCGTTCTGCCCGCCAGCCAGAATACTCTCTTCACTCCCTGCATTCGAGTTGTTTCGCTGAATAGTCGTCATGTGAATGCCGTTGGACTTCGCGCCCGGTTCCACCCATTCATCTGTAGACGTAAGTGGTGCTTGACTTCTTCTTCCCGTACCCCTTGAGCCCCTCGACTTCGAGCCGTACCCGTTCGAATCGTAGCCAGGGGTGCCGTATCTGTTGGCTGAGTTTTTACTTCCGAGTGCTGGGAATAGTTTGACAACCAGTTGTCGCAGAGTTGGCAAGCATGCGCAGACGATAGCCACGTTTGGTTCGATGATTGTCCACATCACATTCGCGATATCGTATGTATTGTCGGTCGAGGTAGCGAAAACATCGAGGGTTGTGACTCGGAGGCATGAGGTGATGACGACGAAAACACCAATGGCGAACACAGCCATTAGAGCGAGTTTCTGAGCCCGAGGTACCTCTAGCCCGTATACTAGAGGCATGGGAAGCAGAAGAATAATAACATCGGTAGCGATCGAGAATCCGGCGTTGGCGAACCAGAACGTGGCAAGGTTGATGCAGGTTCCTGTCCGGGCCTTGTCGAAGGCTTTGGCAACCGGGTTGCACTGGAAGATCGTCGCGGTCATCGAAGATATGCAGTAAATAATAACGCAAGCGAGGAGGCCCCTGCAAGTCCATCTCATCCAACGAACAATCTCAAATAGACGCAGATAGAGTAGTAGAATGGAGCATTTGGTGAGATTAATTGCCGCTTTATAGGTGATTTGCGACATGTACAGGAACTATCCGCACCATCTTTGTCAGATACGCAGTCACAAAGCAGCATATGAATGGTACAAGCTCTTTATGAAACGTACCTTTAGTGTTTCGATCTGATTCTGGTGTTCTATGTACTTGAAATGTCGGCCCATGCCGTAATGGCAGCCTGCGTTGGTAGTTAGCATCATGGTGAAATCCAGCTGGCGGCTTAATAACTTACATGTCATCAAAAAAGCACTGGTAAGAAGTGCAAATATCTTATGAAATCGAAAGAAATCCGAAAGTTAGCATATACATCGCGGGCAGAAATATCGACCAGGAAATAGTTACCAAGGCCGCAATAGCAGTCCAGTCATCAGCCCCCATATTCCCACCTTGCCTCAACCGCGCCCATATTCGCAACACAACGACAATAGGACTTATGACCAGGAAAATGATTGCAGGAATGTAAACCAAATAAGAGTCATTATCGTTTGGATTGGGTATTGGAGTGGCCATGCTGGACTCGGCCGTTGCTGGCTTGACAGCTCCAGTATGTGTCGATAGCAGTGTAAAATTGTTGGAACATCAAGACCGAATCCCACGGCTGAAGTCGGGTGGCCACTGTTGCCTCGTTATAATAATAATAACAAGTGCCGCTATCTAATACTGGTCTGGAGAGGGTTGCACTCGACCTCAGCTGCGCAAAAGCCACCACCTACGAAAGCGTCAAACCAATGCAGGGACAAGGCTCTGTGAACCCTTCCTACATTCTCTTCTCGTACTTGGGGCTCTCATGCCACAGTCGCCTGCCTACCAGCTGAATACAGACAGGCGTACATGGGTGTAAGAGGATGAACAAATCAAAGCAACGTCAAACCTCGTGGGAGCCAGCACAGGGGCCGCCTTTAGTCTGTATTTGATACCACCATGATTGCATTGACAGCCCCCCAGCTCTTTTTTGATTGCAAGAGCTTGCGATGGACTGACCGATTGTGCCTGTCGTTGCCTGGTGCTGCCCTTTCTACAGGACTTCGATTCCATCGGCAGGTCTTCCGAATAAGCTGTCTGTATCGACTTTGCCTAGTGCCATTACGCGCAAACGTCTTGGCCATTTATCCTATTGGTCCGCGTCTCGCTTCCGGTGGCATTGCAAGGGTGCAAGTGAAAACTTTGGCCGATCCATGTGAGAAATAAGATTGCTGAAGAAAAGCGGCCTTCTGCCCATGTCAGATCCACTCCGATGCATGTATGTTGTTGGCTCTAAGGTCTGTGAACTGTTGGTCGTCAGGTTATCATGCAAAAGTTCTGCACGAAAAAAATTCTCGTCAAGGGCCTGATGCTACCTCGTCAAGAAGCTGATCAGCCCCCCCCTGCTGAGCGATTTTGGGCGTGTTTGAGATGATGAGAGCAACAGTTCGGTGCCAGTGGTTTGCGCCCGCCAATGTACAACTATTGTTAGTACTCGGTGGTGATCCACCAGTTCGGGGCCGTCCGGGATCAACGCTAAGCATACGGATCTATCTGGGGAATCGCCTGTGATTAGGTCTACATCGAGATTGTGACAGTGAAGACGCTGAAGAGGGTCAGTAGCGGGCAAATTCAGTTGACAGGCGAATGGCAGCCGATGCAAGTGTGGCACTGGTAAAATCTAGCATAAGGCTAGTTTCTTCTAGCTGCGGCTTAAGACGGCCCTTCTGCCTCGATTTAATTCGGCGAAGTCTTCCCACGAAGTTCACTTGTAAATGCCCCTTCGAGGGCATCCTCCGGCTCGGCAGAACAAATCAGGCCATGTCTCCTTACATGTACTCAACTCGCCACGTTACATCGGTTGTGCTTCAGAAGCATGCTGTATGTATGCTCTACTGGGTATCTGCAATGAATTCCGCCGAAACCCACACGCTTTTAGCTGATTGGAGAAAGGGTAAGAGCAGCGTACGTATTTCCTCACAGCTGCGGTCCGGGTTCTTCATTTTCACTGCTCCTCATTGGGGCTGGAAGACCCTTGGCCGGGGCTTTCCCCCTGCGTAATAAGACAATAATCGACTACTGTATGCTACCTGTTTCTGGAATTCTCGCCATGATAATACGGAGCAGCTAAGTCTGCGGCCTAGCTCTGGCTGGCTTCTTTGTGTTGACACCCTTGGTCCCCGTCTTGGCACTCCCTACTCTACTATAGGTGGCACTACCACGTACTCGTATGCAAGACCGATTTCAGTTCTCAATGTCGAATATCGAGCCGCTGCATTGCATTACTCAACGGGGCCCGTCGTTTATTAACCGACTGAAGGCACAGCTTCGCTAAACAGGCACTACCCGAGCCACGCGATCCGTATCTGCAAGCAGAGCCTGTTTTTAATCACCCGTCCTGTTTCCTCTTTATACATCCTTTTCTCGTTCGTAGCATCCGCGTTATAGATGTCTCACTTGCATTCTTGCTGAGGCCAATGTCACACAGCGTGACCGTTTAGGGTTCTTACACAACTACTCCTGCGTTCCTTTGCAGATTCTTTACCCTTTTTTACTTCTTCTGCCCCTGGTTCTTTAATTTTCTTGATTACCATCTCCTTTGGGACCAGACATATTGCCTCTTCTGGGTTACCACAAAGCTCACACTATGGCGACGTTCGATGAGAAGATTCCCGTTGAGACGGGGGAGCAAGCTGTGCCGCAGACGCCTCAGAAAAGCAGCGAATACTCTTCGGATGCTCCAATCGATCCCAAGGCCGAGAGTAGGCTGGTTAGGAAACTCGACTTTATCATTTTCCCTACCTTCTTCGTGATATACATGATGTCCTTTTTGGATCGTATCAATATCAGCAATGCTCGTATTCAGGGAATGGTCGCTGAACTTGATCTCGTCGGGAATCGATTCAATGTCGCGCTCTTTGTAAGTCTGCAACAACTGGAGGTGTGTTATACTATTCCAGAAGCTGACTCTTGTACAGATCTATTACATCTCCTACATTCTCCTGGAAGTACCCTCCAACATGCTTATCAAAAGATTTCGGCCTTCCCTGTACCTGTCTTCCTTGATGTTTTGCTGGGGTATCATCAATATGTGCATGGGATTTGTCCATTCCTATGGCGCCCTCCTTGGTCTCCGATTCCTCCTCGGTATTTTCGAAGCTGGCCTCCTCCCTGGCATCATCTACGTTACATCGCAATATTATAAGCGACACGAGTACCAAAAGCGCATGTCCTTTTTCTTCTGCAGCACTGTCGTCGCAGGTGCCTTTGGTGGACTGCTGGCCTATGCCATTGCCCATCTCGGTGGCAAGCACGGCTTTGCAGCCTGGCGCTGGATCTTCATCATTGAAGGCGCCACTACCTCAACGATTGCCATAATTGCGGCGTTTCTCATTATCGACTGGCCGGAGCAGACCAAATATCTCAATGCCGAAGAGAAAGAGCTGCTTCGCCGTCGTCTCGCGGCTGATGTCGACGACTCGTGCCGCATGGATGTCCTCAACAAGGCTTCGCTTAAGCTGATCCTCAAAGACTACAAGATTTGGCTGGGAGCTTTCATTTACCTGGGAATCAGTGTTCCTGGTCTGTCTGGAACCTTCTTTCTCCCCACCATTCTGTTGGAGTTCCACTGGGCGGCTGAAGAGGCACAAGTCCGCACTATCCCCGTCTATGTTTTTGCTGCCGGCATGATGATCATTGGTGCTTGGGCCTCTGATAGGCTTAAGCACCGCTATGGCTTCTTTGTTCTTGGAACTGCCATGGTCACTATTGGATATGGAATGCTTCTTGGCCAAGTCGGAAAGTCTCGAGACTACAAGTTCGGTGCCGTCTTCCTTGTCTTTGGCGGCGCCTACATGGTCACGCCCATGGCCCTTGCATGGCTGCAGAACAATCTGTCAGGCCAGTGGAAGCGCGCATTCGGTTCGTCAATCCAAGTCACAATTGGTAACATTGCGGGCATCATTGGAAGCAACATTTTCCTCATCAACGAGTCTCCCACGTACAAGACTGGTTACGGTGTTGCGCTTGCCTTTATGTGGTTTGGATTGATCGCGGCCACTCTCATGTTCTTGCTCATGTGGCGCGAGAATAAGAAGCGTGATGCCGGCGAGCGGGATGATAGACTGAACCTCCCCGACGATGTGAAGAACAACCTGGGTGATGCGTATCCCACCTTTCGATTTACTCTTTAGAAGACTATTATCGTGCAATTCGTCTCCTTTTCATTGCATGACTTTTTGGACTCCTTCTTATACCCTAGGCTAGTTGTTGTAATACATATCTGGAACGCATTGATGTTATTGTGAGCGATAGAGAATCATTCAGATTGAGCGAGCATACCAAATATAGACTAATCAATAAATCAAGTAATTCTGCGTACTTATTTGTTTTCATGTGTGCAATATCGGTGCACCATTGTATATAGATGGCCACCTCTGGCACAAATTCCTTCATGGATCTCAACCTACATGCACGTAGGGACCTAAAAGCGAGCACTCACGCAAGCAGCATCTGCAGAGCATCATCGTTATCCAGAGACTTCCAGTACTAAAGACTTTCCATTTGCGGTCGGCCCGTCTGTGTGTGGTAGACATGCAATACTACGTATCTAATGCCTAGTATTGATACCATATGCAGGATCACTGAATAGTGGAAAGGTGCTTTGCTTTTGCGGGCCTATTAGCCGAATTATCTACCAGGTACGCGGCACCAAAAAAATTACGACACTGTTACCACCGCTGGTAATATTGATCAGTTCCAAAAGCAGTTAAAAAGACGCAGAGCATGCACAAATAGGCAGCATGAGAGGCTGGTACAAAGAAGCTGGGATGGTATACAGGTCTGTTGCTACAACCGGCGAAAAGCGCATCGGCAAACCCGCGTCGGCGTTTATGTGCCTATAATTGCGGCTAGTTTTAGTACTGCTACCTCACTAGGGCAAGAGAACTGGCACAGGCTGAGCTGTTCGATATTGACGGCGAGGCTAACCTTGAGCAGCGAATGATACGGCCAACCACAGATTTATTAATGTCGCGTATACAGGTATACTTCGAAATACGCAAATCCACAGAGCGGAGTCATGGGCTCTGCAACAACTAACACTATTGAGAGCCATGCTGGGGTCTATCTTCGCCTCTTACAGTCGCCCGTCAGGAGTTGCAAGTTCCCCGTCTGTCAGCTGTTCTCCGATACGACGCTGCAGGAGAAAGCCAGGGTTGGCATTGGTACTCCATACGAACGACAAGAAGGGACTCGCTAATCAAATGGGGCTTGATCTCGTCCGCTGGAAGGATCGCTTTATGCATGGTAGAGACCCCGTAGTTGCATCCTTTTAAACAGGGGCACAGCGCACGACGCGGAGCAGAAGCTCTTTGCCGGCTAGTTTCCGCAAGAAGCAAAACAATTATAGTCTCGCTCTGCTGCGTGTTGTCCGGATTGTCAGTGAGAACATACTTGTTTGTAGTGTTCGTAAGAGAGTTCAGTATGTATTCGACATCTTCGGCGTTCTTTGAGGCAATATGGGATGCAGGGGTCACCCACTGTTTCGTCAACTTGGGGTCAGATCATCCGGGTATGATTGAGGCCATGGTAAAGGGCCAGCGAGAGAACCAAGGAAAATTCCCGCGTATTATTACGTGCCCTAGCGAGGTATCATTCTTCCCTACATGGAGCCTAGCCTCTTATACAACGACTGCTGATAATAGTTGACGTGGACAGATGGTGGCCATGTCCATGGCAGATGGCTACGCCCGATTGACTGGAAAGCCACAATGTGTTATTGTCCATGTCGATGTTGGAACACAGGCCCTTGGCGTGGCCGTTCACAATGCGTCAAGCGGTCATGCCCCTGTCCTCATCTTTGCTGGAATGTCTCCTTTTACTCAGGAGGGTGAGATGCTCGGCTCCCGCACCGAGTTTATCCACTGGCTGCAAGATATCCCTGATCAAAAGGCGATTCTTGGCCAATACTGCCGGTACACAGCTGAGATTAAAACGGGCGTTAATGTCAAGCAGATGGTTAACCGAGCGTTGCAATTCTCCAAAACTGCTCCACAGGGTCCGGTATACCTCTGTGCGGCTAGAGAGGTAATGGAAGCAGAGATCAGCCCTTACTCTATTCAGCAAGAACACTGGAATCATGTCGAACTAGGCGGTCTTCCTTCAAAGGCTGCAAGTAACATTGCTCAGGCGTTGGCTAATGCCGAGAGACCATTGGTGGTGACAGGCTACTCGGGTCGAAATCATGGCATTCCTGAAGCTTTAGTCGAATTGGCAGATACCATCAAGTCTCTACGTGTGCTTGACACCGCGGCAAGTGATGTGTGCTTCCCGGGTGACCATCCAGGCTGGTTAGGAGTTAAGCAGGGAGCTGATGCCTCTATTCCGGAAGCCGACGTTATACTGGTTCTAGACTGCGATGTGCCATGGATCCCAACGCGGTGCAAGCCCAGTCCGGATGCAATAGTCTATCACATTGATGCCGACCCCTTGAAACAACGGATGCCTTTACACTATATTCCATCCATTGCTCGGTACCTGGCAGATGGACTGAGTTCCATTGAGCAGATTCTGCAAAATCTAAAGTCAGGAGAAGCAGCCGGGATTCTTGCGACGAAAGATCAGGCCACAGCCGAAGAAACTCGTCGTAGCTCTTACGCTGCCAAGATTGAGCACATCACCAAAGCGGCGGAACCGTTCGCTGATGGTAGTTTCGGTACGGGCCATCTAAGTAAGGTGCTTCGATCTGTTTGCCCAGTAGACACAATATGGGCTGTAGAGGCGGTGACCAACACTGGCTTTATTCACGATAATGTGAGACCAACAAAACCAGGCTCATGGATCAACTGTGGAGGGGGTGGTCTTGGCTGGTCTGGTGGCGGTGCTTTGGGTATCAAACTGGCCACCGATGCTGAAGGAGAAGGGCAGTTTGTGTGCCAAATTGTGGGTGATGGAACTTATCTCTTTTCCATGCCTTCAAGCGTGTATTGGATATCTAAACGATATAATATTCCCATTCTGACAATTGTTCTGAATAACGATGGTAAGTGTTTCGCATGGGAATTTATATACTTTTGGACATACAAAAACTGACTTCTACAGGATGGAATGCGCCGAGAAAATCGTACATGTTGGTTCGTCCCGATGGTGAAGCTGCTCAAGCAACAAACGAAGACATGAATATTTCATTCAAACCAACACCTGACTATGCTGGTATAGCAGCAGCGGCTGGCGCAGGCGATATTTGCGCGCTGAAAGTAACCAACGCTAACAATCTCGAAGCTGTTCTTAGAGATGCGGTAGCCAACGTGAAGGCTGGCAAAACAACTGTTGTGGATTGCAAAGTTGTCCCAGACTGCTAGAACTAAACTGCTTTAAGTAGAAAGAAAATAAAAGCAATAAAGGCAATTTGCAGTAATAACTGTATGGATTGGGGCATGGAGAGGCTTAACATAGTTTCGTCAATCGCTTTTACTTGACGCTGTATCATGATACGTTTATTTACACAGCCTCTCCTTTTTGTCAGTGAACAGTGTTAATATCGCCCCAGCAGTGTTTATCTCTACAACTGTAAACCTTTATTTTATCCCCTTTTATGACTATTATAACCCTGTCCTATACTATATAGGCATATGCAACTGCCAGCAACACTGGCCACGTTTATTCACCAATTCTAACGCCCTTCTTTGTAAAGACTCTCTTTCACTTTCGCTTTCAACCCAGTTGAGGTAAATTGCACACATTTTCAATTCGCGTTTGTTGTGCCAATTAGATAGCCACATACATGCTTAAACTTTTGCCCATAACTTCCCTTTCGCTAAATACAATCTCGAGGCTCCGTAAAACATACTTCCCGTGGCTAGCATGACTCCGGTGAAAACTTGCAATTTCCAGTAACTCCCATTTGCAACTGTGATCAAAGCACCTCCGATAGGGCTTCCTGTCAATGCTGCGACCGACATAAAAGCATACATGGTCCCTGATCTCAGGCCAATCTGATGTATATCTGATATCTGAGCCACCAGCGCGGGGCTTATTGCCGTATAAGTCCCACTACTGAATCCAAACAGAGATGCAAAAGCCATAGTAGCTGCATTGGAATGACTAGGAAGCCATAGAGCGAATACTAGAGTGGTAGACAGGCAGGCGGCGCAAAGCGATACATTGAAGTTTCCGACTTTGTCTGCCATGTATCCTGGAAGAATACGGCCAATACCACTAATATATGTCCAAAACAATTAGCATGTTTGACGATCATTGATGTCAATAAGAAATACACTGATACGACATACCTTGCCCCGTTAAACATAGAAACTAGATACCCGGCAAGTTGTGGCGACATACCCACGCTTCTGCCATAGGTTACAAGAAAGGTGATGGGTATAAACATGCCCATTGAGTAGAAAAAGCCAGCAAGGGCTGTTAGCAGAAAAGGAATATCCTTGAATGATTTCATCAAGGCCCCAGCGTCATATTTCTTTGGCTGTGGACGTAGGCGTGAGCGAACAGTCAGATTCGTGATAACGAGCAATCCCAGCATAAGGAAGGCACATATTCGCATCGTCCAGCCGAAACCGATAATAAGAATGAGCCGATTGACCATGATGGGTAGTATAACTCCGCCCATGCTGGATCCACTGGCTACAATACCCATCGCCAAAGCGCGCTTCTTCTGAAACCATGTGGTGGTACAGCTAAAAGACGGGTATAGAATCATCGCTGCTCCAATCGGACTGCATATTGATTGAGACAGTATGAATTGGTAGTACTTGGAAGAAACGGATGCCATCATGAGACCAAATACGTGAATAATAGTACCAAAAAGCAAGAGCGTCTTAGGACCATAATGATCAAATAGATGCCCTACAAAAGGCCCCTATGATCAGGTAAGAAATTGAGCCTATACTAGTTCAAGAGAATGCCCCAATTACCGCGATAAAGATTGTAAACATAGATAATGACGGGATCCAAGATACCGTACCTGGCGACAATGATGCGAGTTGATGAGTCTCGTAATACTCTTGGAACACGCCAACACCTATGAGAGTTAGCTTTTATGAGGGTGTCTCCATGTTGAGATTAAGATGTCGCACAATTTGTCCAACCAAAAGATACAAATAGACCAAAGAAAGCGCCCAAAACAACTAGCCATGCTCGCAAGCCTCCGTCTGGGAATGACTCAGAATCGCTACATTTTTCATCCAAGTCACGAACAGGTATAGAGCGAACATGGCTTTCGCTTTTGTTATCCATGACAACAATTTAGGCTTTTGAGAATACGAAGCAAAGGATGGAAGGTTTTGCCTGTTCAAATTTTGATCACTACACATAATGGATTTTTTTATTGAGTCATTGGGCGGTCTCCAATAATTTATACGACGCGCAAATCATCTGCGCCCTTTGAAGAGTTCGGAGGTCCGAATCCTCTAGCTAGTCCGATCGCGGCATATGCATTCGTGTCGGTGTGCAGAGCGCTTAATGCTACAAAAAAAACGAGTAAAAGTCATGAAAAAGGAAAATGGGCCATCTGTCCAGTCCTGTATTCCCCTTTCTTTTCTTCGTCCATCTTACAATCGGGTAGGGTCTCACTAGTAAGCATTAAGATCTGAGTAACTTCACAGCCAGCGTTTCCGAACTTGCGCTTTATGAAATACGCGAAAGTTATTAGCATTAAGCTTATACAGCCAAGATGTCTTGTTTCAGCATTCATCAACTATAGAATCTGCAATGTTGTCGATAAGGGCCTCGAAGATTGAGGCAAATCTGCGGGACAGTTCCCAGTGCCCTTGGCGATGGAGAAGGTCAGTCATGTTGTACAATATGCTCGGATCGAATTGGCGAAGGCTGGCTGTAGGCGGCTCTGCTGCACCTTGAGCCGACACGCGTCCAAGATCACCCGCTCTCAGCTCGGGAATGTCTATATCACTATGGGGTTCTACACTTGGCCGAAATTTGACATAGCAATATACAACCAGCCCTGCATAGAACAGCGCCTTTGGTACGTGGATGGCTGGCTCTGCACTGATGGGAAGTGTCTGTAGGCGCTTGTAGATGAGCATGGCGTGAACAACGCAACGCTGGCCCTCCAGACCTGCCGCCCAGCCGCGGATGCGTGTCAGATCGCTGTCCCTCATGGGCGACCCTTCGCGCCCTATCACACGTTCCAACAGATCGAAGCCTACGTAGAGTGACATGAATGCCTCGTGCCAAAGCACAATGAGGCAATGGGGATCACGACTTGGGTAACGGAGACTTGGAAAGTACGCTTCGTACCAAGTTGTCAGACGGCTCCGAAAGTCTCCAATTACTGCCTCATTTGGGGCTGCACACCGAGCGTCCTGTATTGCCGCGTTGAAGCCGGAAAGTTGGACGTAAGCGTTCATGAATGAGTGAGAACTCGGTATTGCAGGTATAACAAGAGAGGATAGATGCTGCGGCTCGGTTGAAGGCAGAGACGAGTGAAGCGACTTGAGTATCGTTTGCCACTGAGCAGCCGTGGAGGCGATGAAAAGCTCATCTGGGCAGCAGCGTGGTAGTCTTCCCGGGTCATGTCGTAATAACGGTTCGTGGTGAAAAATTCCTGCAAACTCAGAGTCATGAATGTGCAGTGCCGCCAGCACACGGACAGTTTCCTCTGCTTGGGACCAAGATCTCCATGCCGCTTCCACATCATCAGGGTCAGTATGATTCGCTTCCAACAAGGAATCTTTGATCTGGAACATCCCAGCTTGCCGGGCCCAAGCAATGATGGTGCCGTGAAAGCTCTCAGTCAACAGAAGATCGTTTGGATTGCCGGAGAGCATTCCAAATGTCTGACCCAGAGCAACGGCTTGCGTTATAGCCAATGCTTCGCGCCCGCCTCGGTAGAAATATACTTCCCACTTGTACAATTAGTACTAACCAAGCAAAAGGGTTGTATCGAGACACACCGATGCTAGAATTGCCTTGTTCAGCCTCAAGAAGATTCCCCTACCACGAGCGGCAGCGCCGGCGGATCCCACGAAAAGGGCCCCCAATGAGCAGATGGATAAGAGTAAGAGAGCATTCTCTGAAGACGGTCGAAACGAAGGGGCGTGAACAATGGGAAAGACGGGCTGAAACTTGGCAAAGTATAGCTTGATGCATGTGTTCTACGATATTGTTAGCTTGAGCGGTCATGGTTCGGTCTCGATATGTTAGTTGTGTGAGAGCATACTAAAAAGTCGGCAGATGGCAAAACATCATCCTGGAGACAGGGTCGCAACCGGCTTGAGAGACCAGCACGATATGCTTCGTCTACCCGATCCGGGTTTTCCGGTCTCTTTAGTGCATAAGGGGACGCCGATTCGATTGTTGGTCGTGTGTACCATCTGTCTCGAACAAGATTCCGCATGTTGTTGCCAGTGGTTGACTCGTCTGCGTTGTCTGCTTCGTTTAAACGTTCACTTGGATGGCATTGAGCCAAGTTTGCAGAAGCATCGCCATAGACCCATGGCGAGCCAGTTGTCGAGATGGAGGAAGTTAGAGCATTGAAGTCAAAACTTGCCCCAACCAGCCAGGATGGGTCATAAGCATTACCTCCAAAGTCGAACAAACCCAAATCAGTCCAACTTCCCCAGACAGTGGAAACCTGATCGGCACTGAGAGAAGTAGTGTCTGCGCGTGTAGAAGAGTATGTGGAAGGAGAGAGATAGTTTGAAGGTTCAATATCTGTTCCGGAGGCAGCCCAGTGATTCCGTGGGTAACTATTGTCTCCCATTGAATCAGTTGGCTCGGCCAAGTATGCTGGTTCATTAGGGGGTTTACTCGTAGACAACACGTCGTCATTGATATCAGATCCCTGGTCGAGTGATGGGTGGCTAGCAGCTGCTTCTACATCTGCGCCTCTTATCAGAGAGTAGCTACTTGAAAAGAGTAGAGGCAAGAATCTTAACAAGACATACCTGGAGGCAAGGGCGTCGGTGGCTCTGCCATCAAAGCAGCGCTGCCTTCTCCACGACTATGTGTTCGCGCGTGCCGAATCAATGAGTCTCTAACATTATCGGATGTGAGAAGCCTTTTATAAAAAAAAAAACGCTGGGTGAGCGATAACCTACTGGCGTCCATAGCTCTTGGAGCAAATGTCACACGAAAATGGCCTCTCTTTTGTATGCGATCGAATATGTCGTACCATGTGTTCTCTTTTCTTGAAAGCCTGGTCACATTGCGGGCATTTCCATCCCCTGGTTTGTCGACTCCGTAGCTGGCGATGGGCCTCAGCCTCAGAATCTTTCGCGCTGCGGTCTTCACGCATCGTGATAATCTTGGAGTTGTGGGGAATGCATCTGGGAAACACTTCCCCGCATTCCACGAGATTGCGCGGCGATTTATAGGCGGCAGCAGAACCGAACTTCCGGCACTACAGGAGCGGAACTCGGCGTATCCACGCTGAATCGGATTTCATACCCTCTATACATGTATGGAGCGCACTTCTTAGGATTAGCGGGGCCACTATACCTAGACTCCGATCTACAATGACTTTTTCTTGCAGAGCAAGTAGCACAAGGCTTTGCCAGTTTCTTAAATTCGCCATAGCAGGGGCTAGATGCTAGGGGTACAACCCTCGGGGCGGGATACGGCTCCACAGACTTTATGTTATGTTCGGGCCATTCATACATGTATTGTAAACTTGCTGTTTACGAGAATAGTGATCAACAATTACTTGTCCCATGAATCCTAAAATCCTCCTCAGCGCATAGGGCCGAACACAGGAGGGTCGAATCGAGTAGATGGACTAGAACAAATGCACCTTCGAATCCCGCGTCCTGCGCCTACAACTCTTACCATAGAAGATCAACGCGACCATTCCCACCAGTGTAAAGCCAGCCGTCATTGCCATAAGAAGCATAACTGGCGGTACAAAGCCGTCAGCGGTGGCCCAGTCATTCACGAAATATGTCATCCCGAACTGTGAGTAGCCTTGTAAGCATAATGTAGCAGTAGCTCAGAAGATACTTCGTGAAGACAAAGTCCACTTACTCCAAAGCTGTTCTTGGAGACAGTAGCAATAGCCATGATTTCTCCCGATATTGGCCTATAGCAGTCAATGGCGTACGTGATGGTGATGGTAGGGATCGCGACGACCTGGACGCCGATGAACCCGAAGCCGATGATGATGATGGCAGGCCATGGCCATTTTTCTTGCAAGCCAACGCCGAACGCCTTTGCACATGCTATGATCAGCCGAGTTTCCTACAATCAGCTACGGTCTTGCTGCGCGTATTCTCACAGTTAACCCAACAATAGCAAAGGCAATGAATGGGCTCAGAGACACGAGCCGCATCTCTGGCTCACGAATGCCCTTGTTCCTCTTCGTCGCTTTCCGTGAGACATAATCCGACCACGGTCCAGCTACGGCGAGTCCGAACACCCCTCCGACTACGAGTGCGAAATTGGCGTATCCAACTTGCGCCGGTGTGAAGTTGTAAGGCGGAGCAGCGAGGCCTGGAGACTGCAAGATGTTGACCGCCAAGAGAGCATTCGCCGCTGAACCCATTGACATCGATGCCCAGAAGATGATGGGAAAGAAGAAGATGTACACTGGGGTGAAGAAACGCCTCACTACTGATCGCCAGGCATCCCGGTCGATCTTTTGAAAGACTCCAAACTGAGATCGACTAGGTCTTCCGCTCCCCATAACTTCTGGTTGGAGGTTCTGCATCCGTGCTGGGGAAACGAATTCGGCATGTCCTGAGCTCGTTTCCATTTTGGCGTTGTCCAAGTTGGCTTCTTCGGATATCGGGACACCCGGAAAAGAGCTCTGCTCTCTTAAGCGACGTGTCTCAGGGAAGAATAACAAAAGACCAATGATGTTCAGCCCCTGAGCGCCAGCACAAGCCCAGAAGAAGACTCGAAAAGAAACATATTCTACAACAGCTCCTGATATGATGGGTCCCAGAAAAAGACCCATGAAGTAACACCAGCTTGGATCATGGGTGAGTAGGAGTCTTTGCCTTGGATGGAATCGTAACTCACAAGTAGGATCCGACATATTTACCGCGCTCGTGGAGGAAATAAATATCGGTGACCACGATGTTCATGACGCTCTCATTCGCGGAAGCCCCGCTCCCCGCGAGGATTCTCGCGGCTAGGAATGAACCGTATGATGTTGCGGTTGCTTGCCAGATACAAGCGCCAAAATTTAGTATCGCGCAGGCAAGAAGGGTTGTTCGTCGTCCCAATATCTCACAACAAGGGACAATGATGAAGTTGCAGTAGCCTAGGAGAATGACAGTAACCCCAGTCTTGGGGGATTTAGCATCACTATTCCAACGCCAGTGTGTGTACCGGAGGGGCAAGGGATCAACACTTGCTGAGACAATGCTGCCCTATTCCTTAAGCGCAATGATGTAGCAATAAGGCTGAATAGACGAGGGAAAAGTGTCGCCTTACCAACAAAGCGACATCAGCCAATGACGTTTGCCACTGCTGCATGAATATCGGTGTCAATGGCGCAATGGACATTGTTGGAATGACGCTTGCAATCACGAAGATGCCTTGGTTGACAATCACCAAGGTTTTCCACAAAGTGGTCCAATTCTTGGAATCCAAATTAGCTTCTAATCGATCTATCAAAGTCTCTTTTTCGGAAAGGGGCCCAAATAAGAGGGCCTTTGTCAAAACACTCAAAAGAAGGCAAGGTAAAGTTGGTGTTATACTGACAAGTGGATCATGAGGATCGTTTGTCGGCTGCGGAATAAGGGCGACTGTATCTTGATTGTTAGAGTGGCGGTAGAAGCTCACTCCGTCCATGTTTGCCATGACCTCTGTTCCTGGCACAAGGTCGACCTCGATCTCTCTCTCAGGTAGAGCCGCCATGGGCGCGGGGTTGGAAACGTGTTCGGCTTGCTCCATTGTTGACAAAGAAAATTATCATCTCTAGTAATTATTGGGAATCTGCGGATAATCTCAGCTCTACTATGATAACCACTCTGCTATTTTAATGCTCTCGGCAATCACTCACACCCCACAGATGTGGGAAAGATAGATCCGTGTAAGCTGCGGGGCCCCAACTTGTGCCCCACGATTTAGTAGAATGGTGGTCGCTGCATCACGAAACTGCCGCCTCTTGCGCCTCTATGTATCTTTTTTGAACTTGGTTTTAGAAGAAAACTAAAGCAAGGGTGGTTGTGCTTCCGTGATAGCTACTCTTTGAGATGTCTGATTCAATGACCTCTTTTGTCCTTAAATGCATGAAATGAAGGCCACTACCATTATCTACGCTTCATCTAATCATAGTTCTCTAGCAGTGTTACTCCGGCATATAGAGCAAAACACTTAGACGGCGAATGAAGACTTGTTACAACGCCATGTGGAAATTAGAACAACAAAGATAATTTATCTAAATGGAGCATTCTACTGTGGTACTAGCTAGTCGCATATGTAGGATATCCTTAACAAATCAAGAGGCTGCATGAATACACACAGTGCTTTGCTAATTCTTCCCTCGCTCTATATAGCACTGTATCTCACTATATTCACAAGAGTTCCAATTTTCTCAATCTGTACATCAATTCTGCCTCCATTCTCCAAGCTCACACGTGGCTTTCGAAAATACCCGATTCCAGCCGGCGTGCCGGTCAGAACGGCTGATCCTGCTTCCAATGTTGTTCCTCTGGAAAGGTAAGAAATCTGCTTCTTGACAGAAAATATCATGTCTCTTGTGTTGCCGTTCTGCACCGTTTGACCGTTGTAAATGGCCTTGATGCCAAGGGATTGTGGGTCATCAATGGCCGAGGGAGAAACAAGCACTGGGCCTGCAAAGTTATTATTAGCCTTCTATGTGGCAATGACTGGTCCAAAAACATACCTATCGGGCAGCTATTATCAAGGCCCTTTGAGAATGACCACTGTTTAGCCGCGAGCTGGAGCGTTCTAGCTGAAACATCGTTTGTCGCAGTGTATCCGAGGACGTACTCCAGAGCCCTTTCCTCAGGGATATCTCGACCGGTTTTGCCAATTATAACACACAGCTCGGCTTCATAGTCGCTGGTTCCATCCTGGGCACATTTCGGAATGGTAATGGCTGCCGGAAATGGACCTGTGAGTGCCATTCGCGGCTTTGTGAAGACCTCGAGTTCGTCTGGAATCGGGAAACCGCCTTCCTGAATATTATTCAGTATGTATGCTTGTGAATGTTACCGGTGGCAAAGATCTGCATCTTCTTCTACACTTACCTCGGCATGATCTTTGTAATTGAGTCCGAGGCACCTAATATAGTTGCATTGCTCTCGGCTGACTGGAGACAGTAACTTCAGGGGCATTTGTCAGTCTTTTTATAGACTTGATGGTACTAGTAGTTGTGACTTACATGGTCCACGGTAAGCACAATATCAGTCACCGTGCCGCTAAAAATATCTCCATTGATCAGGAAGGCTTTAACTTCGACGCCATTCAGACAGTCGATTCCAACATCTCGTGAAGTATCAACTAACTGCCCAAGGTGAACATGGCCGTCTTCAACGGCCCTGAAACGAATCAAGTGAGTCCAGCTTGGCATCTTGGAATTTAGTAAACGGACAAAATGTTGCTGTTTCCCGCGGCTATTGTTAATTTCGTCGGTGTCACTGGGGGCTAAAAGAAAGGGGGCTTGATGTTCTCCGTCTTATCTAGGTTCTGCGGCGAATCTTTCCCCACGATTTCACCCACAAAATTCTCCGTCATGCCCCGCAAAGTCCCCGCATAACGAATATTGTGGCCAAAGGCAGAAGAGATGAAATGCTGTATACACTCAGATATTTCAGGGCGGTCTCGGAGAGTTGAGTTTCCTAATCACTAAACAACTGACCATGACAAAAAAAGTTATCATGGAGATGACCGAGATCATCGTGTGTGGCTGCGGGCCAACTGGCGCTATGCTGTCAGTCCTCTTGAGCCAGTACTCCATACCCCATGTTGTTATCGAGAAAGAGAGCGATGTGAATGCAGATCCACGTGGTATCGCCCTTGACGAGGACGGAATCCGCTACCTCCAGGCATGCGGGATATACGACAAAGTATTCACAGAGATTGGCCAGTGTTTGTTTACCAGTTGTTGTCATTAGATTTCGAGTAGCTTGCTCACGGGGACTCTAGGCATGCGCAATTTCAAATTTATCGGAAAGGAGCATCATGACCTCACCGAGAAACCTTTCATGACGATGGATTACAGTACGGTGCGTGATAAATCCGCAGAATTTCTCTAACCCTGGACCTAGATGCAAGTCGACTAAAGACAGCATATAGACCGAGGGCGGTACTGGCCATCCAGGCTTCATGTGTCACAAACAACCATGCATTGAAAAGCACCTAAGATCGCAAATTAAGGCGCTTGGTGTAGCTAAAATCCATCTAGGAGCACACGTCACGTCCATTCATGAGGACGAAGATTGGGTATATGCAAACTACACCGATGAATCCAATCAAAGTCGTACCGTCCGTGGCAAATTTCTCATCGGCGCCGATGGCAAGACAGGTTTCACGCGCAAACAGTATTTGGAGCCCCAAGGCGTCACGCTGGACCAAGCCATGGCAATGCCGTACGAGGAAGAATGGGTTGCCCTCAATTGGAAGATTTCTCTGCCCACGCCTGAGACACATCCCGAGTTTCCCCTCTGGGAGAAGGGCTATACGCCCCAGCAAGTCTACGATGAGTTTTTTCCTACCGACTTCCGCTTCATGTGCAACCATGTTCGGCCTGCCGTTTGCGGCCGCTTCGGTCTCGATAGCGACAGACTTTGGCGTTTCGAGTTTGTGGTGAGGCCTGGTGAGGACCCCGTGGAGATGGCCAAGCCAGACCAAATTGCGGAGGTCGTCTATCCCTATATAACTCATCCAGGTAGTCGCTATGGGCTACAAACGAAACAAATCGTATACCCGCTGGATTGCGTCGACGTTCTTCGTTGTCGACCATTCAGGTTCTCGGCAAGAAGCTGCAACAAATGGTCTCTTGGCCGAGTGGTCCTCTGCGGAGACGCTGCTCACGTTTTCCCTCCCTTTGGGGGTCAAGGAATCGCGTCGGCATTTCGCGATGCCGTCTCGCTGGTGTGGCGTCTGCGCATAGCGACCAATGTCTCTTCTAAAGGCAGGAGGACTCTGGATTACCGGACCCTACTCCAAGGCTGGTATACAGAGCGAAAGCAACAACTCGATAAGTCGCTCCGTTCCACGGTTGAGAACGGAAATTACGTTACGGAATCTAATAAGATCAGAATATTTCTACGTGACTGGTACCTCTGGCTCATTCAGCTCGTACCAAGCTGGAAACACTGGTTACAGCTGGGAAATCGCAGAGATGGGATGACCAGGTATCAGTGGCGTGATCAAATGGGAATGGCCTTTTTACATATGCTTGGTGGCGGCGGGAATTTCCCCCAAGTCTACGCCGTTCGAGTTTCTAATACGCCGCGAAATGAAAGGGTCTCCTTCACTGACGACATCATATTCGGTCCTCAAAAACAGGGGCTTTTTCAGATAGTTGTGATTCTACAGCACCTCGAGAATGTTGACAAGGTGGAGATGGTTCTACGCGGCCTAGAAGATCTATCTGACGGAGCCCTCAAGGATGGCGAAGCCACAGTCTTTATCAACAAGACTGAATCTATGCCTTGGGACTCGAAATGTCGACACATCTACCGGCTCGCCACCGCAGCAGAGTTCGCCAACGACCCAATTCTAAGTAAAGGAAGACCCGAGCCCAAGGGCTATGATCCGCATCGCATGTCCAAGGAAGTAGGGAACAAGACTTTTGTTATTCTACGTCCTGATCGGTTTGTTTTCGCGGCCTGCGACACAAGGTCTGATCTGGCCTGCGCAGCTCAAATGCTTCGCAAGCTTGTTGCCACTGGGACACTATAGTTTAGAGGGTAAACTTGTTCATTTGAGTATCTAGTATATAGCTACTAGATATTATTTTGCACAGAGCTAGGGCGCCCGAATTGATCCTAAATTCATAGGCTTCTGAAAGGTATTGCCAAGTTCCCCTCTGCTATTTCCCAGATAGTATACTTGCTAGCAAACAAATATTTTCCAAGTCAAAAGAGATCTTAAGATGACCTAATTAGTATCCTGAAGTTATTCAACAATACAGATATTTATTTAAAAGCCAAAAAGTTAGTATAATCAATGCTTTGTATTCCGTAGTTGGCAAGCCAGATCAAGTCTATGGTAATACACTTAAGACAAGTACCTGTTGCATATGCCCAGATACATCTTCCAAGAAACAGTAGACATCTGGCACAATCAGCAAACATGCTTTTTATAAGACCTGGAAGATGATAAAACACCTCATTATGACAGTAGATGCTACGAGAACGCAATAGAAGACAATGTAACTAAGATATCCTCCTCCTCGCTGCCTCTCTTAGTCTAGAAACGCCTGTGGCACCTCGGGACCCCAAACCGCCAGACTCTCGTTGCCTGCAGGCAAATGCCCAATGGGCGTATCTTGGTTGACTAGATCTCCGTCCGCGTAATGCTCAATCATATTGCCCGCTATGTCCCACCAGTAGTCAAAAATCTGGCTCCCCAAGATATGGCGGCCGACGCCCCACACACTCTTGTATCCTTTCCCCGCCAGCCATTGATGTCCCAGCTGCTGCGTATCAAAATCGTGAATCTCGAATGAGCAGTGATGAACGTGTGATGTTTGCGCTTTACTTAGAAAGATGGTGTGGTGGTCTACATAGTCATTGCCTCTATCAATGTGTGCGAAGACTGCAATATTCTGATCGACGTTGTTCTCATCTCGGGCATAGAGCAGATCGGTAGGCACGAAATTGAAATTACGAGTATACCAATCGAGTTGCTCAGCAAAATTCTGCACACAGAGGCCGTAGTGACCAAGCTGTTTTGTTGTCCCCATTAGCGGGCATCCAGTCGAAGATTAGTTTATAGGGATGTGTTCCAACCTTGTGGACCGCGGCCGGGCCTTCGTCAAAGCGCTGGAATCTTCGCCTGCGCGGCTTGTCGGCCTCAAAATTGACAACAAGTCTCTCCGGCATCTTGCCTGTTTTCGCAGGCTCCTGGCCATGGATGAAATTGATAGGGAGCCCCTCCGGGTCGAAGGCGGTAACCAAGGAACCACCCCCGGGTGCATCATCCAACGACTCAATGGCACCGGCGCCGTTCAATTTAGAGACCTTGACCAGGTCATCAAATGTTTCCACCTCAAATGTCCCGCCAAGAAACTTCTTCGGTCCCTTCTGTGCGTAGTAGACGTACTGGTCGACTCCATATCCCCGGAACCACACACGATTTTCAGTCTCCTGCACAGCACGCATGCCAAAGTCATGAAGAAACGTGCTGATACTCTTTAGGTCGGGGTGCTGATATCGCATATGGACCAGCCTGACGACACGGATCTGCTGCGACAGATCAATGTCACGCTTCCGTCTCCATTCTGTAATACTTTGTCCATTGGGTCCATTTGCTTCCGTATCCGGTACGGAAGCGCCAGTGTTAAAGTCGGCGAGAGTCGCGCTCCTCTAGGAAGATGTTAGAGCGCTGGGTTGGTTGACAAGAGGCGAGATATACGCACGTTGCTCATTATGACTTGTAGTATATTCTTATAACTTCTGGGCTATTGTTCTCCTTGTCAGAGAATGGACGCGGCTTTTGTGAACTTATTTCGCAGTTCCTCATTAGATTTATAAGCTATCCAAATAAACAGGAAGCGGCATGCTTACCTCCTATCTATAGGTAGATAATCATACCTGAAATGTCAGGATTATTACCTTGCAACTTTCAGCAACTATTATCCATGTCTAATATTTATCTAGCTACCTAGGTAGTACCTACTCTTTGCCGTCTTGTTCTCTTTGCGGGGCAGGGATCATAAGTCGCGGGGCACTTCACAAGCCGCGGGGCACATTTTCTTTGTTTGCGGGGCTAAGACTTTGACCTTTCTGCAACTTGGAATCCAATAAGTTTCATTGTTGGATTATGCTAAAAAGTTTGGAAAGACTTTATTGGTGATGGAGTGGCTATTTTGAAGGAGCACAAGACACAATAAGCCAGCTTGTAAGCAAAAGATATACTTAACTACATATAGCCTGCGATGTTAGGATCGGGTTTACACTCGGCGTCTGATACATCATGTTACGGAGCAGTGTAGCCACCGTCAACGATAAAATCAGCCCCAGTTGCATAAGAAGAGGCATCAGAAGCTAGATATAGGTAGATTCCCTGCATCTCCACCGTCTCGCCAAAACGTCTAGAAAAGTTAACAAAGTTTCCATATAGTATGACTTTGGGTGTTTGCTCACCCCATAGGAATTTTATCTTTAATGGAATCCATAACTTCTTCAGCCACAGAGCCAGACAAGCCGGTGTTAACGAACCCCGGAGAGACGCTGTTTACTCTGGCAAATCCGAGCCACTCGATAGAAAGCGATTTGCCTTTGCCAGGATAACTGAGCGTCAGAGAATCCTGTCTTTGGAGATGAGTTCTTGCGTGGGCTAACTTACAAAAGTGGATAATATGCGCTTTGGAAGCATTGTACGCTGCCTGGCGCCGAGGAATATTGACAATATGTCCGGACATACTGGCGGTGGCAATGAAGCTACCACTAGAAAAGTTACTCAGCTGCGATCCATCTAGAGTTGTTCCCTCCTTCTTTTGTCTCCGAAAGTGTTTGCCAGCAGCACGTGCGCAATAGACCACTCCGTCAACATTGATCTTCATGAGATTGTGGTATCTCTGAATATCTGCGTCAATGAATGTTTCATCGCCCCACGAAGCGCCCGAGTTGGCGACAAACACATCAAGGCGGCCGTCAAATTCTTGGATAGTCTTCTCCATCGCTGCTTCTACTTCGTCGCAAGACGTTACGTTGACTTGATACGCTCTGCCTGCTCAGCAACATGATTAGTACAAGAGAGATAGATACCTTGAGCCTATGCAACAAGAGGAAGGGGCTTGTTTAGGGCTCATCTTTGTTACATTTGATGTTGAACGCTTTCTCAATTCCCGCTGCCCTTTCAATAGCCTCTTGATTCGTATTATACCAGATCGCCACATTAGCACCCGCCTCGGCGAATGCTTTGGCTGCAGCGAGACCGATTCCCCCTCCTGCGCCTGAAATGATTGCCGTCTTGCCCTTTAGGGAGAAGAGAGACATGACCCCATTATCCGCAGGGGCTGTCGTGTTGTTACGCCGGAAGACGCCGTTTTGCATGCTTTCAGCCATTTTAAGCGATGGTGGTAGAGTGAGAATTACTGTCAAAAGGGAAACGGCGTCGATGGAAGGTCGATTGAAATACTTCGATGAGTTATTATTAAATCATGCTTTCTACTACTCAAGCGCGCCTAATACAAAATGTGGAGTAGCCGGCCAATTAGTTACCCCATCACTCTTCCGACTTCGCATCGAAATGGTCTTGACAATGTGCTATTCTTCAATTATTAGTAAATAGATGCAATGCACATTGTGGCTAGTTTCACATATAAATGATAATATGATCGCGTAGGCGGATGCGCATTGTCCAAGTGTGACCCCCACCCCCAACTTGGGGGCTGCAAATCGGGTGTAATAGCCGAGTTCGTTGACAACGTTACAGCTCAGAAACGGAAGACTGACGACATGGGCTGCTCAGCTTTTTTATAACCTGCAAAGTCTATCGGGGCATATGCTAGGAACGCATGAACAAACGCGAGAGTCTTCACCAGAATGCTGTACAGTATGCAGCGTCCCCCTGCTATGAGGTAGGCAGGTAGGTATTGCTGCCTGTGTCTGCTGATTAGTACGAGGAAGACAAGGAACATAATGGAAAACAGAAGATGTTACGCCGCTCATTCCTTCACATATTTACTGTGTGCCACGCAAAATACCATCCAAAGTCAGTAATCCGGAGAAAAGGGTAGCCAGAGGTCAAGAGAAAACAAAGTGCGGGGTAGAACAGTAGCCTGTTTTGTGTTGCCTGAAAAAGGCTTCGTTTCTGGCAAACAGGTTTCGTAGTATCGGATGGGGAAAAAAAGAAGAAGACAAGCAAACATATGCATAACGGAACTGGTTTTCGAGGGTTCGCAGTGATGAAGCATGCTATATATAGCCTTCACAGGTAGTTTCGTGCCTGACCCGAAACCTCGGGTCGTGAGACTGGCTCGTATTCTAGGCAGGCGATAGCTAAAGCCACAAGTAGCTTAGTTTGTTCGCTATTAAAGTCTTCCTGCTGCCTAGCCCCTGGCTATACGCTCCCAGTTTCAGCAACTCATTACAACAACATAATATACTTTACAACACTTCACAACAACATACAGTATCAATCATAATGGAAGACGCGGAACTTGGGCTTTCTAAAGAGAAAATCAATGGCTTCAAAGAGTGGGTCAAGTCACAGAATAAAAGACCTCGCGTCTGGGATGCTCGACGATGGTTCCGTGAGCCCGGTCACAGCCATGATGAGCAAGATGCTTCACTTGACCAGGCTCTTGACTTGCTCATTGACGAAGCCATTGAAGATGCTGTAAAGGAAATGAACGATCGCAATAAGGTAATTATTATCTCGTTTTCTTATTTGGAGTCTTTCCGAACACTCTGTTCCTCATTTGGCATTACTCGATGTGTGTTAACGATGACTATAGGAATTGTCACATCTCAAAATTCCTGGCTTGGGTCTTCCTTTGCGTTATATGCCGCCCCGTGACCAGAGATTCCCGGTCTTAATTGGTGCTGAAGGGTACGACTGGAAGGCTGCAACACTTCTGATCCGAGAAGTTTGTATGTTGAAGTTTGTAGAGGAAATAACAAACAAAGCTCAGTGGTGGGAAAAGGTTTTCAACCCTCAGATTGCCGAAAAATGGAAACAAGAGGCGCTGCAAATGAATTGGAAAGAATATCGAAATTACGCAGATTTCACTCCTGCTATGGCTGACGCCGTAAGTCTGAACCATCCGCAATAAGAAGGGAATACCCAAATGACTTGAAAAATATCAGTGCATCAACGAATTGCGAATTAAAGCGGATTTATTTACAAAGACTGGTCTTATTCCCATATTTGACTATTCTTCTTGTGTCATCAAATCCGAGAGCCTAGTTCCCGAGAGCTTGAGAAACGCTCTTCGCTTGGAAGCTGCAAAGCTTGAAAACGTTCCTGATGAGGAAAAGGACTGGCATCCGGGCACTAACAGTAAGGTCCTCGATCTGGTACACCCATCTCTGTGGCCATTCATCTATGGCCGCACTCCCGTGCTGCTTGACAAGAGGATTAATGTTACCAACGCTTTGAGCTATTGTGGGGTTGGAACTATTCTACCGGCTCCAAAGCCAATCGAAATAGCTAATCCTGACCGGGCCATGCATTCAACGCCTTATGAGCTATCTATGCCTTCTCTTTCACGCAGATTTCAATGGCTGCCATGCGATGTTGCTCTTGATGGCCAATCTGCCAAAATCGACAGCTATATCAACAACTTGCATCCAGTGGACCACGCAAGCCTGTACCCCATCATTGAACGCTTCATCGAGAAGTCTTTACCGGCATGGGATGTCATATACCGATGGCCTACAGAGTTTGAAACTCAGCGCTTGAAAACAAACCAGGCACGCGAGGAGTGCACAACGCCTGAAATTTGTGGGCAACATCACAACTGCAATCCGTGGAATCGTCCACTTGACGAAGGCGAGCCACGGCGCGAAGACAATGAAAGTTATACTGTAGAGTATCGGGAGTCTGAACGCTTCAAGCGTGATATGGAGTGGATGAGTGAAACGCACAAGCTCGATCTGCCAGAACCCGTGCCGAACGGCGATAGCCATGTTCGGGTAAAGGCATCCGACGTCAAATCCAGCGGTTTCTTCAACGGAGCACCTCGAATCCAAGTCATCGTCAAGCTGGCTAATGTTCATCTTACTCCCGAAGACCCTGACTACAAATTCGAAGTGTCTAAAGAGCTTGCTGATTGGTATATGAATCCTCTCAAAGAGAAGGCCAGCGACCCAGATTTGGAAGGATCCTCGTATAAGCCAGGCACCTCTGAGGCTTCTTCGTCTTCTTCATCGGACTCTGATACTTCGTCAAGCCCGAGACGATCTTTGTCCTTGAATCTCCCTGATTATGAGGATATTTTGGTCAACAATGACCCTACTGAGTTTGAAGGCGGAGCGTGGCATACAGAGGGAATGTTAAATGAGCGTATCTGCGCAACCGCACTTTTCTACTACGACTCCGAAAATATCACCGACTGTCATCTTGACTTTCGTACGCCTGCCGATCGCGAAGAGCTAATAATCAATCTCGATTACGAACAAAGCCAACATTTTCCGATCGAGCGCACATTTGCTATCCCAAATGCCTACCGCGACACTTTACAAAACATTGGCGGCGTTCTCACCACGAACAGCCCCTCCACAGGAGATGCCGATACTCGAGCTGTGTTCTTTCCGAATCTCCTGCAACACCGTGTATCTCCATTTCATCTTAATGACCCAACTCGACCGGGCCACCGCAAGATCCTGGCTCTCTTCCTTGTGGATCCGGCGATTCCTGTTATTTCCACTGCCATTGTGCCGCCACAGCAACGAGAGTGGTGGTCTCGTGAATCTGGTGCCGAAGAGGCTCTTGCTCAAAGACTACCAAACGAGTTGGCCCATACCATTCTTAAAGATACAGGGCTTCCAATCAGCTTGAATGAAGCCAAAAGCATCCGGTTGGACCTGATGGAAGAAAGATCTGCGAAAAAAGATGATATGGATGAAGAGCTGCAGCGCAACACCTGGAACTTTTGTGAACATTGACAGCAGAGAAAACCATCCTTAAAGAAGAGTTCTAACGGTGCATCTTTGCTTTCATCTTGGGGGAGACAAGGATCGGGTACAGTTGTATAGATTACATATTCACTATTGGGTCAATGAGCTTTTGGGCAAGTGTATCGGTTCGATGGTCTGATCGTCTGATCGTCCCCGACGCAGTAGTGGCGTAACATAGCTCTATGTGTCGTTGTACACCAGCGCTCACTTTCAAATCGTAAAAGTCACTTGTATCATCGCTGGAAGCACCAAGTAACGCGAAATAGAGTTATTATTCGAGATATCTAGTTACCATCTTGCTTATCGCAAGGCGATGGAACCATTATGACCTTTCGATGGATCTCCCTTGATAAGTTCTTGAGCTATATCCTTCTTACAAAGTATTCGAGAAATAGCTGCAAGGACAGATGAAAGAGTTCTTGTGAACTTCATAGCGGGATTTCCTTTGCAAAATCATATTATTAGCGAAAAAGAACATGTTCAAACCTTGCTTACTCTGGGGCCGGGCAGAAGTCATAGTAGCCGTCGACATGGTTTCCCCACCATGAGGGAAAGGGGACAGAACGGCCGCCGGCCCCGAAAACTGCAAACGATAGAATGAATAGTGCAGTAAGACTGGCACCATCGAAGGCACCAGTAATGAGGTACGAGTAATCTTTGAAGATACGCGGTCGATAATTTCGCAGATAGAACTGAGTGAAAAATCCGGCGAGGACCTGACTCAAGATGACGCAAGTCTGGGACGCATTGTACGGGATGTATCCCGCATATTGAATGAACTGAGGCATGTTGATGTCGTAGGTCGAAAAGCCCCGGATCTTAGGGACGAACTACAAAAAGAGAAAGAATGGTTAAGGGCCATTGAATGAAAGACCAGTTGAGGTGATGAGACTTACGTATGCGAATACACGATGGGCTACAACCACTGCAGCACCGATAGCCAATCCGACAGACACCATTTCGTACTCTGCACCCGCCTTGTAAAGATACTTTGCGAGGGCCCAAGATGTCGCATTGGTGTTGTATGATTGAATGGTCGCACCACTCCATGAAGCGTTTCCATTGCCGTCCACAAGGAGGTCGCGGTTACCGCCGACGATGCTGATCATGATGCCGTAGTTGACAAAGCCGCCCAGGATAGTTCCGTAGATTTGTGTCA
This sequence comes from Trichoderma gamsii, assembly GCF_001481775.2. Taxonomy (NCBI): domain Eukaryota; kingdom Fungi; phylum Ascomycota; class Sordariomycetes; order Hypocreales; family Hypocreaceae; genus Trichoderma; species Trichoderma gamsii. Next base: position 251,519 of record NW_020171357.1, read on the forward strand.
CAAACATGACTCGAGGAGGAATTTTCACTGCATCGAAGCATTAGTTTTTCCAGCGACGCACGATGCCGGGATGATACATACGATATTCTCCCATCTTCAAGTCATTGCACAAATTGACACAATTCACAATAACGTTGTGTGACCAAGCAGCAAAGTACATGTTGCCGACGGGGCGGCCCGGAAGCATCAGACCAGCCAACATCTTGGACAGATTGTTGGTGGCAATGCCGTTGCCATATCGTGAGTAGAGGATGGTGCTCTGTGAGCTGTGTTAGATTGCTCAAGGTATTTGTCCTTGCTTATGAAAACTTACGAAAGGCGCAATAAAGATTCCCAGGAGCAGCGATACGATATAAGCCCATGCAGGAAGCGTAATGTTTTCCTTGATTACAACGACAAGACCGAGGACAAAGCTGAAAACAAGTACCACGATGTACCACCACCATGGTGTCTCCTTGTAGTTCTCAGCCATGTGTGCGTGATGCCGGTCGTCGTATCGTCCGCTCTTTGCGCTCTTGTATGCTCTCTTGATGTCTCCGCCCCAGAACAGAGCGCAATGAGCAACTAGGGCTCCGATCTAGAATGACTGTCAACCACCTCGAATCATAGTATTGGTCTATGATGCGTGCACTTACTGCGGCATTTGCCATGAACATGGCGTAAGCAAAGCTTCCTGTGAGCTTAGGGATGCCATACTTCTGCAAAGCGCTTTCGTCGAGCACGCCGCCAACAAACACTTTCGCGATGGGATACTTGGAACCATCTTCAGCTCGGAGTTGCGTAGACATGAATGGCTGCGACTTTGCATTCCAAGAATTCGTATAATAGATGGCGAGCATCACAGCGTAACAAACGATATATCCCGCTACGGAATGAGCTTGTAACGTCAAGGGTAGAGAGGTGTTGAAAGACGTAATCTAAACACAGGTGTTAGTTTAATCACTCTTACTTTAAATACCATTCCATAGGTAGGTGCGCTCTCACATATTGCCAATCGAAAGAAAGACTAAACAATCCCAACCCTTCGTTGTTTATCGAGCCGCCGAAAAGGTTCGTAAGGACAGCTGCTTTTGAACCAGTGGCACGCATGGCTGCCAAACACGGGATAGAGACGGAATTCAGAAACGGGAAAATGTAAGCTGGAAAGAACTCGTAAAAGAACATTCCCACAAAGCTGTACCAGAAGAATCGAAGTGGTTTAGAACCCTTCAAGTCTTGCCAGTGCAGTCCTTGGAGTGTCTTCACAGTAGGAAGAGTGCTCCAGTAGACAGCTTCCACGTGCCAGACTGCAATAGGACGCAGCATGCCGCAGATGCCATAGCCGAATAAACCAATGGAGATTGTGCTCAAGACGACAGTAGATGCAGTCAAGGGTAGGTTGTAGAATAGATCTTGTGCAGTGAATACTGTAATACTGGCAGAGGCGTTTGAGGCTGATGTGGCTGTAATAGCACATACAGCGTGTTCTTTGAGGTTCCAGGGTCCGGGGTTGATGAAAGAGGCGACAGTTATCCAGAGGGGCACCTTTGCTTGGCCGTGCTTGGCTGCCCATCGTGCCCTTAATCGATCACCGCGAGGAAGAAACGTAGCCCACGCATTGCCTGCGAAGTAGGCGATGAGGACAATAAACGTTCCTGAAATTGTTACTGCCGTTGGTTTGAACTATATTGTATGTCAGCTTTGTCTCAGTGGATATAAAGAGCATTTCTCGATGCAGTGTAATGCATACCTGGTAGATCTGGCTCATAATAGCTTGAAAAGCAGAGAGACATGTAGCCAGGAAGAGACTTCGGAATGTCACGGAAGGCTCCCCATCATCTCGCAGCGGCAATAGATGAGCTGCTGCATCAGCGCCGGTAATGATGATAACATCGTCGCTGGCGTTGTCCTGTCCACTATTGTCGTCGTCACTATCAACGGGGACAGCGCTGCTTATTCCGGTTTTAAGCTTCTCGTTCTTCTCGGAGTCACCATAGCGAATCTCCTCGTCGGAGATTTCATGTCTGACTGCCTTATCCTCGGCAACAACGTTGTCATCTGTTATTGACGCCGCCATCTTGGCATGAATCAGCAACCACGTGGGTAGTATAGATGCTGCGTCAAAACGAAACGGAAAAGGGAAGCTGAGCTGACTGGCCTTTTGGCGGAGGCTGTTTCTATAAACATTTTCGTATTTGCCTCATCTTCATCGCGATATCATGCGAACAGTACATCCCAAAGCAAAACGATACATCTGGATCGTTACGGGGTTGCAAGGACGGTGGTGTAATACGGGTGAGACGTTATGCAATCAATAGATTAGGTATTTTGGAGTGGCAACTAACGACCAACTACAGACTTTTTAGCAGGGACTTTTGAAAGCATGCACCAAAACGGCCACGGACTTTCCGCCTATGGCTAGCCTCGATACCATGCGCTTGGAAAAGGTCCCGAGACTAGTTTATAGATTAAGTTGATGGAGGCGTTCTAGATTATCACGCAAAGCGACATCAGACGTTGGTTGGTATTTATTCCAAAATCTATTAAACACCTCGTAATTTGCGCATCCGTTGAGTTTGCAAAATTCAAATAATACTGTTATTCGCCTATCTCGTGCCCCAGGAAAGACCAAAAAAAATATTAGTAGTATGCTCCACTCTGCTACTTCAGATAGTCGGGCTGAGACATGTGGGTAATGGTTCGCCAACATATAAGTACTGTACTTCTAGCTTGGCGTATTCAAGTATAATAATTGCGAAGTATGTATTAATCTCATCACACAGAGTCTTTCTGTTGACTCGGGGCTACCTCTATGCAGTGGCAAAGCAGAGAACATGGGGCAATCGTTATCTGCCTCCAATCTTTCACTAGACATCTTGGCATCCTCCTTGGCATTTGTTCCTTCTCTTGGAACAATCGACCCTGCAGCACTACAGAAGTACTTGAAATAACTGTATTGGGGCGAATCAAGTACAAGATGGCTGCATGAATCCACAGCCATCTCGGCGGTTTGGGAGTCACCTTGCCACCCAGTTACACGTTTGGAAGCAATGGCAGCTGCAGTGATACAAATTTTCCGAACAGCTGACATGTAATATGCTTAAATCGCCTTCCTTATCACCTCATCAAGGATATCGAGCCAATATCAAGACGCTACGGCCTTTCTTAATGTGTTTTAGCCGTTTTGAGGCTAGAGAAGACCTTTTGTTCGCCCCCTCGAGCCAACAGGTTTGGAATGTGTCGGGCAAAGTTAGCAATGTGATAAGTGCCCAAGGCAAAGGCCATGTGGCTAAATTTGGGCCACGCCTTGAGGAACCGGATCTGTATTTGCTAAGCATAATGTAACATGATATAACCCTGTTTAGACATCATGTTGCACAGTACCCATGATATTAAGCGGGGTTTGCCACAGAAGTTCGAAGACATGGACTTTATACTCTTGAAAGCGGAGCAAACAAGTACAAGTAAGATGCAGGCACTAGTTCGTATATGAATCTTAGGCTGAGTAGGTATACATCCAATATCCCTCATATTTCTCCTACCTTGAGAGACAAAGCTTTCTCAGGTATGTAGGTACAATTGCTATTCGTTTTTGTGCCCATGCCGCCGGCTTGTGGCTTTTTAGAACCTCGGGGCTTTTCTTTTCCCACTAATATATTATATGCCTTACATATATATAGAGTATTGCCACAAATGCCTCATGCAGTCGTTTGTGATTTTCTAATGGTGGAAAAGGGCACACACTCTGATAGTATTGTAACGGCGCACTGGTTCCAGGCGAATGATATTATTTCTTAGCGTATTTGTTCTGATAAAATCTAAGAGGCTGAGGGACTGAAATTTAAAAGCTTTGCTTATGATTATAAGTTTGCTGGGGGCTGAATTTCTACGCTCAGTTCAGGCGTAATCGTCCGCCCATTTTCGAATACCTATCCCATTTATGCTACACGAAGAATACCATCAGGTGTTAAAACTGCAGTTATCGTCCCATAAGAAACATGGAGATAGAAAATTGCAGCATCTCTCGCCGTATGTTGGGCAATATACCTGCCTGTATTTCTGGGTGCGGGCGGTTGGTGGCGTGGTAATCCTACAGCCATCCAGTTTTCAACAATACTATACTGGCAAAAGCGGTCATATTAGTTGCTAAGTATCTTGGTGGCACTATTACCATGGAAACCTTTAATCGGAGCCCGTTCTCTATGATGCTAGAACATGAACGCATTGTGTAAATATGATTCGGCTGGACGCTCCGAGTCCAAGCGGCCAGCGGCGCCGTTTCGCCGGGCTTTTCTCACCGCGCCTCTTCGGCGCATGTCGCCGAATATATGAAAAAGTCTATGGGAAGAATCCAGTATTTAATACATTTGGTTTCCCAGTCATGATTTCTAATTGTTCAGTCTGTTTTCATCACTCTAAAGTCATTCAATATGGATTCCAAAGAGATCAAATCCGGCGTCTTGACTACGCTGGCCAAGCAGATGCGTCTTTCCGCTACGTTGGAAATAAACGAACTTGTTCATCAACGCACGGCAAAAGGTTTCAAAGTTGTGCACCTGGGATTTGGCGAAGCTACCTTTCCTATCCAGAAGGATGTAGCTGCGGCTCACAGGGAAGCCAGCAACATCACTAGCTACCTTCCAGTTGCAGGGCTGGCCGAATTGCGAGAAGTTGGGATTCCGATATCATATATGAGTGCAACGTTTCATACTGACCTCCGAGGGCAGGCTATTGCTAAATTCCAATCTCGGCGTCTCAAAAATGACATTCGGGCAGGCCAAGTTGTCGTGGCTCCAGGATCCAAGCCATTGCTCTTCGCACTTTTTGATCTGCTTCAAGGGGACGTTCTACTGCCGCGGCCATCTTGGGTCAGTTACGAGCCTCAAATCATCCATGCAGGAAAGCAGATCTTTTGGGTGGAAACGGATGAAGACGATCGCCAAACCATCACAGGTCTGAGAATATTAGTTCATTACTTTTCAGACCATTCGCTAATAGCTTGTATAGAAAATTCTTTGCAGTCAGCATTTTCACGCGCAATTGAACAAGGTGGCAATCCTCGAATAATGCTCATAAATAGCCCTTCCAATCCCACTGGTCATGCTTTCGACGAGAGCGATATAGAGATAATCAGCACCTTTTGTAAAAGCCATGATATTACTCTCATCAGCGATGAGATCTATTCTGATATCAGCTTCTCCGAAGAAAGTAGCGCAACTCCGTGCTCAGGTTCGCAATTCAACTTGAGTCAGAAAATTCTGACTAGTGGGCTTTCAAAGGTACATATTTCTCTTTATAATGCGATTCGCTGACCACTAAATGCTGTATCATAGACATATTCCGCCGGAGGATGGAGGGTTGGCTATGCTATCTTTCCTGCAAACGACTTCGGAGAAAGGGTACAATCGGCAGTCTTGGCATATGGTTCTGAATGCTGGTCTACTGCTTCGGCGCCCGCCCAAAAAGCTGCTGCAGTAGCGTTTGATACCAGTCTAGAAATGGATTTGTATCGCGGCCAGGTTGTGTCATTGCACAAGCGATGCACATTGGCACTGTATCATGCTTTACGTCAATGCGGCCTCGCAGTTTCAGAGCCAAAAGGTGCCTTTTATGTTTATCCCTCCTTTCATCCATATTCCAAGCAGCTAGAGGCTCGTGGAATTAGATCCAGCCAAGAGTTATCCCGCTGGCTTATTGAAGAGTGTGGTGTCGCAGCCCTTCCAGGTTCGGTATTTGGCGAGGACGATGCTGGGCCCATAGGCGGTCGATATCGTCTGCGGATGGCCACAAGCTACCTGTATTTCCGTGATCAGGCTGAGAGATACCAAGAAGGATACCGCATTCTGGATTTGGCGTTGGACGCGAATAATGGTCTTAAGCTGCCTTTGCTAGACGAAGCCATTCATGCCATCCAAGATGCCGTTGCAAAGCTTCGATCAGCGCCATAAATATGGAATACAAGAATTAGTTAGCACTCATGAACTGTATTGGTCACATGTAATTAGCTCGTATAATTATCTCACAGCTTTAAAGAACACACTCACTATATAGAGTTTTGCAAACTAGCTAGGTATATTAGCGGATATCTCGTCCAAATCTGTATGAGGTGCCAAGTTCATGTCGTTTGGAAATATGTTCCAAAATGTCTGTGTTAGGTCTTGACCCATAAAGTCTTTGAATATATCGAAATACTCATACTCCTCCCCAAAGTCTATACTAGCATATGATGTGCCAATGTTAAGGCCTTGATCTAGCTCCAAATTATTGTCTGTATTTGTCCCAAATACAGAGCTTGCAGCGCAACTGCTTGCGGTTTGTGAGGTTATAGTTGAAGATATCAAAGTGAGAGTATCATTTGCTAGTAGCTCATATTGAGAGTTCAATTTCGACAACAACTCTTCTTTCAGGCGTTCATTCATAATTGTGAGACAGATGGAACAATTTCTGATCCAAGACTGAAGATCAACTATTAAGAAGGATACTTCAACATGCGATAATAACTGGTGAAGACCAGTCCTGGCTGTTATGAGCATTGTCAAGCCGGCAAATAAGACGCCTTGAACCAACATCCAAGACAGGGGTATGTTGCTAAGGCGAAGAAGATTAATGACGTCGTCGATATAGCTTCCGGCGGATCTAATACATCGCTCCAGAGACTGAACAGAGGGACGTGGGCAGAGTGGACTTTGTCGATGCAAGACAAACGTTGTTCCATGGTAGAGGCGATTCCAGTAGCTTTGGCTGAGTTAGCACGTATACAGTGTATTTTCAGTGAGATTGTTACTACAAACCTGTATGGGTATGGTCCATCGTCGCGAGACTCAACTGGTATATTGGCTTGCCACTCGTCAAGGCTCTTTTGTAAGTCCAAGATCAGCAGCTCCCTTTTCTCGACTGGCATGTTTCGAGCACTGCTGTTAGAGCCATATATCTGAGCCACGATTCGGCTTTGTAGTTGTCGATGCCGTACATAGTGCAGGCTGTTTGAATTCCCATTCGTTGGTTGTGGCAATCCACTAATGATATGGTCTTCTCCTATCGACGGAGGGCGCCCGAGATTATACGCAAGAGTAATCTCGATTGCGTATATGGTCCAGAAGACGCGATTGCGTTCATCTTTGGCCCCACCTGAGGCATCAGAAGCCTCGGGAGTGCAATGCAGACCTATTTCTACAGCCATCTACACAATGTCAGCAACAGTACCACTTGGCTCTGAAACAGAAAAGAAGACCCAGCAATACCCTCATTGCGAAGCCAGCTAGCTGCCATTGGCTCGATCCGATTGGCCCATAAGAGCTATAAATTGCAATCAAGATGAATACTTGAATGAGGCCAACGCTCGGACGCAAGATATGAGAGTTGTAGTCTATCAACTGCAAAACTCGTGTGCAAAGAGATGTTGGTGATGGCCTCGAAGCGTCGAGGCCTAGTAAATCTTTGTGGCAAGACTGTTTGCGAATCTGCTGACTTGTATTAGCAGCATTGACTGCCCCAAGCGCCATCACCATGTAAAATATCATCAGCTGTATATCTTTCTCAGATTCACCTTGGCGCATCTGGGAATCTTCCTCGCCAGTCTCTTCAGTATATGTCCTTGACAGCATATCTAGATCATGAGAATTCAGTACAGGATAGAGAGGCAGTATCCACATCTTATATGAAATGAGAAACAGATTGATGTCATCCGAGGAGAGACCGCTCGGCCTATTGGCTGAGATATGTGCTTTTGCTCTGCTAGCTTCTGCTTGCTGGGAACTGGATGGGATGTTTCCCAAAGTCTTCGTAGAGAGACAAGACCTCGCGAGCGCGCTGGCGTATGCAGCGAAGAAGGCACCGCTTGAAGGACCCAGATATTTCATTTCTCCAGTAGCATTCAAAGCCAACATGCCTATATCTGCTGCATCGCCCGCTGATGTTGAAGGGCCCTGTTCATGCGACTGGGTGCTTGGTGAAATAATTCCTGGGTTTGGTGTCGGCCTTTCAGTAAAATCACCACCTTCTGACTTGAGAGAACTTCCAGTTGGCACATTCTTGCATTGGATGTGAAAATTTCGAAAAATCTCATCTTCAAGCCAAGAAGCCCTTTGCCGAAAGTACTTGAGTTCCCTTTTATAAGTCAGCACTCGAAGTCCTTCAAAGCGAACAAGTAGTTTTCCGTACGCTAAACTATCGCTTTTCTTATACCTGGTGTACGGTTCGCAGCGAGTTCTCGCCTTCCCGCATGCCAGGCAATCGGGGTAGCCAGAGCACTATTTTTATTAGTCTTTTATCTCATTATCACCTTTGATTCGTTTGTCCTAATCCGCTTTATCCTACCTTTGTTTTCTTGCGGTGGCAACGAACGCAAGCCCTTACGCTATTAGTCGCCATGAGTGGCTCAAGCCAGCAGCTGCATGTAGTTTGGCAGGGTCGCTAGAGTATTCGAAACTTCACTTGTTCTTAGGAAAATGCCTTCCTATCATCAGCCAAAGACGACAAAAAGACAAAAATAGGACCTCATGGTAGACGTCTTGGAGGTTTTGCGAAAGAGAGGGTGGGCCTCGGCGATTTTTCGCCGAACCTTCTCCACAGAACCATAGTCCGCTAAACTGCCTAACTCTTGATACTTTTCCTGATTTGTTTCTGCTGACTTTCGATAGCATCATCAAAGCTTGATGCACGTTATCAACATGCTCCAATGGGAAGAAACAAGTTAACCAATATAGATAAGTAAGTCATTCTTCGTGAATTAGACCAAAGAGAAAAGTTAGCCATAAGAGGGAAGAATAGGCGAAGCGCAGGGTGGAGGACAGTGTAGAAAACAATGGTGCGAATGCTCTTGGTTATACCGACTCTCGTGCCATAAACTGTCAAAGTCTACGCATGCAAAGGCTTGCCAATTCATTGTGGCTCGAGGTTTAAAGAAATTCAACTGTGTTGAACCTCTTTCCCGAATGGCACAGTGGAATGCATATTACCGGAAACACCGCGCTACGCGACGCGATATCTTTCCGCGCAATGTAAGTCACAGTGGCCAATTATAACTGTGGACACACGTCCTTTATGGATGGCTGCCTGTCGCAATTATACAATAAATAGGCATCTTTCCGGGTCAACATAGCTGCACATTTTTAAAACCATGAGCCTCTCATGGCATGAATGTGAGTAGGTGTGTATAAACTGATATAGGATGTTCAAAATGGCACGACTCCACAGGTTCGATTTACGGTGGGCGGGGTTGCGCGAAGCCGATCATCATATTGTACTACCTACCTTAGGCAACTATGTAAGGAATAGCGATGGACAAGAGGCCAATTCTCGCGCTGGGATGAAAGAATACCCACACGCGGTGGTTGGCAGATACCTTTTGGATATGAACTTAGGCCCAGAGCCGCTTTTGTCATGTTCTTTCCGCGAACTTACCATGTTAGGGTTAACTGCTGCCTGCATCGGCACTCAAGTCCCGAAACTGACTCTTGGCCTTCTCCTCAATGAGCATCAGTGGCCATAAATCGCAGGGATCGGCATCCAGAATCCGGAGTTAAATTGGAGTTGACGATCGCCCCTACCCATGTCTTAGACCCAACCCCGCAAACAGAGATTCGCATAAAATCTGGGGTTTCGTGACGTTTTGCTGGTAAATTATTCCACATCACCCTTGTTGGCAACCACAAGAAAGAACAATGCAGTTGTTCAAGTCAAAGGCCAAGCCTTCGCAGCCACAAGGCGTGAATCAGGCCATGGAAGCGGGTAATGTTGAAAAGGGCCTTTCGCCTGTCCAGAATGAAAACGCCGTCGACCAGCACGTTATCGACGCCGAGTTGGAGCGACGCGTTGTCCGAAAAACGGACAGGAACCTCGTTCCGTTGGTGATGGCTCTTTGTACGTTGCATTGCATTGCATCTCTACCACCACATGCAGCTGACGATCTTGGTTAGATCTCCTCGCATTTCTTGATCGGTCAAATGTTGGGTACGTATTTTTCTAATGAAGTATATGCAAGACTGTGTTCTAAAGGAAATGTGACAGAAATGCCCGCATTGCCGGCATGAGCCAGGATCTCAATCTAGTCGGGGATCGTTACGACTGGCTGCTCACAATATTTTATATTCCATACATTATCTTCGAGTTCCTTGGTATCATGTGGAAAATCGTGCCACCACACATATGGGCTACTGTTGTTGTTTTCATATGGTATGGACTCCACTGAACAAACCCAGATTGCATTTGATGCTAACACGAATCGCGATAGGGGTCTCGTAGCAACCCTTCAAGCAGTTACCCAGTCTTGGGGAGGTGAGATGGCTCTACGATTTCTGATGGGAGCTGCGGAGGCTGGTTATGGGCCTGGAATACCATTCTTGCTTTCCTTCTTCTATCTACGTCACGAAGTTGGCTTTCGCTGCGGAGTATTTCTCTCTGCCGCTCCTCTTGCCAACACGTTTGCGGGAGCTCTGGCGTATGGAATCACCTCAGGACATCCTTCAATCGCAAAATGGAGAGTTCTGTTCTTAGTTGAAGGCCTACCAACCATCGTTATGGCGGCTGTCGCGTACTTTTATCTTCCCGACTCTCCTGAGAAAGCCAAGTTTTTAGACGAAGACGAAAAGAGAGTTGCTATGGCACGAAGTGTCCGACAAGCCGGCTCTGCAGAAAGAATAGGCAGCATTGATTGGATGGACTTCTTGAGAGGACTGATCGACGTGAAGGCTTGGTTTACAGGTGTAAGAAGATATCTCTGTTGATTGGCAGAAATTTGTGCTGACATTATCTACAGCTCATGTATTTCAGCTGCAATGTCAGCTTTGCCTCTCTTCCCGTCTTTCTGCCCACGATTCTCTCGGAAATGGGATTTTCTGCCGTAGATGCTCAAGGGTTGACGGCGCCTCCTTTCTTCCTCTCCTTTCTCGTTACTCTTGTTACGCCGTGGATTGCCGATAGAACTCAGCAGCGTGGTATCATGCTGATTTTCCTCACAATAATTGGCGGTGTTGGATACGTTATCCTAGCAACTACAAAATCTGTTGGAGCACGCTACTTTGGTGTATTCATGGCTGCTGGGGGCATCTTTCCCTCCATCGCCAATATTCTGCCATGGGTGCTGAGTAAGTGTTCTCTAACACATAGCGTTTGACTCCGTTTCTTGCAGCTAACGCGCCTTAGATAACCAAGGAAGCGATACGCGTCGAGGGGCAGGCATAGTTCTCCTCAATGTCATCGGCCAATGTGGCCCATTGCTAGGCACGCGACTTTACCCAACCAATGAAGGGCCTTTCTACGTAAAGGGACAATCTGTCTGTGCCGCGTTCATGTTCTTTACCACATTGCTGGTAATTGGCTTGCGAATTCTCCTTGTCCGAGAGAACAAGAAGCTTGACCAGAAATATGGCACAATAGAGGAACAGAAGGCGAGGCTTGCCGAAGCACGAGAAAGAGGCGAATCAACTGTTCAAGATCAAGCCGTGGAAAATTACGGACCGATGTTTAGATACGTACTCTAGCTTTCATTCATGGTGCAAACATGCAGCTAGATAGCTATATATTGTAAAAACCATCCATCTTTTACTAGAAAAGCCTTCTGAGTATCACGAATAATCTGTGTAGCCACTTTTCCTTTCTCCCTATTATTTAAACTCGTGATATTGTCTAAAGCTTTATTAGAAACTACATCCTGCTCAATTTCTAGTTAACCCTTGATAAGCGCAGCAGCTGTGACTCTCCCTCTGTGAGCCAAGCAGAGTATGACTGCGACACCTTGGTGGAGTTACCCTTCCAGATGTCCGTAAAAGTCCAAGTTGACCCAGAGATGCCCAGGTCCTTTAAAGATACAGTCACTTTCTGTGAAGCGTAAAGCTGGGTTCCAAACCCTCCATTTCCCTGGTCCGGTCCATAGTTTACAATCAGCACGTAAGCCTCTTTGCGGTTGTCTGATGGACCTCCGATCCAGGCTTGGAGCTGCTTTGCAGCATTGCTTCCTGTTCCAGGGTTGCGAGGCTGCATGGGGTATTGTGCAAAGAAATTCGCAGCGGCAATAGATTGGCTGCTGGTGGTCAGCTTAAGACCCAGTGCATCGACTTGCTGCATGTCGCCACCGATGACCAGATTAGCGGCTGCTCCCAGCCAGTGGTTCATAACGGTCGTTCTAATAGAATCATTTACGCCTGCGAGATGCTCAGGGTTGACTGTAAATAGTGCGTCCATGTCGGGATAGATCGTAATTGGGACATTTCGCTGTGCCTGAAGACCGATGTATTGTCGATAATTCTCAATTGCGCGCTGGCCGACCTGCCACGCCATCAATGTGTTCGTGCCGTAGTTGTCCAAGTCCTGGTCTGTTCGCATAGAGTCTGCGAGGCCGCTCCATACTGGCAACCAGGTCTCGTTACGGCAGAGCTTCCATGAGACATCAAGGCGAATGTTCTTGCCAGATTTCTCAATCGCCTTCTTGTAGGCGCGCACAGCATCTGAGCTATCGCACGCAAGATTGGCACCGTTTGAGGGGCTGCCGGGAGTCACAAAGTCTAGCTTGAGCATATCAACGCCCCATGACGCCCACTGCTCGATAACCGAGTCATGCCACTGCTGGACTCCGTCCTTGCTGAAGTCAAAGTCGCAGTTGATCTGGTCATTATTGCCGTTCAAGACATCGGCGATTTTGATGTTGGTGCCAAGAATCGTCTGGTTGTGGGCAACACACGGAACTCCGGGCGTGATGTAAACTCCCAGTTTTAGGCCCCTGCTGTGGAGCCATGAACCTAGCTGCGGGAGGTTGAAGCGTGTAGAGTTGTAGATGATACGGCCATGGTTATCAACAGCAGTAAAGGCTTGCCAGCCAGAATCAAGACTGCAAAGGTCGTATCCGGCAGCCTTGAACTCGGGTCGGGCGAGCACACCGCACTGGGTCTCAACGAACTTTTGAGTGTAGTACAAGCCAGACTGCCCAGCAAAGGATGGTACTACCGCAGAGCCATTTTGCAACGCCTGGACACCGTATGTATTCCAACCTCGGGCGGAGGATTTGAATCCATTAGGTGTCTTTGCAGTCTTTAGGACTTTCAAGGGACCGCCAGAAGTGACATCCGGCTCCGGATAGCATTCTGATAGAGGCGAATCACGGTTCTGGATGCAGAATGGCGCCGGATGAGTCTTGACAACGTCTGTGCGGCTGGGATCGTTGGTGTAGCAAGCATCCTCGGCTGCTGCCCAATACCACTGATTGTCGCTGTAGCCCCACGTTGCAGTTGTCGTACCACTAAGCAGGCAGAGCTCGCGGATGTCTTGGAACGCAATGACGGCGTCGTTGTTCTGGCTCCCCGCGGCAGCCCCCAAGTTGGCTTGTTGCTGCATAAACAGATTTCCCTTGCCGTCGTCGCAGTTCACCAAGCTCGCATTGGCCTCGAACTTGGCGGCGCAGTCCATAAACGCATTGTAGCATTCCGAAGTGAAGTTGAGAGTTCCGGGGGTATAAAGATTGCCGCCGCATGAAGTTTGAGCGGCTACAGGGCGAAACAGAAGAAGCCCTGCTAGCGAGGCAATGAATGCGGTATTAGGGGCCATTGTGCTAAGAAACAGTTGAGCCCATGAGCTTCTTCGTTGACTGCAGCTCGACAAAAAAAAAGTGTCACAGCTACAAAGACGTCAAGGGCCCCTATATATACGTATGCATCTCCTTCAATCTGTGAAGCCAACCCCTCCCAACATTCGACCTTGACATCGTCAGCTCAGTAGACGATGCTGCACTTGCGGTGAAATTCCCGGGCACAAGGGCCCAAAACTTGGAGTGCCCTGCAGTACGCTGTCTCCAGGAACTACACGGTTTTTATCCGAGGGTTATTTATTCAATAGCTAAATTAATAGCCCGACAAGTATGCCGAGCATTAAAAACTCTAGACACACCATCATGCCCTCAATTCCGCGGTTGAATTCGTGTGGAGTTACAACTCCTCGTTACGAACCAGTTGGCCGGAATCTGGGGAATCTGGGGTTGTGGGGAGAGGCCGCGGACGATTGCTCGGTGCATCCTTCGGAGCGCCAACTATCAGTGGGCGAGGCTCTCCCCGCAGAATTTTCGCGGGCTAGGTTTGCGACACGCTTTAAGATGTATTAGTCGCCTGAAGAGTGACAGCTTACACGTCGTTTAAATACACATATGTGTGTTGTGATGGGCCTCATACTTTTAGGAGTATTGCTTAGGGACTTTCTATCGCTATGGCGAGCCGGCAAAGCTTGCGTGGGGAGCTATATGCGACATGATAGACACTTGCAATATAATTCCATATTGAAGTGTAATGATCATACGATGGGTCTCATGACATTTCTAGTGGATCAAGTCAACTTTAGCTTGTATTTATCGTTAGCAGTAAAGGCGAGCTGCCGTTCTTGACTATACACTTCGCCCGCAATACCTGGCACCACAACGTACTCCGGAATCCGGAATCCGCTTAGATATAAGCATCGGATTGAGAGTGAACAGTCTCTATTAGCCTCAGTTGGTGGATACAGCGCCTGCGTTGGCCTGCCGATGGAGATTTGCGCTAGCTGGAAATGATCAACAGCGCATAGCATAGTCGTGATCGATATCCGGATCGCAAAAAGGATTTTCTCTACAAATGCTTTCTAATATAGTCCTCAAGCATAAATGGGCATGTATAACTCAACTATTGGCCAAACTGGCCTCTGCCAACTCAATTGCCAAGCTTGGTCGTTATAAACCCTTATTAGGTATTTGTTTGCTTCTACTGGCTGTGGCCTACCCGGAATCACTATACAAGTTGACCAGAGCTTGAGTAAATGCTGTAGATTTGAAATTTGTTCCCCTCGACGTATGATCAATAAGTCGACAGAGATCCCACATAAGAAAGCTCTTCCGCGAGGAAATAGAAAGTCACAGGCGCGCAAAGCATTAGCTAGATCTGTTGGGCGCTGAGGGCTGAAATGCAAGCCATATCAACTGCCTACCACATTACAACCGTTACCCTAAGCAGCTTCGATAGGCGTGCAACACTTAAAAAGTAGCTTTTCAAATTATTCCAAGTCAACTAACGTTTGAAATGAATAACTCCATTTGTCTGAGCGCAGAATTAAAACACCTATGCGATGCGTTACATAAGACCGATAAGTCTTCACCGACTGCAGGCACGGTAGCAGCAGAAATGCATACGCTTTGAACCCATAGCGATGATATTGAGTGTTTTGATAGGAGTCAGCTACGTAATACGCACATTCAGTCGTATGAGCCATCAGCCGGCAGACGTTGTATGCGGATGATTGCTTTCAAAGTCAAGCGAGTAAGTTTTATCTTTCCGCGTTCGTCGCTATAGGAGTTCGCTTAGTCGCGCTCAAAGGTTGGTACGTGGTTTCACGAGAATTGACTACCCTTATCTCATTAACAATAACACGAGCGATGAATTGTCTACTTTGAACATCTATACCCTTTTTGAAACTCATATCCCAGTAATTGCTGTCATCTATGATGCACACCTCACAATAGGTCAAAGTATATTTCAAAAAGAAGAATAGTAACAGTAAATGACAAGCAGTTGCCAGTAATCTCGCCATACACAGTCAAAATCATGGATTCAACATAACTGCAATCTTTTGCCCACTAGGTTTATAACAACACAGGCAGAACAGTCTGCATGATGATACTAAAGTGGAACCGCCTTTTTTCACAGCGCCTTAGCTTATAGTCACTGTATTAATAATGTTTCTTTTCGCTTTGAACTCAGTCCGGGGTATTAGTTAATTCTCTCCGTTAAGAAAAGAGGTTGCGCTTGATTTTGTTACTTGGTTCTGTTGCAGGAAGTAGCACTAGACACCAAAGCAGAGAATAGTTCAGCCGTGAAGGCAACAGGATATAAACTGATCACTAATCAGAAAATTTAAATGACAGGATTAATAATCTTGATATCGAGATTTAGGAACTGTAGCAGTGAGGATCACTAAACATTCTACTTGGCATTTATCGAGGTCTTCATTATGATTTATAAAACAACAGATTGTTCTTTTTACAATGGATACAAATTTAGTTATGACATAAAATAAAGTAGTATAGATTACAGCTCGTTTCAAGAACTGTCCAAGAAATATCATTAGCCTTTTAATAAAAAAACTTCTCGATTTCCGCTGTCCAAAAATGTCAGACTTGAGAGAGATCTTAGTGATTGGTGGAACAGGTGCCCAGGGCACTCCAGTTGTTAAAGGTAGGTACGATTTGTCTGAGATAAACGTACGCTAACAATTGGAAATGACTCAGCACTCTCTGAGAGCAACCGATACCGCGTGAGAGTATTGACTCGAAACTCCAAGTCGCGACGAAGCCTGGAGCTAGCCACTCTGCCAAATGTTACCCTCGTCGAAGGTAGTCAAGACAACTTGGAGGATCTTCGAAGAGCTTTCGAAGGCGTATACGGAGCATGGGTTAACCTAGATGGGTTCACTCTTGGCGAGAAGAATGAGGGCTTTTACGGCGTCAGAGCTTATGAGATAGCTAGACACCACGGAGTAAAGCATTACGTTTGGGCCAATACAGATTATGCGCTTCGCAAATCGGGCTGGGATGAGAAATATCACTGGGGTCATAACGATGCCAAAGGTCGAATCGGCGACCTAATTCTCAGTCATGGCCAAGAGAGCATGAAGACGACGCTTTTTACCACCGGCCCATACATGAACATGCTCTTCGACGGCATGTATGTGCCAAAGGAGCAAGACGACGGATCGTTTGTCTGGGCGAATCCCGCTAGTATGTCCGGTCGAGATCGCCACTATGGCCAATGCTAAGTTTCTTTCTTATTCTAACATATGCTTCAATAGGCAATGGAAAGATACCATTGATAGCTCTTGAAGATGTGGGAGTGTATAACCTCTGGATCTTCGACAACCCACAAGAGTCAGCTGGGCTTGATCTAGAGGTCGCCACTGACCAAGTCAGCATGGCCGACATTGCAGAAACATTTACAAAGGTCACCGGCAAGAGAGGAATCCACAAGAAGCTACCTCTCGACGAATACTTGGAATGGGCTGAGCCATACCCCAACGCATATGCTAACTGGGCAGCGGGCCCCGATGCAGTTCGAGACAAGGACATGATGACTTGGCGAGAGAACTTTACGGCTTGGTGGCGGTACTGGAGCGAGGGCAAGGGAGCGACCAGAGACATGGCATTGTTGGACAAGATTCATCCTCGAAGAATTAAGACTTTGGAGGAATGGATGCGAATTGTCAACTATGATGGAAAACAACGCGGCGTTATGAAAGGCCTCGAAGACTTGAGAGCTCAGAGCTCCGCGGCTAAGTAGTAAGTGCTTCTCAGCGATCACACACAGGGCATTCTTAGGCTTGAGAAAAATGAATAAAAAATGTATGAAACAATTTAGCAAAAGAATATTTGTTACGAGCCTAACGGTAATAGACGTTGACAAAAAACCACATGCAAATCCCTTGTTCAGATATTGAAGCTATGGATGAAGGTGGCCTAGCCCATATAAGCTTGAATTTTGCGGCTCACACTTTGGTACATTACGCTGACGGAACAGCACTATGCCAGTTTTATTCGTTCTACTCAATACTAAATCTTCTGCTGCCAATGACAAAGATGCATAGAGACAGGATGAGAAATATGACGAAGGGGTCCAAGGTCAGATAGTAATCCGGCGTAGGATAATAGCATTTACCGATCAGCCAGTAGAAAGGGCATTCCGTAACAGGTTCTGTAATTGCTTCATGGCTTCTCATATACCCAGGGCATGAGCCAGTTTCTCCATACACACGGGTATAGACCTATGCTCATGCTCATGACAATACGGCCACTTGTACTACGGTGTAGGCAATGCTGCTACCGTCTTTTCTCTGTAGTATCCATTCTCGGCAGCTGTTTGGTGCTCTCCACCTGCCAGCTCATGCGTCAGCAAATCTTCCTAGCTTATAAGAGGGTGGTTACCAGTACCGGCCTCTTTAAAACACTCCTTTGACAAAAGACAGGGCTATTTATCCCAAACAAATGCCAGACCACCTTCCATCAGAACACCTATTTTCTTCTGTCAAGCCTCTTTCTCCTGATCTGCCGGCACATTATTTTGTCTGCTTATACGGAGTAGGCTATGGGTGTCTCGGAAAGGCTATGGGCTTCTTACGGATTGTGTTCCCTGTACGCATGTGGGGGCTGTTGGTAGGACAATTGGTTTCGATCAATAGCGACCTGTAGAAAGGCTGCCGCCTTATCCGAGATGCCGACACCCCGCAGCAGGAACGTGATCGATCCTGAGAGCTACGGTGGTTAACCGAACTTTTTTTGCCCAAAGAGGCTGGTGGCAGTCAGAGTGTCGGTAATCTCGTGTTTACAGGAGACGGCGTCGGTAGGCTCTGAGCGCTAAAATTAGCTGAGGGGAACTGGTGGTTGTGGGATATGAATTGCTCAGATTTTGGCTTCAAAGTACCCTAGAAGTGCTCATATTTCTGGTTGAAAAATGAGTCTACAATACCTAGTCAGTACTTTTGAAGGGATTTCCTCCAAGGTCTTGTCGAGTGAGCTGTCAAGTAAATAGTTAGGTTGCAAATAGAAAGTATATGTAGCCTGTAGGCACTTCGCATGTAAGGTTTTGAAAAAAGTATATTTGTTGAATTTACCAGATACGGAAATCGGATAATATCTTCAGAACAGCGGAGTAAATCTCATGTTTTCGAAATCATGATGGCTACGAATTCTGCTAGACGCCTGCATTCAGACACAATTTTCTATCTGGGCAGTGCGTGATCATGAACGCCGAGAACCTAATACAATAAGCGTATTACTCTACTTGTTATTTCAGGCACAATATCAGTGGCGTGAGTGTTTTTGCAAGTTTCCGTTTCTGGGCAATCTTTATATCAGCTAGCAGTGCGGCGTATTGATTCAACGTCTCCTAGCCCGAGCAAACCCTCTCGAGACATGCGAAATACTGTGCCTCTCCAGAAATCGACGGATCAGCGATCTATCGAGTGGCACATCGTAGCTTGCACATTTAGCTCCATTTTTCGCGTCCTAGCTCTGTCATGCTGCCCGCTATCCATCTGCAATGGCCAGGGGTGCATGTTCTCTCTTCTAATTTTGGCTGGTGGCTATCCGTCTTGCCGCCATGCTTGTATGTATCGCCTCACTCTGCTGCGCCTCTTGTACCGTGGATCGGAGACTCGTATTGTGCCTGGTATTTGGGATTGAGCTTGTAGAGAGTCTGGAGACCTCGTTGTCGTCGATTCCAGGTTAGACGGCCTGATAACAATGGCTTGTTATTCTTTCCTCATGAAGAATTTCGCTTAGATCAATGCTTCAAAAACAGTCTACGGGTACGCTAAGGATCCATGCGGAGAGGCATCGTTACGTCACGAAGCAACGGCATGCATGGCTAAAATGTCTCGTATGGAATGGAGCAACTCCATACACGAGCAGATACTGGCACCAATGCTCTTCTCTCCCATCAACCATCAACCAAGGAGCACAACGGCGTACTGCTAGCGGCACAGCGAAACCGAGTGTCGTATTTGCCGTTCGTATTGATGTAAACATCAGCTAGATATTGGCAAACGCACCGCAAATCATCATCCGTTTTGTTGATGTCCAGCCAAAAACGCGTCAGCCCAACATTCTGGCTAAATGTGCTAGTGGTCTAGTCTCCTCCACGCGTTGTACATCTCTCCGATGGTCCCACAAGCGTCCTGTAGGATGTCGTGGATTTCGTCGCCGCCCGCTATAAATGTGACTCTGCCCCTGTCATCATGGCGGATGTGCCTGAGTCCCAGCCTAGCCGCCGGATTCATGATGGAGGGTACTGAATATAAGTCATCTTAGGCCTGTCCCGGCCGCTCACTCTGCCGTACCTGGGTAACCCTCGTTTTGCTTTAAAAGAGTCCGACGTGCCGATTTTCAGCTGCGGCAAGACTCAACCTTTGCTGGTGCTTCATTCGGCGGCCGACGTCCATTGTAGATGAGCAATCGAGAATGCATCTGTAAGAGTGACATCTGAACTGCAACCCATAGCACCCACCCATTCGTTTGGCCAAAATACGTCGTGTAGTTTTTCCCCTCTCGAATCTGCCGCCTAATTTCTCGGTCACTGTTACGAATTTTTGACGCTGAATGAATCTTTATTGAATCTCTACGAATTACTGCAATTACACCAATACAATACCGCCGCCATGGGGATGTCCAGGGTTTTATTCCCACTTTTAACGCTCGCTTCCAGCGCTCTGAGCGCTGATCTGCCGGCGATTCAGATCAAGGTAGGCTCACGAATTCTCATAGCGTCAAGTTGGTTATTACATCCATTAAGACCAGCTTGTCCATGATTTTTGTATTTGACTCTGACACCGCATGATCAATTTTCTAGGGCTCCAAGTTTTTCTACGAAAACGGAACTCAATTCTTCTTCAAAGGAGTCGCCTACCAACAGGACTCCTCCGCCAATGGCGCAGAACCGACAAGTAGCAAATTCGTCGATCCGTTGTCGAACGAGGCCAACTGCAAGCGTGATATTCCCTTGTTGAGCCAGCTTGGGACCAATGTCATTCGAACCTACTCGATCGATCCGACGGCAGATCACTCTGCTTGCATGAGCCTGCTGAATGATGCGGGTATCTATGTCATCTCGGACCTCAGCAACCCCCAGCAATCTATAGTTCGCGACAATGCCCAATGGGACGTTGACACCTTCAATCATTTCCAGCAGGTAGTAGACAGCTTCGCCAATTATACAAACGTCATTGGCTTTTTTGTTGGCAATGAAGTCACAAACAATGACACCAACACAGAGGCTTCAGCCTACGTCAAGGCCGCCGTGCGAGATGTGAAGCAATACATCAAGGACAAGAAATATCGCGCCATGGGCGTGGGTTACGCCGCAGATGACGACGCAAGTATCCGAAACCAGATTGCGGCTTACTTCAACTGCGGACCGACAGAAGAGTCAGTTGACTTCTTCGGCTACAACGTTTACGAGTGGTGCGGCCAGAGTACTTTTGAAGATTCCGGCTACAACAGGATTCTCAACTTCTTCAAAGATTATTCTGTCCCTGTATTCTTCGCAGAATATGGCTGCGACAAACCAAACGGCGCTGCCGGTCGCATTTTCCAGGAAACAGGCGCACTCTACGCACAGAACATGACTGAGGTGCTTAGTGGCGGTATTGTCTATGAATATTTTCAAGAGGAGAACGACTACGGTACGTATATCAGCTTAAAGCAGTTCAGTTTTATCACCCAAGAAAAGGAAAGCTGACAAAAAACTGAAATGCACAGGTCTCGTCAAAGTTAGCGGCAATTCCGTGAGCAAACTAAAGGACTTTGCCGCGCTTCAGAACCAGATCCAGCAAGTAGACGTCAAGGGAGTACAGATGAGTGACTACAAGCCCACCAATACGGCTGAAGACTGCCCAACAGTGAACTCAACATGGCAGTCGAGCGAAAAGCTCCCGCCCTCTCCCAACTCTGACGGCTGCAGCTGCATGGCCAAGGCGGCCCAATGTATCGTTTCAAACAGCACGAATGCGGATGATTACGGTTCAATCTTTAGCTTCATCTGCGGATCGGATCAGACTCTGTGTGACGGCATCAATGGAAACACTTCTACGGGTGTCTACGGCGGATACAGCATGTGCGGCAACCAGGACAAACTCACCTACGTCCTTAACCAGTATTACTTGAAGCAGAACAAGGATAGTACAGCATGCGATTTCAACAGCAGCGCTCAGATACAGACAGCTTCGGGGACTCTGGACAAGTGCAATGAGCTGGTCGGCTCAACCAACTCTTCGAGCTCGGGCAGCGGCTCAGATTCGAGCAGCGGCTCCGGAAAGGACGATGGAAACTTTGGTGCTCTGAACGCTCCTATTCCCGGCAGTTGGGTGCTCGGCTTCTTGCTGCTGGCCACTATTGTTAGCACAAACATGCTGAGCTGATCGAACAGCTCGTAGTGTTGACACAAGAAGGGGTTTGAAGGAATGTATGGATGCCAAAGAGACTATCTTAATAACTAATATATAAATATGTTGTTCGAGTTCATTTGGGCCTTACCATATAGCGCCAACAACCGAGTATCTAATGCTGAATGAATTGACTCTACTCTCCACCAAGCACATCCGGATTCCTCCGTGGGGATGGTGATTTGATATTCCGTACCTAGCGCTTAGAGCCTCCAATTAGGCAAGTGCATGGCCTGCAAAAATTAATGGAGCTGGAAAAGATTATGAGCACACAGCAATATGCCATACACATATCTCAAAGACGCTAATATCTTTGGCAAAAGTGCTCCTCTGACAAACTTGTATGTGTATACTTTGCCATTCTTTTTTTTTTCGCAAGCTTCCTAAGAGGTGCCCGCACAACGAGCGCGGGTAAATAGGCCTGTGTCTGCTGTTGCGTTAATTTCTTATCTTGGCTATAACAAGGAAGCCGAGCCTCACGAGGAAGAATACAAAGGAGCAACTCAAGTATTAACTTTTTGATCTCTTTGGGTGTCGAAACACTTTTACAGTCAATGCTAGGGCTATACTGATTGCTATTTCACGCGCATAGCTAGCTGCACACCATCTCTACCACTGAACCGCCAATATGCCCGTTTACCACGTCGGTATGTTAGTCCTCAAAATGTAAACGATTAAGAGCTTTTGAGTAACATGTAGATACAAGTTCTCTTCAAATTGAAGCCGGAAGTCACCGCAAAGCAGCTAGAAGACTGGGGAAAGTTGGCTTACGCCATGTTAGGCCAAGTTCCTGGTGAGTAGACGTTTCTGGACTTTCGACACACTTCATTAATGTCGTCTATGCAGGTCTAACTAAAATCTCCTTTGGGAAACCGTTGCCTATGACTGCTTCCAGGGCGAAGGGTTTTGATATGGGTCTTGTGGCAATTTTGGATTCGCCAGCCGCTCTTTCTACCTACGCGGCTCATGATGCCCACCTCCCGTAGGACTATATGCTATTCTACCTTATATAACAACTGCTAACCTTATTGTAGAGTTATGGCATTGAGGGAAGAACTCTGCGTCGATGCTATGGCTTATGATCTTGAATTCGACGTCTAGATTAGCATTTAAGGGCCAGGCCAGATCTGCAGCCTGAGAAAGCTTTATCGATGTAGATAGCCTACTCATTCTATTTACTTACTGAACGATGAAGAAGTTATGAAGCATTAAGAATAAGCAATGCATAAAGAGGTGCTGTGATAACACTTTCAACATGAATATAAATGATATGAAAGCGTCATCTCTCGAATCACGTTGTGGTTGGCGGGCTCGCAATGAAGTTCATCCCATCTATACCACTCTTTCAAGACGATTTAGTCGCATAGCCACCACTACCAAAGTTTCTCCGATATCACAAGCTGTAAATGTATTGTATACGCTTCGTAGCTACAAACTGGATGTATTGACTAGTTTAATCGCTCTTTACTGAGAACTCCTCTGGAAACAACTCTTCGCTAACTGCGGGGTGGGGGTTCCCCGCTGTTGGTTGCGTTGGATTAGGTAAAAGGGTTGTGGTGCCTTGAATGCAACTATACACGGATATTGAGCTAGATTTCTGTGTATTGTAATAAGTTCTTTCATAAAATTGCACCACCAGATATTATCCACTTTCTCTTTTATCTGATAAACATGAATACTTGGCTTAATATGCTGCGATGCTCCTATAGTGGATGATGAGTCTTTAAGTTGTAAAATATCTCCGCAGAAATGAGCCACACTCATTCTTATGGAAGGTCTTGTGTTACAAACTAGGCGATTATATCATTAGGCAAATACTGGAGGATTTCTGTGCGGGCAATGCTATTGTAAGTGCTTATAAAACTGTGGTCCTGTATTTATAATTGAATTTTAGCTTGGTATTGCGTGTGACGCCATCTTTTTGGGAGAGCTGTTAAAGAGCTGCTAGAAGCTGTTAAAGAGCCGTAAAAAGCCGCTAAATATTACAGCTTGGTGTTCAAACTAACTTGCATCTTGAACTTTCTTTTTTATTGTAACCTATTTCCACGCTGAGCATTATACAAGAAAAAGTGCAGATGGCTGCGACGAAACCAATCTTAATCTCGGGCGGCGGCCTCTCGTCCTTACTATTGGCTCAATCACTTCGACTATCTAAGATACCCTTCAAGATATTTGAGCGTGATTCTTCCTTTTCGTTTCGCGCCCAAGGGTACCGACTGAGGTTGTCAACAGAAGGACTCGAGGCTATTGAGTCAGTTTTGGACCCTCAAACGTGGCAAAAATTCTGGGACAAGTGTGGTAAAACAGGCGGCGCCGGCTTTACTGCATATGATGCCGTAACTGGAGAACAAACTGAGCATGCTGCTCCCGAAACTCTGGCTTCGCGAGGCGGGAAAATCGTCGGAATCGCTCGAGGAGACATGCGCAAAGTATTCTCAGAGGGCTGCGAAGAGTACATTGAATGGAACAAGCGTGTGGTCGGCTACGAACTAAGTGACAGCGGCGTTTTCGCCATCTTCGCCGACGGATCGAAATCAGTCGAGGGCTCCATGCTTGTTGGAGGCGAAGGCATCTACTCCAAAATCGCAAAGCAGGTTTCAGGAGGAAAGCTCAAAGTCTACGATACAGGCGCGAGAGGCATTCACGGCCAGGCGCCAACGGCAGCTTTCAAAGGCCTCGGCGAGGGCGTCTTCTCCTTGCGAGATAAGACACGCCCCGATGGCGCTGTGTTTATCATCACGAATGTCCGCCCCGATCAAATGGATGATCCTAATGTCCAATTTGGGTGGACAATGGGAGGCCAGCCCGGCATAATCAAGGCCCCGAACGACGATTACACAATCGTGGGTAAGCAGGCTGCTGACATTGCAAAATCGTTCGTCAAAGACTGGCACCCGCGGTTCAAGCCTCTGTTTGACGAGATGATCGAATCGGAGGCGGCCTTTTGGAAAATCACTTGCTCCACGCCATCTGGAGTGCCGGAATGGCCGAACGAGCCTCGCGTTACGGTAATCGGCGATGCGGCGCATTCGATGACGCCAGCCGGGGGCATTGGAGCTAATACGGCGGTTCAAGATTCAGCATTGCTTGGCAGGTTGTTACGCGAGGCTGGTGGTTATGCGCCTGGTGTAACTGCGGCGTACGAGCGAGAGATGAGAGTCTATGCAAGCAAGGCTGTTCATACTAGCTATTCGACTGCGGTTGGCTCATTCGGCGTTACGATTGATGAAAATACCACTCCTACCGTATAGATACAGTTAATCGGTTGTAGACTAGAACATGAAAGAGACTAGAACATGAAAGTTTTATTTGATTAAAAGGGTGGAATCCTGGGAGCTAGTAGCTCATCAGCGAAGCCGCGGTTTCTTATCCTCGCTACTACAATTTACTTGTTTGTTGGGGGTGAAATATGGCTTCTGGCATACGTGCCATGTATACAATAAATAAGTGTTTATATCTTCTAATGTGGAAATGTATCGTAACTATCTAAATGACTAGCTACATTTCAAAATGGAGAAAGATGACTTGCTTGATCATTGTTGGAGAAAGTGATGGAGTTTTTGGAAAGACAACATGAAGAGAGTGATAATCTGTTACAGTGGTTTACTCCGCTAGGATTTGCCACGCTGGTTGCGTGTCGTAATGTTATAATTTGGATTACAGGCGGCTCTAGTGCTAACATCAGCGCTCGTCGGGAGTTAGATTAGCTGTGGCACACAGCAAGCCACCTACAACTTCATTTTCGCAGGATTCATGTTCTTTCGCTTATAGCTGAATTGCGCAACGTTTATTAGATCAATGCCTCAATGGATGTGTACCTATTCGGAACGAACATACAAGTTGATCGCACCCCGTATACAACATATCCAATGTAGCTAGAATGAATGTGTTTAAGTCAGTAGATATACATGTAGTAAAACATACTTGGGCCAGCGCCCGCACAGAGCTAGCCAAGGCGAGATTGAAGCTTTACTGCTAGCAGAGCTAGAATGAAGATCATATCAATCGGCAGCCACGCACTGCTTCATTTTATGAGACGTAAGCATAAGCATAAGCGTAAGCAACTCATCTCATCGTATTCAGCTAACTTTGAATCATCAATACGCTTGCCTGAGTACTAGATGTTTGACAAGATCAGCCTTTGCCAGTTATATAGAGGCTTGGTAGCCGGTATATCCCCAGGGAGGCTCATTACCTCCGTGTAATGGAGTTCGCGCATCTCAAAATCCCTAAAAGTGGCCATCAAGTCCATCCATTCTTTCAAAGAAAATCTATTTCATATCAACGCACTACCTGTTGCTCCGTAGATATATTGCTGCTGCCCTTCTTATCGCTGCACTGTAACTACTTCGCCGCCTCAACGCTACTAGTATAAGTATAATTGCCATTGAACGAAACATGGCTTCTAGCAAAGTAGAACGCAGCAGAGTAGCCGTCTGCGGACTTGGTGAGCGTCACTCCTGAGCACCAACATTGTTGTTGCAAGCATCACTCTCACTAAGACATCGAAAAGGCATTGCTGGTATTGCGGCTGTGAAGAATTTGACAGAGGTTGGATTTGACGTTACTGGATTCGAAGCCGCCGATGCGATTGGCGGCCTTTGGCATTACTCAGAAGACAATAGAACGACATGCTTGTCCAGTGAGAAACAAACAGCAACGTTTGGATTTTATACTTGCTAACAAGCATGGCATTTCTGCAGATACGGAAGCATTGGTTCGGAGGAGCGCAGTAAGCGGCACAAGCAATTTCGGGGCGGCAACATCTAACAAATCCTGTCGTACAGTTCGGCTTTTCCGATTTTCCCTACGCTCCTGGTATGTTTATACACTTCTGTATGCTCTATTACATGTCAGTGCTGAAGCTTTCCGTTATTTATAGGCAATCCCGAAGTTCGCCTTCGTCCGAACGAAATCCAGGCATTTCTTGAGTCATATGCTCGACACTTCAATATTGTGTCTCGGTTTCAACTCAATACAAAAGTGACAGCTGTCAATCGAATTGGAAATAAATGGCATTTGACTCTCACGCGTAAAGAAGGTCATCAAGAGGAACAAGCGTTTGACAGATTGGTGGTATGCACTGGGCTCTTTCAGACCCCGAGAAAACCCCACGTTGAAGGGCTCGACGAGTTTGAAGGCCAAATACTCAACACTCAAACTTATAAAAAGTAACAGCACTGCAATACACTGGTATAGTGACAGAGAGCTAACCAAACGTTGACAGGCCGGATATTGCCAAAGGGAAACGTGTACTGATCGTTGGTCTCGGCGCTACGGCAACAGACATGGCCAGAGGCCTTGCGGGAATCGCCAAAGAAATCTTTATTTCTCATAGAACTGGATGTCTTGTGGTTAGAACTCTTCTCCTTCCCCCCATCATTCGGAGACTGATAAATTACATAGCTGCCATTCAGCAAAGGAAACGATGTTTGTTTCCCATCTCTTCGTAAACAGCACGAGAAGGCAAATGCGCCAGGTATAGAACAGAAGCAGATGCTTAACAGCGCTCTCATGAAATTGCAAGATGAATCTTTTGACCTTAAGCCGGAATGGGGCCTCGGAAACGCTCCCTCGTTGCCTCAGAAATTACCAATCATTGGAGACGGATTTTACGACCTTTTAATTTCTGGAACAGTTACATTAGTGCCTGGTTTGAAACGAGTCCATCGCTCTCATGTAGAACTAACAGACGGGAAAATTATAGAAGTCGATACTATCATATTCTCGATTGGCTACGATAGGTCGTATTCTTTACTGGGCCCTTACGACCCGTCCCGGAATATGCCACAAGCTTGGAAAGACTCTCCTGGCTCAATGGGGCGACCCCTTCCACGGCTTTACCAGGGGATCTTTTCTCTAGACTTCCCGGATTCTCTTGCATCTTCAACACATGTAGGCTCCACTTTGTCGGCCACGATGAACGGGGATACGGCATCAATGGCGCTCGCTCAGGTGTGGCTGGGCAATTCCAAGCTGCCTTCTCTTGAGGAAATGACGATGAGTGCCGACAAACAAAACAGCATGGCCATAGAACTGGCCAACAAAGGGGGAGTTTATGATCCTGCACTTGTGGACGCAAGGGAATGGAGCCTCTGGGCGGACAAAGCAGCGGGATTTGGCATTCAAGATCGACTTGGGTATGGGTGGAAAGCTTGGTGGCTTCGATTCACTGATCCTCGTCTTTACAAAACACTTTTGGATGGGCAATTTGTGCCACAGGTTTATCGACTTTTTGATGAGGGCAAGCGGCCAGCGTGGAAAGATGCTCGAGAGGCGCTCTTCAAGGCGAATGAAGCCGAGTAGCCCGCTGCCTACTTCGCGGCATGATATAGGATATGTTCTTTCGGACTTCATCAGCGATATCACATTCTTTCACTCCTTAGTCTGATGCAATGTGGTATACGTAACGAAGAATTTGCATGGAATGGGAATTTAATTAGCAGAGAGCTATGATCCGCTACCACTACTAATCAATAGTAATCTGTACTGCACCAGGCTTGGAGTTGCCCGTCAGTCTAGGTATGGTATGCCTGAATATAGTACTAGACTCTGGTTTTAAGATACATGAATAGTGGCGCGGTTACTCTAATTCAATGTTGCCGCATGAAATCGGGACGAGCATACTGCGGTACCATTGAAGCACGCCCTATTCATCATAATTTTTTCCGTTTAGCCCGGGCTTCAAGGCGATTTAGGTATTTTAGTAAAGAGTAAGCCAGAGTCTCGTTGCGTTTGTGCGTAGCTGTAATTGGAGCTAACGGGCAATTCGCCGTACTACAAAATGCCGGACAATAAGCCGGCTGGATTTGTAGGTATAAGACATCAGGTATGCGATATCTCTGTTCGCAAATAAGCCACAAACTCAATTAAAAACTCGAACACAATATCTTTTTTGAATCAATTCACAGCTTCTAACTTACAATCAAAGTCATAATACAACCAGCCATGTCGTCGCCCTTCTTCATCCCGGTCGATATTGCTCATACCGCACTGCTTCTCTCGGACGTGCAAACGCAAATCTTACAGAGATTCCCTCCCGATGTTCAGAAAAACTACATGGACAACATCAAAACACTTCTTGAACATTTCAGGGCTGAAATCTCCAAGCGCCGCGCTGATAAGGCTTCCGAAAATGGATCCGCCCCTTATGATGGAGTACCTCTCATTGTTCATCACACACTGCCCTTCAACCTCAACTCCAACGCCTTTGTTTCGCCTTACAACAAGCTAAGCAATGGGTTGCGCAGCTTGAGAAGGCAGGGTACTTTAAGAATGCACCGTCGGATCCTCACCACCCCCATTATGGCGTCCCAGCCGAGATAACGCCATCGGACGGTTGGGGCAGCAAGGATGAGATCGTCTTGGGCAAATTGCAGCCAAATTGCTTTGGTTCATCAGACCTGCTGGCATATCTACGGGCACGTGGCATTCGTCATATTGTATTGGTAGGCTTGACTACAATGGGAAGCATCTTGGGATCGGCAAGAGCTGGTGCGGACTTGGATTTCCATGTCTGTTGCTTGGAAGAGGGAATTATGGATGATGATCCCGAGGTGCACAAGTTTTTGATGACAAAGGTGCTGCCCAAATTTGTGGATATAGTTGGTCTTCAAGATATTCTGCAGCTGTGAATACCATAGATTCATAAAGTCTTGGCCTTGAGCCAAAGAAGGGCTAACTAGCGGATCATGTTGACAGCTGAGAGGCAGTGTGGTACAGGGAATGTAGCCTCACACATATAGATAGCCAATGTTTACCGTGTGATTCAAGTCCATGTTGCAGATGACACTATGATCTAAATAGTTATTTCTCTCCGCCGTATACCCCTACAATAGATAGTGGCCATTCAAGGTAGCGGTGCCATTGGCTCTCCAAATTCTGTCGACATTGCTCCAAGATCCTTGCCGCAGCCCCTTCCATAAACCAGAAAGAATCGAGCATTTTCAACATGACACAGTAATGAGCTAGAACTATAAGGGCCTTTGGCTTCCTTTCACTGACCAAAGTGATGTATTTTTGGGGAACCTGCACTGCCCAGGAATACGTAAGTGTTTTAACAGAGATGGTCTGCCCAGGAGTAGAAGCCATAGCAAGCAGTCGTCGGAGGCTATTGAGAGCTGCGCAACAGAGGTTGCTCTCTTCAGAGCAATCCGCGAGTAGCAGATACAAAAGCTGGACGAGGTAACTATCATTGGGATTTTGGCTAAAGTCGGGGTTTTCATCCAGCGGCCTTTCCATACAGAAGCTGAGTGGGCCATTGGAGAGCCACTTCTCGGCATAACCATGCATTGAAAAAGCACCTCGAAGAAGGCCAATGATCTCCGATGATGTTCCTGTGGCGGGTGAAAACATTAGGCCCCGCCGAGACTGCGGACTGGCAAAGGAGTATTTTATGACAAGATGGCCACAGGCGTACAGAGCATGGCTGCTGCTCTCTGTAACACTAGCTAGAGCTGAACGGAACAGCGGAAGAGCAAGGCTATGGTGATGCGCAGCCCGCCTTTCGTGTTGTTCTATTTCGGTTGGATGTAGGTAGGCCATATGGAGAGAAGTCAACGCCAGCATAGCGTGCCTAGGATTGGTACATTTAGTAAATACCAGTATTATAGCTAATCAAGTGGGACGAGGCAATTCACATTAGATATCTGTGGTTCACGGCCATGGCGGGTATGCATTCTCGCATAGCTCGTTGCAGGGCTGCATTTGGTGCCAATGTTTCGGCCGTGCAGATGTTCCAGTGGTGCATGAGCTTAAAGTCTGAAAATGAGAAGGGGGAGATATCTGGGGATCCGGGCTTCAAACCCCCAGATGTATCGATAGTTGTCGAGTAACTACAATCTAGTGAATGTCTAATGCAGCCACTGCATATCGGCTTTAATTCGTCGCACTGCGGGCGGTCCTTCTTAGCCATGTATAGCAAACACTTGGTGTCTGGACAATCATACCTTAACGCGGCGCCGCTTACACGAGTCACATCCTGTTCGGACTTTTTTATGTGATACTTTCTTGAATGTCATTTTGGATGCTCCAAAAAACAGTGTACGCGATGTCATTTGCGGCCCAAGGATGGAGTAGAGGGAGAATACAGTTGTGCGAGAAGCGAGAATCACCAAGATCAAATATGTATGGTACGAACAAACGGTAAGCGAGGAACGGAGAGCGAGGGGCGAAGAGCGAGGAACGAGAGCCAATAACCAATGAGCGAGAGCCGAGCATGCGAGAAACTAACTGAAGAGGCTTAATGACCATTATGTCAGCTGTCGATTTAATTAGCTTTAGGCCCGGTTGGTTGAGATTTCGGTGAAAGTTGCTTCATTAGATCGACTGATTGATAACCCCTCAAAGATACAACCTACTGCTTACAACGCGCAGATGATTCAGATGTTTTTTAGTCATTGTGTTATTTTAGCGCTATGATATTATATGCTGCTTCATGAACATAAACCTGTGGCGCTCAAGGTGTATATATATCTATGTCTATCCTCGTTCTAGACTTCGCAGTTAGAAGAATTTCTATAGGACTTCTACAGCGCAACAATAGTATTACTCAAGATTGCCCAAGGTTGCCCACTATGGTCGGCAAGATCCCTGCAACGGCCGACTATATCATCCTTGGCGGTGGCATAGCCGGCTGCGTCCTTGCTTCCCGTCTCAAAGAGGCAGATTCCTCCTTGTCAATCGTATTGATCGAAGCAGGGCAAGATCCTACTGGCCATCCTCTGACAACCGCCCCACTCGCTTGCTTTGCAGCGCACCATTCCGATCTCGACTACGCGTACAGAACCGTGCCGCAGGAGCATCTCGGCGGTCGTCGGTGCTATGCAGCAGCGGCAAAGGTGCTCTCAGGAGGCTCTGCCATCAATTACGGCGCGTGGACTCGCGGCCCAGCCGCCGACTTTGACTGCTGGGCTGATCAAGTTGGCAGTTCTGAATGGAGCTATCGAAGCCTTCTTCCCTACTTTAAGAAGACAGAAGAATACACCCTCAGCCCAGGGGTGGAACCCGAGCAGCATGGAGCCAATGGGCCTATCCATGTGGTGTCTATATCTGACAGCGATCCCATGCGAAAATACCCCCTTCGGAAACCCGTAGAACAGGCGTGGCTTGAGCTTGGAGTGGAAAGAGTTGGGGACGCCAATGGTGGTGAACCGCTAGGACTCGCCGAGATTGTGGAATCTTGGAGGGATGGCAAGCGACAGTGTGCTTCTCAGGCATACAATCTGTCGGGCGTGACAGTACTCTGTTCTACAGTGGTCCACCGCGTGATAATCGAAGATCTATCAGGCGTGAAAACTGCCACAGCGGTAGAATTAGTTGACGGCCAGACCATAGCCGCAGCCAGAGAAATCATACTGTCTTGTGGAGCGTATCGAACGCCCCAGGTATTGATGCTTTCCGGCGTAGGAGCTAAAGAAGATGTTATACGCCACAACATCCCACTGACGGTTGACAGCCCCGAAGTGGGCCGCAACTTTCATGATCATTTAGCAGTGTGTCTTTGGTGGAAGTTACGGCATCCCGAGCAGGGCCTTGCGATGGGGACGCCGGAATGGAATGATCCGGCATATAGCAAAGGGCTTCCATCAGACTGGATGGTCTTCTCGCGTGTTCCCACCGAGATCTTGAGCCAGGCGCTGATTGCCGATGCCGAG
The DNA here is from genome assembly GCF_001481775.2 of Trichoderma gamsii. Taxonomy (NCBI): domain Eukaryota; kingdom Fungi; phylum Ascomycota; class Sordariomycetes; order Hypocreales; family Hypocreaceae; genus Trichoderma; species Trichoderma gamsii. The sequence goes on from NW_020171357.1 coordinate 284,086, forward strand.
CCTACCGGCGGCCACGATCTCTTAAAGCCGGAGCGATGTCACTTGGAAACGCTAGTTGCTTACGCTCCTGCTGGCGCGCATCTGGCGGATGTTGCGATCCCGCTGGACGGAACGCATATGACAACGGCGGTGCTTGGAATGACGCCTACGTCGCGCGGAACAGTCACGATAACCTCGAATGATCCTCAAACACCGCCGCAGATAGACCCAAACTACTACGCAACGGAAGCTGATCGCGTGGCCCTTCGATACGGCATTCGTCAAGCCTTGCGGTTACTCCAGGAAACTAAATCGGGCAGTAACATTGTCGAGAATGAAGTTGCTCCAGATGGATACCCAGGTCTTACTGCTGATTCAACCGATGCAGAAATCGATGCAAGGGTTAGCCGTGTAGGAAACACCTTCTATCATCCCGGAGGCTCTGCATCGATGGGCAAGGTTGTAGACTCCCGGTTACGCGTATACGGTGTCGACAGGCTGCGCGTTGTGGATGCGAGCGTTATTCCAATTCCTATTGCGGCTCATTACCAGGCGGTTGTTTATGCGATTGCTGAGAAGGCTGCGGATATGATTCTAGATCTTACGAAATAGACTATTTTGGGTAGAAGTTGTATGAAGTTTAGACTATCGTTTTCAATGCATTCAATAAGTGCCTCTTCTCTGTTCTCGATTAATCTTTTGAATGAGACGGCGCCAGATTATTTCAAAGTTTATATAATATTGCATGTACCACGGGCATTAATTATGATCTACCATCTAGTGATAAAGCCGATACACGTAATAGTGAATTCTACACTAGGAATTTCGTGATTGCATTGATCCATATTGCTTCAATTGTAGTATAGCAACGCGTGTGAGAAGGTCGTTGATAGTTATTGTCATGAAGGTGGCTCGCAGCTTCGGTAACTGTCTGCTAGCGCATGCCGCGTTCTACTTTTCATATGCGATGTATTGAAACTATATGTAAGTAGACTGAAGTCCCCCAAAAAGGTTTCGAATGCTTTGATGTGTTGATAGAGAACAAAAATGCGATTCAAGGCAAAACATACAGGGCTACCACCAGTATTTCCAGGCGAGGTTTTGGCTCCACCAGCCGAGGCTTGCCGTGAGAGCTTCGATCCCCAAATACCTCCAGTATTACTCGACATGGCGGTGCGGAACATGAACTACCCGGCAGCCGGAGCATGAACTGCGATTTCGAGAGTTTGCAAGAGCAGCTAGAATCGACCATGCGGCGCAGAATCAGTCATCGTTCTGCCATTTCAAATACAATTCCTGTAAAAAACTGGAGATGACAGGCAGCTTTCCTCGGCAGAGGTGGGCCAAAGACTCAAGACGGGCTTTTTTACAGTGGCTTGAACTCCGGGCGGCGGCTCTCTGAACTCGCGCTGCCGGCCTAGTAGCCACTGTTTCGGCGCGGAGTGGATTCCTCGATCCGAGCAAAGCGGCATCGCCGGCCCTCCAGTATCCATAACTTTGTTTGGCGGCAAGGAAAGCCTCGTTTTCGTTTAACATTTGTAATTTCCATGTCGTGGTAGTTTTCAAGAAGCTATATATACAGATGAATCTTCATGATTTCCCAGTAGTATGGCCTCGCTTAGCCAGAGCGGTCTTTCGGCGCAGGTGAGCGACCTGTTGAAGTCAACTCAACTTCTCTTAACAGAACCCACCACTTTTGGAACTATCAAGCCCCTAGCATAACCTTTTGCTCTGGCCGTGTATAAAAAATCCGATCACTTAAGATGAGCTCTTCCGACTCCCACCGAGCCCGCCGTCGAAGGCACCATACGCGAAGCCGCAATGGGTGCCGCGAATGTAAGCAGCGACATATCCGCTGCGACGAACAAAAGCCTTATTGGTGAGCTACTTACATGGCACATGTATGGGGGTCGTACGGCATAGTCTACAGCAGCTTACACTGTTCTGGAACTCTAGTACCAACTGCCTGGTGCATGGACGGGGCTGCCATTATGACGCTGTAGGGCCCAATATGCGGCTCAGAAGCACGCTGTCAAGCGCTACGTCTGATCCTATGGGACTGGATCTATTCGAAGTTTTACCTATCCCTATGCCGTTTGAATCGATGAAACTTCTTCACCATGGTTGGTGCAATCTGGCATATTTGCGAGTTTAAGCACATGAGCTAAACCCATCTTCTCAGGAACCCACTTTCGCCTCTTGACAAGTACAGTTGTGGCTAAAAATCCTAATGCCAGCCTGTGAGTAATGACCCTATACTCTCATGTGCTCTATCACTGACTGTTACTCTCTAGAGCTGGACTTGTCACGCACAATGCAGCCACTTTTAGGTCCTTCTTGCTCATAGCCGGTATACATCATGTCTGGGCCGGTGGTTCGCTCCAAGCAATCGAAGAGACGATGCTTCATCACAAACTCGAAGCAATCCGTATTGTTAATGGCATGATTGGCGATCCTGTGTTGAGCCAAAGTGATACATGTATATCTGCAATGGTTGGCCTGGCCATGGTTGAGGTGTGTTCTCCAGATAATACGCATAGCTCGACTCCTAACAACGTACATAGGCTGCGTTGGGCGATAAAAAGGCTGCAGAAGCTCATCTAAAAGCTTTGGCCCGGCTATACGATGATCAAAATCCGGAAGAGGACAGGTACAGGCTGTTCGGGCTGATCGAAAGACTTGTTTTGTTGTAAGCCTGTCCGAAAACCACCGAACCTCCATCAGTGCTCGGTCTGACTCGAGTTCTTCAATCTCGCAGGGCAGCCTGCCTAGTTGCAGCATCCAAGGACAGAAACGACAGCGAGTCTCATTATTTTGTCAACGAGCCGCGCGAGAGTCCAAAGCGGTCTCATCATTATACGCGGCCAACACGACCAGTGTTCAGCGCTGTCCCATTCCTTAGCCTCCATCTATCGCCTTTCTACTACGCAACTCCGCCAGACCTGGAAGCTTGCAACGCCGATGCCGAATGTGAGATTATTGCAATAACCTTGCGGCGATTGTCTAGCTTTGGCTCAGATCGGAGTGCTCAAAGTGGCGAGGAAAATAATGCAGCGTCGTCTCGTCAACAAAAGGCTCGAGACACTCTTCGAGAAGACGTAGAATCCTACACTGTCTCGTTGATTTTCAAGCCTGCCAGGCCTACACGAGACAATAGAAGCGACAGCCAAGCTCGGGTGCAAGTCTCAAGACTGAGTTCACAACTTCGGCGAGATGATTTCGAGGATCTCGAGGATGCCGACGACCAATTTGTCACCTTTCTAGAGCACCCCTTTGCTAATCTCCCGCCTGCCATCTTCCCATCCACGTCGCGAGCTTGGGCGTGCGCCGCGTATCTCTACCTTCACTTGGTTGTAGACTACCTCCCGCAGCAGCAAGATCATGCTCAAGAGCCAGTTAATATGGACAAACATCTGTGGCGCTGGCTTATCAGCAGTTTGCGTCAAGATCTTGATCACACAGAAGAAGCGATGCGCATCGGAGCCCAGAGCTCAGAGTTGTGGCTATGGAAAGCCGTGCTTGGCGCTTATGCAATGGCCAAGAATCCTCAAGAGGCATCTGATGAAGCCAGTAGCGGCGATGAGGACGAGAGCGATGACCAAAATAGGGCGAATAGCCCAGGAGGACGATCAAGTGGACGATCGAGCCAAGTGTCTTCTTCCAGCGACATAGCAGACATGCAATGGTTTAATTCAAAGATACGGGCATGGAGCGCCGTGGTTCGCACAACATCATGGGATGGCGCAAAGAAGGCCCTGAGCCGTATCGCATGGCCTGAAAAGTTTTACGATGATGACCGCTTGGCCGAATTGTGGGATGAGGCTATGGAATCAGTAAATCCAGAGTGATGACGTGCGAGAAGTTCTCTGGTTATTGAGAAACTCTGAATTTTTGGACAATGAATACGCTTAAATACCCCGTAAGTAGGTACCTACATTGGGACGGCTTCGAGATTGAGTGTGAATAAGTCCTTAGCCAACATCTGAAAAGGGAACAGCATTGTCAGTCCCATTTTACATTATGAAGTAGTCTTATAGAAACAAAGTCTATAGAAAGATTTCAATTAAATGAACCCCTGTTTCGGTTCTCATAATGGCTTGTCCATCTCTTGCAAACTAAGCCCTGGCAGCTTTCTTCTTGTAGTCGAATATAGCTTTGAGTCCTCCCGGAGCGTCGTACTTATCCAACACCATATCGATGCACTGCTCACCAGTCAGATCAATTTGATACCACAAAGTGATAGAGAATTCTCACCTGCGGACTCGTTGCATTTTGGAATCCATCTTCAGAAAGTATCCTGTCAAGCTCCGCCGCGGTTTGGATTTTGAATGTGGTTGTCGGAACTTCAGGAGAGAATGACTTGAAGAGCCCGCCATAGTCCCAGTCGGGCACATCATTGTAAATAGCGTCCCAGCCCTCAAAGTAGCGCTCGACAGTGTATCTGGTCATTTCAGGTTAGCATTCCCACTCACGGATGTCTTCTCTAAATGAAGGTTTTGTAGATACCCTTTATTATTAAGAATAAACCTACGTCAATGTCAGTATGCAACACTCATTCATGGATAAGTAATTGACGACTCACAAATACGGGACCACGCCGTGACGATTTAATATAGATATTGCCTGTACTGTTAATTGCAAGCTGCCTTCGCCTGTGAGAACAATCACCCTCTTATAACGGCCCAATTCTTTACCCGCAATTGCGGCGCCGATAGCACCGCCAATGGCATAGCCAATGCTACCCCAAACTGCTTGTGTCCAGTAATAGGCGCCTTTGGGAATCTTTGTAGCGACGGCTCCGACTTGAGAAGTTCCTGTCTCCGCGATTACCATATCGCCTGGCTTAACAAAAGAAGATAGGCGCTGTGTAAAAGGGGAGAAGTGTCAGCTGGCTTTACTTTACTTGTCTAGGTATTGTTAAACATACAGGCCAGAGATAGTCTTGCGTGATTATTGACGACGGAATGTCCAACACTTGGTCAAATAGTGGCGCGACAGGCTCAGGAAGCGATCTCTTAGCCAAAATGCTACTCGTTTTAATTGCTTCGGTCAATTTGGGCAAAACCTGTTCATTGTCAGACCCTGCGCTGTTGCGTATATCCCCCACTCTTGACTTACAGAGGTCATTCTTGCTTGAAATTGCTTATTTCCTACCTAGAGCCAATTACTGTTAGTATTCTTGTAGTATTAGAGTTACGTGGCTATACTTTACAGTGATTTGGAACCGTTGAAAGTCAATGATTGTAGAAGATTTGACTTGGTCAGTGAACATTCCGCTGTAGCCAAAGTCAGCACGATATAACAATAAAGACCACGGCGTATGGGCACTAACGTGTTAAAATCGGATGGCATGTGGCCAAGCCAGAGTATACAGTCCGAGTCCTCGACAGCCTTGCTTGTCTGCGGCAAGGAACCAACGCCAGCGTAGCAGCCCGCGAACAGAGGCTCATCTTCTTCAACTACACCCTTGCCCATGATGGTGTTGAAGTGCAAAGATCTGAGAGCTTTGATAAGATCGTTGGCGTGAGGAGCCCAGCTACCTCTGCCTGCACCGCCGTCAACAATCACTATAGGATTCCTAGACGACTCCAATGTTGCCATGATGGCCGCCAAGGTGTGGTCATCTTCAGCGCCAGCCGACAGCGTCATCTTGATTGGAGTTGAATTCAGTGAGGAGACAGGCACCATTGTTTTGACAACATCTTCGGTAATGCCAATACTGACAGGCGTTAGAGAGAAAAGTTGAATCTTAACGGCTTTTTATTAGAAACTTACTATCCAGGCTGAGAGTGAAACATCATGGCTGTTAAAAAGTAAGTGAAATTTCCCATTTTCGAGAGATCCCTGCTGATATGGGCGTACCATTCAAAACTCGATCGATTTCGGCGATGGCATTCTCCGGATTCTTCAAAATCGTAGTTGCGCAAGATAATTCCGAAGAAATTCGAACGTAATGGCTATATTGAGCTTTAGTACATGAGATACAGCGCAGAAAAAGAGATTAAAACTCACTCATAGCTTTTGTCACCAAGAGTATGGTGCAAAATCCGTCCGCTTGACTGAGCTGCAAATGACGGATAGCCGACGATGTGCAAAACAGGAACCATTTCACAGAAAGATCCTCCAATACCACAGAGAGCACTCAATTCGCCGGGCCCAAATGTGGTGACAAGTGCCGCAGCCCCTTTGAGGCGGGCATATCCATCCGCAGCATATGCCCCAACAAGCTCGTTTGGGGTACCGATCCAACGCACACCCGCAGGCTCTACGTGGTTGAGAAGAGCAAGTTCATAGTCTAGATATAGATAATCAGTATCAGATACTAAAGTCTAGCTTGTGGCTCAATGAAAAAAATGTGGCGGTTCTACCTCCAGGAACACCGAAAGCTGTCTCAATGCCTATCTGTTTGAGACGGCGGAAGAGATATTCACCAACTGGAATCTCTGCCATGTTGGTATAACAAAATCTCTTGCTTGAGACTGAAATAATTCCAAGAATTAACGAGGTATTAAGCAAGAAGACTGGTGAAAATGATAAAAAGTCTCTCGAAGCTTTATAGCTTCGACACAAGAAGATGCCAGCGAGTACTCGATTATATAGGATTGTATTACTAGTTCGTGCGTACTATGTCATGTGTATATACCTGCATAGAGATGTCATGACCACCAATTTCTCGGCTATTCGGCCACCTGTGAATGCAAGTAGAGCGAATGGGCTGCGCTATTAGCACACTACGCGTGAAATATACGAGACCAAAGCTGTGATAGTAGGCGCTCAACATACCCACCTTCCGTTAAGGTGTCGACCGTACCTATCACTGCTTCCACTGTATCATGTTGGCAATCGCGCATTGCGGAGTAAATTCTGGAAGCTAGGCGTGACCTATTCGAGCCAATTTGCGCTATGTGATAAGAACCACCACACAGCATTCAGCGCGCATAAGCAGACGAAGGATCCGCATAGACGAACATACGCAGCGTGCATATACGCGTTTCACCACCTATGGAAAGATGCTAATATTTTATCCTAGATATCCGACAATTTATCCACCCACTCACAGAGGCGACTGCTTTTCAGCTTGCCTTTTATTGTTGTAAGTGCCTCTTAGCTAGATGTCAGCTCAAATGAAGCATGTTATTGTGTCGCTGCGCACTTGCTTTACATTCAATCCCTGCAGGCTCGAATTATTATTATGTGATTCCTGCTAAGCTTCCACTATACTTTGTTCAAAAACAAGCCAGCTTAATTTCGCCATGCTCGGCATTAAGTTGACTGTGTGTTGAGATAGGATCGTAGTATATGCTATGTTGGCCGTTTACTCGTATGGCTGTTTGGGAGACCCATGTATCGGCTGCGCGTTAACCATTGGATGGATAAATTGCATTGACACGTTACGCATGAATGCTATAGAAGAAAGGTAATTAGAGATGACAGTAAAATAATTGAGCTTCCTGGCGGCAGAAACAAGCCATCCACCCTCCAAAAAATCCTTCTATTAGTGTCAAAACTATTAGTCTGTATGTATATCATCCTATGCAAGCGCTGAGTCTACAATATTTGGAATTCTCGTGTCATGGCTATCCATGTATGAGAGCTGCTAGCAGCTTTGCATTATGAGAATGTATGGAAGCCCGGATGGCAGGTGCTCTGTATCGAGGAAGACCCCTTCAGAGAATATATAATCCTCGTGTTTGTCAATTCATCTGCTCAAGATCGTCTTTACAAATAGCGCAATTCGCTGCGTCTCGACTCGTATTCTGTACCAGATATATATGCAAACAAAATGGCCGACATCCCATCCCCAAGACGTACTGTCCTCCTCATCCATGGTCTCTGGATGACTCCTCTCTCATGGGAAAATTGGATCCGTCATCTCGAGGCAAAAGGATTTAATGTCTTGGCTCCCGGCTGGCCTGGCGTTGACGACCGGACACCTCAGCAAATCCGTGAGGACCCAAAGCCGATGGCTAATAAGAGCATTGATGAAATCTGCGACCATTATACAGCCATCATCACGCGTCTCTCAGAGCCACCGATAATAGTAGGCCACAGTTTTGGTGGATTGTTTGTTCAGATTCTCCTCTCTCGTGGCCTCGGAGCTGTGGGTATTGCCATCTGCCCTGCCAATCCGGCCGGCGTGTTTGCCCTGCCTCTCAGCACAGTCAAGGCAACGCTGCCAGTTCTTTCCAACCCTTTCGACTTTGAAAGCACAGTCAAGATTACAGAGTCTGAATTTCGCTACTATTTTGGCAATACCATGTCTGAAGAAGAGAGTAAAGCTTTATACGAACGATACGCCATTCCGAGCATTGCACACGTTCTTTGGCAAGGTGCAATAGGTGGTCTTGTACACCCAAAAGGCGTATTGCATGTGGATTTTAACAAAGATGATCGCGCGCCTCTTCTTCTTATTTCTGGATCCAAGGATCACGTTGTGCCACCGCAAACTGTGAAGAAAGAATACAAAGCGTATCAAAAGGGAAGTGGCTTAGTGGAGTACAAAGAATTTCAAGGACGATCGGTAAAACTTTCCTGACCATGTTTGAGTTCATCCACATCTACTTTGAAGATCGCTAACTCCGAGCTACTAGCATGGTATCGTCAGCCAGGAAGGATGGGAAGATGTTTTGGACTATGCTCTCGTATTTGTGGAGAAACACTGGCCTAATGCTTGAGGTACGCGCCGCAACGAGACCAAAAGGGAATTGTTTACTGCTGTCATAAACACTTCTACAATGGTTGATCGAGGAGATAGTGAATTCTTTAGTTCTGAAACGTTTTACTATTATATGCGAATAACGTGGTTGAGTAAAGGTTTAGATTATTTATTGTATCTCCACGTCAACACCGTTCAATGACCGTCAATGATGACGCATCATGATTATGGACTATGATTAAGTTTAACACAATTCCAGATGCTAGATTGGCTACTTCAGCGCGCTAAAAAAAAAAAGGATCAACTTGAGGCGTACTTTGTGATATACTGTTCTTGGCGATTCTGTTTCTGTTTTGAAAGCGCAGCCATGATTCAACTCAACCCATAGAAGCCAAACTAGCGACCGCAATATGTAACGCCAAGCAATGTTCGGAATAGAAGATGCAACTTGTCTCATTAAGTTTAACGATCTATTAAGCCTCTGATGAGGCCTTTTGCGACATCACATAGTAGGCTTAAATTAAGGAATTGAATCTTGGCATCGCAGCGGCCGACCGGAAAATTAATCTGCTTGTAACGATGACAGTCGCAACCAAGCGCCTGGGACCTGATATCAGACCATGCGGCGCTTGTGTTCGTATAAACAGACATGGAAAATGCTCCCACATCCGTGGATATTTCCTTTTCCCCTTCTTCGGCTAAGTTTCATGAAACGTCAATTTTAATGTTTGGTGGCTACTGGTTTTGTTTAATTGGCACGCGTAAACTGGGATCCCGCTGTGGCCATGTCCCCGGCTCTCCTATCTGGCAGGGGGGGCCGCGGAGCTTCAAGGAGTTCATTCGTAACAGCCCTGAAACACAGAAATTGCCAAGCCGTCACCACAACTATCTGCAAAAGTGATATATGAGCTTCATTTAATCCAATGACTATAAATCTACAGCACATTTCCGCATCTAGTTTATTTTCCTTCCCCAGGCAGGAACTCATAAACTCTTTTACACATAATACATTCTAAAGACTTCAACTAGCTCTTCTTAATCTTCTCTTTTTTACCTACACACCAAGTCTTACTCGTCTATTCATCATGCATTTCACCAAATTCTATGTTGCCATTTCATTGATCTCTTCCGCTATCGCACTGCCCATTTCTGGCGCATCAATAGCGAGAAGAGCACTGCAATTCCGCGAATATGCCGATTTTCAGATTTCTGACGGCGAAGCGGGAAACGCCTTAGATGAAGCTAAAGCAAAATTTCCGGTGCGCAAGTTCAATCCCTTAATTATCAGCATCAACAACTAACTTCTTTCAGATTGATACAAGCAACTTGAAAGGTGTCTCCAGCTCAGATCTCGCCATCATCAACGCAGCTCGAGAGACCGCGGAGGCCGCTGAGACAGACGCTTTCAACGATCAGATCAAGGCTGCTAGCGGCTCCGCGGCAACGGCACTTCAGAATGGCAAGATCAAGAACAAGGTTTTGAAGCTGTTCTTGGAGGTGTCAGCCCTTCAGATCCAACAAGCCCAAGGAAAGGACAACCAGGATAAAATCGACGAGGAACAAAAAAAGCTCAACAACAACATTAGTTTGGATGCAAAGGCGGCTGGCCAGACAAGCAAATCAGTTGCCTTTACAGGGGATGTTCAACCGAAGAACTAGTGTGGAGACGGGTATAATTAGAAGTTAATGCTTGAGACTAACGATGCATGTTTGCTGGTCAAGTCATAAATATAATCGTCGTTGATGTCATACTTATGCTTTTTCACTATTGGAAATCGTAGCAATATCATTGTGATGCGCAATAAGTCAATGCCACGATATGAAGCAATTGATAAAAAATTCTATACATGTTTATTAGGTACTATGCTGATCTGATAAGGTATGAGTGGGAGTATCCCCAGTCCGGTCAATAATCTTCTGCTATGTCGCTTTATGCTTGAAATAAGGCGTATTGAAGGAATGAGTAAGACGCAAGGTTAAAGCATACCTTAAAATATACTACAAGGCCTGGTTCCAAAGTCATAGCCTTTAAGCGCTACTTTTATTACCAGGGAAAAAATACTACATATATAAGTCTCTTCACGTACGCATTATTTATGATGGGAAGATTTCATAGTGGAAAGCTTTGCGAAATAACATCATAAAACAATTACGGCCAGCAAAATGCGTTCAATTCAATAGGGTAACATTGATACTTTTAGATGCAGATTCTTACCTACTCAAAGCAGCAGCTGATAAGACAAAAAATATGTCTCCCTTGAGATCTGAAGTGGCACGGATTGATCATTGTAGAACTGACACTCAATGAATGAAACGCGGATGCATGACATTGATAAAATGAGTAATGTTACCTGGGTATTCGTAATATGTTGAATGGGGACAGTTCTTCCAGCCACACCATTATTAGTGTAATGCAAGTAAGCATGCCACCCACCATGGAAAGCTTGAGTAACGGTAGTAAGCCTTATGATAGGACAGTGACACGCATGCACAGCCCATAGCAAATAGTTGAGTACTTTTCTCTTACAGATCCTTTTCCAGTTAGACTATTCCAAGCTGACAATCCTCCTGATCTATAAGATTCTTAGCTGCAGCCTTCTGTCGCTTTCTTGACGCACCAAGCTTTCTCGATAGTGCAAACTAGAGGAGCTGAAAATCACAGTTCAGAAGAGGTAATACTATAGCAATGTGTACAACACGAGATGCCTTTTTATTCGTTATTAAATCGCGCATACGCCAAACGCATTATCAACGAGATATTGTAATAGCACTACAACGGTGGAGTGCATTATTTTACTTTCAGACCCGCCTTCCATCTTATCTCGACGGAAGAAGACTGACACTTGTGAACTTGGCTCACCAAGTAACTGTACAAAAACAATACATAGTCCTAAGCCAGTTATAAGAATGTCGCAATGTAATGTGTATTTCTTACACTTTCACAAAGTTGGGCTGTAACAAGTTCTGCGCCGCCTAATGAGTATGTTGCCCTTTAATCTTGCGTGGAAGTAATACTGCGCCTCCGGTTCTGGGTGGAGAAGCCCAAGAAAATAGTAGCTGATTACTTCGTTGGTGATACAAAACGTAAGTCAAGCTATGGACTTATTGGCTACCATCTGAAACGGGTCGCTTTTGTAGAAATCATGATAAATAAGAAACTTCTATGACTTATATTCTATGTAAGGACCTTGTGAATATACTCATGAGCTAACGAAAATTGGGCTTTTACATGCTGAGGTTTCTACTTCATAGTATATACATCAAGATAGCTGAGGATGTACATTGTTTGACTACTACTAATATTACTCTCGATCAGCCAAGCCCGTGAAACCACACTTTACACATATGTCAGGTTGTCTTACACACAGCAGTCCTCTCAACTGTTACAGCCATGTCTGTTGCAACCTTTGTATTGATTGAGCCTATGAATAATCACCGATTGACAACAGCGGCGTGAGATCTGACGTACAGCTATTGCAAATATCCATACCCTCATCTTGCTTCATATCATCTGGGCGCCGATGACGTCTCAGCCTCTAGAAATGCTGTGTAATTTGCTCATCCGCTCTACATGACTATAATCTGCAGGCTTGTATACGTATATATATAGGTAGACTACAATATCCCCAAGAGATCAGCTTCCAGTGTAATCTTAACATCGCACCATCGTCTATACTATGGGATCTCTCAGTGCTGGAGGAACTTTCATTAGCCAGCTGGGGCTCAGCCCATGGCTTGTCTACTCCGTGGCTGGCTTTGCCTTCTATCTTATACTATGCTCTTCTTTGCGGTTCCAGAGACTCAACTCGATGCGCCGGCGCTTCAACTACCCAGATCGTGAATCATTGTCCCGTATGACGAATGAAGATGCACAAAAGATTGTCCACGCCGTTAGCGTCTATGAGTTTCCCCTCCTTTACGATCTGGCCCTCAAATACGCGATTTTCAAGGTTGGCTTTTGGTACTTCCGATCTCATATACTATATTTACAATTATTAGTCTTATGCAATTGATCAAATTGGCAATCTCTTATATAGAGTCAGTGATCTTTCTCGACCTACGGAAGCTTCTAAACGGTATATGCTATCCAATCACCTCGAACCATGATTTTCAACCTCAATTTGAACTAACGTTCTACCATAGCTATGATGATACTTCGGTGTTACTTACCAGGTAAGACTGTTTGCATGCTACTGGACAAAGAGTCTTGGGCTGATGATGTCTCCAGCTACGTCACTTTCGCCCCGGGGTCGGACACCCTAGCACACAGTATTGCTCGGACAAATTTCATGCACAATCCGTATTTACAGTCCGGTAAGATTAAGAACGAAGATATGTTGTACGTACTCTTTGACAACATGTATGAGCCGGTGCGCTTCATGAAACTTTACGAGTGGCGAGAGCTGTCAGATATGGAGGTGGCAGCATTTGCAACCGTGTGGAGGTATCTTGGCGACATGTTGGAAATTGATTTCAAAGCCGAGCTAGGAAAAGATGAGTGGAAAGATGGTATTGAGTTCTTCGACGATATGGTCATCTGGGCCAAGGATTTCCAAATGAAGCACTTGGAACCCTCACCAAGTATCACTAAACTTGGCGAGACATTGAGAGATTTACTTTTGTCGGCTTATCCTGAGTTTATGCGAGGACCCATGAATAAGATCCTTATGGTTCTCGTAGGCGAGCGTCTGCGCAATGTTTTTGGGTAAGTAGACGGAATACTTCTCTTTACTGGAGCGATATTAACGTGGACACAGTTTTGATGAACCCGGAATGCTGGAGGCATCCTTCACATACACTTTCCTTCTTGTACGAAAATTTGTCCTACGCTATCTCACTCTGCCTCGCATATTCCCCGAGCAGTACATCAGTCAGCCTGATGCCGTGACGGGACGTATTCAACACTATAAGTGGCTCAAGGACCCTTGGTATACGCCTGCTACTTTCTGGTCTCGCTGGGGTCCCGAAGCTTGGTTCCGGCGAGCATTTGGCCTCAAGATTGCTGGAGATGGTGGTGAAGTAATGAGACCAGGAGGCTTTTTATTCGAGGATATTGGGCCACGCAACAAGATGGGTAAAGGAATGGAGGAGACTGCTCAACTAGCAAGAATTGCTCATACAAGAGTGGCTGCTGGAGGCTGTCCTTTTGCACTGCCCAGGAAGTCTTGAGCCAAATCGCGAGAAAATCGACCGTTCAACACTCAGACTAGATTAGATTCATGGGGAGTCATTATCGCAGCTACGTATTTGTTTACATGTCCCTAGGCGAGATAAAACAGCTATTTTATGTTAAATATCAGTTTCACAGAAGAAGCGAAGAAGAAACGATATGTTCTTTAGCCATTGCGAAGAATCCTGTGTATCAACGGCCAAACTGCGACACTGACGAGAAGACTACTACATCAAATTACGAGTCTTGCGTGGCTTTTACAATCTAGTGACATGCAACATATCAATGTCAAAGTTTATCACCTATTTTCTAGTTTATCTTGGTCAAACTGGCTTGCCTGCATTTCCGAATCTAGGTATTCAGGCTCAGCTGCCCCTCCACCTACCGCTCTGAGCGGATTATTAGTAGTATTTGGTGATTACATGTTTTATTAGTAGTACTTACAGGGCTGTAGTAACAGCATTACTACATGCTCACAGCAACCTTGCGCATTGGCGAGCCTGGGCAATCATGATGAGTCACTTGTATTACAGCCTGGACTAAGAAAACCCCATTGGTTGACTGGCTTTGGCGTGACAAGTTAAATCGTCAGTTACTGATGCGAACATGCTTCAGGGTGTCGCAAAAGGCTCCAATTCGCCGGTACTCTTTCCCGTCTGTGTGGGCTTGTACTCCCTCTATCGTAGCTAGAATCCCACAATTATATGTAAAATGAGTTCTCGCTGATTTTCATATGATCTGTGGAGTGATATGTTGCCGGCACGATGCTGGCTAAAAGATGTGCTACAGTGTACGACAGTATTTCGTCGTATATGATTGACGCTACTTAGTGTGTTCGTGCCATATCTTGTGCTTTCACGCGTGAAGCAGTACTCCTTCTTCGTACCATTGTGCACATATTATTCCCATTATGCAATCGATAACAGGTTCCGTTTTTGAGTTGGAATATCATTCTTTGAACTACCAACAACACAGCTTTGATCGGTTTGATCTGGCATATTAACGGAGAGAGTTGTTTGTATAAAAGAATGCCTCATTTCAGAACGAGAGAGAAAAAGCTGAATTATAGAAAAAGTTATTCGCAATACTAATATACATCTAAATAGCTCAGGAAAGACAATTTTTCAATGAACACAGTATAGGCAAGATGAACGCTGGCGGTGTGACGTATTTTATGCGCTCGGGAAACTTACCAAAACATTCCGATGCCGAGGGAGGGGCAAAAGCTTTGAGCCATTGGGTCAGCTTTGGCCAAGCCGGGTCTATTAGTAAGTTGATTATCTAGAGCCTAGAGGAGACTATATCCAAAGCGGAATCCAGTACCCTGGCCACGAGCTTGTCAAAAAGAGGATCTTGAAACGATCGATACGCGCAAGTGAATAATACACACCCGAATGCTGAAATGACCACAATCGCAGTGCCATCCCTTTTTATCTAGTGTATGCGTCTATTATGGTCCTTGACTGCTTGCAAACACCTCTGCCTGGCCAGTAGGGATACTCGGAGTATGAACACCTGTAAAGTCAAATGCTCGCAACTATGGCGTCCTTCCAAATCATTCAGACTCACATTTGTAATCCGCCTGACGGCCTCACCCTCGGCTTCTTTTGGTATATCGGCGGATAAGATCTCTTTTCATTGGTCGACGCCGTCTACCTTAACGTTATTACTGATACTCCGGGCTAGTTTACTGTAGGGGGCTACGTCCATGTATGCTGTATAGCGATACAATATGCCAACAACTAGGCCATTTCGGTTGGCGCTTGACTACCTCTATTCGAACCTTATTGCTGATGCAGCACTACGACCCTATAGGTGGCAAAGTGCATAACATTGCTGCTACTACAGCTTTGCTATAAGACACATTACATAACTGCGCTGAATTACGACGTTGTCTGCTCTTACCCTGGTTTACAAATCCTGAAACATGCCCAAACTGCATTTCTCTTGATCAGTAATCTCAGGTTTACACTTACAACGCTGCCTACTTATCGGATACTTTGGCATGACGGAAATAGAAGGAAAAAGAAAGCCATTAATCACGATTAGTGAACTATGTTAAGTAGGTAGATCACGAAGATATATAAGTGTAGAGCATCTCTCCATGAGAATATCTCCACCAGCAATTCATTCAACAATCATCTAATTAACCCAGCCCAGATTACTATCAAAAGAACTAGACGTGCTCACCATGTCCAAGGTCATTCTCATTTTGGGAGGAGCGGGTGTTCAGAACGCCGCCGTCGCCCGCGAACTGGTTACAAACAAGTCTTTTTCAGTCAAACTTCTGTCTCGAAACATCAAGTCGGAAGAGTGTGTGTCTCTCTCTACCATCCCTCGTATTTCGCTTGTTCAGGGGGACTGCTATGACGAAGACACTCTTGTCTCTGCCTTTGAAGGCGTTGATGCTGTCTTTGTAAACACCAATGGTTTTGCGATTGGCGAGAAAGCTGA
Source organism: Trichoderma gamsii (assembly GCF_001481775.2). Lineage (NCBI taxonomy): Eukaryota > Fungi > Ascomycota > Sordariomycetes > Hypocreales > Hypocreaceae > Trichoderma > Trichoderma gamsii. The sequence goes on from NW_020171357.1 coordinate 300,345, forward strand.
GATATTCTGGGGCATTCGTATGTACGAAATTGCATACTGGGCTGGCGTCAAGCATTTCATCTACAGCTCTCTGCCAGCTGTGTCCAAGAAGTCTGGATACAACCCGAAGTATCGTGTGCCGTTTGTTGATGGCAAGGCCAAGGTCGTCGGTAAGAATGAGACCCCGTTTGTGCGCACAATCGTTTGGGAGTCATGCTGCTAATCAATGACATGTTTCCAGAGTATTTAAGAGCACAGCCTACGGACAAGATGAACTGGAGTGCTATCGAGAGTGGCCCCTATCCCGAGTCTCACCTTGGCACCTGGTATCCCAAGAAAGATGAGGATGGTGTATACGTCTTCCGCATGCCTCTTGAGGCCGATGGTGCTATGGCCATGGTCGGATTAGCCGATTTCGCTTGGTTCGCCCGCTACATGTTTGAGAACCCGAAAGAGTTCGAGGCCGACTTGCTGAGCGTCGGCATCGACCATGTCACCGGCAACACTATTGCGGCTGCCTTTACTGCTGTAACTGGAGAGCCTGCACGATTCGAACCACTGCCTCTATTAGCCGTAGCAAAGACATGGCCAGATACCAAGGTTGGTCTTGCCGGATCTCCGGGCTTTGAAGATCCGACCTTGAAAAACATGGCCGGCCATTTCATTCCATGGTTCACAATCTGGCAAGAGAGCGGCGGCAACAAAGGTCTGTGGACTAAGGACTACAAGCGCCTGGACAAGATTTATCCGGGCCGTATGAAGACTATTGAGGAGTGGATGCGGTCGGTGGGCTACTCGACTGAGGAGTATGCCAACCAGACCAAGACTGCGATTTTCGGCTGATCGATCGCGCACAAGGCTGTTATTGAGAAAGAGTGAATTCCAAATGCTTTTTTGAGGGTGAATATTATATAGTTTTGCGCATATAGAGAATGACAGAAACTGTACTTGCATCATTGTTTCGTTTCACATACTGCTCTTCAGTCGTCATCTGTATTTTCCGATATGATAACAATAGGTGCATCGTTAACATGTATCTTGTGTTCGACATTCAAGTGGACTCACCAAGAGCCTATCTATGGGCTAAGGCATTATGAACTGCATGTGGGCAGAATATTATTATGCTTGATAACGATTATACTCACGCACATTACGAATGCAGTTGGAAACGTAAGCTAGTGTTTCTGGACCTTGAAAATACTACCTAATGCTACCCGCGTGCTTTAACATTACAATTGCAATGGAATTGCATGATTGTGGTTGTTTTATAAGTGAGTTTAAAATAAAAAGACTATCTTTATATAAGATTTCTGTAAATACGCTGTTCCTAGCTCTCAGGTTCATCCAAGCTATTTTGATAGCGCAATTTGCTGCTCAACAAAGGCGCGGATAGTTTCCTCCATAGGTGTCCATTTCACTCCAAGCAATTTATCGGTTGTAGTCATATCCATAGTCATTGTAGGTTCCTCCTGGGGCGCAAACTTAACATCCAAAGCCGGATAGCTGGACTTGACAAAGTTTGCAAACTGTTTCCATGTATAGAGAGGGCCAGTAATTGGCAACTCGGTTCCGGAGGGAACATCAGCATCGATAATCCGCGCCAGCGCGCGTGAAACATCGCGAATATCCACCATCATGTAAGGCGTCATGGGTGGTCCATCGGATTGCAAAGTCATCCACATGAGGAAGTTGACTCCGCTGAGATCGCTTGCTGATTTCTGAACCAGACTTGGTCCAAATACTTGGGATGGATGAACGCTCACAACCTTGAAGCTAGGCTTCTCTTTGTTGATCCAATCGCGGTAGGCTTGGTGACCAACAATCTTGCCTGTCTGGTACTTGAGAAATTGGCCTGGTAGTCCTTCGGGGAAGTCCATTTTCAGATCGACAGGGAAAGATTCGTTCGTATTAGCTATTTTTCATTAGTCAACTGTTTTCGATTCCAAATCGCTTGGGAAAGCATACCCTTGATATGAAACGACTTTTGCATCACAGCATCAAGCGGCATGAGAGACACAAAAGAGGAAACAATGGCAACTTTCTGAATGCTGGCTTCCTTCTTTGCAGATTCCAGGATTGACAAAGTTCCGTTAACCGCCGGATTGACGAAATCGTTTTCGAGATCCGCGCCTTTATCCACCATTGCTCCGGCCAAGTGGAAGACATAGCTGACACCCTTCAAAGCGTTTTGGTACGCGGATGCTTGTGACATATCAGGCACAACGGCAAACTCAATTCTGTCTGAAGAAGAAGGATATAGGTCCTTAATCGCCTGGCCTTTCTCCTCGCTTCTTACAGCAGCGCGCACACGGTGGCCGGCCTTGAGGACATCTCCGATTAGGTGAGTTCCAATGTAGCCAGAGGCTCCGGTGATGAACACAAGGCTGTCGGACATGGTGCTATGTGATCGGCTTCGAAGTTTGAATGGAAGATGCGATAGAAGTTTTTTAAAGGTCATGTTGAATGGAGTGAATCTTTGGACGAACGAGTAGGGTTTTTATACCAAAATGTTTGTGTAAGTCAAGCCATCTCTTTATAGAGAAGTAGCTCTAGCTTGTAGTGGCACATTTCAATGCCTTCTTCCTTTGTTGGCACATGAACGACAATGTTAAACAGGCAAGTAATTCCGGATTTTTCATCAACGGCTTCGTATGTACAGGGTTGTTCACGCAATTGCTCACGTACAGATTATTATTGAATCTCTGTCTTCCTACTACTTGCCTCTATAGTCCGTGAGGCTTTGACGGGCTTCAAGCCGGATTAGTGATCCCGCGAATAGGGTCGGAGATACAATAGGACAAGGAGATTTGAAGGGCAAGTCTTCCCGGAAGCGCTACCGTAGGCATTTTATTGGTGATTCGACATAGAATAGCGGGCCCCGTTATGTGCGCTTCACCCGGCCAAGCCACCTTTTGCGGGCAACTCCATCCGTGCCAACAAATCTTTTGGCGTACCACTGGCCGTATCTTTGTCTATAAACTAAGCATTTTGCTGCTTCCTCAATCTTTGAGCTCTTTCTAGCGCCCTGCATTGTGTTTTGTTCTCTAAAATGGTGATATGGGGCCCATGCTAGTCTTGACAGTAATCATCTAGGAACCAATCACTTATTGGCAAAGATCATGCGAAACACAGTACATAAATATAATATATAGAGCTACTTTTACCAAGCAAAGCTCTCTTCATAATAATCGATGTGGTGGTTTCCCCCCTTTAGTGCATCAACCACTGCCAGTCGTGAATCATCTGCTAGTTTCGCGGGCCCGCATGCCACGACAGCCATGCTACCGTTTTGAGTATCTTTTGCTGCAGTCGTAATGACCGAGCCAATGTCAGGTCGGCCAACATGTTGCTGCACTCGGCTTGGCAAACTATCAGTGGCGAAACTCTCGAGCTGAGAAGACATATAAAGTTGCAGAGATAGTCTGCCCGTGTCTATAGCAGCCGTGACTTCTGTGGATAAAATATATGAGGATATAACATCCTTTGCAAATGCAGATTCTCTGACCGCCCAGTGTAGATCGATTTTGGTCGGCGTTGTCATTTTTCTGCAGAGAGAGGTCAGGTATGATAGTGCAACGACAACCCCCGATCCTCCAGCGATGAAAATGACACGGTGATACTCGTCTAATCGTTGTGTATGTCCGTATGGCCCATCCACTAGTATTCTAAGAGGCTTAGGATTCGCCTCTTCGTCAGCCGACATGTCTCTGAGGCGCATTGTGAATCCATCATATGGTCTGATGAGAAATGCCATATGCTCTTTTCTTGCTTCCAATGCTGTATACTGAGAATGCGTCTCTGGGGTAGCCACCGGGGAACCCAAAAGCGGTAGACTTTCCTCTGAGCCCTCCATCTTTTGCGGCATTTGGTCTGATACTAAAGCGACCGTGAAAGGGTGACTCTCCCAAGAATTCGAGTCGTCTAATATTGATAGGAAAAAATAGTTCCCCGCCTGAGGCTTATATAATGATGTATCGGTGGGAACAGTTAGGCGGATGATATTTGCAGAGGCATTGTAGCTTGCCAACGCAGTAGTTGACCATTGTCCAGGATTAAAGATGATGATTCGTAAAAGCCTCATCATTCGATCGAAAACCCAAATGATTGCTGGGACCCAAAATAATGCATCATATTCTCCGTTAAATATTGAAACGTGTCTGTTATTGCGTTAGCGTTCTCGTATTAACTATCCCATAGGAAAGGCGCGATCCTACCCAAACATTGTTAACAGGATCAGGATGGATAGCCCGATGTGGATGACTAGAAAGGCCTCGTAAAACCGGCGTCTTATCCAATACATGGAAAGTATTAACAGCGCGCACATAAAAATAGTGGCCTTTCCGTGACTTTAGCGAAATTCTTTAGAAGGATGGCATGTAGAGTCTTACCAGTTGGCCAGCGTTCCAAAACCACATAGTGAACCACCATGCGTAATAGCTTAATCCTCCATCTAAGGCCGTAATCAATAACTAGATTCGAATAATGTATGCTATTACAGTTATTGACGCGCCAACTTACTCATGAATATTAGAACGGTGTAAAGCACCGAATGGATTATAGCTTCCACAGTCGATATTCGGGCGACCCATCGATGGAAGTTATTATACGTTCCAAAGTCCCAACCAGTAAGCCACAAAGCGACACTGTTTCTCATTCCAAATAGCCATATGAAAGGAAAGTTGGCAAAAGAAATAATTCCAGTGCGATCCGATACGTAACGTAAAATCTGCTTGGTGGGCGTGGAAAAACTGCGCACTAGTTAATATGGCGGTTCAAAAACGCTGTTGGCATGATGTTAGACGTACTAGAGGCTTTCGTCAATAACTCTATAACCATGAATGTTGAAGATGATATTCATCAAAAAGAATATCATGAGAGTAATTGTCTGAACTCGTGGAGGAATTGTAGCCCACCAGACATTCTGAGCACATCTGTACCCAAACGTTGCTGGAATGGTTACATGGCGCTTTAACCACGAACTTGTATGTGAGGGGATCCCAACAGACGTAAAGCGGTTCTGGCTGCAACAAATTCGAGAGATTGCCAGGTACGCTTTGTGTGAAACGCCTAGAAGTGCGACGACAACCCAAAAGACCATCACCCCGATGCTATCAGAGCATTAGCAGAGTTTCTTTGAGATTAGTTGCAAACCGAGTTACCCATAGAGATAATGATGTCTGCGCGCATATTCCGAGGCATCCTGGGGCAAGTTAAATGTTAGTCCATGGACGACAGCGAAACATCGAAAGAGAGCCTTTTCACCAAAGTGTCGAACCAGACGCTAAAGAATTCTGGCGATGGGACAACTGCCTCATTTACAGGGTATGCAGAGCTAAACGAATCATTTTTATGGACTCTTTTTAGGCCTGCTATTTCCTCATTCGTAAAATCTGTCTTGAAGGACGGGATAGAGCTGCCAAACGAATCGTAGCAGGTAGCATTGAGTTGTCGCAAAGCCTGGTCGCGCGTTTCCTTTCCACAGTTGAGGCCAAGACAGAGATACCTTGATGATAAAGAGAGACGACTTTGGCACGCTTGCTGCGGTGTTGATACCGCAGGGCTTACGTCGACAAATCGCAGTGGCTGCAAGGAACTCTCACAACTTTTCATGCATAAGTCAGGTGAGCTTCTGGGCTCGGTGAGTGTAGCAATAGCGACATAAGTGAAGTGTGATAGGTATAGAGCATGTGTACATGCCCTCATTGCGTAAACAAATACGGATGGATTAAACTTGTCGACGGTGGGAAGCGACCTTGTGTAATCTTCAAGATAATCGCGTTGCTGCGTGATTTAGATCGCGTGCTAGAGCCGAGTTTTGCAGGTATCAGCTGATTCGATGGCTCAGCGCCCCTTCGGAGAGACTACTGAGCGCCGAGCCATGATAGTGGATTGCTTATCTGATTGATAAGATCCACTGACAACCGATCATCGGCGGGCTACTAGACACGTTTCAGCTAGTCGTATCATGTTTGTAGTGCTTGTATGAAACTAAACTTCACGTGTAATGAGTGTGTGATGACTGTTTCAGCCAATGCATGTGCTATCAACACCTGAAAAGTAGATAAGCTTAATACGTGCACATGTATCCAGGGCTCAGATACAGGCCGCGATCATCTTCCATCTTTGTATATCCCATCTTGTATGTCAGCGTACTTCTCAAATAATGACACATCCTCTCAATTTGTTTGTGACTAACATGCTTCTTAGCAATATTAAAGCTATATTCTTCCTACCTTGGACTAAAGCATGTGTATGGTGAATCGCAAAATTGACATCTAGTGTCTGCTCTCGAAAGCCCAGGGCATTTTCGTAGTCTGACCACGAAACGAGAGGTTTACGATTCTTTCTACAACGTCATCCATCGGGTGATTAGAGGCGTAGCAGACGGCACGGACAGTGTCTCTATGAACAACCTTTTCCGCACCATATCCGTGAGTACACTTCCGTTTGATCGGACAAAGAACAACACCTCAAAGACCTTCTGAACATGAGTGACCCATATTTCATTGCATCTACTCAAGCAGAGGTTAACTAGACTACTGCTGACTAGCTTCTACCCTAACCTTCAGCCATAATCTGGGGTAACGCTCGTTCAATTTAATCGTCCTTAGCTAACGCCTACAAAACGTTTACAAGTATGTGTCTTGCAGTTTCCTATTTGGTACAGTTTTCGGGATATAACGAAAGCATGAGAATACTTTGTTTGACAGAAGTCGGTACTCAAGTAAATATGTGCAAGCTTTAAATGGAGGTCGATATTCTTTCTTCGCTGAACTGCCTTACTGATTTAAGTGCTCTCTTTGACGTCTACTTCGTTTCGTATTCATCAAACTCATAATTTTACAGCTTCCAGCGGCTTCTCTTCTTTGTACAGAATCCTGCCGTTGCCGTCGGCTAGTGAAACTTCCCCACGATTAATCCCTGTCAATCACCACGGCGCCGAGATCAGTGCAGCCTAGCTCAGAAGACCCTACTTCCCATTCTCGCTTCGTGTTTAAACTAGCATTGGATTAGCAGATGGTTTGCGAGGCTTCTGTCCCACGCAGCGGCGGATTAAACAGCGTTCATCGTATAGCTCGTAGTTGCTGGTATCCGACGGCTTTAATGAGTAAAAACCCTACGGGCCGGGTAAACACCCTTCACGATGCGGCACCTTGAAGAACTCGACAAACTTTTCATGTGCCCGTCGTCAGAGTAAACCATATTGTGCTACAGAGATCGCTTGCAGGCATATCGGCTCATATCCCCCGCACTATGCAAAGCCCGTGATGCATGCCGATGGATGATGCCTGAGTTCCCAGTGACAGCTATTTAAGAAGCCAGAATAGCCCAAGTTGTCATTTCAGGAACTTGCAGATGTTTGACAATCATCAACGTTGAAGATAGAGTTACTGGACCACAATGCTTCTAGCTGGGCTCATCGCCGCCGCAGCCTGCGCCCAAGGCGCAACGGCAAGACGGCTGTGGGCAACTGAACCGGCCGATCCAGCCAATATCATCATGACCGCTTATCCATTAGGAAATGGAAAGCTTGGAGGTGAACACATTATCCATTTTAGGTGACTACCAGTGAATGAACTGCAGCTGACGACGCTTTAGCTATGCCACTTGGGTTAGTCGGAGAAGATATCGTGGTCTTGAACGAGCACAGTCTTTGGTCCGGAGGGCCTTTCCAAAGTCCCGTAAGCGATTAGCTATTTTCTATCTTTGGCTATTATGCCCAGCAAATCTGATATATTTGACGCAGGATTACATTGGCGGCAATCCACCCGGCCCAGTCTACACAGCTCTTCCAGGCATCAGAGACACAATTTGGCAAACTCAAATTAACAATGGTACGCAACAGCAAGCTCAATCGGTTCTATTCTCCGTTACCTAACAACGCGATACTCGAGCAGATATTAGCCCCTTGTATGGTGATCCGACAAATTACTATTACGGCAACTATGAAACTCTTGGCAATCTCACAGTCAAAATTGCCGGCTTGAGTCAATACAGCTCTTACAACAGAGCGCTAGATCTCGAGACAGGCATACATCAAACCACATTTCGATCCAATGGCGCAAGTTTTACCATGTATGCGCCGGTAGTTGCTGAACGAAGCATCTTCTAAGATGACATTCTCTTTATGACTAACACCTAATTTAGAACGACGTTTTGTACATTTCCCGGCCAAGTTTGCGTTTATAACGTTCAATCCACCAAGCCGCTGCCAGAGATTACCATTGGTCTACAAGACAACGTTCGAAGCAGCCCAGCGTCCAACTTTTCTTGCGATACTAATGGAGTACATCTGAGAGGACAAACTCAACAAGACATCGGCATGATTTTTGATACTCGCGTCCAAGTTATTAATCGACCCAAGGCAGCGACATGCACAGCGTCCCATGAACTTGCCATTCCTGCAGACAGCAAGACCAAGTCAGTCACCGTGATATACGCTGCTGGAACGGATTACGATCAGAAAAAGGGAACCAAAGCAAGCAATTATTCTTTCAAGGGAGTTGACCCAGCGGCAGCTGTATTATCGACTATTCAAGCGGCTGCGAAAGAAAGCTATAACAGCTTGTATAACTCTCATGTAAAGGACCATAATGCCTTGTTTAGCCAATTTACTCTGAACCTCCCGGATCCCGAACACTCGGCTTCAATCCCTACCGCAAAGTTGATGGAATATTACGATGATGACATTGGCAATACTTTCATTGAGAATCTTCTTTTTGACTATGGAAGATACCTTTTCATTGGCTCGTGCAGGCCAGGATCTTTGCCTCCCAACTTGCAGGGCATTTGGACGGAATCTCTCACGCCAGCTTGGAGTGCGGACTATCACGTCGACGTCAATGTTCAGATGTGAGTGTAATTATTTTATTTGTTGGCCGAAACTGATCCATATTCTCGTAGGAACCACTGGCATACTGAACAAACCGGACTTGGCGATATCCAAGGGCCGCTATGGGACTTTATCACTGACACATGGGTTCCGCGTGGCACCGAATCAGCAGCGTTGCTGTATGATGCTCCTGGATTTGTTGGATTTAGCAATCTTAACACATTCGGGTTCACTGGGTAAGTCTCATTAACGCATAACGTTTTGTCTCATCGCATGAGCTTGCTGACCAGCTATTAGCCAGATGAACGCTGCTGTGTGGTCCAACTACCCAGCATCTGCCGCCTGGCTGAGTGAGTATATCGAAACAAAAAGCGACCCCCTTATATACCTGTTCACTAACTTATTCCGCCACAGTGCAGAATGTCTGGGATCGATACGACTATGGCCGTGACACCACCTGGTATAAGGCAACTGGGTACCCGCTGATGAAGGCCGTCGCCGAGTACTGGATTCATGAAATGGTTCCAGATCTGTATTCGAAAGATGGAACCCTAGTTGCCGCTCCATGTAACTCACCTGAGCACGGCTGGACGGTAAGACGATATGACTTTAATCACTATCGTATGTTTTTTACTAATTCGAGTAGACCTTTGGCTGCACACACTACCAACAACTAGTATGGGAATTGTTCGATCACATTATTGAGAGCTGGGATGCTACTGGCGATACCAACACTACATTCCTTGAAACCGTCAAAGAAACGCAGGCCAAGCTGTCACCAGGCATTATTATCGGCTGGTATGGTCAAATTCAAGGTATTTACATCTCAGAGTTCTCTGCCTGCTTATCATCGACTTCTGCTTAAAAAAAATCACAGAGTGGAAAATCGGTTGGGATCAGCCCAACGACGAGCACCGTCACCTTTCTCAGCTGGTGGGCTGGTATCCCGGCTACAGTATCGGCACAAACATGTGGAATAAGACTGTGACCGATGCTGTCAATATTACCCTGACAGCGAGAGGTAACGGCACAACTGATTCAAATACCGGCTGGGAGAAGGTTTGGCGCGTTGCATGCTGGGCTCAGCTCAACAATACAGATATCGCGTAAGTATTTGCACCTCATCCAGATTATCCTACTTCCCTAAGCGTCTGCATCGTATTAATCTATTGTCTTAAATAGGTATACATACTTGAAATACGCTATTGGCATGAATTATGCGGACAACGGCTTCTCTGTATACACCACTGGCAGCTGGCCATATGAACTCGCAGCACCGTTCCAGATTGACGCCAATTTCGGCTACACTGCCGCGGTCTTGGCCATGCTGATCACCGATCTCCCTGTGCCATCTGCCTCCAAAGCTGTTCACACAGTCATTTTGGGCCCGGCTATTCCGTCAGAATGGGCAAATGGCTCAGTTACGGGTATGCGCATCAGAGGTGGAGGATCTGTGGACTTTTCGTGGGATAAGAATGGCCTTGCGACCCATGCGACGCTTCATAACCATAAGGCATCGATTAAAATTGTCGATGTAAATGGTAAAGTGTTGCTTCACCAGTAGAGAAGGAAGAAAGAACTCATCTGAATCTAATAAAACAAATTCCCACCTAGATTGCTTGGCCTTGGCGCAATGAGATTATGACATCAATTTTAAATTCTCAAGACTTGGTGATGATTCCACTTGAGGACTCAAGCAACGCGGGCACGACATGCTTTGACAGTTTGACAGATGTGCTTATGGAGGCGGGAACGTGTTAGTCTAGCAAGTTCCCTTTTAGGCTTCAGACTGCCGTAAGAATTGAACTTGTGTTGAGTATGTTGTGGCTTAGAAGTGCCGCAAAGTTACGCTAGAATGTCTCTTACCTATAAGTGATGGCGCGTATACATTTTATTACAAACGATCAACTTCAATCTTCATCCACATCATATCATATAAACTTTGCCTTCATGCAGCTTATCCATTCGCTTCAGCTCCTATTAGCCAACTAATCTTCCAGGACGTGCAAATCCCCATCTCATCACCCTTTCGCTGTGGCGCAGTCTAGCAGCAAGTGGAGTATGCCGCAATGGCTTTCGGCAACCTGTTTCTTCCACTGCTGCTAACTGTTATCCGCCGGTAAGCTCGATTTGTGCATGAATAGGGCGTTGCTCCAGCGCCGGCAACCAGATCCGACAACAAAGAATGGGCAGCCAATCGATTGCCTCAACCGGCGAATCCCTCGCAGCCCTACCCACATGTGAGCGTAAACGTAAATCTGTCAATCTCTTGGAATAGGAGATCTTCTTCTCCCTGAGACTACAAGTACATGGCCCGACGGCTAGTTTTCCGAGCGAATTCTCGCCATTTTCCGTCGACGGCTAAATCGCTGCTCTCAGTCGCCGCCACTCTCTCTTCAACACTGGACTTTTGGCTCTACAGTATCCCCGTCGGATTCGGCGCCGCGGCCCCGGGCTTGGCATTCACGGGCAGACAGTCGGGCGTCGCTTCGGATATTTTGCCATCCATCGCCTGGCCTGATTCCGCATCTAGCATAGCCATCGCCGAGAGAGCGCCGGATATTGTTGTTGGGCAGGCTGAGCGGAAAAGGGCGCCATTGGCAGATGCCAGTATCGCCGAGCTGAGATTGAGATTGAGATGCCTCTCCATCTGCAGGTGCCGCCGCCCACAGATCCGGCCTATCGCCGATCGCCGTCACCGCCTCCATCGCCGTCAAAGGCTCTTCAGACGTACTGCGACAAGTATGTTGTAGTCTATGACTTTAGCGATATAGGTGCGTTTCCAATTAATTCATCCATTGATCTCATATCGTGTGTAGTTTGCAGAATTAACTGTGAAAATAGATTACGATACGGCCACAAAAGAGTTCATTACGCTGCTCCAGAATCTGGAAGACACGGGCCTTCACGTTGAAGTAAGACCAGGCTATGAGCAATCCATCCTGCTATTTGTCAAAGCACCAATCGAGCTTCTTGGAAACAGAGTCTACAAGCTGAGGTATGAACATTTACATGCATACATAAAAACTTTGACCTCTCAAGAAAAGACAAAGACAGGAGTAACTAATGCAATGTGGCATAGAGTAAGAGATTGGCTCTATGGCATCACCCAAACGCGGCCACCAGGCAACAAAGACACCATTGTGTCTGCATGGTATGAAGCCGAAGATATCCTGTCCATGAACCATTTGGTTTGTTGGCCAAAGTCCATGGGCGGAGCAGGCATCACTCCCAACCATGGCCAATGGAAGAATGTCAAGTCAACATTTCCCATGCACAATGAGAAAGTCAACCAAGCGTTTCTCCGGCATCTGGGCAAGAAGCTGCTCCTCGGGACCGAGGACCTTGACAAGATACGGGACCTCTTTGGTTCAAAGGTATGCCACTGTCCCTGACGTATGGCTGTTTCCCCCGTCAATAACATGTAATGTCTTTCAGGTTGCCTTCTACTTTGCGTTTGGCCAGTCATACTCGGCCTTTCTCCTGTTTCCGGCTGTTACCGGGCTTATCGCTTGGCTATGGCTGCCCAACTACTCCCTTGTCTATACAATTCTGACCGTTATCTGGTGCACTGTGTTTCTGGAGTACTGGAAAGTCCGTGAAGTCGATTTGAGTATTCGTTGGAAAGTGAGAGGGGTCAGCAAAACGAAGATGAACCGGCCAGAATACAAGTATGAGCGAGTCGTTGTCGATCAGTATGGCCGGACTATTCACTACACTCCGAAATGGAAGCAGATTGCGCGACAGCTTCTTCAGGTACCCTTCATGGCTGTCTCAACCGCGGCACTGGCGTTGATGATCAGCTCGGTATTTGCAGTTGAGATTCTAATATCTGATTCATACGACGGGCCAAACAGCTTCTATCTTGTGAGTGGCCTTTCAAGCAGTAGTTTTGGATGGGATTTTGCTATTCATGTTCCATGTGTACTGATATGATCTGCAGGAATATATACCCACTATACTACTAGCGGTTTTGATCCCCTACATCAGCTCCTACCTCGAAGGCGTTGCGAAATGGTTGACAAATTTTGAGAACCACCGAACAGCAGACAACTTCGAAATGTCACTCACGCAAAAGACGTTTGTCCTCAGCATCATCACCAACTATCTGCCCATCTTTCTGACGGCATTCGTCTACGTTCCCTTTGGCGATCAAATATTCCCTTGGATCGAAGGCCACATCGTTCAATTCGCACCTAGCATCGGCAATCGTCTCACCGAGTTACCCTTCCGACTAGACGCTGACCGTTTGCGCCACGAAGTCATCACATTGACTGTTACCGGCCAGCTTTCCAGCTTCTTCGAAGAAAACATATTGCCCTTGATCAAATACAAGATGAGTAGCCTGTACCGCGAATATCGTCGCGCTTATACAAAAGACACCATCCTGGTATCCATGGTCACGGACGATGCGGACGAGACCTTATTCTTGGAGCAACGCCGCAATGAGGCCACGTTGGAGCCATATAATGTCCAGGACGACATTGCAGAGCTGGTTCTTCAGTTTGGATATCTGGCGCTCTTTTCGCCTGCCTGGCCACTCATTCCTCTTGGCTTCCTCATCAACAACTGGGTCGAACTTCGGTCGGATTTTGCAAAAATATGCATTGAGCATCAAAGACCAGCGCCGCATCGAGCTGAAGGCATCGGTCCATGGATTGCCTCGTTGGAAGTTCTCGTCTGGCTGGGAAGCATCTCTTCCGCTGCGATTGTTCACCTGTTCAGCTCCGACAGCCTGTTAGGCGGGGGTTGGTCCACACTGCCATTAACCATTTTTGTCAGCGAGCATATTCTTTTGGCGATCACAACGATTACTAGGGTCATCTTTTTGCGTTTTGGCTCGGAACAAATCCGCAAGGAGAGAAGCGAGCAGTATGCCAGGCGACTGGCTATTCTGGAGGAGATTGAAGAGCACAAACGTGAGGGAGAGCACATTGATGTCAGGGAGCGACAACGGAGAAGATCGTTGTTGGTCTCTGGCAATGAGAGCTTCTGGACAAAACAGGCTTCAGATGGAGCGAGTGCAGCAGCTGGAGTGAAGCTGATAAGATTGGCGAGAGAGTGGGAGGAGTCTCAGGAGCTTAAGAAGAAGCAATAGAGACGTGGCTGTCTGTGGCCGTGCCAAGAGATGAATTGCATAGCGATCTGGGTGATGGCTAATACAGCCTGCTCATAACACCAAGTTGTAAGATCTTTTCCCTTTTTCTTGTTGTTCTTCTATTACTCTTTTCTTGTTCGTGAAGCCAGCGGAGATGTGTAAGTTTAGGTGCGCTTGTTTGTAAGTCGGCGAATTCCCTATGTATAAAATCACCGTCCTTTTGCAGCCGTAAAGGGTTATTCTCAGTTGTTCGCCGAGCACTGGTAATCTTATCACATTACAAACAATTTTTGTCCTTGATTCATGACTCCGCAATGCAATTTATCGGTTCTCGTCGGCATTTCGGCGCCCGCCGTGCTCCGCAAATGAAAGGAACTCCATTTTGATTTTTAGTGTACATATTCACGTTTAAGCTTGAAATTTGGCGTAAAGCCAGCCTCTACCCGTTAAAATCATATGCCAATTGCAAACTACCTGCTATCTCTACTCTTCAATTTCCTCGCTTCATCAAATCTCAACATCAAAATAGACCCTTGTACACATAAAGAAGCCGAAAATGTTGCGTTGGGGCATTCTGGGCACCAGCTTCATCTCCCACACAGTGGTCAAAGCCATCATCGATAGCCCTGGTTCACGCATCACAGCCGTCTTTGGACGCAACGAGGTTCGTCTCGAAGAGTTTGCCGCAAAGTATAACATCGCCACCAAGTATCAAGACTTGGAAGCCCTGCTCGACGATGCTGAAGTCGACGTCGTCTACGTAGGCCTGCCCAGCCACATGCACTCTGCCGCAGTGATTGCCGCTGCGAAGAGGGGTAAGGCCATTCTCTCAGAAAAGTCTCTTGCAACGACCATGGACGACTCTCATGCCATGATGGCGGCTGTCAAAGAGGCAAATGTCTTCTTCCTCGAGGGCCTGATGTATCTCTGCCATCCTTTGATGGAGAAGATTGCCTCCATTGTGCAATCTGGCGTTTTGGGCACAGTCAAGGGCATGTCCGGCTACTACGCCGCCAACATCTGGAAGAAGGCCAATCCACTGGGAATGGGCACCATTTACAATTTGGGCTGCTACCCTGTTTCTCTGGTGCATTTCATCATGGAGACTGCGTTTGGACCTGAAGCGTTTGCAAAGCGGCAAATTACTGGGCTGGGCAACGTTTCCACTGACGGCACCTTGCATGTTCGAGATGCCTCTCTTAATGTCCGATTCGACAACGGAGTTTTGGCCACCATTCAATCCACTGACAGCTTCGGAAACGACTTTGGCTTTTCCATCCAGGGCGACAAGGGCGTGCTGCGATTTAGGACAAACCCTTGGCTGCCGCTGGCTGGCGATAACATCATTGAGATCAAGACCTATGGCGGGTCCACGGAGGAAATCGTTGTTAGCGCTCAATTGGACGCTTTTGGACATCAGGTTAAGCGTGTGGAAGACTGCATTGCTCAGGGCGTCAAAGAAGCCCCGCGGCCATCACCCAGCTGGACAAATTCTGTTGAAATCATGGGGCTGCTGACAGATTGGGAGACGGACATTAAAGAGCGACACTCCAATTAGGTGGATCAGGTCACACGAATAGAATTATAAACAATATACACTTTAATGTTATTATGAGTAGCCCAATTATAACATCTTCAAATCGCAAAGCCTCCAGAGGACACCTGCCTTGGCTCTCCTGCTGCCTCAAACGTTCCGTTGGGGAGCAATCTCACAGCTTGTGCTGTACTTTGTCCCGGCGCAACCCACGTAATATTGTGGCCAAGTGACTTCATGAACGCCACAGTCTGGTTATCATATGCGTATTCAAAAGTTGCCCGATCGGGAACAAGCTGATCATGCAAACGCGGCTGGGCCAGCGCCTCAGCAGTTGTCATATTGCCATCAATGACATGAACCGTGTTCTGGATATTAGCAGTAATGATGCGGCTGCCTCCAGCAGAGCCAAGTGCGAGATAAAGCTTGCCGTCCGCAGTCTCTGCAATGATGGGAGAAATGGATGATAGAGGACGCTTTCCAGGGCGGATATAATTAGCTGGACTGGGTATATAGCCGAAGCTGTTGCTAAGGCCAGGAATGCTAAAGTCGTTCATCTCATCGTTCATGATAACGCCCGTCTCTGGAACGATGACAGTTGATCCAAAGAGTAAGTTGATAGTGGTGGTCATTGAGACGGCCATTCCGCTGGCATCAGCAGCGACAATATGAGATGTTCCCGGAGTCTCGAGAGATTCCAAGCCTTTAGGATCATAGTAAGACACGTTTTGCGTCCGATAATTGGAAATCTTGGAGCGAATCTCAGCTCCAGTTTTGGCGGAAATCATCTCCTTGGTGTATTTGTCTATGCCATCAACAAATGACGGATCTCCAAGCTCAGTGCGCTGGCCGTAGGCAAATCGGATAGCCTCATCCAGCCGGTGTGTCGTCAAATTCACCTGTGAAGGGTCGTTGAATCCATCGAACCCGCCAACAGTATTCAAAGCGCTCAGTGCTACGGCACCACTTGAGGGAGCGTTGGTGCTGGTGAGTTTGTACCCGCGATAGTTGATCTGCAGGGGTTCTCTGATAGCAACAGTATAGTTCTTCAGATCCTCCAGTGTCATGATTCCACCAGCAGCTTTCAATGCGCGAATCGTGGCATTGGCAATAGGCCCGGTGTAAAACGCATCGGCGCCATGTTGAGCAATTGCCTCCAGGGTATCGGCATATCGCCTGCGTGTCATTGTCTCGCCCAGCCTGACGAGGCGTCCCTTGGGAGCAAAGTCAATAGCCCATGCTGGGTCTTCTGTGAGAAAGTTGTTTGGTGACGTCTGCTTGATGGTGCTAATCAAGTCCTCGGTCACCTCAAAACCATTCCTGGCAACCTCAATGGACGGCTTTATTACGTGAGCCCATGGAAGAGCGCCATATCTATCGTGTATGTACTCTGTTCCTCGAAGCTCTCCAGGGACACCACTATGAACAGTAATCAGCAATGTGTTAAAAAGAGAACATCCTGTCGTATTGCCATCTTACCTTGCCATTCCGCCGTATAAGCTGAGATTTTCATCCTTGTTGTACATGTCTTGAGTAGCGGCACCTGGAGCAGTCTCGCGCATGTCGACAAACTCATACGTGCCGTTGCTCAGTCTCATTAGCAAGAAGCCGCCGCCACCAATTCCGCTGTGATACATCCCAATAACACCAACGCAGAAGACGGTACCCACAAGAGCATCGACAGCATTACCACCGTCCTTGAGCAATTGGATACCTATATTACTGCAGACAGTGCTTTGAGAGGCAACAGCTCCTGTCTTGGGAATCTGCACTCCGGGGGGTGTACTGCATGGTGGCGTTGGTGATGTGTTGCCATACGGTAATAACGAGAGCAGGAGGGCAAGCGGCTTGGCCACTGACTTTAAACGGCGATGAGCCATGCTGAAGTACAGATTATGGAAATGGCTGGGCCTGGAGTATCAAGACAGGAAGACCTAGGCTCTCACAGATATAACCCTGGCTCTTCAATGTCTCTGAGAAAAGGATTGAACCACCTTTATATACCTACTTTTTTGCCCATGTCCTCCTATCCACCTTCTCGTCCGTGTGCCACACCGCATTGTTCGCGAATTTGCCGACTAGCTGCTGCGCGAGTTCCCATGTGTAATAGAATAGTGGTTGAGACATTATGGGACTGGCTCTATCGGTAAGTCTTCGCGAGCGCAGGCACCGAAAAACGGAGCTCCAGGTTTGGCGATTTTCTTGCGAGGGAGGAAACAGCAAGGATGGCAGTGATATTAGGAAATGTTGCTCTTACTATACAAGGACAATAGATAAAGGCACTAATCGGCTAGATTACAAGCCGACAACAGGCCTAGAAGAGCCATTGGATCATGACGTCTGGATCATCCATATGCATTCTTATCTCGGCCTTCCTGTCTAAGCTAAAGAGGCCGGATGGCCGGGGTGGTTCACGATTGATTGCTACACATGGCAAATCTACGAACCCCTGGACTCTTTCTCAGATCCCAACAGCCAGTGGTATCGTCTACTGACATGGACAAGGCTGTCATTTTCATACGATCCTGTCGCTATCATAGAGCCCAGCTAAGAGCCGCCTATTTCTTACACTCAGCCTCGTGCCATGCAGTATTTTCTACATACTAAGCCATGGCTTGTCCTCCGTACCCTTGTGCTTGCTTTCCCGCATCTCAGAATTGGCCTACAGAGGGCGCACGTTATTACGGGGCCTTTGCTATGGTATCCCCGCTTTCCCCTCACGTTGAATCAACAGTTGTAAACCCGCTATGCCAAAACAGATTGCTCTTTGTCAAGACATACAGATTGTATTTTCTACCCCATCGTTATCAGCGTTTGTGATGTTGGGGGTTTCAAGATAATGTCTAAGGCGCTAAGCAAATCTGCAATAACCAGCCTCAACCTGGAGACTAAAGTCGGCCGACCGTGGAGAGTAGTCAATTGGAACGGGCTTTATCTTTGAAATGGACTAAAATGGGCAAACAGTCTGAAGTGAAGATCTCAGACTAGGCTAGATATCGCCTAATTTATTCCTACGGTGTAAGTCTCGGCTCACGATGCCGGAGCCGGTGGCTGTTCAGTCTACTCGTATAGTTGCCTCTACTCAAGTAGAAGCATTTATATGTATTTAGGTATAATCGAGAATATTCTATTATTAAGTTTTCTTCATAGCTAATCTCCATAAAAATTGTATTTCAACCATGCCGGATTAAAGCTCCTTCAACGCCTTAAGCACTCTTCCAAGACCCTCACGCAAATATGGCTCCGGGTGAGAAAACACGATTCGAAACCAGCCTGTTTCCTCTGACCCAAACTTTGTTCCAGATGCAAGAAAGATTCTATGCTTGAGAAGTGCCGTGGCTATTGTCTCGTTCAAGCCATCAGTGACGGCATCGGGATGCAGTGACTTGTAAAAACTTCCCAAGTCCACCCACAAGAAGAACGCAGCATGGACGCCGGGTCGGTACCTGATGCCTTGTGATTTAGCCCATGAAACTGCTGATTCGTACTGCTGCGCCAGTCTTCGTTTGTTCTCGGCGATATAATACTCCACCCAGTCATGGTCATCAAGAATGTTTGCCGTGGCGTGTTGTGAGAGAGAGGATGCTGAGCTATAGAGACTAACGGGTATCAACGCATCGTGTAGAGATTGGTTAGCCTGCGATATGACGGCGCCAAGTCTAATGCCATTTGCTCCAAAATCTTTTGACATGCCATAAACAACGTGGACTCGCGATGGTTCGATAATGCCAGCCAGATCAATGCTGAGGCAAGATGTAAAGGGCTCAAACGAAGCGCCAGCATCCACGGTATTTTCCCAGACTGACAAGGCATAAATTTCGTCGCCGATAAAATGGAGCTGGTACTTTTCACAGAGTTTCAAAAGTCCAACAATCGTCTCTCGAGAGTAGCAGCGGCCAAGTGGATTGTGCGGATTACAGAGAACAAGACCAGCTACTTTCGTCCCCTCTGCCTTGGCCTTTAAGAGTGCTTCTTCGTATTTGGCGACAGCGTCGTTACTGAAAGGATCGACGCCATGGAAAGGCACCGAGACGACTTTGGCGCCCGTTCGAGCCGTTAGGTCCTCGATGAAGGTCCCGTAATATGGCTGTCCCAGCAGATATCCCTCTCCTGGATTGGCAAATGCCCACGCAAGATGTTCAACCGCGGCACTGCACCCGTTTGTGATGGATATATGTGCAGGGATAATTGGAATGACAAGTTTGAAGTGTTTATTGAGGAAGCGAGACAGAGATTCGCGGAGACGTTTCGACCCTGCGGAGCCATCTCCATAAGTAAATGCTTCGTTCACCAGAGCCAGATTCTGATGGATGTGTTGGGAGAGAATGTCGTGCATAAGTCTGTTTTCTGCAACGCCCAAGCTGACAATTCCAGAGGGGTTGGTATCTGGATCCCAGAGATCCTTGAGAACTTTCCATATCAAAAGGCTTTCACTGGCCTTTTCTGATGCATGGGCTCGTACTGATAGAGACATGGTGGCTGGCTTTGGCGAGAATGAACTGAGGGGATAGAGTTGAGATGCGAATGCATTGACCGGAGGCTGAGCACCTAGATTGTAAGCAAATTCTCCTCTTAAATATCTAATGAGCATAAATGTGATGCTATCAACAAACAAGATGCTGCCTAGACCTGACGTAAACGATCAGCGGCCTTGATCATGATCCATGGTCGTGATTTTGTTAAGGGCGTAGCGCCCTCTGACAGATGGAGAAACCGTTTTGCTAACAGCGCCCAAGTGCTGCCAATCGAGCTGTTTAACGCCCAAGGCCCAAGCTCTAAACGATAGTGGCGCTACATTTCTACCGCAGGGACTATGCAGATAGATGCATACTGCTGCTTCGAAAACCTGGACCCTATGCGGGGCTGATGGTAAGAGAGACATTATTAGGGCGTAGATATAGTCATAACATCATCATTTGAGCAAGCTTTGATGGCTGTGCTTGTTGGAATTAATTGAATCGAGTTTTAAGAAATGAGTCATTGGGTATTCGCATGAGCAATTACCATCTAAATACTTCGCCGTTATTGCACCTCTTCTGGTATAAGCCCGTTCCGAATCTTTGACTGCCACTTCTGTGCCGATGACGATCGACCCCGCCATGTTTCGGAGTTAGTGCACCAGCTCTTCAAATCAAAACCCGAGTTTTAAGCTCTTGAGTCGTGGTCCTTTCCATGAGATTCGATTAGACCAAGAACAGCAATTGCCCCTCCGGCTTGTGCCTCAGACTTTAGTACCAGAAGTGCTATAAACGCCGGAGCAGAGCGGATTAAAGATTGCCTTATTGGGCAATCGAGAGAACCTCTGCTTCGGCGCCGTGAAGCTGGCTTGGCTTGTCTCCGAATTGCCTGCAAAATCCGCTGTTGGGAAAGGATTTGCCATATGTACATGGAAAATAATGATGACCATTTGTAAACAATCATGAATCTATATATACTGCTGTAGAAGTCAACTCTTTGGCATTTCTTCTAATATCATCACTCAACATACAAAGAGGAAACGAAATTGCCAGCTCAACAAGACATTATTGCAAAGCACCAATACCAAACTTTAAACATTCTTCAACTCTTTTACAACCCAAGCCCCTTCAAAGAAACTTAATTCTCGCAACAATGACCAAAGTTCTTATTCTCGGAGCCACTGGCTATGTCGGCAAGAGGCTCGCCGAAACGCTGGTGCGCAGCGGACAGCACAGAGTATATGGCATTGCTCGTTCCGAGGCCAAGGCCAAGACTCTGGCTCTCGCCGAAGTTATACCCATCATCTGCCCTGATCCGGTAAATGAACCGAAGGCTTATATGGATGCTGTTCGCAATCACCATATCGAAGTCATTGTCGACGTTGCCGGCGCCTATCAAGAAACAGCCAAGTTTCTCAGTCACGCCAAGGAGATCAGCCAAGAACGCTTGGATAGCTACGCCGCTGCGGGTGTCAAAGGCCCTAAACTCGGTTTCATTTACTGTTCAGGCACTTGGGTCCATGGATCCAGCAATACGCCACTGACCGATCTCGATATTGTCGGTCCCACTGCAGTTACCCCTCCAAGAGCTCTCGTTTCATGGAGAGTTGGCCTCGAAAACACCATCTTGTCTGCTTCTGACGTCCTCGATGTTGCCATATTGAGACCAGCATTGATCTATGGCCATGAAAACACCATCTGGACTCCATTTATCCTCCCACTTCTTGAAGCAGCACGGAGTGGTGGCCCAGAATCCGTTAATATTCCTCTAGAGGCCGATTCTAGACCAGCGCTCGTTCATGTAGACGATGTGGCGACTGGCTTCCAGAAGGCTATTGAGAATCTATCACTCATTAGCAACGGTTCTACTTATCCAGTGTTTGATCTACTCACTAGTCAAGAGAGCATGTCGGAGATTTTCGCGGCCATGGCTTCTAGCTGGGGATATAAAGGAAAATGGACGCTGGTTGGAAGCGGAGACGATTTGTTTGCAGAAGCCATGAGCACGACTCTGCGTGGATCATCATCTCGAGCGAAGCAATTGTTGGGCTGGGAGCCTACAAGGACAAACGGTTTTGTTGCAGACATGGATCTTTACGCAGCTGCATTTGCCTCTCAACACTGATGGAATTGTATTTAGATTAGTAAGACCAGATATGGATACTTTATATCTGTTATAGAGCATTGTATGACTGCTAGTTTTATGCTAATCTTTTGCTTAATTTTAGTCTAAGGATGTTAACTAGCTTTAACGTTAGAACTATAGAAATTTTTACAATTCATGAAACAAAACTTGTTGTATCTGAAGGCCTTGAAGCGTATTAACGGAAGATGTAAAGTGTGTTCTTTCTTTAAAGTACTCCGAGCTGTCTAGAGTACATGCAACGTTGTTGACAAAGAGATGGATTTAATATTCTGCATTCGGCATGAGCCATTGATAAACCACCATGAATATCATTATCAACTTCAAAGGATTAAATGTTCGGAAATGTTAAACCCGATAGACACAATAGCGCCGTTAGTGGAAATCCTGTGAATTAGGTGGCATCGAATAATTTCGAGTCTAGCATGTGCTAATGGCACTGATGCATCAGCACAGCTTCTAGACTGCTGTCTTAACTTTGTACACCTCGCTTAGCATGCTGAATAATTTCCAATTGCTATGCATCATTGATTGAGCTTTTTTCTCCTTCGCCTTTGATGTCTGGTGCGGGTTAGCTAAGCCTCCAACATTCACCTGCCGATGTCTGGATCTCAATGTCAGTAAAAGCGCATGAAGCTTATTCGCCAGAATATCCCGTCCCCATGTCAGGCTAATTCCAAGGCCTCCACATCGCTACTAAACGTGCAGACAAAAGATCCACAAGGCGGATTTAGCTCTTATATGGTTCCAGCCTCAAAGCATAGCCGACGTCTTCATGAATGGCTGCTTCTTCCATACATGTAATTGTATGAAATAGCCCACACTCGCTCCCTTACTGACACAATGCTTCTTTCCGGAACTAGAGTAACCTGACAGGTTCATCGTTTGACTGACTCAGACCATGGCAACCGGACCTGGAGATGATGTGGCTGAGAAGCCTCGAGAGAAGTTGAAGAGATCAAGAAATGGTAAGAGCAGCAGTTAAGCCGAGATATAGCACTTACAGGCTCACAAATGTTTCTGCATAGGCTGTATCAACTGCAGAACAAGACGCGTTAAATGCGATGAGAAGCAGCCAGCTTGTGGGAGGTGCTCCTCTCTAGACCTGCCTTGCCACAAGCCTGAGCCTCCAATTCCGCTCAAAATCCGCAGACGTGGGCATGGTCCTGTTAAATCCAGAAACATCCTACGTTGGGAGCCTCCGAGGCTGTTGCCGAATTCATGTACCCAACAAACTACCCCAGACTGCCAACCCGCATCATCCGCCAAGATTACCAATAGCGTATCTATCCGACAAATCGACTCCCCAGCGGATCCCGACATCATTAGCTCCCCTGCAGATATTGCAAATGGCGTTCGCTCATTGGAGATCATTGAGCCTATATCCTGGAGTAGTGATATGGATGGTCTCATTGCATCACCTGGGGAAGAAGTAGCCAACCAGCTGACGACAGCCTCGGTCACGGCGGCCGGGCCAACCAGCCCCCTTCGCCAAGCATTTGATAATAGTTTCAGTCGTATGCTGGATGGCCTTGTCGAGAACCCCCCTTCTCACGAAGAGGGAAATACCTTCTTGACGAAGTCATCATTTCCCACGCAGTCGTTGATTGCAGAGCCCACAGATGCGTACTTCAAGCCTACATGGTTGAATAATCCTGGAATTTCTAGTAGCGGTTCTTTGGATCCTTTGACCCAGCCCTTTTACACGTACACAGAGCCGTTATTTCCGATCAAGTATATGAAAGAGCATTTCAAATTCCAGCAGGCCACAACCTTACTGTCGCCCAAAATGTCCTACGAGCTGGCCGACGCACTCAATCTTAGCCAAATCGAGAGGAAAGCTCTAGATTATTATAGAGGCCACTTTTCATACTTTCGAAGTGTCAAGGGGTTCTTATGGTCAGAGTATTCCATCTATCTTACCGCGGCGACTAACAGCAACATGATACTCCATCTCATCCTGGCAATCTCTCTTCGAGGCCTGGCTAGAGATACACAAGATGCCAATGCCTCGCGACTGAGCTCAGCCCACTTACACAAAGGACTTGTGCTCTTGCATAAGCAGCTGGAAGGACAGAACAGTGAAATCATGGAAGTCATGATATCCTTTTGGTTCTTGGCCTTGTTCACAATGGAGAGTGACTCTGCAATCGGCCGCATCCAACGGCAAGAGCTAAGCAAGAAGGTGTATCAATACTCACGCGCATACCTACTGGATGAGGTCTGCGGTCCACCTAATGCCATCATGGCTACACAGTCTTCTAAAGAAAACAGTGCGGCAAGAATAAGCATGGTGATGAAAATACTTTGTATGATTGCCAACTTGGATGTGCAGCTTAACATCTTTGGCTACGGCGGAGAGCTTTCCGACTTTTGCTATGAGAAGGATCGTATGCGTCACATACAGCAGATGGCTCACAACTATCTAGAGTTGAACCATGGAAGGGAGTATCCATATTGTGAGCTCGCCTACGATATTGAGAGTTCAGAATGCGCCAGCGTGTACCAAGATCAACACAGGCTCTATCATTGGATAAACCAACTGTTTTGGTACGGAGTTGGTGACTATCAAAGCATCGAGAAAGATATAGAAGCACAAGAAGAGGTGAGTAGCAATGTACCTGATCAAGAGGGATGATGCTGGTTTCTAATATGAGTGGTCGATTATAGAAATACCGATCCTTCTTTCGAATCGCTCATCGCGATGGTATGGGGGACGACGACTATTCCCGGCTACGCTTTCAGATCGATGCCGCCGTATGCGAATTCTACGCCATTCGCCTATATCATTTCCGCTGTCAGAGTGAGACACTGCCCGATGAAAAGGTCCAGAACTGGGTCACATCGTATTTACAGATTGCCTATCGACTGCAGCAGTCAAAAGTCCGCTATCACTGGATTGACAAGTCTCTATTTCTGGTAGGGTCTGAAACGCGGGATCCGATACACAGAGACTGGATCCAGCGTCGAATGCTCCGAGAAGACTTGAAGAGGGCATTGAAGTGTGTATGGCAGAAGGAGAAGATGCTTAAACGACGACTCGGCCGTGAAGAGTTTCAGACAATATTGCGTGATGAGGCTGATGTATATGATCCTGCCCCCACTACAATATAGTTTCGGCAGCGTAGTGTATTCTCAGTTACTTTGTTCTCAATCTTGAAACTTTCGTTGTGAAATGTTTCAATGCCGGGTTAGTTATTTCCTTGTGGTTCTAAGGTGACACTAAAGATCCTTACATATCCAGGGAATCTTGTATATAGGCTCATAACAGTAGTAAGTTTATGGTTTATGCAGCTGACTCATTTACCTCTAGAGACAAAATAGTAACTTGCCCAACGTTTCTTAATAACTCGTGGCTCTGAGGCACGATATTCCATGCAAAATTGTTTCGCTTTCAGTGGCAGCCCATTTGACAAGCTTATTTGTTTCCTCGTATGTGCTCTTGATGGCAGTGATGAAATGCTTTGCTGCTCCTCTATCTCCGCTAGAGCAGTATACAACGGCTTTTTGTTCCGCAATCTCTTGGCCCAAACTAGAGAGATCTCGCGAGATGTCCTCAAGTGCCGAGGAGACATCGGTGCCATTTGAGTAAATCAAGCCCGTTTTTGCAGTTGTAGCAAAGCTCAATGAGCCTGGAATATTGATTTGCTTAAATCAAAAGAATCTGGCTTTTCATTAATGCTCTCGGCAAGGTCCTTTTTATATCTAAATATATTCAAGATACCCTCACAAAACACAGGTTCTTTTGTGGCAGAGACTTTGCGGGCATTACACGATGAAATCTGTGTCTGGGTGTTACTATCATATCGTAAATATTTGCTCTCCCGGCTTCTCGGCTTTCTTTCTTCATTATGAGACTGTAATTACAGAGCTCACGCCACGGTAATCTATTCGAATAATCCCTCTCTTGGTTGCTTGCTAAACTTACGTTGGCGCCTTAATCGAGGGCTTCTTCTGTTCGAAGTCGACAGTTCTGACGGCAACGGCGACTTTCGCGGAGAGCTATCCCAATTTTCCCAGTCTTCAACACTAAAGTCTACACCTTTATCGCCGGGAACAGAGGTCCTCCCTTCCATTTTGATTAAAGTATTTGGATCGAGTTCCTGAATAAGAGGTCGCTCAATACTGGGTTCGTACACCGGCGTCGCGTCATTGTCGATCTGACTGGACGCATTGCCTCTTTCCAAGAGGTCGTCAATCGTTTGTACTTGATCTAATTGCCAGGTCCTCTCGTCACCGCTTTTTCGAAGAGCCGGATTCCCTTAAAAAAGATTGATCTTTAGGATCTACTTTGTCTGAGGGTATGGGGTCTCTGTCTGGAGGTATAGGGTCTTTATCTATGTCCCTTGTTGGTTTCTTCTTAGCACCACCAAACCGTTCAGCCATAAGACTAACGTTTCCGCTGATCCCTGTAAACCAAGGCTTCTTAGACTTCTCACTTCCTTGGCTGGATGTTGAGCTTGATCGGATATCCCTCTCTATTGATGATCTGGGGCTAGAAGCAGAGGGATCTTGCTTTACGCCATGCTCTTCTAAAGAAGGCTCTGAACCATTATATATGTTGCCTGGGATTGGTTGTTGCTCCGTTCGGCTGTTTCTTCGCTGAGGCGTAGAAATAGCTGGGTTAACGAAAGGCACATCTTCGATTATCTGGCCTTCTGGAAGCTCTTCTTCTGATTGCGTAGCAGATCCGTGCTTCTCCCATTTATTTGTAAACAGATCCCATGGATTCTCCAATTCATCCTCCAGAGGGGAAGCAGGAGCAGCTGTTGAGGGTACATCTCGAACTTCTGACTCGGGCTCGTCCTCTTCTCCACTTTCATCAACTTCACTATCAGCCTCTTCACACTCTTGCTGATTGTCATTATCTTCGAATTCCCGCATGCTTCGGAGAGGCCACAGTCCCAATTGGTCTTGATGGCGACCAATATGATTTTTGACCAGCTCAGGATATCGTATTTCGGCACTGCAGAGTGGACATTGCGTTTTCTCATATTCAGGCAGCTGTCGACTGTAAGCACCATGCGTTTCAGCATCGGCGGCTTCCGTAACGCTTTTGTGAATACCTTTTACGTGGCTGTCAAATTCTTGCCAGGAATCAAACGTCAGTGAGCAACCGGATATACAAAACCATTTTCTCCGATGGAAAGCAATTTCATGGCTATACCAGTCATGACGACTAGGAAACAGCAGATCGGTGACTTTGCAATCGGCGAAGGTACACACGTAGGGGCGCATGTCAGTAATCACATGTCGCCTACAACCAGCTGTCAATTCATCTTATTGTATATATGGTTCCTTCAATCTCCTGACTTACTTCCATTGTTCTCGATTCTTGGCCTCTATCATCAAGAAGCAGCAGGGGCATTCGAACGGCTTACCACTCTGACCTTCAAGCGGCATTGAGGGCACTCGAGCCATCATATCAGAGCGGAGAGATGACGAATTCGAGACGACGGTTCCAACCTCATCACCATCGCTATACGATAGTCCGATTGGCGAGCTATCGTCCAAAGGTATGTCTGGGAAGAATGGCGTTGCTACAGTGTCTGCGAAGTTGCTCTTTCCCTCCGCGTCGATTCCCTCGCCTACATCCTGGCTAATTTGGGATGATGACTTGTGTCCTAGTTTCTTTCTGTGTTCTTCAGCATATTGAAGAAACCGTCTACGACTGAGGACAGCTTCAAGTAGCCTGTCTTTGAGTATCAGATTTGCGGTAGGAAATAATTCTGTGATGTGATTCTGATCCGTTCGGCGAAAATGCTCAACGTCGATAAGTGGAGCCTTTCTATATCTATCCACCGATGCTGGTGCTCGAATGGCAATAGTAATGCGTTTCAGACAATCAACCACCTTATGCATTAGGGTGATAGGCTTTGAACTCGCTGCTTCATATACCAGAACGTCGAGCGTTCTGTCCTCTGTCGGCGAGCCATCCAGTTTATGGCTCGTAATTCTGGATATGTCTTTTCAGATCAATATCTTTGTCAGTTCTTACTTCTACAGCCTTAAGAAAGATGGATGAAGTGTCACATGTAAATGCTGGATTTCGAATGAAGGGTATGAGTTTAAGGATTTTGAGGTAAATTTGGCTTACATGATGATTCAACAGGTGAGTTCGGCGTGAAGTCATCAAACATGCTGATCAAAATATTAAGAAATCGCAAAATAGCGAGTCGAACATCTGGAGCATCGCGCAAACGCTCGTCAAGAGATGCTGGTCCCGCTCGATGTGCCGCAATGTTGGAATACCATTTTGCAAAGTGTTGGCTCACATCCTTTAGCTCACTTGACTCAGCCAATGCCGAATCGAATAACTTGGAACAACGCAAGACTTCTTCACGTATTGAGACGTCTTCACGTATCATGAGGCTCATCGTGCTACCTTCGTCAGCTCAGTCCAGTGATATGGAGAGGTTAATTGAAGCAAAAAAGAAGAGATAATGGAAATTTCTACCAAATGCGAGCTTAAGCATGAAGTACTCCGCATCTCCAACTTGAATCCTACTACTGAAGGTCATTAGTTGCAATTAAAAGGACAGGATCAGCCCAATATTCCTTTAGGCGCAAGAACCCCTCAGTGCTACATAAGGCTGGCGCATAACCCGCGAAGTCATGCCATCAAGGGCTCCCGGCGCTTACATGTACACTCGCCTCCCAGCAGTAATGGCTCATTCATTAACACAGATTACAGGAACAGTCTTTGGGGGTCTCATTTTCCGATTTCGGGAAGCTGTGGATTTTTATCAGCTTCGCATGCGTCGATTTGTACTTCTCCACTGCTTGTTGGATATTGAGGCTGAGGAGATCATTTTCAAAAATGCCGTCTTGCGAGTCCTGGAAATTGACCACAAGTTTGACAAAATCGACTGGTTATTGGCAGAGAGACTTTTGAAATCGAAGCTAGGAGCGCAATACATGATATACAATGACTGCATTGAAAAAGTGCTCGCTAGTGTGAATGCACTAGCATTCCTAACTGATCCGGACAAGAGCGAGGTATGTAACAAGCTTCTGCATAGGTTAAATCTACTACATATTTATCTACTTGGTTTAGCCCATAATGTCTAATATCACCTGCTTTTTTGAAGCCGGCCATTGTCTTCAATATCGGTTATCTTCTTGATGGGGCACTAATATGTATTCTCTACTAACATACTTGAGGCAGATTAGTGAAGGCAGCAGAATTGCTTACCAACCATATATCAAGCCTTTGATATGGGATGAGGCAAAATATGATAGATTTCTGCTTGCGGTCTTGGATATAGATGCTTCAGTTGAAAAGCAGCTCCAAGCCTTACACGAGGCTAACCAGAAGCTCATGTCTGTCAATGTGCAGAAGATTAGTCTCGCGAAGGGAGAATTTGCTAGGTTCGAAAAATTGAGGTCAGACTCATCAGCTGCAGTATCAAGCCTAGCGTCCGAATCATTATTCGATTGCTCCTGTCATCCAAAGCATGCAACCTTCCTCAAGATACCCGACTGGTACAATAATCAGGACCAAAAAGGAGAAGAACGGATCTCAGTACTATTCCAGAACAGAATTGAGAGCTCTGCCTGGAAGAACATGGAGATGAGCTTTGACGTAACAATAGCAGAAGCTGAGCAAAAGGAGCAACCCCGTCGAAGGGTTCGATTTGCAGGTGTAAAACAAGAGGTGGATGAAGATACAGCTGACTCGATCATCATCAACTTGCCTACAACAGATCTTTCGCACAGTCGAAACCTATGTTCCTTCTTCGCATCATACCAGGAGTCGAAATCGAAAAACAGTGGACTCAATGTCATACTGACTACTACTTCGGGATCGCGCGTCAAGATGACTTCAATGATCACAAGCAACGAAACACCCGTTCTCCTGCCGCTAGAAGAACTTTTCAAGGGATGTGAAAGGAGATCGCTTACTACGCTAGAAAAGCTCAAACTATCGATACAGGCTGCTTCGGCAATTTTATGTTGCTCTACATCTTGGCTCACGGGTTATTGGAGTACTGCAAATAAGAACTCCTGGTATGATATTGATGCCATTAAAATCAATCTCTGGGCCTCCAGGGATGCCAACGCTGGTCTAGCGGCCGACACACCAGAATACTCAATAGGCGCGTTCACGGACCCAGCAATTCTAGCTCTCTCCAAATTCTTAGTGGAGCTATGGTTTGGTGCGCCCTGGGCTCATGTGAAAAAGGCTTATGGATTGCGTCACCAGCGTGGCCTAACAACTGAAGCTGAAGATCGCAAGATGCTTGAAGTGATATTGAACTGGGCTTCAGACATGTCTATTAACCCCCATGACCGCCCCTTTTACGAGGAGGGTCGCCTTTATATGCATGCAGTGAGGAACTGTTTGGAGTGTGATTTCGGGCAGATGAAAAGTTCCATGTCTGACAAAACATTTCGAGAGGGAGTATACAGCAAAATACTACGCCCATTGAGATGGGCATTGGACGAATACTTAGCCGCCCAAATCCGGTTGTTCGGGGAAGTGCGCGATGTTCAGCCTGAAAAGGAGCACGCAAATAAGCGTTTGACAAACAATAGCGCCCTTTTTGACGATGCTCGTAACATTGATGGTACTAAGTATGACCTCTTGAATTCTTATTTTTATTATGCCCAATACTCATTTATTGGCGGCTGTTCAGTAGCATTTTCGTGTGGCTGACCGTACGAATTTGCCTACAAGGCGCTAATCTCGTTAAAAGCTGGGTGCATACCCCATTTTCTAGACACCATACTAACATGATACTCTTTCATTATTAAGAAATGCCATCACAGATGAGTGGTTCGAAGATTACTACGCGGAAGTCAAGGAGGTCTCCAGGAGGATGCGGTCGAGCCGGCCGAGCCTGCCAGATCAGCGCATTCGGGTTGCCGTCCTCGACACGGGTATTGATACCACTGACTCGCTGCTGCATCCTTTCATGCTCAGGCGGCAGATCATTTACCAGGACTTTACATGTACCCAACCGAGCTCCTCACTTAAGGTCCATGAAGACAAAGTTGGCCACGGAACACACATATGCGGCACTCTTCTACGGATTGCGGAGAATATCGATCTTTATGTGGCGAGGGTGTCTGTCGACGGCAAAGACTGGAATGAGTCGCAAGTTGCTAAGGTTTGTGCATTCGTGCTGGTAACTTGAGAACCATGACTCATGTTAATTTATACCAGGCAATTAATTGGGCTGTGGAAGAGAAAAAAGTTCACATCATTTCCATCTCCTTTGGTTTCCCTCGTACCACGGGACGGCTTGAGCCCATACGACGCGCTATTCTCAAGGCCAATGCAGCAGACGTCTTGATCTTTGCTGCGGCCAGTAACGGTGGGAAAAACAAATCGATAGCGTTCCCCGCTTGCATGGACGAAGTGCTATGTGTGGGTTCAACGGACGGGAATGGAAATAAATCAAGCTTTACTCCTAAACCTAAGTATGGCAAATTCTCTGTGCGGTTGGAGAGTGTATCGAATCTTCCTGGCCCACAGAGCTGCTTGGTGATGATTTCCCGAGGAAATCAGGCACATCTTTTGCAACACCGATAGCGGCTGGTGTTGCCGCGATGGTACTCGATTACATGTGGACATTCAAAGATACCGAGGATTTAAGGTTTTTGGTCCCTAAACTGCTCACAAAGCGTGGCATGCTCGCCTTGTTCAAAGCGCACATGGTTGAATCAGGGGACGATTACGACTATCTTGTACCTTGGAATTTGTTCAATCACGTACGCAGTGGTGACCAGAAGGACGATGATGATGGAGAACTAAAGGAAAAGGCGCCAGGAATGGGCGTTGTCAATATAATTATCGACGTGCTTCGAATGTTATAAGGCTATACTTAATATAAACTATGAGCTTGTTCTGATTGAATTGCCTCTCTTTCTCAGTTATATGATATATACACTATATCGATGTGTCTGTGTTGAGCAGAATGACAGTACAAGGCAAGCCATCCTCCTCATCCATAGAAGCAAAGGTGAGGAATGCATCGCCGAATTTAGCCTGAATCGCCTCGGATGTCACTTGCTCAGTTGATGTATTTCCCAATTCAATGGCTGGCAAGCCACTATCCGAAACCAATCCAAACAGTGCACCATTGTTGTACTCCTTAGTAGCAACGCTCCCATTAGCATCGCATCGGACTTCCATGAGCTGAAATGCAAACACAATTGGTGTTGAGTTACTAAAAGTTTGAAGCTCGGAGTTCTGCGAATTGTGGTTTGTCTGTGGACCAACAGAAACAGGTCCTACATCCACTCCCAGAGATGCCATGAAGCCCCTTCCCTTGTTTTTAACTGTCGTCACACTGGCTCCCTCGACAATCTTTAACCCAGTAATCATGTAGAGTGGACTCTCATATCCCGTTCGCCTATAGTAGCTGGCTGCTTTCTTGCTACGCACTGCCTTCTCCACTAGCTTATCGCTTGGGAGGAACCACTCTGTGTGCATCTGCTGAAAGGCATATTTCAACAAAGCTTTCCGGTCATATTGAACACTGGCTTCTGCGCCGAGGCCGAACAAGTCGAGGAATCGGAAAAACAGCCCGCTTTTATGACCTTTTTCTGATTTGACAACGGCAGAGAAATTATCTTTCGTGGTCGGAAACGTCGGCGTGTCTATGTCCTCATTGCTGGGCTTATACAAAGTAATATGAGGTTGAGCCGGGCTTGATGTAAGGCTTCCTAGGCAGATGGACCCTGTGGGAAAATCCCATGACGATACTAAGAAGTAAGTTTTATTATGGTTAGCCATGATTTGTTTTTGAAAGCTGCAAAATTAAGCACAGAAAATGCCTCAGTAGCATGGTTATAACGAATCCCTTGTATACCGATATCTGTCTATAAATGATGTGGAAGCATGAAGCTGCATGTACACTCCAAGTCAGTGTCCAATTACAGAGCGTAATTAGCAGCGTTAGCGTACAAGGTCATGGCGGGCTGGCACATTGGTGAAAAGGTACTTCTTCCGCTAGCCCGCAGCGAAATCTCGGCGCTCAGCTCTTATCGGAAACTTTCTTATCGGCGCAGTCTGAAAATATTCTGGGCCTAGACATTTTTCTGTAGATTGTCCCATTGTCAAATCTTCACTCCCTCTACACCGAATACCACCAATCCGAATAAAAAATGCGCCCCCTCACCGAAGAAGAGACGCAAGCCGTCTTCAAAAAGCTGGCCGAGTACACAGGCGCCTCGCTCAAGAACATCATTGCGCCCCAAGAGGATGGCGATCGCAACGTTTTCCGCCTGTCGCAGAACCGAGTCTATGTCGTTCGCCTCTCCATGGCCAATCTGGCGACATCAATTGCCCGCGACAATCTGCTTTCTCTAGGGACTTGCCTTGGTATGTCATATATACGCTGATCTCCGTGCGATGTCTTGTCTTGCGAGTAGAGAGAAGAGGGGAATAGAACAGATACTAACCTACAATGCGCCACAAACAGGCAAATTCACAAAGTCTGGCAAATTCCGAATCCACATCACGGCCCTTCCTATCCTTGCCGAGCACGCGCGACACAAGCTCTGGATCCGCCCCAACGGCGTCATGCCCTTCCTCTACGGCGGAAACATTGTCAAGGCGCACGTCGGCCGCTTCTCCGAGGACTGCCCCGAGCACCAGGGCCTGGTTGTCTACACCATGGACGACGTTCCTCTGGGCTTTGGCGTCAGCGCTCGCAGCACTGCAGAGAGCAGGAGACTCGATCCCACCGGCGTTGTTTGCTTCCGACAGGCCGACTGCGGCGAGTACCTGCGTGACGAAGATACCCTGTTTCAGTCTGGCTAGAGGGATGTAATATCAGTGACCGTTTTGAAGCGTCGAATGCAATACCTACATCATGGAGTTTATGGGCGTTGGTGGCTGTGATATTTTACCACTCGGCATGGCGTTTAAAAAGACGAGGGAATGTTTGAGGGGGATCTTTCGAGACAACAAAGGCGACGAGTTGTAGCAGCAAATTTGGATATGATTATCCGATGCCTGCTTTGGGATATGAAGCAGTTCAATATCTCGAGGAATCGTTGAGCTGGCCTGCATTCACGAGGTAATTCTAAGAAGCAATAGATCGCAGAGTTAATACATAAGCGACGTGCCGGAATGCAAGGCTATCAGGCTGGCAGCGCTCCGCTCGTTAATGCTGGCATTATTTTCATGTTAATAGCTTACCTCTAGCATATTAATGGAACAAGTCGAATTTAGAGTCACTTAAATCTGTTCGACTTGGATGATGGTCCAAACTGCCTTGCCGAATTTTTTGTCTAATACAACATTCTCCAGATTTGGAACACACCTTCATATAACTGCCTGCGACGTCAAGATATCTGTGAAATATTGCAACTAGACCATCACTGTTCCACTGACTCTTCCCGCTAAAAACAGCTTTTCATGCCAGTTACCTCTTCTCACTACTTTTGAAACGCAGCCTTCATCGCCACCTCATCCTGGTTGATGTTTCCAATCGTTCCCGAAAACCCTTTCTTATGGACATCATCCAGCACCTTATCCTTGTGTTCAATTCCTGCTCCAACCCCCGTATGAGGTGTCTGTCCTATCGCAATTTTCAGAATGTCAATCGCCTCTGCCACAGCTGTCTTGTCGCTAAGAGGAGCTCTCCATGCTACATGATCGTCAGGCCTCACAAGAACTGCGGCGCGTTCCCAGATCTCGTGCACGTGCTTTTCTTGCGGCAAGTGAACCTTTTGCAAAGGCACTTTGAGCTGTAGAGCGGCATCAGCAAAAGCGTCTGCCCATTTGCCCTCCTCAGAAAAGTCGACGATAGTGTAGTCTTGACCAAACAAGTCAAAGATGCTCGTCGTTCCATCTGAGAGGAACACATGCGGAGGTCGAGCTCCAGGCCAAGTCGACGGAACATAATGATCGAGATCCCATCTGGGCTCAGCAACCTCGGTATCAGGAACAACAATAGGGGATGCGTTGTATCTATAGCCCAGCTCGATACCATGAGCTTGGTTCTCGCTATTGTTTATCGTCACCCAATTCGCCATCTTGGCTTTGAGCGTTTTTCCTTCTTCGCTCTGAGATAAAAGGACTTCCACGCCGGCTTCGGCGCTCCAGTCCCAGATTTGCCGCCACACTTCCCAGAAGGCGCCCGACTGGTCGATATTCTTTGTCGCAACAGGCAGACGCTCCAGCTCGTAAGACTCCAGGAGGCCTTTTCCGCCGTATCCCTTCAAAGTAGCGGCAAGTTTCCAGCCGAGGTCAAAGCTATCGCCGATTCCAGTGTTCATCCCGTAACCTCCAGTAGGAATGTTCTGATGAGCCGAATCGCCTGCGAGGAAGATTCGCCGACTGGGAGAAGCATATTTTTCTGCTATGCAAATGTTTGGCCTCCACGCGCTTCTGACAAGAATCTTGTCCACCTTGATGGGATATGGCGTTGTTGGAGTGCCCAGGCCTTTGTATATGGCTTCTATCGGGTCAATCTTTTCCCAGTCAGCACCGATGGCGACTGGGACATGCAGCGTCCACGTGTCGATCTCATCTTGCGCAATAAGGATGCTTCCGTTTGAAAACGCTATATGCCAAAACTGGCCCAGTTTGTGCAGCTTGGTGAGATCTCGTGATTTGAAGTGGATCAGCATCATGGCCGAGGGGCTGTAGTCGTGGAGAAGATCATCAGTTGGAGAACCAAAAGCAGTAGAATGCCCATTAACTTACACAGGTCCGCCAATAAGGTCAATTCCCGCTGATCGACGAACACGGCTTCCAGCTCCATCACAGCCCACGAGATATTTGCTCTGAACAATGTGCTGGTCGCCGGTGGTCACGTCGGTGAGAACCGACTCTACTCCATCCTCTGTCTCCGTGAACGACTCAAATTTGAGACCAAAATGCTCGTCGATGAATTTCTCATCTTGAATCCGCGGCTTGAGCCAGGCTTCCAGGACAGCCTGAGAGCATCGCTGATATGGCTCCCGTGGCATTGAGCCATCGTTCTGCTCGCTTGTACGCTGTCTCCAAGCATCGACGGAATCCAGGTTCTAATATTTCACAGTTGGTTTGCCGTTCAGTCATGAGAAGCAGGTATAGACTCGACTTACCCATCTTGCTACTTCTTCGCCATCTTCCGATAGTCCTGTAGTATAGATCACATCAAAAGAATATTGCGGTGGTACGGCTAAAGTGGACATTAATAATTATGAAGATGAATCTTTGGCAGTTGGAAAGACTGACCTATTTCCCGGAAACCCTCAGCTATTCCCAAGCGCTTGAACAATTCCATGCTGCGAACGTTGGTGCAGTCCATTTTCGGCCATTTTGTCGTATCCAGGTTGCGTTCAGCCAGCATACAGTTGATGCCAAAGCGAGCCAGCTGGAGGGAGAGAATCAGCCCGACAGGGCCTCCACCAACCACCAGAACTGGCGTTTCGTGATGGATAGCCTAGTCATGTAAGAATCCGGTATTAAGTCTCATTTTGAGAAAGACACAAGCAGGACTTACACTCTTGCTCGGCATGTTGAATCGAGGCGTCGGAAACAACAAAGATAAAGAAGATACAAGATAGTTTTTAGACTTTGAGAACTTGCAAGCTTTTGCTGTTGTCTGCAATTAGAGAATTACAGAGGATAAAACAACAAATATATATATTACTATATATCCAACTATATGCGTATATGTAGGTATAGTTATGTATTTACATGTATTCTCTACTACAACATCATAGCATTAAAGGCAACCATAGTACCTAGATATCGCAGATTTGCCCATGTCTATAGCTGATGCAGCTACGCCGTGGGCAAAGAGATCCTGCCAAGGCAAATTTCCAACCAATAGCAATTCTCTTTTCCATGAAGCCTGCATGGAGCTTCAACAATGCCCGCTTACGTAAACTGATATGTAGGGCCTATTGTGGTAGGATTGTGCCCCCTTTAATTAATTTTGATATACAAATCATCTCGTAAGAAGATTTCTCCCTAAATTGGTCGCGATGAGAATAAGGTTATTAAGTTTTCACAGATTTGACAAACCGAAATGTAACCGAATGCTCTCTTATTAATGCTGAGAAATAGGAAATTGGCGGAAATAGGTAACACTGATGCTCGGAGATAATTGTCTTCCGTTTCTCAGCTTTTGCAATCCATGCAAATTGCTCGATCAAGAAGCTACCGAGTACTACGTTGATATGGAGAAATGGATTGCGAGGTAATTTTTCTTGTGTACAGTTTTCTTTTGGAGTATAGTCAAATGCGATGGCGATTGCAATACCTAGCATGAATGCCAGCCAAGTAACAAGAGTTTGTCACATACATTATCAGACAGTTTCTCAACCACATAGCTTGGATAATTAGCTGGAGCACGGAC
This sequence comes from Trichoderma gamsii, assembly GCF_001481775.2. NCBI lineage: Eukaryota > Fungi > Ascomycota > Sordariomycetes > Hypocreales > Hypocreaceae > Trichoderma > Trichoderma gamsii. The sequence goes on from NW_020171357.1 coordinate 337,700, forward strand.
TAATGAGCAACCTCTTTTATCGTCTATTGAGTTTTGAGCAACTTTGGAATTACAGAAGACGACACGTGCCACTTTCTTGAACACCGAGATGCCGCATTGGAGCTCGTAGCTCGTAGCTCGTGATAACAGGCACATGCCATGCCTACCAAGTCAGACTGTAAGCGCGCGGGAACCCCACCATCGCTGCATAAAATTGACGATACAACGCTGAGATGCGCGAGCTTGGCGAATTAGAAGCAACATCTGTATGTCTTTTATTTTGTAAAACTCCATCCTCTTCATCCTCTCCATCTACTTCATTTTTCCAGTATGTGAGCTTATGAGCCCAGGGACTCTATCGAGCTGGAGACGTCTGAGGAATATTCTGTCACTGCACTAGTAATACGGAGCATCTAGAAAGAAGGACGGCACAGTTCTTTGTTTGAAGATGTAAATGCCCTGGAGGGCCATTCAATCGCAAAGGACCTGCATTAGAGGACTGGCGGTCGAAGCAGCCAAGGAATGATTTTGTTCTTGAATAGCCGAAGCCTGTTGTTCAGGTATTTAGCGTTATGCGTAAAATGTTCTCCCCACAAGCTTATCGTCGCGATTGATATTTGGCCACATCATGATTGTGTTTATGCCTAAAGATAGTGCCATCTAAACAAGTGCCGTGCACCGATTTGCAATGCATATCGCCCAACTGTTTGCGGTAAAAGCACGAGGCAGGGAGAGCTAGGAAACGGTCCGAGCCGAGTCGGCCGAGAGGCTGCCGCAGCTGGTCATGGAACACCAATTGAGATCTCACGAGTCGGCGAGAAGAAAACAATCACAATTCACGTGCATGGATCGAGCCTGATCGAAGATACCCTTCGGCAGCTACTCTTCACGTTGGGTAGAATCAACATGTTGATATCGGCCAGAAAAATTCGGTTATCATATACATGTAGCTGAAAATAATAGTCCTGGGCTCTCTAGTGCGTCCCTACCCGATAATAGAACCAAATACGAGTGAGAGGAAAGCAAATCGCCCGCTTGATAATGATATCATCCTAAAGAAACTCTCCCTCCCAAAACACCATGTAAAATAAGACTTGCATGCCTTACTTACCCTATCATTTTGCTTTGCCCGGCACAAAGCGGATATCTCGGTGGTGTCGGAAAACAAGGCTGCTCCAAGACGCAGCCTTTATCGTGCCTCTTGCGACTATGGTGCTAAGCGTTTCCGTGAAGATGACAGCTCGCAAACGGAAAACATGCCTCCAGAAATCAGCTCCGGTGGTAAATGCCTTGGGAGATCGACAGTTTGTCTCCTAATGTAAGACTTTCGCATAATCCTATTTCGTGTTAAGTGACATGCGATTTGCTGACGAGACTAATCATTTCCCCTGAGAGCAGTAAGCTTGTTTTGACAGTGGCTGAGTTGTAGTGCTCTTTAGTTACCATGGCTCGCAGAAGCCCGTTGCAGGGTGTTTGCAATCTTGAGCATTTCTCTACATTCACACACGCAGCGGCACTTGTTTCGCAGCTGTGGTACGGAAGATATTTAGGCTAATAATGCAGAATAACTTCAAAAAGAAGCAGAGATCATTTCTTAATCTGGCGGGGCACGCTGCCGCTATAACAATACAGGCAACTGGAAACAATCTTGGTGGGAATCTGGCCCAGCATATCGTTTATTTTCCGCTGCATTGTTCTGCCAGTGTCGTCATATTGATGAGGCTGTGACATACAAAACAAATTATCAAATGGAATCCAAGTTTAACAGCAATACAATTCTCGAAGTTTGTAAACATGCAGTATCTCGTATAACAATGAGCTGCGGTAAAAGGCTAGGCCGGAGCGCACAGCGCGCTGTAAAGGGCGCCGCCGAGACAAGAAGCTTGCTACGTAATCAATCCGAAGTGCCGTAACGGGCAGAAAGCTGTCGATCTCTTTATCTCGATTGGTCCGGGAAGATGTTCGGGGGCTACTCACGGGGAGATGGCTCGCGTTCACATCGTAATAGCGCTTACGCCACCAGCTGTTGAAGCTTGGCGACGGGAAAAGAACCACAGATGCTCCATAGCCGACAAAACAAAGTGGCCGGAAATAGTATGTTCGCAAATATAATCACCATAGAAGGAACACATTGCGGCGATCTCTAGGAGCTGTTCCTGAACCTTGCAGCTCCGCATGAGCATTCTAATCGAGAGCTTTATGAGCCGGACTACATATAACGACGGATTCCTTCATCTGGGCAGCTTGACTACTGGAGAGACAGCCTCTTCACCTTTCAGTAGCATACCTCATTAACGATGCTTCGTCTTGAACTATTGTACCTTGGGCTGGGCGTTGCTGGAGTCACAGCAGCTCCAGCAGCCTCTGCCGCATCGCCCTTGAAAGTCATCGGCTATGCTCAAACTCCCAATGGCTTCAAGAGCCCAGCCCGAGGCTGGAATTCCTTTGCTCTGCAGGCAAACCCCAACGCAGCTCCAAGTTTCAAGTTTGACCAAGCACACGTTTTGACTCAGTGCAGCGTCTTGGCCTCTGCTCCGTTCAACGGCCAGTACGATACCTGCAGCCTCGACTCTGGCTGGTCGGTTGGCGGCAACGGAGACGACTTTGGTCGGCTCATATACGATGACTCTGTTTTCGACATTCCCTCGCTGGCCAGCTCTCTCCATTCTCAGGGGCTAAAGATGGGCGTGTATGTCGTTCCTGGAGCCTTTGTTAGCGATGCGAACAAGACCATTTTCGGCACCAACACCACTATTGGCGAGGTGTGCACCGGAAACGAGGGCTTGGCTCGCTGCGTATTCGATTATACGAGGCCGGAGACGCAGGCTTGGCACGACTCTGTGGTCGACCTTTTCGCTTCGTGGTAAGTTGTCGATGCCCCAAAAGAAAGATGATCTTTTATACTAATTCTTTCAACCAGGGGCGTTGACTTTGTGAAGCTCGACTTTGTCACGCCAGGATCTCCTGACAACGGCCAGAGCCTGCCGACTGACCAGAGCGGCACTGTCATTGCCTGGCACAATGCCATTAAGAATAACGGTAGACAAATCCGCTTAGACATCTCCTGGAAGCTGGATCGTACCCAGAAGTACTTTGACATCTGGAACAGCAACGCCGACTCCATGCGAACCGACCAGGATCTCAACAACTCCGGATCCTCTACTTTGGTCAGCTGGGGCACCGTCCAGCGCGCCATTGAAAACTACCGCCAGTGGATCATTGCTGGTCTGCAGTTCTTCGACGAGCTGAACGTCTACCCGGATCTGGACAACCTGCTCTCCGGAAACCCAGAGAACATCTCCGGCCTCAGCAATGGCCAGCGCACCACCGTCTTCACTCACTGGCTCGGAGCCGGTGCCAACCTCATCCTCGGCAACGACATGACCACGCTGGATGACTTTGGCAAAAGCCTCCTCACCAACACCCAAGCGCTCCAAGTTGCCGACTTCACCGCCCAATTCCCCATGCAGCCTCGTAATCCCGGCTCAGGAGGCCAGAATGCGGCGCAGCTCCAGGCCTGGATTGCAGGTCCATCTCCATCCGGCGAGGCTGTCGTTGTGCTGACGAACCTTGGCCCTGACAATGGCCAAGGCGGCTTCAACACACAAACCAGTGGTGTTCAAACGGTGACGGCTACTTGGGGCGACTTGGGCATCTCTGGATCGTTTAATGTTCAGGATATCTGGAATAACAAGAGCCTGGGAACTGTTAGCGACCAGGTTTCTGCTCAGCTGGACGAGGGAGCGAGTGTGTTGCTGCACTTGACTAAAGCTTGACGAGCTGAAGCGCTTCCATATGGGGGACATTAGCACATAGATTCGACTTTTAATAACGTACATGTATTTTCCACACTTGATCTCGAAATTTTAATCTCATAAATATTTCTATACGCTGCTCATGGAGGTTGTCCTATGCTGATAAGACGTGTCAATGTCTAACATTTTGTAAAGCGGATGGTGAATATCTGCATGTGTATACGAGCGATGTGCATTTGAGATTGAAGTCAATCTAAATAACATTCATCAGGCTTTTGCGAGTTTTTCGCAGCGTGGACTCGTATATATCGATACATGTAGCTAAACGGGGAAAGCGATGGTGAGATGGAAAAAGATGGCTTGTCAAAGCTTTATTCCATCACATGGCATGATGCTTGGCATGCCCCTACTTCGGCAGGAGACGATGAAAAAACATCAATGTTTATTAGATAAGCGGCTTTCGCACTTGATGAGTTTTCCTTCGCTTCAGGCATCATCTCATGCTTGCGGAGCGGAATGGATTTTGAGGACAAGCAAGGACTCGCGCTTGCTGATACATAACACCAAGCAGCTTATGGAATGATTATGTCCAGATAGAAATCATGTATACCTAGGTAGCAAAAAGACATTCCAAATGAGGCTAGCGTTCCGGACTGCTTGAAGGAGTTTGCGCAGAACCCACAGCTGAAACAGTTTACGGCAATAGATGGAGTCTGCACCGAGCAGCCGATATCTCCAGGACCGCGAAGAATGTATTGCGTATATACAATAGATGTGGCGGTGGAGAAGAGCCGAGGGCGGGGTTAGTGAAAAATACTACCGGCCGGACGCGAGATGCGATTCAGGTTTTCTGGAGATTGGAGAGGGGCGGATCTAATCGGTCTTGGGCCCATCGAGCAAGTCTCTGAATAGCTCGCCCTTGCAAAGGGGAAACGAGACATAAAACTCATCACCAGGTGGCATCCAAGGACTCGGGGTTAGCTCTTGTACCACTATATGGTAAACTCCGTGCGTGTAACAAGTCCGCATATAAACGCTGGCGGTCGAAGCATAAAAACTCGAAGAACGCCACTTGAGGCCTACAGCTTGCCATTGGAACATTGCAATTTAACAATCGTATAAATAACATCAACATTCTACTAGGATTCACTAGTTCTTCTTAAAGAAGGATTCCTCTCAGTCCTAGCAACATGGTCAAGTTTCTCGACAAAGAGGTTGGTCCTATTGGATTTGGCCTCATGGGTAAGTGGCAATTCTCAAAACTCATCTCTCACCAAGTCATTCAAGAGCTAATCGGCCTTAAGGCTTCACTTGGCGCGCCAACCCTCCCCCATTGGAGCAGGCTCTCGCCACAATGAAGGCCGCCGTCGAAAATGGCCTCACCATGTGGAATGGCGGCGAGTTCTACGGAACGCCCGAGTACAACTCCATGACCATCATCAAGGCCTACTTCACCAAGTATCCTGAAGACGCCGACAAGGTCTTCTTGGCAATGAAAGGTGGCGTCAACCTGGAGGAGATCAGGCCTGACGGATCACCCGAAAACATTCGCCGGTCACTGGATAATATCTTGGCCCAGCTGGACGGCAAGAAGAAGGTGGACGCCTTCTGCTGTGCCAGGCGAGATCCAAGCTACCCTCTAGACATCACCTTTGGAGTGATCCAGAGGGAGTACATTGACACCGGAAAGATTGGCGCCATTATGCTGTCAGAGTGCGGAGTCGACACCATCAAGGAGGCCGTCAAGGTGGCCAAGATTGTTGCCGCCGAGGTCGAGCTTAGTTTGTTTACACCAGACATTCTCAAGAATGGCATCGCAGCTGCTCTCAAGGAGCATGATATTCCCATCATTGCGTATTCGCCCATTGGAAAGGGAGTAAGTAACCATCGCTTTAATTTCCTGTTCTGTTCGCTAACACAAACAGATGCTCTCTGGCGAATTCAAGAGCCAAGAGGACGTCAAGAAGCTGGGAATGGTTGCCAACTTCCCACGCTTCCAGGGCGAAGGGTTCGAGCACAACCTGAAGCTCGTCCAGCAAGTCGAGGCCGTGGCCAGCGATAAAGCCTGCACACCCGCTCAGCTGGCCATCAACTGGGTGAGGAGCATGAGTGCCGATCCCGAGCTGCCTCTCGTGATTCCCATCCCCGGTGCCACGACGATTGCGCGAGTAGAAGAAAACTCAAAGGTGGTCGAGCTCACCGAGGAGGAGAGGCAAAGCCTTACTGGCCTTGCAAAGAACTTTGAGACGGCCGGTGCTAGATACCCTTCTCACGTACCGACCAACACCTAATGGTGTGCATTGTTTGAGCCTGTCACATATGCAGCGTTATAGTATACCCAAACTACATATATAAATGGTTACCTTTTGTTTGATTGCAGCTAAGAATGATTCCGGCGTTACATGACCGAGGAGCATGTCGCAGTCTACAATCGGGAGATCGGCGAAACAATAGCATGCGCCAGGCGTAATGGAGTGTCGGATGTTGAAATGGGCCTTTATTTAATATGAACAGCTTCGCCATCAAGTCCATGTCGTTGGGTGCCACTTGTGTCCATCCTCGCACTCATTTCACAGCATTTTTAACCTACACTGATCCATGTCTTGAACACTCAGTAATTGGAGCCTTACGCCACCTGCATTTCACCTGCATTTCACCTGCATTTCACAGCATTTTTAACCTGCACCAATGACTTGAGCACTTAGTATGCTAGTAATATGAGTGGTCGCTGCCGACATTACATTTCACAGCATTTTAAACCTACTCCGATGTCTTGAGTACTTGGTACATGTAACTGAAGCTTTTATTATATAGAAGAAAAAGCACTCCAATCTTCATAAACGGAATCCGCACTTACTAAAGATCAACACAATAGCTTGATTTGTTAACGAAAAAAAAAAAAAAACGCCTTTGTCATGCGCGCATGTGTATACCTCAATCCTAAATTTCCCATCGCTGACCCTTTGGGACCTGTTTTCTCGTGATGGTAATGATTGCTACACTAATCAATCGTACTTTTTGCTTATTCAGATCTCATCATTCATCTCATCTAGAAGGTGGCCATATTTGGCTACATACCTGCATGTACATAGCATATAACGTTCAATATCAAGTATGTATATGCCAGCAGTACGATTACATGTCTACTTCTATCATAGGCCAGAATATGAACATCTAGATGTGAAATTCTCGCTTCTGCTAATCCCAGCTTGCTTAGCAATCCGATGGGCGTTGTGACATCTCTGCCATGCTCCACCTTTGCTTTTGTACTGGCGACTTCAGGTAGAGCATCATCTAACCCAAAGACGGAGGGGTTTTTATATTGATTCCCATCTTTCTTCCTTCAAGTAACCCTTTTCCTGTCTTTTTATCTGTGTGGCCATCATGTCATAAACGATATTTTGAATTTTCTTTCCCCTCCGTCAAGGCCGCTGATTTTCGCCGATATAAAGTTGCTTCTCTCATACAAATACCCAGCGCGATAACGCGTGGGACTTTCTTCACCCATAATATCTCTGCCCTCGTAACGTTGATTTGTAAGATCACTCTCCAGATAGCGCAGGCCACACTGCGTGTTTAATGGCATTGGAGGGACAAAGCCTTCTTTCGTAGCAACCGAATGATCCGCGCCCCGCATCTGTCGATGTCGTGATTTAACGTCCCGAGCACACTAACTCACTTACAAAGATCCCATTGCGACCTCATATATAGCTTCACTTTCCCCTCATATACGATTGTAGATGGCAGATACTAGCAAAGATAGATTGTAATTTTACACTGTTATTCTAGAGTTTATTTGGGTACCCAAAAATAACATCATGTCTGATAAGCAACTGCATCTGTTCGCATTTATGCGGCCCGTCAGTCTTCACACTGGCGCATGGCGGTACCCAGGAGCATACGCAGACGCCAACTTCAACATCTCCCACCTCAGATCCTTCATCCAAAAGCTAGAAGCCGCCAAATTCGACGCCTTCTTCATGGCCGACCACCTCGCCGTCCTAAACATGCCCATAGAAGCTCTAAGACGCAGCCAGACCGTCACCTCCTTTGAACCATTCACGCTGCTCGCCTCTCTCTCGGCAGTAACAGAGAAAATTGGTCTCGCTGCCACTGCGTCCACAACATACGATGAGCCCTACCACGTTGCGCGGCGTTTTGCCTCTCTTGACCATCTCAGCGGCGGTCGTGCGGCCTGGAACATCGTCACCACGTCTAACCCAGACGCCGCCAAAAACTTTGGTCGGGACGAGCACATGGATCACTCAGATCGGTATAAGCGCGCCAAGGAGTTTTACGACGTTGTGACGGGGCTATGGGACAGTTTTGCAGACGACGCCTTCATCCGGAACCAAGAGACGGGCATATTCCTGGACCCGGAGAAGATTCACACCCTCAACCACGTGGGCGACGAGCTCAAGATTAAAGGCCCGTTGAACATTGCCCGGCCAGTTCAAGGATGGCCGGTGATTGTGCAGGCCGGACAGTCCGAGCCAGGGCGACAGTTGGCTGGCGAAACAGCCGAGGCAGTCTTTGCCGCCGTAGGCAACATCGAAGCAGCAAAGTCTGTATACGCAGACATCAAGAGCCGCGCAGTTGCCGCAGGTAGAAAGAGGGAGCACATCAACATTCTCCCAGCCGCCATGGTAATCATCGGCGACACCGTCCAAGAAGCCAAAGAGAAGCGACTCAAGCTCGACAGCCTCGTCAACTACGAGAGCGCCATTGCCAGCTTGTCCATTTCCCTCGGCACGGATGCCACCAAGTTTGACCCAGATGGGCCCCTGCCCGCAGACCTGGGCGAAAACAACGCCAGCAAAACAGGCCGCGACAACGTCGTGAGGGTAGCACAGGAAGAGGGACTGACTGTGCGGCAACTGGCCCAGCGGTTTGGAGGATACGGTGGCTTGGCCTTTGTAGGCACGCCGGAGAGCGTTGCCGACGAGTGGGAGAAGTGGCTCAAGGAGGAGGCGTCTGATGGCTTCGTCGTGACGTTTCCGTTTCTGCCGCAGGGAATAGATGACGTGGTGGAGAAGCTGGTGCCGGAGCTGCAACGCCGGGGCATCTTCCGAAAGGAATATGAAGGGAATACTCTGCGTGAGCATCTCGGCTTGCCAAGGCCGGAGAATAGGTTCTTTCCTGCGAAGGCTTAACCAGTCATGCATGAGATAGACAATGGACACTGATGGCTGTAAGATTGTATTACAAATACGTCCATTATTATTAGACTAGCTACTCAAAATACTAGACTAGCATGGACTGACGAAAGCTGGATATATATATACAACGCTTCTCATCAATCTGTCATTCATAGAGCATCAAGTCATTTTCATCATCTCGCAGGTCTACGCCTTGGGCAAGATCCAGCTCGTAACCGACAGCGCAGGAACACGCGCATTCCAAGTCTGACTCTCAGACTCGGTGCCAACCTGCACCCAAATGTCCTTGTTGTAGCGGTTCTGGATGACGACGGTGCGGGTGCCATCCGGGTTCAGCGAGCCAACAGCCTCCATGCCGGTGCCGTCGTCAAACAGATAACTTCCTGTGCCGTCCACGACAACGGCGCCCTTGGGGATGTACTTGCTGAACTGGCCCATCATGTAGTAGTCAATCTCCTTCTTGTAGCTGCTGCCGTCCGGGCTGACGGTGACGAGCCCCGTGCACTGGTGGCAGTTGCCGCCGCCGGAGAGGGCCGGGCCGCCGCCGGTGTAGGAGCCGAGGGTCCAGGCGATGATTCCGTTGGCCCAGTTCTGCAGCGGGAACATGTTGAAGCTGGAGCTGTGGATCCAGTCCGTGGTGCCGACGGCAGTCCAGCACTCGGTCATGTACTGCTCCTTGCCGGGGAACTCGTTGTGGAACTGCGTCAGGGGCGTCCAGTTGCTGGGGTTGTTGCCGGCGTAGCAGTGCCACGCAGCGGCCTGGACGTACTGGCTGGCCATGTTCATGACGGTTTGGGGGTAAGAGTAGACGTCTAAGGCAATAACATGTTAGTGGTGAAAGGTCTAAAGAGTACTACTAGGAGATGTCTCACCCTGGTTGTGGTCCCAAGCCCAGACCTGGGTGCTCAGGCCGGCAGCGCGAAGAGCAGGGCCAACCTTGTCGCGGATCAGAGCACCAGACTCATCCTGCTGGACAAGCATGGTCGGCATGTCATCCTTGTTGTTGAGGGGCTCGTTCTGGATCGTGATGGCGTCAATGTGGGCTCCAGCCTTCTCAAAGGTCTGAAGGTACTTGACAAAGTACTGGGCATACGCATTCTCGTATGCGTGGTTGAGCTTGTTGCTGCCGGTACCGCCACCAATCAGCTTGCTGTTCTGCTTCATCCATCCAGGGGGCGACCAAGGCGTTCCAAGGATAGTCAAGTTGGGCTGCAGCTTGCGCATCGTAGCCAACATGCTCGCCAGGGCATTGCCGCGGTCGCCCAAGTTGAAGTTGACCAGGTTCGTATCAACGCTGCCGTTGCCATCATCGAAAGTGTATGCCGGGTCAGCTGAAAGATCCGAGCTGGCAACGGTGTGGCGCATCAGGCTGAAGTTGATGCCCGAGGGGGTCATCAAGTCGTTGAGCAGCTGAGAGCGTGCAGTGGCCGAAAGCTTGTTGAACGCCAGCACCGTGGAATCGGTGACGGCAGCGCCGAAGCCCTTGACGGTCTGCTTCTTGCCCGTCTTCTCCTTGATGGTGAACTTCCAGTTGTCGATGCCGGGGTTGGCGGCGTTCAGAACGGGCGCCTGAGCGGCGCTGAGCTGATACTTGCCATCAGAACTTGAAGCAAATGACGAGGCAGCGTTGACGCCACCAACAGCGGCGATGGTGGTGAGGACTGATAGGAACAGCATCTTGAAGGTGAGAGAAGATGAAGGGACTGAGAGCAAACGTTTCACTCAATGGAGCATGATCATCCCCTTTTATTCACAAGACTGGAGTATACATGTACATACTCTCGGATCACTATTCCGGACGTCGTCCGGGTGAGGCCGCCCAAGAAACATGTCTCCGCTTGACAAAATCAAATGGAAGCCAAAATTCCGAGATTCTTTCATCCACGTTGCCTGCTTAGGAAACTGGCCAGCGATCCCCTGGGCTAGTCCATCACAACCTTGCTCAACATTGTCAATAAGCTTAGTTGCATTAGTGATGGTTGACTGCGGCGCAACCTACAGAAGGGGGACAAGGCCTCGACACAGGCCCAACTCGAGGATTCAAAGTTAATCCACAGGTGTGAAGCCCAGAAACCAATCGGGCCTATATCAAGCATTCGGTTCCCGGAGCCGCCGCACCGTGCACAGCTCATCCTCATACCGACCGGTCAGCCGTGCCCAGAATCCAATACCGCCAGTTGCCGCCTATGGAGTACCCAAGAGACTTGAATCAGGATTCAAAACCTATGCCTTTGCATAAACAACTCCCCTGCAGCACTACTAATCTATAAACTCGATAGGCTCCAGCCCGCAATTTTTCCTTCCACTCAAGCGTCCTGGATGGAAGGGGAAGGCACAGGGATAGCATGATTGATGCTACACAATCACGTGTATCTCCTCGGACGCCAATGAGCGTCTCCAAGCCGAGAAAATGTGGCGTTGCCAAGAATCCGTCACTCGCTTCACAGCTGCCGTTTCAATCCAGCTTGCCTATTTGGGCCCTGAAGGCGTGGCTATCCGGGCCGCAAAGATGGAGAAGAAGAATAGGACTGGGCAAGGGGCTGGGGTAGAATGAATGGCTGTACTGCCTAATCCTTCGACTGCATTACGAGGCGTGACGATGCTTATTACTTGCTCTTCAATCTAGGTATGCCCATGTAGATACCTATGCTCAACGATATACCACAGCCTTGAATGAAACTCGAGGTACAGCAAAGCAAAGAGAAAGCCAAAGCTATTACCACTCCCTCTGCTTCTTTAAAAACATCTCCACTCCACCGCCTTTTCTTCCCCACGCTTTCCCCGTACTGTACGCACATGTATATGCCGTGCCGTGTCTAGGCGTCAAAGGCGGCCACAGCTTGTCGAGGACTTCCAGAAACGGACTTCACAAATTTAATCCGGCGGCCCGATCTCCTCTATTTGCTGAACAAAAGGCCCGTAGACCGATATACCAGCTCAATTACGAGTAATGCTATACAGGTCTTGAAAGAGAGTGACAGCCATCCATGTCAAAACGCCACTCCATCAGCCTAGCTACAAACGAATATCCCCCCTAGCTGACCAGCGCAGCATATTAGCGTTGGATTTAAGCGTCCAAACAAGCATAACGCCTATATGGCTGCGGTGTGATTTGTATCTCCCCTAGGGCTTTTCGGGGACTTAATGCCACCCTTCCATTTCTGCATATACGAGCGAATACCTACACCAAATACTATATCTGTGACAGTTGGAGCTCATTGACGGATATCCTTTTCCGTTTATCCGCCAGGCATTAACAGAATCAGTAAATTATCTTGATAAAGAGGGAATCTCTCTTTTCGTGTTAGTCGAGACCCGGCGCAATAAGTAATGTACATGTAGGTATATGTATATAGTACGTGTCAAGCTGTGCTTACAACATGCAAGCGTCGGTAAAAACAGTTGATGGTCAAGGGAACTGGTTCAACCTTCTCATATCCACATTCCAGAAGAAGAAAATACCATGGCAATCCGAGCATTGCCGAGACTCCCCTAGCCTGAGGGGATGGGTTGATTGATTAATGATCCCGGTATGATTAAACTGGAGATTGGCCCTCACTTTCCGGAGCCGTACAAGCAAAGTCATGTGTTCAATTGAGAAATGATGCAGAACTCAATTGCGCTTACAGTGCTTGTTATTTGTAGCATTGCAGAAACCTCGAAGGATCCTAAAGTATTTCTCACAAATACTTCACTGAACGGATCTTCAACGGCTCTACAGTTACCTATGCTCCAGCCACTCGGAACTTCGAACAAAGAGGTAACAGACAAGCTCCTCAGCCATCTACTCTAGCTTTACTATTGATGGGAATTTATTAGTGGCATCCCGTTCCCCACGGTTCCTCGGCCAAGCTTACCGCAAACAACTTAGGCAAATTACAGCTCCATGTACCCCATCGAGCCCATCCATGATTTGGGATCTAAGTTTGTTGCTCCGAAAGTTACAGTAAAGGTTGCCTTTCGATACGATGGATGATGTGATGATGAGATGTTCGCCCAGTGCGAACTGCCGATGACAAGGCAAATTCCATACGTTTTCAATTTCCTAGCTATACTGAGAGGAAGCTTCCTCTATCATGATCCTCGCTATTTCTCTTCCATATCTGTTTTTTAAATATTCCGTCCTAGCAATTGAGACCCTTCGATCATTCTCCTGTAAATTGGGTATATATCAGAGAGAAATGGCAGTCATTGGGCTCCTCTGGCTATAGTAATGACTGTCGTAAAAAGGGCCGAACCCAAATGATGGCGATGTCGTCGCAGGGCGGACAGACACGACGGTTTCATCCCGGACAGAGTCCTACATTATGTGCCAGACCGTGCGTGGTCCGCATCCATATCGACGGCATGTAGCTGCGCATCTGATATCCCAAAACTGCCCATGACCGCCTCATCATCTCATATACATGACGGTGCCCCCGTCTAGTGCGCAACGTTCCACTCTGGCGGAGGGTTGAGAAGGCTGAGGCACTCCAGATTGTGCTGCCACCCTCGACTGAGCGTCGCCATGCGAGCGAGTTGCTCCATCCCTAGTATGGGGAAGATGCCGACGTGCATCCTTGTGTGTAATTGTACTCGACCCAAGCATTTGCCAGGTACAATTGTAGCTGGAGTGACTGTCAACCACTTTTCCTTTCCAGATAGCACGCGAGAAGCACACAAGCTAGAGCTATGCCGTGATAAACATCGTCAATATCAAATCTCCGTTCCTTCACAAAGGCGGCCCAAACAAGTCCCCGCCACCCTCCAACTTCCTCCTCTTCGTGTCCCTCGCATCCACCGCCATCGCCTCCCCAAAAACCGCCCCATCGCTCTGTACCGTTCCTGATCCCGTCGGCGTCGGCTTCTTGACCTTTGTCGTCGCCTGCTCGCGTCTCGCACGCTGCAGAGCCACCAAATCCGCTCTGTCCGTATCTCTGCACTTTTGTAGTTTCTTTCGAAGAGGTTTCAAGGATTTGACGAGTTCGGGCTGTTTGCGCCGTTAGCACACATTCAAAAAAAGTGTTTCTGCACCACTTACCGTCTCCCAGTACTCCTTCATCCGCTGCGGCGGCTCCTTCTCCAACATAGACTGACAGCTCTCAATCGTCCTCATAATCTTCTCCCGCATCTCCGCATTCGATCCCATATGTCTATTCCCATCCTCTCCAGTCTGCGACCCAGCAGGAATCAACATCTCCACAAGCCCCCTATCGACCATCAACAAAGACGCCATCATGATCTGGCTCGGCGTATAGTGAAAGTAGGCATCCGTCAGCAGCGGGCTAAACTTGAGAATATCTCGAGCCATTGCGTGAGCCTTGGCAACCCTGCCCTCTTCCTCCGGCAGACGCTTCCTCAGCTCCAGAATAGCTCCCTCGAGCGCCCTAAACGGATGCCGCACGTCAAACGCGAACCGAATGCCCTGGCAAAGCAAAAACTCTCCCGCCAGAATCTGCTCGCTCGTCGTATTGGGAAACATCTCCGCCAGCTTCGCCAGCCGAATGTAGTAGCCCTCCGCCTTGCACCCAAAAAACAGCGACGTCTTCAGTAGCTCCGTGGGAGGGTACGTCATGACCGAGTTTGTAATGTAGAATCTGCGAAAGAAGACGGCGGCCGTGGATCGGATCTCGGTCGGGAGCTCGCAGAACTGGGCGGCGCGGATCAGCTCGGTGGTGAAGAATTGCACCAGCATAGACTCTTCGCCAGGCGTCAGGAACTCGGGCTGGGCATCGGCGGCGAATCGCGGCGCAATTTGTTGCTTGGCGAGGTCGTTGGTCTTAATTCGAAGCTCTCGCAGGCTGGTGGGCGAGAATGACCAGAGGCGAAACTGGCTCGACTGCCGGTACCTTTCGTCTTCTGTGGCCATTTGTTACGGCAGAAATCAATTGAGGTACAGTAAAACAAAAGATTAGAAGGAAGCAAGAAGAAGAGCAGAAAGAGGTATCAGTTGAGAATATCGCGGGTTGGAAGGTGTTGAAGCTGCGATGAGATGTCGAAGCTCAAGACAATTTCACGTGCAATACAGTGCTAATTGCGTTCATCTTCATACTGTCTTCGCACTACCAGCAGAATAGAAGCTGGAACATACACCAAGCAAAGCTTACAAGATCTCAAGCCTGAAAATAAGTCTGTCACGGCGATAATCAGCATTGCAAATTGCAATTGATATTGATTCAATTTTCCCCATAAAAACAACCGCATCCTGGCGTGTACAAAACTCCTTGATAAGATATATATAATATGCAATACATGACCATCCTCCGTCTAATAGTTGTTTATTCCTACTACTCGGTCTTCCCACTGAATCTCAATGCATCTTCAAAAAACAGATGCTGCCAACTATTTTATTCATATCCAGTTGACAAAAAAAGAAGTTTAAACTCGTATCGTTTCGTTTCATTGCAGGGGACTGCTCGGGAACAAGGATGGGTACAACCGGCCCGTCATTCCAAAATAGAGTGTGAAAAAAAGAAGATGCTTGTTGCGCTCTAGTGTGTTTCAGTAGCCAACAGTGGAAAGCTTCCTGGGGACAGGAGGTGGCGGCGGCTTCTTGGCTCGGTTGACAGGGGGAGGCGGTGCTTTCTTGGCTTCTACCGGGAATTGAGGGTTGCTGCCGTAACTCGTTGCCGGACTGACGCTGCGCTCTCCCCAGCTAGGAGTGTTATCCCCACTGTATACTGAGTTGTCGTCAAAGATGTCCTCTGCTCTGCTTTCAGGAACGCTGCAGGTCGTGTTGGTTCTGTTGAAAGAAGCGGATGCGGCTCTTGCGCGAATCACGGGCGGCTGCCTGGTATCATAGGTCGCTGATCTCATCATGGGCGGTCTAGATGATGCTGGGGGAGGAGGAGGCGGGGGAGGTTCTCGACTCGTCATGGTGCGGTTGAGCTTGTAAACGGGAGGCGAAGCGGCGCCCTCATAAGCTTCGTTGATGATTGTGTTTCGGACGGGCTGAGTGCGGATAGACACGTTGGAGTAAGCGCGCTCCAAATCCTCCCGTGAAGACGGACGAGTTGCGTCTGCCATGCCAGCAGCCCAAGACTTTCGGACTCGGCGAAGCTCGTTGGCAGCTCGCTCATGGTACTCGAGCTCGGCGTCGAGGAACGACGTCAGAGAGCCAATTGTGTCCTGCTCGGCCTCTCGAATGTCTGACATGCGCTGGAAGACGTCTTCGGTGCTGTCGTCAAACTTGGTCTTATTGACGCGCAGCTCTTCTTCAAGGCGAACGTCGTCCTTTTTGGCTTTTTGAATCTTGCCCATGGTGGCGTCGTAGGCGAGTCGGCGGCTTTCGAGCTTCTTCCGGGCATTCTGTTGGAGTACTGTGTAAGCAATCATGTTTAAATCGTCAAAACGTTTCTTTGGGTGCCATCACATACCTGATAATCCTTCATCATGGCGAGATTGCGCTCAATGTGCTGTGTCCAGGTGGCATTGGCACAGTCCAGATAGGTCGTCTGAAGCTCGGCGAGCTGTTCGTTGGCGTTGCCCATGGACGCAAGGCGACGGCTGTATTCGGCGTCTGGCAGCTCTGCCGCATGGGCAGTCATGGTTTTGCCGAGGTGGGCGAGCGGCAAGCTGCGGCTTCGGTCCTCGAGGGCATCGCAATGGCGCGCAAGCCATCTGGTGTAGATGTTCATGGATTTGAGGAGGTGCTCCATGCCTGTAGTCGATAGTCAGCAGATGGCCTCAGCAGCCCAATTGACTGGAAAAACACAAACCTTCATGTCGAATGTCCATCTCGGACTCGAGCTCCTTGAACTCTTCGGTGTGGGTGGCCTTGGCCTCGGCGCCCATCTTCTCGCCAGCCCACTGCATGGCACGGTCAATCTTGCGTGTGAAGTTCATGATGTCGTAATCAGCGTCGAATCCAGCAACTTGGAAGAGTCGTCGACGAAGTTATGGCTGCTCAATTCCCAATTTCCAGAGAAGAGTTTTTGTTTACTCAGAGCAACGGAGCAATTGATGGGTAAATAGGCAAAATAGGAAGATATAGCACTATGCGGACTACTCCGTACTAAGAGCCAATGGTTTGCGTCTGACCGACCCCGGCCAGAAAACTAGCTCTTGAAAGCGAAGGTAAGTTGACTAGCTGCAGTAGCCAGCAATGGTTGGAGTCGGTTATGTAGGTTTTGATCTCTTCGAGGCGGGAGCAAAAAGGTTGTTGTGGTGCAGATCGTTTCGAACAAAGTTCAGCGAGGAGCGAAAGCAGCGACAGAGTCTGGCCTTGCGATGGTTTCGATCGAGTGGGCCAGCCCAAAACTGAGGAGAAAGCTGCGTTGAGCAAAAGGGCAATAAACGAGTGAGAAGAAACGAGAGAAAAGTGCAGCAACGTAGTATTTGATGATCCCAGTCACGAGCGCATCAATGCAGACAAAGCAAAAGTGCATGAACAAGAGAGGCTGGCTGGAGGTTCTTGTAACAATTGCGAATTGCACACACAAAACGGCGTCCCGGTAGCGCAGCCAGGAAGGCGCTGAAGGCCCAGTGACCTTCCAGCCATGGGCCCGCCCGTGCCAGGCGCGAAACTGGACCAGGGGTCGCTTCCCGGTGGTCTCTGGCGTCGCATCGCCCCTGGCGCCTGGGGGGCTCTGGCCGGCCGCCATTGGCCAGGCGCTCGTAGCTGCGCCGACTGCAGCTACGCTTCCCGCAGCCCTCAGGGCTCTTTGGGGACCCTCTGGGGCTGCTGGAGCTTCTGGGGCACGCCTGGAGCTTGCCCTCTCCACTAAAAACCACTATAAACAGCAGCTAGGCGGATGGAGCCAGCCGTCCCCAACCAACCACCACCAGGGATGGAAGCGTAGGTGGCAAAGTTAGCACGAGAGCAGTGTTGCGCGTACGAGGAGCGAAAAGGCGTGTGTGTGTGTGTGTGTGGGAATTCTGAGGGTTTGATACGAAGATCGCGGAAAAGAATACGAGCAGGGTGGGTGAAACAAAGGCAGGTCCGATAAAACATGACGTTTTTGGCAGCTTGCATTCTGAGTGTAGCCAGCCAGTGGAATATGATGTTTGTAATTTTTTTTGTTATCTTTCTCTTTATTTACGTGAACAATTAATGAGATGCATGCTGACATTGAAGATAGTCTTGAAATCTGTTGCGTAAGAGTTGAGATCAAGTGTGTGCCGCTGCCGTACCCACCGCGACGTTTTACCATGAAAGCCTCCTCGCCGCTCCAAAGCTTGATGCCATCGATTCCGTAAATAGATACGATTAGTGCTCCATACCTCTACTGACTTGCCTTTGGCTGATCAGCCCAGCGTCAAATGTCAATCGCAGCCCACATCAGAGATCGTCTCGCGATCGTCCACCCTCGCCTCCCCATGGCATGGAGCAGCGGCCCTGCCGTCTCCCCTTTTTCTTCTTTCCTTGCTTTTTGTCTTATCATCTTGGCGATCTCCGGCCTTGATCTACAAGTACTGAGTGTCATGCAGCAATTACAACAGGTCAAGTCGAGATTAAAGTCGTGTCGTGTACGCACATCAATACCTGCAGCCGTTCAAGACACGGAGCGCAATCTCGTCTAAAGGGTTTCGCCCGTCAAGATGCTTCAGGTGCGCCGGCCGCAGAGAAACGCCTCCATGTGGCCCCGTCTGCCATGCCGTTCCGTGCCGGTACGCTTGCAATAATAGCCGAGTATGGACTCGGGATGCCTTTAATATCTACTGCCTCTTTGTATTCATCCTCGTGTATATTATCTTGAGGCTGAGCTTACAACTCATCAGATGTAGATACGTGGCCCTTGTAGAAGTTTGATACGGAATGCATCAGACTCTCTCGTATTCGATGCAGCACTCCCAATCCAGTAATCCCCGAATGGAATGCAGGCCGCTGCAGGAACAAAGGCCCAAAGGCCCGGAGAGCCCTACAACGCATCTTTTTCCTGTCACGAGTCAACCAAGCGCCAACACTTGTCAGCTTCTAGAACAAAGTCTTCTTTTTTTTTCTCTCCTTTTTTGTCCCATCCGCCTGTGCCGTTGTGCTGGGGCAGATGCTCCATAACATGTTTCAAGTTTGCTCCGAAACGGCCTCGAGACTGGCCGGCAAAGCGCCGCAGCAAAAAGGTTTACTCTGGGGGAGGGCGCATGTTTCTGCTACATTAGCATTGCGCCAATTGTCCAGGGATGTACAAGTAAGTGATACTTTGGAGGACAACAGCCAACCAGCACTCTGTTAATGCTGACTCATCATTTCAATATCACGATATCAATACATCAAGCTTCCTGTTATCTACAACAGGTATATTCATGTGCTTAATACTTTTATGTACATGCCCAATATATTCCTATTTGAAGCATCTATGCACTTAATTCCAATTATTCATCATTTGAGACACGATAATGGCGCTGCCTGTACGGTGCACGCAATACCCGGCCAAGCAGGACAAGAGATAGGGACGACTACAAAATGAATACATGCCTTAGGTACGTGTCCGTACAAAGCTATAAAATGAACACTCTTTACACAATCAACACTTGAGATTATTTGGAACGATAGTAACTTTACCACGTGTGTTCAGAATCTTCAATCTCACTCCCTGTTCTCTGCCCCCACTTATTGCCATCAATACTTGACCTTCATGTACATCGTAGACACCAACACTCAACCATAACGTGAACAGAAAGGCCTACACAGCAGCCGCGTTGGAGAGACCGCCAACATCCTTGGCCGCTCTATTATTCTTCATCTTCTTACTTCTGCCAACCAATAATGCTCCATTGCTTCATTGTACACCACTACTAACCAAGTACCAGCACGCAGAAAGTAAAGGGATATATGCACGCAGGTGCAGTTATACTACATACATGTACCCTATGAAGGCTGCCTAACGTTCAGTGCAGATATTGAACGCTTAATACTTCAGAAGCGATGTAAGTTCACAACAGCCACTGAACATATATAAACTTGCTCTATTTTGGCAGAGAGTCCACCACATGGACCATTGAACTGTAGGCTAACCGGGTACCACACTCACAGCGTCATCCACTTACACCACGGAGGCCTCAGGGCAGATTTCTCATACATTTAGTAATGGCTAACAGCACTCTTCTTATAAAGAGGGCAGATATTCCTGCATGCAACGGTTAGTGATTTCATCAATCCTCTGGAAAAAAAGCATACAACGACTCCAAGTCAACCTCCATAAGCAGTGTATGATGAACGCTCAAAATCCGCCATACAGACACCAAGGCCTTCACGAAGGCCAGTGTTTACCGGGACAAGGAGCTCTGGGTCCGATTTTAGGACAGATGGCGGGGCAGCAGCCCTCCCATGGCTACAGATCAGCTCCCGCCGGTTCTGACCAAAACCAGCCGTCCACTTACATGTATCAGCCTCCGTATCCTCCAGCAGGACAACAATATCCGGAGCAGCAACAAGCACCTGAATATGGATACAACGGTCAGTCTACTCAGTATTATACGCACTATGCGCATCAGCCCATCCAGCAATTGCAATGTTGGCATCAACCATACGGCCCTGCGGTAAGGATGGTCAAGTTGCGTATATGTATAACATATCCGCTACTTAAGCAGCAGCACACTCAGCCTGGCTATCCTCACGGCCCAGGCCAGCAGCCATCTGGCCACAATATCGAAGCCACGCCGGCCTCTCCAGGATACGATATTGCTCAAACGCTCATGATGCAGCGTATAGACACCTCAGCCGACGCAGGAGCTCTTCTGACTGCTATGCTAGGCAGCGGCTGCGATGCGCATGCCCTTGTCCGCATCTTTTCCAGCCCCCAATATCGACATCCGTATGCGTTTCAACAATTACGAAACGACTACCGGGATTGGTTCAAGCGTGATCTGGAAAAGGACATTAAAGGCAAAACTCAAGGAGACTTCCAAGATGCATTGGTGGCTTTGGCCAGAGGACCTCTCGATCACGATGTGTCTACACTTGACAAGGCGTTGCAGCAGAGACCCATCGATGAAGAGGCCCTGATGGGCGTTCTTCTCTGTCGTTCCAACGCCGATATCATGGCCATTACTAGCCAGTACAGGCATACCAAGGGAAAAGATCTGCTGACCACTGTCAAAGACAAGATGGATGAAAGGCGCTTCCCCTTATACCGCAATGTCATCTCCGCGACCCGTGCCGAGGACGCAGCCGCCGTCAATCCCGCAGATATCGACTACCAAATCACCGAACTACAGCGTGGCATCGAGGAAAACAGCTTGGTCGTCACAGAAATCTTAACAAGCGCCAATAACGCCCAGCTGCGAGCCATGTGCATCGCCTACCGGCAGAAATACCACCGCAGTCTACAGGAAGCCATTGTGGCAGAATTCCTCGGCAGCGAGGAACACGCTCTACTGCAAATGCTCACTTCTGTTACAGGAGAGAATGGGAAGGCTGACGCAGACGCCTTGCGGGAACCGCTACGAGACCCTCTGAATAATAAAAGGGCCATCACGTATCGAGTGTTGAGAGTGTATTGGGGTGATAGAGCGAGGCTCTCCAAAGCGCAGGCGGCGTATCAAAGCAGTTACCATAGACCGCTGGTCACAGACCTGGAACATTCTTTGGATGGAGATTATGGGAACCTACTGAGTGCACTGATTGGAGGAGACGTGTAGTAAATGCCTTTCCACTAATTCCATGTTGATTTTTGCCTGCAGTTGGTACCATACACTAAATTCGAGTACTGTTTTGAACGTCTCTGATATTGAAGCAATGTACATGTACATATCCCATCTTCATTGGAGTACTTTGAACGTCTCTTTTAAGTTGCACAGGCCGGTTTTGTTGTCTTGTTCCCGAGATGTAGCTTGTTAAACTGATACTATAAATGGAACGTTAATTGTTATATATACCTTACTTAAACATACATGTAGCAGTATCGGTAAGGTAGTAGCCGTAGTCAATACATGTAGTAGCAGCACATGCAGTCAGAGGCAGCTCGAGTGTTGGGTCATGAAGAGGAAGCTACCTAGACATAGATAATAATTTACCTACATCAACGATGCATAGGTAGGTACGTAATTGACATTACCAAATCTCAAGGGTAGAGTGAGCTAAATGAATGCGCGTATCTGCACGCATTCACTGTTCGCAATTTCCTGTCGGCTGCGGGAATTATGTAAGACACTTACACTGCAACATTATAGTTGCCATGGTTAGTCCTCCCTTCTTCTCTTCTACAGATTAACCAAACAAAGAAACACATCTTTTTCTAACTCTGTTCCCTTGACAATCAAGCCGTTCACGCACAATGTTGATCTACATGACCGATTGCTTACGCTGCGACAGGTCATTCAAGACCCAGTCAGCTCGGGCCCAACACATATCCGACTCTTCTCGTCATAATATATGTCGGGAATGCTATTACTTGGAGGATTTTGAGACGGCGTATGAGCTCAGGGAGCATATGATCGATGAACATAACGGGTGCACACAGTGCGATGATGCCTTTGAGAGCGCGAGAGATCTCCGACAGCATTTGTACGACGAGCACAACATGTGCTCCGTTTGTAACCAATGCTTCTCTTCCCCCTCCAACCTGAAATATGTATGTTCTTTTCGTTCTGAAACTGTCTACAGCCATGCTCTGTGATTCTCAGTTTCGGCGCGACTGATATGCCCAACAGCATCAGCTCGTTCACCGCGAGAAGAGTGTCGAATGTTTTGCGTGTTATCGCACCTTTGTGACCAAATCCGCAATGGTCCTGCACCTGGAACAGGGAACCTGCTCGTCTGGCATCAATCTCATAGATGTCAACGACTATGCAAGGGCCTGCTATACATCCGATGAGTACCTCGATTGTGACGGTGACTACGAATGCCCAACTTGCAAAAAGTATTTCAGGTACATGAGCGGACTCCTGCAGCATGCGGAAAGCGACAATTGCAACGAGACGTTGAGCAGGAGGAAGAGCCCTCTGGCGATATTTCTCCGCTTTCTAAAGGCACGCGTGTGAGGAGAGTGGGGACAACTGAGTTGAGAATTAGCGTCGTACCTGTGTTAGCGTTTCTTTGATGAAGACAGCATGTGCAAGCTATACGAGAGCGTTTGAGGGTTTTTTTTATGAAGATGGGGTGTGCAGATGTATTAAAGTTGCCGCATGTATGGATCTAGTTATACCTAGGTAGGTAGGTAGGTGAGTAAGTTTGTACCAATAATCCAGGTGTTAAGCAAGTGAAAAAGTACAGATGCATGTATACAGAAGCCAGTGTTACGGTGAAAGTAAAGCGTATATACATTCAATCTGTACAAACAGCCGGTGAGTGGGCGCTGGCAATATCTCTCCACATAGGTATGTGTAAATAATCAATAATTTGCATTTATTTACTCATTTGTTTACTAACCACTCTGTTCACACAGAAGCACCTTAAACAACCTTGTTAATCTTGCCCGTCTTGACATCAAAAATGTACCCCGAAATAGGCACGTCCAGCACGGCGGGATTCTTCTTCAAAATCTCGACATCAGTCTTGACGCTCTCTTGCAGGTCTTTGATGGTCAAGAAGGAAATATGGCTGACGTCTTCACCAGTGTTCTTCTTGACGGCGTCGCGGAATTCATCCTCTTTGATGAGAAGCATACCGCAGTCGGTCTAATTGACGGCGTATTAGCTAACATGGTCCTTCTAGTACAAGGCAACAAAAAGAAAGTCAAAATTGAGTTGATGAGTGGAGAGATCATACGTGGTGAATGACGACGACTTCTCGAGTTCCTAGGGCCTGCTGAGAGATGATCAAGCTTCGCAGCGCCTCAGAGGCTCGGCCTCCAGCGTTTCGATAGACGTGGGCGTGGCCCTCTTCCAGGCCGAGGAATTTGGCTGGGTCAAGACGAGCGTCCATGCAGGTCAGGACAAAGACTTTTCTGGATTTTGTGTTTATGAAATGTTAGCCATCTAATACGAATGGCGAATTATTGCAGTTGTAATAGATCGCTGAGAGAATATATGTGAAGCATACCGTCCGGGGGGCATGGGCAGGTCAGCCTTGTCAAAGCTAGCCGCATATTGCTGGTTGGCAACTTCAAACTCGCTGGCGACAGTCATGTTGGAGGTTATACGTGATTAAAGTAAAAAATGAAGATAATTTATCAAGATCTGGTAATATCGTGCTGAAGCTCAACAGAAATCAGGCACAAGCTCAGAGCAAATCGTCGCCTCTTTATACTTTTACAAAACACTCACCCCTCTGATAGGCCACCCAACACGTTCCCCAAACTGCACATCTCAGCATCATCTCAGCCTGCAAATACACCCCCCCACACAGCCTCTTACAAGGGCCCTAAAGCTATCAATCAACGCAAAAAGTCGCAATCCATCCACGTTGTGTCGCCATGCTGCGGGGAAATTCGCCCGTCTCTGGCCAATTAGAAGCGTTGCCGTCGATATCGAAGCAAAGGTTAAACGTCCTAAGCAGGGCGGGGACTGGCCAAAAACTAATCGCATCGCCAACCGCGACTCAATCTCAAGGCCGTGAGACGAATTCTGCGACGGCCCGGCAGACCGTCTAACAAGGGGACCTCTTCCCAGTTTCGGACGTTCGGTACGGGCAGAGCCGAGGGCCCGTGGATTCGGTTCGGTGGGACAGGAGGCTGGATGGAGATGGTTCGCAGGGCTGTCCAATGAGAGGCAGTTTTTGGGCTTGGAGGCGGTCGCAAAGTGTTGCTGGCGCGGAGAGGGCTGGCGACGCGGATGGATTCACAATTAGATGGGGCTCGGCTAGAGAAAACGGGAGGGAAATAGTTTGTGTCATGATGAGATTTTGTATTTCAAATCTTCGCAGAGTACTGCTGTGGAAGTCAGCCGGCGACCAAGATGCTGGGTCCATAACAGAGATGGGCTTAGTAAAGCTCGAGGACTTGAATTAAATAGACAAAATGTAATTTTGTAGTAGACCAAACTTCGCAGTCTTTCCTTGCCGTAAATGCTCGGTGTTGGGAAAATAGAGGCAAACTCGGGCGTCATGGCTAGCTCTGGTTTACTAATCCTGAGGACTGGATTCAACTAATTAACAGCTTGATCAAGCTGTGCATATCCTGTAGCTAGCAATGGCCGGCTTTTAAGAATTTCATTCTTTGATAGAAAATTTGCTGTATGGAACTGGCAAGATCCAAAAATAATCCCAAAATGCTATATTTAGCAAATCGGATTACCAGACTATTGCGATACTATCGGTCACTTCGTCTATATAGCAGCCGGCCTTGCCTATAACTGACAATTCCTAGATGCCATAAAGGGCAAGGTGGAGCACTCGCTGACGGCATCTTTGGAATCAGCCGCACAGAATCGCGAGCGTTCTAGTGGCTTCCGACCCTTTTTAGGCCGATTTTGTCCGCTGGACGCCAGCTCCAGGCTATTGCAGCGAATTACAGCGCCCGCAGCAAGCGCTGTAATTCGCTGCAATAGCCCCCTGTGTTGGTAATGCTTTGTGCGATCTGACAGATGGACGCCGTTTATTCCAAATGCCCGTCTTGTCTGTCATGTATATATTTGCGCCAAGGCACCCTATCTTGGAGATTTTCATCTTTTCAGTATCAGCCAACTATTAAACAAACAACGAGCGACATAACAACAACAACAACAACAACAACAACAACAACAACAACCGAGAACATCCCGATTCACAAACTCTTACCGCCTCAAATCTTCTCTCTACCAAACCTCGCACCAACTGCGGCATCTTTTTGCGGATTATTGCGGCCCGCTTTTCCTCCCCACCTACGGTTGTGCCCCTCCTCATTGCACCATCCGCCAAAGGCGATCGTCATAAAAGCCGGGCTCTGAATCTTGCATAAATTCCTTTGACCATCGCACGCCTATATCAATCTACAACTGCAGCTACAGCTTCTCTTGTCCAGCAACATCTGAATCGCTGAATCGTCTACATCTACATATAAACACACCACCGCCAAAATGAGCGCCGACAACCTCCACCACGTCGAGACCGCCGAGCACTTCGACTCTCTCCTCGCCGCAAACACCTACGTCGCCGTCGACTTCTACGCCGACTGGTGCCCCCCCTGCAAGGCCATCGCGCCCATCTACAAGTCCCTCGCCGACAAGCACAGCGCCGAAAACACGCTCGCCTTTGCAAAGGTCAACGTCGACAACGTCCAGAAGATTGCCGCCCGCTACGGCATCACTGCTATGCCCACGTTCCTCTTCTTCAAGGACGGCCAGCAGGTCGCCGTCAACGGCCAGGCCATGATCCAGGGCGCCGATCCTCGCAGCCTGGGCGCTGCTGCTGAGAAGCTGGGCGGCCTGGCGCAGAAGAGGCTCGAGGAGGCTCAGACTGCTACTGCTTGAGGAACAACATGAATTTGAGAGAGGAGGAGGAGGAAGAAAGAATATTGCCATCACTGGGTTTGTCTTGGAGGATACGAGAGTGTAAAGGGAGGAACGCATGCATTTCATTGGGGCGCACAAGAGAATAATATCACATGGGAAAAAGGACAGCGGGTTGTCTAGCATTTTTGAGCCATACAGTATCAATTTACCGTCCATTTCTTCTTTAAATCATCCTCTCCTGTAACAATCTCCGTGATATCGAACTTGATGGCTCGGGATGTATACCTAGGTACCTACTGAAGACATGGAGTAAAGATTGCACTAGGTCGACATAAAACATCCCAATGTCGATGAGTAGGTAGTATATCAATAATAGATATCTATCAACATAGTAGTATTCATTTAATGAAAGCTATTCTTCTCAGCAAACAATTATAATTGACGTCATTTGTCTCGTTATCTATTAAGGTCCCATTTCCCATCTCTCCTAGATTTTATACTACAACACAAGCTTTTGTATAAATCGCTCGCTCATCTCCGCCACAACCTCAGAGTTGTCCACTTTCCAAAGCAGTCAGCCACGATCGCAGCTCGTAATTCACTTTCCTCGCATCCTCCCTCCAAGGCCAATGTCCAGCCTGAGGCAGCACAACCACTCGAACCGACTGGTCAAACCACTTATAGAAGCCGTCCAGCATCTTGTCCGAGAAATATGGCTCTTGCATTCCCCATATAACTACACATGGCATCTTATAGCGCATACCCGAGGTATCAATATTTTGCCCGTATGGTGGCGCTGGGAAATTCTTGCGGAAGAAGTAGAACATTCCTCCTTCCGGAGAGTTTTGGAGATACTCTTTGATCTCAGCGCGATATTCCGGGTCGGTTATGGTACGGCAAACGAAATCCACATCGTAGGCGTCTCCGGGGTTGTGTTTGATGTATTTGAGTGAATATTTTGACAGTTCCTGCTGCTCCGGGTCGTGGTGGATGAGGTGCATCATCGTGCCTAGAATTGGCGTGTTGAAGATTACCAGACCTGACAATCTCTCCGGGTGAAGAAACGCAAGCTTTTGCACAGTAATGCCTCCAACATCGCCTCCTGCAAAAACTGCCTTTTCAATCTTCAAGTGATCCAAAAGGGCCACCAAGTCACTGGCCATGACATTGCCGTCGTACGCCTCTGGATCTAGCGGGACATCACTCGGAGGGTATCCTCGAAGTGTGGGAAGAATCAGCGTGTGGTCCTTGGAGAACTCCTCGATTTGCATCGAAAACGTCATTTCGTTGTCTGGATGGCCGTGGACGAGCACCAGGGCCGGGCCTTGTCCATAGAGATGATAATGGATCTTGACATCTCCATTGGAGAAATAATGAGAGTACTCGTCAATAGGCATTTTGTGGTGTGACGTGTATAAGTGATATGTCCAGGTGATGCGATGTTGAAAGTTGTGCAAGTTGCCTGTAGTTCGATTGAAGGCGTTTGTGTTCAATCTCGGTAACTACCTTATATATTTAAGTAATATGAAGATAAAGATTGTATACCGTTTCAATGTATCAACATCTCAATGTGAGAACCGGAGATGCTTCAACCGACTTTCAATTACTTACAGATGACAAATTTGAAGGCAAGCTAAATCGGACCTGAGAACCGCGAATACATCATCGAAACTCTAAATTCATGTCAGGTGACATCTATCTCCATTGTAGAAGCTGTTTTAGAAGTCAAAAACTTTGAGAGTTAAAGGTTGAATTTCGCTTCTCAGGCTTACAGCTAGGCCTCATCTAGTATATTTGTCCGTTCGGCAATAGCTACGGCAGATTTTTCAAACGCGTTCTAAGCCAGCACAGGGCTGAAAGGCTGAAAGCCCATTACCCAACCCTATTTTGATATCTGAAGTGACGCTGTGTATGTGCTTTCGGGCGCTTATCCCTTCGTCGTCTCACTCGCTTCCCAGAAATGCGGCTTGTTCCTGATCGACGCCCTGGCACTCTGTAAACTGCCTGCAAGTTGCTACTAAGGATCAAAGTCTCCACCTTATTTTTCCGTCTAGCTGCCGTTTTCTTAGGCCTGCCGTGCATGTAGCGAATCATAGAACACAGGAACTGCTTAGCTGCGGTAGAACATTCGCTCACTAAGTTGAAAGACTCTTCTCCGCGGGAGAGTTGTCGGTTTTTGAGAAGACAGAAAGTGGAGACATGCATACAATACAAAGGCTTACAAATGTTGTCGGCGTTTACAACTCTTTCTTCTCAACTATGGTCTCAATACTCAAGTAGATGTTCTTAGAATGGCATCATGCCTGAGATGCCGACAAAGATGGGCCGATTTATCAGCCATGGCGATGAACTTTGAGCGCTTACATTTTTTGGGGTTTACGAAACGCCTCGTGAAAACATCAACTTCATGAAAAATAGTGTATAGCTAATAAACAGACTGCGCAGTGAGGAGCTCATCAACTCTATAAAGAGAAACTTCAAAGATGAAGATATGGAAAGTTTTAGATGTCAGCATCAGCATGCAAAAGCATCACAGCAATATCACAAGCACACCTTCAGCAACATCTTCATACTTCTTTAAATCGTTTTTCATAAACACTATTCTCATAAAAAATAAAAAAAAACATGGCCCAGACTGTCCTCATCACCGGTGCTTCAGGCTTCATTGCCGCCCACGTCATTGAGCTTTCCTCAAAAAGGGATACAATATTCGCGGAACTGTGCGCTCTGAAAAGACGCAGCCGAAGTTCTCAAGACGCACGCAAAGTACTCTGAGCAGCTCAGCATTGCTATTGTTCCCGACATTGCTGCCCCCAATGCATTTGACGAGGCTGTCAAGGGAGTTGACGGTGCAAGTAGACTTACCAACGTTAACCACTAGACACTTGAAGAGAGAGTGTGCTAATATCTTTCAGTATATAGGTCATTCACACAGCCTCTCCTGTCATCTTCAATGCCACCGACTTTGACACCGAGCTTTTGCAGCCTGCCATCAGCGGCACCACCGGTATCCTAGAGGCTGTCCAAAAATACAACTCGGCTGTCTCCAGAATTATCATTACATCTTCTTCGCCTCGGTCTTGGACCCCACACAGGGCCAACGCCCCGGATATGTCTTACGCAGAGGCCAACTGGAATCCTTTGACTATCGAGCAGGCCAACAGCAGCCCCGTGATGGCATATCTCGCCTCAAAGACCTTTGCTTAGCGTGCCGCATTTGATTACGTCAAGAAGAAGAAGGTGAGCCCATCAGCACCAACTTTCTGATTATATCAACTGACTAATGGCTTCCTATTTACAGCCCAACTTTACTGTGGCAACTCTCTGCCCTCCCATGGTCTACGGACCGGTCGCTCACGCTGTCAGCGGCGTTAATGCGCTCAATACCTCTGCAGGAGATATCTACAGACTTATAAAACGGCTCGGAGAAGGCTGTTCCCGATACTTCTTTCTGGGCATTCGCCGATGTCCGCGATGGTGTGTCTTCATCTTTATCTAAGATCTCTACAGCACCGCTAACAACAACACTACAGTCGCTGAAGCTCACGTTCTGGCCTTCGAGAAGCCACAGGCCGCCGGCCAGCGATACCTAATTGCCAACTCCGCATACAGCTACCAGCTGATTTGCGACATCATCCGCGACAAGTTCCCTGAGCTGCAGAACAAGACGCCCAAGGGCGACACCGGAGCTGCTCTTCCACCCGTCTACAAGGTCGACACTACCAAGGCTGTCACTGAGCTGGGTATCAAGTTCAGGCCCCTGCAGGACACTATCGTGGATATGGTTAACAGCTTGTTGGCGCTTCAGAAGTAGGGAGAGGAGGGCTATTTTTAGAGCCAAGAACATTCTTTATGCCATAGATTAGACTTCCTATAGACATCATGGTTTTATTTAAACCGTTTCTTGCGGCCGATTTTATATCCGTGAGCTCACAAGCCGCTGCTACTATTCTACTACTACTACTCAACGCCAAGATCATGGACGCAGTGGCCAATGAATTGTTCAATTACAAAAGCACATACCTCTCAGCAGTCTAGATTCAACCCCGCAAATCCATCCAGCAAGTCTCCGAGGCTTTCAAGTCATCACCAGTTGCGCCAGCTCCTTTGCCAAGCCCGCCGCATGCCCGCAATCCTTATATCCTCGTACTTTGACACATCCGATAAGTCCCATCCTCCGACTCATGCAGGTCTAAAATCCTACTTGTAAGTCTACAAGTAAGCTTAAAGCGCCATCTGACATACATTACGTACTTTGTCATACCCCTTGCATCGTTCCAACTACGTGGCCCTGTCCATCAAGCAGTCCGTGAGAAGTAATAAACGGCTCTCTGCAAGGAATTGTTTGTCATGTCTCACAAATGGGATTTGCGCAGACCGCCACGCGACAGATGCGGAAATTGTACGACACATGGACAGTGTCGTGGAATGCTGTCTCGGATCATCGCAGGCAGCTCATTTATCATACAACAGACAATCACCTTCGAATATATATAAGATGTTGAATCAACTCTCAACCCATTAATGATTAAATTCACAAGAATAACTTGGCTAAAACCACACATCTATTCTACAAACAATAATCAACAGCCGTTATAATGCTTTTCAAATCCATCCTTCTCGTCATCACTGCCTCCTTCGCCGCAGCACAAACCATCACTCCAGCACAAAACCAACTTGGCCGTGCCTGCGGCTTCAGAATCGCCCCCTGTCCCTCGGACATGAAATGCGTCCCCGACAACCCTTACTGCCGTGAACTCAACAGATGTGCCGGCCACTGCCAGTTCAAGAACAAATATGATTCCTGCGGGGGCTTCACGCCGCGACCACACAACTGCGATAACAATCATGTGTGCCAGGATGATCCTCGACTGCCGCCCAACTGCGGCATGGCGTGCGATGCGCCTGGAATATGCGCCCCGAAGGAGGCGCACTATTGCGGGGGGTTTGCGGGATTCAGATGTCCTGAGGGATTGTATTGCTATGATCAGTTGGATGGGTGTGATCCCCTTCATGGAGGTGCTGATTGCAGTGGTGTATGTTTGTAAAGAGTGTCACTCATGAAATAGCTGAATAGCGTGGGAAAGTTTGATTAGGTACCTCAATATTGTATCCTGTTTCGTCGTTTTTCAAGACAAAATCGATAACTTCGCATGTTTATGAAACCCTGCCAGAGCAAGCGGTGTTCTGCTATAGATAGATATCTTGAGACCTGATATATGCTCCGTAGCGAAGGCATATTCTAGCGGCTGGATAAGTCCTTTGTCTGTGCTACCATTGCGAGAAGGAATTGCCCTTGGATATCTTCATTTCGACATCAAAGTTGTTTGCTCAGGAGGTTTCTTACTCTCGTGCGACGCATTGGTGACATGCAGATGAATAACAGTAATTGCTACAATAATATCGGCTCTATCTTTTGCCCTGTATGGCTTAAGCTTAACGGCATAAGGAATCGTTACAGCACTTACTCTAATATTATATGAATAAGGAATTTTTAGAATTTCAATTTTTGTATTAATACTTGCTTTTTAGAGTTACAATAGAGGTAACTGATCGTGGTTACAAGTTTGAAACAATTCAGTCTACTCTCATGAAATTGAGTAGCCTCTCTCCGAGACCGCTAACGTTGTCCAGGGATCCTTTCCACGCAACAGTTTGATCGGGTCGAATGAGAAGCATAGCTCCTACCTGCTGATCAACACCATAGAGCTTGTGTGTACCCTCTGCCTCTATTGAGTGCTCCAGTTTCCTCCCATATGCGCCTTTGTCCGGTTGATCGCCAAAGACGGTATTGTAGTCGTGACCTCGCACCGTGTCCATTGGGAAGTAAACAGAATTCAAGTCGTGTGCCTTGAAGTCGGAGCTCACTGCGCATAGCAAGATACGCATGAACGCTTGAGTCATCTTTCGTGATGATAGGTGTGGAAATTTGTGCGACAAGGTAGATAAGTAGGTTCCGAGTCCGTTGACTCTAGCAAGCTGTTGACTTGATGTAATATCGCCAGCGAGAACGAAGAGATACCATGAGCCATCTGACTTTAGTAAAGACTGTGATGCCAGTCTTCTGCCACTAGCTAGGTTGTAGATGTAGGCGTTTGGTAACCGTGCTCCGCATATGATGTTGGTTGCGACTTTGTCAACATGCTCGGCAACGATTGGACTAGGGCCATACTTGGCATTGGTACCACTTCCGAAATATCTTAGACGATCGTAGACATCCTTGACTTGACTTTCTGGGACTTGCGATCGTGAAGTGAGTACATCAGATAGCGCTCCATCAAGATCGACTAGTTCTTTGGCTATTGGTTGACGTTCTGATTCATAAGTTGAGAGGACTTCTGGCTTTAGCTGTCCCCGTAAGACTCCGGCGATTTTCCAGGCAAGATTGTAAGCATCCTGTTGGGAGACGTTCATACCTTGCCCTCCCTTTGGCGTATGGGTGTGGACTGCATCGCCTGCAAGGAAGATACGATTGTCATAGGAGAAGTGATCCGCTATTCTATGACCGACTTTGTATACTGTCCACCAGTCACAAATTTTGTAGTCCATACTGTAGGGTGCAAATATCTGCTGAGCCGTGGCTAACATCTTCTCAAGCATGGTGGTGTTGTTCGATGAAGATTCCGTTGCGGGATCTTCATCTGGTAGTTGAACATATAGCCTGGTAAAACCATGCTCTCGAGGGACAATCAAGACTGTGCCGTGGGAGGAAAGAATTGTGCAGATCTTTCGGATGTCTGGAAAGTCTGTCAAGGCAATGATATCAATGACTCCCCAAACCGAGTTCGTGTTGGCGCCATTCATTCGGAAACCAAGCTCGTTTCGAAGCCAGGAACGGCCACCATCAGCACCAATCACGTATTTAGCGTGGATAGTTTCCTGAGTGCCTTGTTGATTCGTAGATGGTACTATGTCCTGCGGGTCGTCGCCAAAGGCATCAATTGTTCCTTTCTGAGATTCCAATGTTCCGTCATCGTGCTTGAAGTGAGCTCCTACATGCCACTGGTCCATCTCAGTAGCATGCAAGTGCTTCACAGTGATGGCTGTTGGGTGATCTGCTTCAGATATGCTCATGGATGTTGCTTTGATTCCTCTTTCCACTGTTCCACCACGTTTTCGAATGCCTGAGATTAAAGAGGCTTCGATGAATCCTTGATGGAATGTGCCTGTATTCTTGTGGGAAACCTCTTCTCCGATTGACGTTTCTACTCGTTGACGAGAGATTTCTTTTTCACCTGTCCATAGTACCCATTCACGGAAATGGTTACCGTGGTTTTCAAGAAGGTGAGCCATGTTGAAGCTGTCCCATATCTCAACGGTTCTGACTTGGAAGCCATCAGCACGTCCATTGAGAGCTCGAGTCCCCAACTTGTCAATAATGCGATGGTTGACGCCGAGTTCTGATAAATACAAGCTTGCCATTAGACCTGCAGGCCCAGCTCCTATAATGAGAACGTCTGTGTATGAGTCGGTCATGGTTGACGAGTAGAGTGTTTAAAGTTAGATCTTAATAATGGTGAGTATTCTCTGAAAAGGCCTGATAATCTGTCTAAAGCATGTTGGACCTGTTCTACTGCGCTTCCTTTATACTTGTTTTTGGATCAACACAGGGGCATCTCGAGAGCTATAGCAATGGGCTCTGTTCGGAAGATCGTGTCTGACGGCCTGAGAACCACCCCGAAGCCCGCTTACAAATCCTTACTTTGACATATGTTGATCCTTCTTGTTGCACTTACACAAACTGGCGCCGAGCAACTTCTAAAGCACGGATCGATTAATCTGACAGAATATGCGTGTCTCGGACGTTTGTCGCATCAGAGGTCACCAGATTGTTCCGACGGAGGCTTGATGGAGGTAAAGGTTGAAGGAAGCAGATCCTAGTGACCATCCGATCTGAAGAGCTGCAACCTATAAAACGAATCGACGTGTGCGCAAATTTGAGCACTTTTCACTATCAAAACAACTCTGAAGATAACCTTATAGAACGTAATTCATCTCTAACCAGAAATAAAACCAATAGTATCATAAACCCAAATACCGTGGAGCCATCAAAATGTGTTTTCGTTGGTTTTGGTTGGGTGTGCTGGATGTGTGTCTCTGAGAACTAACTGCGGGTTACTCGTGCGAACCGAGCCCGACTTGTGCGGTGAATAAGATAATAGAGAGAGAATTGGTAAGCGGAACGTATACTGTACATTATTGTCGGGTTTGGGAATGTTTGTAAGGTTGGGGGACGATATCCGAGTTAAGCCCTTCTGTTTTCGAATTACGGTGGGTCAACAGAAGTCGGGACGAACTCCACAGTACAGTGCATGCACGCGTTATAATGTACACTCTTGATACAAATGAAGATAAGAAGGAGTTTGATATGTATCTTGCCGGCATCAGAGATGACAGATGACGTTCCGGCGAGCGAGTTGATGAGTGCGTCGTCAACCTCCGATTAGCCCGATATTGCTAGTCCTGATTTATCTGTACAAGTGCTACAGCCAGCAGCTGCCAAATTGCACCGCTGATGAGTTTATGGTTACATTTCTAAACTATAGAAATGTCTAGAAAAGAGATCCAGAAAGAGATTGGATTTCCGGGATGCTGACTGTTTACTATATGACATGTATGGGGAAATTGCAACACTATCGCATGTGGCGAGTTGGGACACTCATCTCGGGTACATGGGGTAAGCACACACACTCTCACTCTAACACGTCCGTCTTGTGGGAAAATGGGTAGCTTTCACTCTGTGCTAGTAGATAGCGATGAAACGAAGAGGAGGGATAGTCACAAGGATCAGGCCGGAATGACATCGAAACTTGTACCATTCTGTTGGACTACGTTGTTCTAACTCGGACTTTGCGAGTTGGGAATCCCACTAGCGATCTTCAAGTCGTAATAGCATCTCTTGCTTGCTATGTCAATTGGCCGTTAAGTACATGTATTGATATTAGAATCATAGTATAGTTCCCAACTCAAATCTGACAATGGTTATGAGGCGCAATCAGTTCTCTCCAGAGAGATTATTCGCCCTATGGCTTAAGGCTATATTGGTTTTTCGAGCCCAGTCCAAACCTACTAGAACTAGCTTATAGACAATAATGCTGGCTCCATACTGCTTTGTTACACAAGGCCGAAACAAATACACGCCTATCGCTCGGAGTACCATTGATTTCAAACCTTACAGGAAGCTTGAGGCTAGCGAGTCGTAGGACCTGTCCAGCCACTGCCGGTATCGTTGACCTGCCAAAAGCAGGTGACCACAGGATCGCCTATAGACCAACAGGCGTGGTATCCGTCTCTTGCGTATTAATACAGGCACAGGTTTCCCAGTCAGAAGTAGCCTGACCCGGGCAGGCGACAGGCTCGAAATCAACAACCACGTTGTCTCCAAATACCTGGTTCTGTGCCATAATGTCAAAGTGGTAGCTGTAGCCGTACTGGTTGGTACCGCCGACTGTTGGGCACCACTGCGCATTTCCATCGTTGGGGCAGAGGTTTGTGACCATGACGATGATGCTCTGGCCAGCAACACCGCCTGTGCCGCAGGTGGAGCAAGGCGCCTCTCCTGTTGAGGTCAATTGATAGCATTTGCCGCAACCCGCGCCGCACCATGAAGCGCCTGCAGTATCGTAGAGAGCCTGAGAGCCGGCAGCTGTGTAGACTCCGCTGCTAATTCCAAGCTATAGAGATGGAGTTAGATTGTTGAAGTTATCATCGTGGTCTAGTCAGGACTATCATCTTACCTGCCAAGACGCTGCGCCCCCAGAGTTCGAGCCACATCCGCAAGCACCCTCCTGCCCGTCATAATAATGCTAGAACTTCTTGTCAGCTGCAAGTTCAGTAGAATCTCACAACACGAGATACTTGCGGTAGTTGTAGCCTTGAACGCGGAAGCAGCGCTCAGAATCAAAGGCAAGATAAACAGAGAGGTGATCATGTTTATAGCTGGTGCAAGACTATGAATATAGAGAAACGAAATAGATGACTAAATCAAGTGCTTTTGCAGCGTTGAAGTTACAAAAGATTGGGTAGAGGCCGCTTCGTAGGTTATATACATGAATGAATGTCAATCACTGAATAGCATGGATTCCATAATTTCCCAGACTGGCTAGAATCACGAGGTAATTAAATTCATGACATAGTATATCGGGTGTATTATTTTAATTTTTAATACAGGCAAAAGCTGTTTTATTAAACTAGCTAGACAACCAAGGATCTGAGCGCTTTGGCTGCCATTTACAGACGTCTCGAGCCAGTCCAAGGAGTCGGCATAACTATTTTCTTGGGCCCTGTTCGACCTCCGAGGCATGAAGAAAACTTACTATTCAGACCACGGGGTCTATATATTGCACTTGATGTTTTTCTCAAGGGGTGGTTAACAGGCTAGACCATGTTCGGATTGTCGGTGCCTCGGGGAAAAGCCTTGCAGATCTGACGTTGTAATCTTTGCAGTTGATACATCTACAAGTAGTAGTTCAATGGGATTTCCGAGAAGCCACCATGTTGTCCATGCCGGAAACAAATCGGTTGATGATCATCCGAATTCGAAAGGGTAAAGCTTCTGCAGCCGCCATGGCTTGCGTTGGCCCAGTTGGTACATGTACCCAACAAGGGGGCGTGGAGTAAGCAAGTACCTGACAAAGAGTATTCCTATTTGCGCGGATAGAAATCTAGATTTGCACGGCAATGTCTCACTAGTTCGGCTCCCTTGCCCCACCGTCATAGTGGACATGGTGCAGATCTTCCTATTTTTGCTTACATTGATCAGGGGTAAGTAGTTCAGGATCAAGTCTTCCAGTACAATTATGAGAAGCATGTCTGTAATCTTTAATCTTCACATTCACTTGAGCATTTTCGGCGTTCGCCGCATGTTTCCTGTTTTTGCGCTGTTGTGGATAACACCATCCGGGGTCCATTATATTTCACATAGCAGCATTTATAGTAAATTTATAGTAAATAGAGGTCATTATCATGAGCCTCTCCATAATAATTCAAGTTCAACGTCAGCTTTATTTCTGTCCTATTTCTGAAACGATACGGACATGCACAATACGCTAGCACATGGTCGTAAACTATCTCCCAGAAATGACTGATGCTTCATTTGCCAGCTTCCACAGTCCTTCAGCTTAAACTTGATGCTGAAAAGCTCAAATAGGCGTAACATCAACCCAGAACCGCGTATCGTCACTACTGTACTGTGAATTGGAGTCAATCTGGCTCTGAATCCACTGGACAGACTGTTTGTAAAAGTTAATGTCAGCCGTATTCGGGTTAGCTAAGCCGGAGGCACCATCTCGGTGGCCAGCAAACCACTTGTCGTAGCCGTAGTAGTTTTGACAATCCCATCTTGAGGCAACATCAGCGTAAATGTCGGAGCTAGGAGATAGATATTTTCAGTCAGCAAGTGTAAACGGGAGGTCTCTAGGTCAAAATATACTGACTTTAATCTGGCACCGTTGTTCCATTGGCTTGCATCCTGACCGGCGAAGCCAGCACGAGACGCGCATACGCGAAGCATACCCCAATTCTGCTTAAAGAGTCCAAAGTTGGCCGAATCTCCGGTCTTCCCATCACCTTCAACTCAGGGTCAGCAATCAACTTTGGATGTGCAGGTTCACTGAACCGCTGGGCCAAGTGATGGTTGTAGGGACCAGCTGACAAGTTGGACCTGTCTTCTTTTCTGCTGGAACGTAGACCAAACCCAGGTTCAACATGACTAAACATACCGTATGTGTAGTCTGTGGACATTCGCTCTGTCTCAAGCATGGCGATGGCAAGATCCAGAGTGTTGCCACCGGCATTGAGAATGGCCTGTTTGCGGCTGCCAAGACCAGGCACCGTGTATGAACCACGGTCACCAGAAGCGGCCGAGGCTGCCACCGCTAGAGCAAGGACCAGACTGAGATATTGCATTTTTGACGATATTTTGAAGAAGAATCAATGTCGGTCTGACGATGATATGTCAAGGAACATGGCCGGCTACCATTTCTTTTTATATTAGGTTACAAGGCCGCTGTCGAACCCACTACACCAGAAATAACGTAGCCACGTTCTCCGTTGAGATCGGCGGAATTCCGTATCACCTGGTCAATCCCAGCACGCCTTGCTGATTCAATCGGAATATCCGAAATAACCAGAAGCGGACGTTTGTTTTGCTGCCTCAAATGCTCCGTCACGAGAAACGTAGTGAACAGAGGTCAACACCCCTGGCTCTTGGCTGATAAGCTCGCTGTCTAGCTATGCCGGTCTCGAAGGAACAAGACCATGTGGAAGTGATTAAGACGGCAACTGGCTCCTACCGACCTATTAGCCAGATGAGCATTTGTGTATCTGGACTTGATTCTCATTGGTCGTCAATATTCAAGCAAAGCACAGCAAACAAACAAACAAGGCAGTTCAGGTACAACCATAATGCTAGCCTCATCTTGTTGTCAAATCATTACCCACATCGTAACCAAAGTTCGGCTTCTTTGCCCGATCTAGTTACGGAAAATCCGCTACATACGCTCTGCCCATATTCTGGATCGTTTCATTCGTTCGCTTCTAATATCGGTAAAGGATATTTGGAATACAGCCTTTCTTCCTTCCTATTGCAATGAGCATTCCTCGAACAATGCTACGCTCCTAGGCTTCTTCCAGCTTGGCTACAATGCTCTGTATCTTGTATTCCTCAGCAATTTTAGCTCCTTCATTTCGGCCTATGGGGCGTTCCCCTTGTACTATAACACAAGGCTCCTTGTAACCCTCTATGCCATGCTCCAATTGGCCAATCCGAGTGTTGCAACAAAGATCGGCGTCGCTACCGTGCAAAGCCCGCCGCGCCGCTTATAGAACTGGAAGTTGCTAGCGCAAAATAGGAAAGTAAGTGCGATCTCAGGGGCCTAGATTAGCTTTTCATACAAGCTTTCGGCTCCATATACAGTGGACCAGACATCTGAAGGATTCTATCCCATCTTTGTGTATCCCGTTGATAACAAATAGCGACTACGATGAGCAAGATGCGGGCCGGCGTGTTGTTTTCTTCCCCACATGTAGCGTAAATCGAGAGAAGATTGAAGATTGCTCTATGCATACTCCCCGTGACAATAGCAACGGTGGGCGTGTAGAGCTCCGCAAAGCCTTCCGCGCCCGACGAGAGCGCACAGAAACTACAAGTACAAGAACCAATGAATCCGGTACCGTACAGGTATCCGTACCAATGATGGCTTGGTTTAATCTCGATATTGGAGTGAGGCAAAGTGAATCTAAGAATCTAAGAGTTCGACTCGGCCCGGCCCAACGCCCAATTCTGCCTGGTTGATGGCCGCAGACAAACCACCCTTGCATACCTCACTGCCGAGGCAAAACTTGCAGATACAGTAGATGCATTCAGCGATGCTTCTTGCCGAGGCCAGCTTGATGATGACCCATAGGTCTAGCTCGATCCCCGCCAGATCCTCCCGATGGGATGTCGCGCTGCTGTCGCCTGCCATCGCCCCACGCTTCGAACATCAAGGTTGCATGGATCGATGGCACACGCAGCAGTTGGCTCCGAGCGCCGATCTTGCGGCGCTAGTTGAGACTTCGGAATACTCGCAGCAATATTGAGACCCAAGTGGTACATGACATGTAGTCACCACGGCTGTAAGACCCAATTCTGCAGCTGGTCTTCCCATCTAAGTAGAACGGCTACTGTAAGATTCAGGAGCTACCGATTTCCCGGCTGTCGGCAGCTCCAAACGCAAACGACCTGGTAGAGACTGGGGTAGTTGCATGTGCCTAGTAGTAAGGCCGAGTGTCAGTTGTGAATAGCAAAGGTCCCCTCAATAGAGTCAAGACGCTGGATGCCCCGAACAAATTATGTCCTATCTATTGACCTTACGAGTACGAGAAACCGCAGCCACAAAGGCCATGATGATCATCATGGCCAAGAGATGTATGACGATGCCAATCTGGAAAAGGAGATGGCTTCGGCGCTCATTCGCGCACCAAGTATGCGAGGAACTTGTCTTTTATGCACTAATCCCGTGGAAACACAAGTACACACAAGTACAGCCACGGCCCAGTACCTCATTAGCATCCAATTAGGCAGCTTCCTATTATGGTGGTCTATTTAGCTACAAACCAGATAAGCATTACAGATTGATCTATGGATTCGACGTGACTGTAAGACCAAAAAAAGGGGCGTCTTTTGCATTACGTCTAACGTTTGGCTGACCAAAGACTCTATCCATCTTACTGATTAGTAGCCAGTCAGTCCAGTAGGAAGAGGACTGTTAGCTTTATACGCAGAGATGTATTCCCTGGCCCAGTCGAGATACTTGCTTCCATGACCTTCAGGCTGTGCTGGATCCTGCGGCTCAATATCCCGCGAATATTCTGAAAAGGGAGGTAATGTGTCAGATACCAATTCATTTTGCTTTCATCTGCGATGACTGAAATCCAACATCTCTTGCTGACTCACCTGAATCGTATTCATCGACAAACTGTGGATTACCATCTCCATCATCCGCCTGCCTTTGTGCCATCCATTCATTCCACCACGTCAGCATAACGACCTTGGGATGGATCTCAAAGGCTCTTGCCCATTGGTCAGCAAACGTTTGACCCTGCTTTCGCGGTGTCGCCGTTGCCTTGTTGCTTATATACGTAGCCTGCTTGGCAACGCATACGCTGATCTCCTCGGCGATACCATTCATAGTTCCGACGTTTTGAGGGGCATCCTGAAGAAAGGACCATTCGCCGTCCGCGAGGCTGCTCTGGAGGCCCCACATCTTGCGCATCGTGAAGTTGCCGGCTAGCTCGTTGGGGAGCGAGTCTGTCGTCAGGAGCAAGGGCTTGCCCTCGTAGGTGACCCAGAGGTCGGAGTAGGTGGTGTTACTGTAGTAGCGATCTTGGACGAAACGGCCAACTGCCGAGGGATCGGAGTTTGTAGACGTTGTGCCAACCCAAAACACAACATAGGGCCTGCAGTTGATGGTTAAAAACAGATTACGGGATGGAGCTGGGCGGAGAATTGGTCGTATGAGAACATAGCAAAAGCACTTACGTGGTCTTTGCAGCAGCTCTTTGACGTATCATCTCGTCTAGAAGCACGTCCGAAGGCTCGGTAAATATACCCGTAGCATACCCTCCATAGCCCTAAAAAGTCATGTATCAGGCATAAAGCTTTCGTCCAACGATGATAGCCAATGCAGCATACCTGCAGATTCGTTGCATCTATCACAATAAAGTCGATGCCAGCACCGGAAATCTGGGCGAAATGGCGATCCAGGACACCTCGGTCGCCTCCGCCATAGTAGCCGCCATCCGGACGACCCCAAAAGTGCCAGGCGCCCTGGGGCGCAAAGGCTCCCTGCCCCTGCTCGATTTCTGTAATATCAGGTGGTTGAAGGCCTGTGTAGCCGAGACTGTGCCAGACTGAGTAGCAGATGGCCACGGCATTAGGTGAGAGGTTGATATCAAATGTGGCCAGAGACAGACCAGCGAAAGCAGCGACGGCGAGAAACGATGGCCACATGGTGCAGGCACTGACTGTCATGTTTGTAACCGTCTTGAATTGACACTCAGGTCATGGTCGAACTTTATTCGAGGGATGTTTGAACTTGAAATCACCTTGACGTGTCTTATACTCTCGTTGGCTTCTGCTCGGGCTTGGGCCTTGTCAAAGCCGATCTCAGGCTTCCTCCATTGCTGATGCCTTATCCACAAGAGTCCGAAGTGCGGCAGGACGAGGACGAGTTACCCCGACCTTCTTGAATCACGCGGGCCGAGACTAAAGCTGGAAATTAAAAATCATCAGCATCCATGTCGAATTCTATATAGCTACATGTATGATGACATCTCGGCGCTACCGAAGACGCTCTGCAGAGACTGCCACTAGTTGTTCTCCGCGGAAGATCAAAGTACAGTAGCTGCTTGACAGAGCGCTTTTGCTTCGGAATGGAACGCAATTGAGCAAATTAAGGGCAGGTCGTCGGAGCTCGAGAGGCGTCATTATCGACCACACTTGCAACCAAGAAGGCTGAGTACGAATCTTTCGGGAAAACATTCAAATGCCTGTTCACGGTATCGGACTGGAAGTTGGCAGGGACTTCAGACGCATTCAGATGGCCATCCATTGAGCCTATGCCATGTTCTTACTGGCTTGCAGAATCGCATCGTCATCCTGCATTTAGAAACTTGGCTGCCGGTCTCTATTGCTCAGCACCAAATTTGATCCATTTTATAAATATTGAACTTGGCGCAACTCTATAGTCTTAAGACACTCCTGACTCCTAGTCATTCGAAGATCCAGACACGAGTGTTCGGCTGGCTCATAACCGCAATCATGGTGTTCACTAAGAAGCTTTTACTTTGTCTTCATGTGCGAATTGCAGTTGCTATTTCGTCCGAGTCTAGCAACAACGATGACAAATCCGACTATTCGACACTTGACTGCCCTGCTGGTTTCAAAAATGTCGTCTTTAACTCTGGATACTCACCGTCGCAATCTTCGCAGATCCAGGGCGCTTCAAATTATCTCACGTTCGGGCTAGGCAGCAACTTTGGACAAATCCCAATGATGGCTTTCGCAAGCGACGTCGCCAATGCCGTCAGCTTGGTCAACTCGCCCGATGCACCAGAGTACCTATTGACTTTTAACGAACCTGACTACTCGTACATGGGCTACACTCCAACCATGACGCCGCAGCAAGCTGCTGATGCCATCAAGTCGCTACTTGCTTCACCCGGCACTAGGACCAAGTTCATCGCCCCCGTCACTGCCGATCCCTTGTCTAGCTGGCTGCCGGACTTCTACTCTGCCTGCGGATGTCAAGACTTAACTAACTAAGCCTTTTACCTAAGTAAATACATACCGGATATTAAAACTATAGCAACGCTACTTTTGCAACCTGCGCAAGGGTCCAGCAGCAATCTGGCCAAGTTTAATCATGGCGTTAATCTTAAATGTCGCCCCGCTGCCGATTGTTAAAGTGCAGCGCGCTACCGAATCGGAAACATTTAGACAAGCGTTTCCAGACACACTAGAATATACTTACATCAAAGCTACGCGTCCAAGTCTGTTCAGCCAGCCGCTGGCGGCAGCCACTTTATGTTAGAATGCTACATTGAACGTCTGCCAGATTGGTGTGCAATACATCAAAGTCAAGGTCTTAATTAAAAGTTGAATACCTAAAATGCATAGCGCCTTCATTCCTGCCAAAAAGATCTCCGAAACTCAAGTTGGGATTTATATTAGCTGAGACATGCGGGGTTAAATGAATCGATGACCAAAATCTTACTCAATGGGAAATATCTGTTTTTCTATATTAGTAGCTAATCTCACAGAAAAAAATAATAATTCATTAACTTAAACTCATGACCGTTCTCACTCTGTTAATACCCTAACACTGACGTTCTGCTTCTGTTAAATTGAAGATATTCATTATGGTAAAATATACAGTTCTCCCTCTTGTAACTCTCGCCGCCCTTTTCTCTTTCACTGCTGCCTTCAACTGCCAGGTCAACTTCAAATATTGCGGAGGTGCTCTCTTACAAATTGGTATGTATCTCCAAAACATATAACTATTAAGCTATATATTATCTACTAAAGAATAAATAGGGCGTTATGAGGAATATATTCGTGAGGCACTTAAAGCCGCATCCCAGCCAACATACGGTGCCCATATTCAAAGGTCTTTGTTCTTTTGCTCGGGGCATCATGGGGAGATTGAGTACCTTGAATTTTGTGGCAACAGGTGTGCCGATAGCGGTTTATTCAGCAACGACTACTGCTATTAATGAGCTATATTTCAAGGCTCCCTCTTGGCGGCTACTTGGTTGTAATCGCCTGTTTTACTATAAACCTGTTTATCAAATGAAATGAATCAAGTTGTAGTTACAGTAATCTGCAAGTTATTAAACTGTCTATGCATATATCCATCCACCTTTCGCAGCCTTGACCTCTTTTGTCTTTCCCAGCTCTACTCTCAGCACGGGCATCGAGCGGAGAGTCGGCGCAGCTCGACGTGATATGCAATATCCTTTAGTGTCATTAGCCTATTTATGTATCCTTAACTATTTATACTTATCTTTATTAAACAAGTAAAATATCAAAGTGGTATATAAAAAGTAGTGGCAGAAGTGCAATTTATCTATATCCATTTATAAAGGAACCATCTACCTCCAGAGGCAGAAGTGATGTTGGTTTACATTTAGCAGGAGAGGTGGAAACACTCTACCTCCAGGGGCAGAAATGGGGAGAACAGCTATTGTAAGTAACCTAACCTTCCCTGACAAGTCGGGACCCTGGGGGTATAATGATACATCAAGGTTGTTTGAAGAAGGATCAGCCACTGTTTGAAGAAGGTTCACGCATGTTTAGGACTGGTTGTTAGAAGTTTAGTAATGATAATGTTGCTGAACGAGTGAGAATGTTATATAGGAGAAATGTGTATAGCTAATTATTCAAGTTTATTGGCAGTAAGGTTCAATATTCCAGAGTAAGGTTTTTGTCATTCCAGATTGTAAACTCAAAGCCTGACTTATTAAATTTACACTCTTTCCCCATTTTTACAGCAAGGCTTTTGACATTCCAGACTATAAACTAAATTCTGTGTCTCTTGGGTTATGATACTCTAGCCACAAGCACTTCAAGTCAAAAAGTTTGACTCTTTAGTTGTAAGGTTTCCTGGTCTGATTGTATAGCTAGAGTTATATAGTTAAAACTACTTTAGTTGTAATATTCTTGAAGCCTCAGCCAAGCTGGCTGGCAGGGGTGACTCTTTGGTGTATTTTCCGAGTCTTCTGCGTCGCTTTCGGGACTGGACGCGGGTGCTATTGCTAACCCTGTATCGGATGACATGATGGATAACAGAGGTCGGCTGGTCCTTGTGGCGTCAATATTAAGCGGCCCCAGCTCT
Organism: Trichoderma gamsii; assembly: GCF_001481775.2. Classification (NCBI taxonomy): domain Eukaryota; kingdom Fungi; phylum Ascomycota; class Sordariomycetes; order Hypocreales; family Hypocreaceae; genus Trichoderma; species Trichoderma gamsii. The sequence goes on from NW_020171357.1 coordinate 382,697, forward strand.
TGGACAGCTTATTGGCTCCTCTTTGTTGTCAATTTTGCCTATACTAGCTCAATTATTCCAAGCACACAAGCATCTGCATTTTAATTTAAGAGATCAAAAACAGCTTCTCCTATACTAGTCTAGGCAGCCTATATCAGGACCAACAAGTAGCGCTAGGCACACTTTATATAAGAAAAACAAGTCCAATTAATTACTATTGCTCGCAAGCAGGGTTGCAAATTCATAGTAATACGTTCTCCACTGAGTAACATGGATGATCCATCTTGCCAATTTCAGCTATCCGAAGATGACTCAATTTATGAACTGATCTCGGATGCTATTGATGAGGAGGTTATCTGCATTGGAGCCCGGGCTTTTCCATCTAATGGCGAAAATGTCTATCGAATTCAAAACAACAGCACCAGTCTTTGCCAAAGGACGACTGGAGCGGAGTATCAGAAAAGGCATGTTGAAACCCGGTGAAAGATTCACGAGATTGTGCATGACGTCTTGCAACCAGAGGAGGCAGCCTCTTTTGCGACCTTTATTGTGTTCAGGTGCACAATTCACTCTAAACGCCACAGCATCCGAATCGTATCAGTCCCTATCGAGCTTTTGGGGCTCAGATGTCGTGAAGGATTGTTCTTCTATGCTCAGTTAGATTGATAAGACTCCCTTCATGAATTTTTTAACTGCAGTGGTGTTTGTTTGCCAATGTTGGGTCAAATAGTTTGGGTAATCTCAGGTTAGCTTAATATGCCACTTCGTTAACTCAAATTTCAAGAGTGAATCGAGTATCTTCAAATGTCCCTAAGCAGCTGCTAGAATCAGTAGTGTCCTGTCGGAAATATTCTGCGACCTGATATCTGTTTCGTAACAAAGCATAACGACTCCATACATGTATCTTCTTGCCTTCTGCACCAAAGCCAGAAAAGATTGCTCCTAGATTCCGTCAGTTTCACATCAAGTTCAGCTTTTTAAGGCTCATGCCTTAAGCCAAGATGCGTCTAGAAGCTTACTTTGCTCCGTATCTCTCATTCTCTTCACCAAAAGTTTTTTTTTTCCTGGCCTTCTTCCATATAATCAACTTCAATCTCATCCGATTTAACTAAGCCTCCCTAGCATTAAGTTTCGTAATCATACGCCATATGCTTAAAATTAGGTTTGCGAATCATGCCAATTATACTAGTAGTTTAACAGACGTATATGTACTCCTGTCAGAATAAAAAATTGTCTTCCTTTACAATTATCCCATTATAAGTCTTCTCTACCAACGAAGCTTCCTTTAACGGCGATCTGTTCGGTAGTACTGTTTGAGTTGGAACAATGATAAGATCATTTACGACCTGGTTCAGCGTAACAGATAGAATCCCTCATGAGCAGCTGGTTCCGTTACAGTAACTGCTGCAGTAGTAGTTATTGGCCTAATCTTTTGCCCTGTTTGGCATAACGGTATAACGGATCGTTACAAACCATTTGCAATCTTCATGGATATGAATAGTACATTTTATATCAGCGTGTGGTGTGTGATTTTACGTGTAGGTAGTTACGTTGCACGCATTTACGTAAGCATAAGTACCACTGCCCATGCAACTTCATATTCTATTTAGAAAGAAAGCTTCAAATTAGAATGACTTATAAGAGAGAGAGATGTATAACATCCAACCACCATCTCTTTCACTTATTGCTGTGAATATTCTGCTCTCTTCCCTATTATCACTGTCCATCCTTTCCCTATAAAGGTTCAAATAACGCTCATACTTAGGGTCGTTAGAGGGTGGAAACTTTCCCGTCGATTTTCTGTCGTATGGCTTTTTCCTTTTTATAGCCCCAAGCGCCTCTATCAATTGCCAGCTTAAATCAGGCCTATAAGAGTGAATGATTCTTATCGCTCTGTCACTGATCATTTTGTTCGTCGCTATAGCTATAAACACCTCCTCCTTTATCATCTCGGATTCGCAGTGATCAGAAATTAGAAGGAGGTTCAACACTGTACTTCCACACTGCTGGTTCTCTGCCGCGGCTATAACCACCTCCTCTGATATCTTGAATCGGCCTTTTAGGTGATGAGAAAGAATTTCGAATACCTTGTTAGCACCATTCGGGTTCTTTGCTGCAGCTATCAAAACCTCATCGCTCGCTATGAATTCTCTTGGGCGACGATGCAGCAACATTTCGACTACTTCGCCTTTCTTGTCCCAAGCTACCGCGGCCGTACAGATTTTTTGGTTGATCTTGACTTCAGGCCTCTTAAGAAGTAGATTTTCCAATTCTTGAGACGAAGAAGTCTTCGCCAGAGCTACACAGCGATCCGTATCGAGGACTTTTAGGCATTGTATCAAGTCTCGCACTGTACGCGGTGGTGTCGCAAGGTCCTCCGGTTCACAATGTTCAATAAACTGAACAACCTGACGAACCAAAGATTCTTCTGATTTCTCATAATCAGGAAAGATATTGTTTTTCTCTCTAACATCGGACGACATCCCCCGCAAAGCATACACAAGGTCTCGTGGTTCTGTCGCTTTGCTATCTCCAAAATTCAATAGCAGCGTGCGAAGATCTGGACTCTTGCTCCACCATGAGTTCTCTCTCCACGGATTAGGCATAATGTCGAGTACTGATTGACAATGCGGATGGGTATCTGTTTCTAGAAGCTGAGGTGCAAGACTAAAAAGCCGCGTTGATACCCTTTTCGTGCCGCAAAATATGATGCCCGCCCGCGCAAGCGCCACTTCTTGTAAAATCCATACTCTGCGAAACCACGGTCTTGCTAGAAGCTCTCGTAAACCACGCCGTTGTATAGCTTTGTAGTGCGTATAAGTTCTTTTGAATAATGGCTCCATAGAGGCCCATACTTTCTTCCAATCATCATCTTCAGGCAGCCAGCTTCTGTAATTGTGCTTCTCAATTTCGCTCTGAAGCAGTTGCAGTGATTCCATGAGTACGTCCGTCTCAAAGGTTCCCGGGCCTAGCCAAAAAACTACTCGGTGAGCTTCCTTGTAAATCTCACTCATCTGCTCAACTTGGTGCCCTCTCTCTTTCTTGTTTTCTTGATCAATACATACTGCATCAATCCATAGGATACGATCCTCATCCTGATAACGAAGTTGTTGAAGAATGCCATAGAGATTCAAGGTAACATTCATAAAGAAACAATCTATGACGATGCTCTCAGTCAAGTCAGCAGAGCCCCACGTATACGAGAGGGCTTCATATGAAACTGTATCATGTCGCTGATGCAGCTCTGCCTGGAAAAGGTTGCAGGTTATCTCGCTCTCGTTGCCTCCTCTATGCAAACAGAGCAGTCGAATTGCAGGTCGGCCCAGATCAAGAGGTTCATAACTATACTGCTCCATGATCAATTACAATATACATGTGTAACAATATCAAAAATCTAGGTATGTGCCACCAAAGTGGAAGAGCTGGTACACATGTACCTAGGTATATTGCGGAAATCTTCGAAGTCAGAAATAGAAGCTGGAAAAGAATGACGAAGAAAGAGAAAAGAAGAGAAAAGAAAAAGAAAAATATCAAATGTGTATGCTCTGCGATATAATGCCTAGCGTAATACTGCCTGACCGGTAGTTCGAGGCAGATTCAGGCTTCGAGCCGTAGATGTCCATTCGCAGCACAGCCACGCACAGAATTTGTGTCGCCATATGATTTAAGGATGCGGGGCGGTAGCCAATACATTGACATTACATATCCCTAGGCAGAAGATTCGTACAGGCAGATTACGTGCATACATCAATGTATTTCTCTCCAGTAGAGTGCGCTAGCTACATGCAGACATATTTACGGCGTATGTTCGTATAGGCTACACCCCTCACAAATCCAGATCATTATTTAGGCTGGAGCATACGTTTATCTAGTAGGCAGTGCCATAAGGCTTAAAGTCAAAGTCCTCGATATCTAGAGGACCAATTCGGCCAGACCACTTGCTCAGCGCAGACGAAAAGACCTTTTGGTGATCCTCTCGGCTTAAATCAAGGGGTTCATGATCAAGGCCAACGAGTTTCATGCTACATTGCATCAGCGCGTCAGTATTCCGCAATCTCGTACGTTCATAGGGGCAAGTAACTTACTCAGTTTTAGCAGCGAGCAAACCCATGCCAGTGTCGTTCTCGTCGAAAAATGGCTTAATGGCACCCTCTACAACACCATCAAGGATTCTCTGCGGCAGCGCAGGTTCATAAGCAGTAGGTCGCGCCAATCCGATTCCATCCACAGACTTAAGGCCCTTGACCATGCCAGCCGTTGAGCGCAGACCACCAGTGACATACACCTTGGTCTTCTTCAGGTGCGGGATGATCAGCTCAGCGAATTCGAGGAAGTAAGCCTCTCTCTTGATGGTTGACTCTCGTCTATGCCGAAATGCCAGCTCCTCGTATGTGCCGCCGGAAAGCTCAACCCAGTCAAAGTTGTTCTTCTCAAGTTCGACACAGAGGTCCTTGCATTCCTCGGGGGTAAAGCCGCCCTCCTGGAACTCTACACTGTTCAGCTTGATGCCGAGACTGAAGGACTTGTCAGGGACGCGAGCGCGAATGGCATCGGAGATCTGAAAGATGAGTCTTGCGCGGTTGAGCAGCGAGCCGCCGTATTCGTCGGTTCTCTTGTTAGTTGACGGTGCGAGGAACTGGGCCAAGAGATAACCGCTACGAACAACGTCAGCATTCTTCACTTATTTTGGCTTGTGCCTGTATGTCCTGGTAATTGGAAGCCAGGATATCCGCAGCGTAAAAGACTTACTGGGCACCATGGAGCTGAACGCCATCGAATCCGGCCTTGTAGCTATACTCGGCAGCATGAGCAAATCCGTTAATGACCCTCTCAAAATCAGCCTTCTCCATCGGTCTCGGCTTGGCAAATGTTCCCATCGCGGGAATCACCAGCTGCACATCGCTAGCAGAAATGGGATTCGGCTGAATGGCTTCCTGAACCTGTCGACCCGGGTGGCTCAGCTGCGGGTACACGAGACTGCCGTGCTTCTTAGACACCTCAGCAATTTCCTTGAACTTTTCAAATCGTTCTCCAGAAAATGGAGCATCTGAAGGAATGATGTGGGCTCCGTCAATCTCCAGTTGATCGTACTCGAGCATGGTGTTGCCGAGAAGAATGACTCCGTATCCGCCCTCGCCCCATCGTCTATACAAGTTAACGAGCTCTTTTGAGGGGATGCCTCTCTTTGTTAGATCCTTCTCATCGTAACTTGACAGCTGCTCAGACATGGAAGACTTGAGAAAGCGGTTCTTGGCCGTTTTGCCGCTGAACTCGAATGCCAGGGGCTGGCCAAGGGGCGCAGCGTCGACCTTTTCAGCTGAAGTATATCTCTGAGTGGCCATAGTGGAGGCTGGTGAGACGGTGTTTTTGGTGGGAGAGTTATACAATTTGAAGTCCTGTTATTTAGTTACTATGCCAGACGATCCTATAGCCAAGGGCAGTCCATCTCTTTATACGCAAACATTTGTAAGTCGAGTGGGGTGATCGTCGGTACGTCTGGAGCCCGAATCAACAACCTATACCAAGGCATTTATCACTCATGCTCTGCTAATCATCAAACTAGTTTCAAAAACTGGTTGATAGGTGGAGTTATGGAGGGGCAAGAGCAGGGATCTAAAGGAGAGGTGGCACATCTCTTGAGAAGAGAAACGCCGCCAAGGACTGCATTGTTCTATTCGCATCAGACGCTGAGTAAAGATAGGAGACTATATCTGACAAGAAGTTGGACAAGTCCGCTTAGGAACCATTACCAATGTTTTAACCAAACTAGATAAAAATAAGACGGCTTCATGTAATGCCTCTTCTCTTTCAAAATTGACAGCAGATATTATTTACAAGAATTAGCCCCAAATTAGGTCATAGACTTTTCTTGACACTAGACTGCTTGGAACAAAGGAATCACAATGGAATAGGTTGGAAACGTCGCATTGAAAGCGGCAGTTGAACCTTGCCGTTTGCTATTTTAGCGTTAGCACCAACAACTAGAACCCACACAGGCAAGATCGCAGAATAAACCGATGCTCTTCGCCCGGGAAATAGATATTGAAGCTTAGCTACGTGTAGTTTTATTTTCATTACTACCTAGTTAGCATAGTCTCTAATATGCAACTAGAACATCGTCAAAGAATGCATGTATGTATACCCAATATGCCGACTTGGGCGACTAAACTATGATCAAGGCCGCAGAAATCTTCTAATAGGAGGGAAAACTGACAGCCATACTAACGTACCTCGGTACTACGGATCAGAGTCAGATCCACTTCAAGGTTTTTCATCGACGTGACAAGTCGCTTGACACTGCTTGGTGCAGTCAATAGTATGTAGCAACAGTAGGTGATTCTAGTCATTTTACTACTTGTACCAAAACTCATGTTAATGTTATCTGTATGCAGGTCCAAGAATCGGGTAAATCCTTTTCCTCACGCCTGCACCCCAGATCTGTCCAACTAGTACGGAGTAGCAGCAGCAAAATTAAATAGCTTACCAAGAAACCCTGGATCCTACCCTAGATGAACCAGGAATTGTATCACAAACTGTTATTAATGCAGCAACTCCTTCAAACTTTTTTAAATACGATCTCGAGAGCAAAAGATGACCTGCTGCCCGTGATTATACTATTGATAATCAACAAACAGACAGCATTGGTCATCAAGTGACCAGATTAAAATACCTTATCCAACATGGACATATTGTTGGAGAACTTGAATTACTGATATCCCGCAGTTCATTTTAACCTCGCTCTCAATCCATGTATTTAGAAGCTAAGCATTGCAAGCACGCCGTCTGTAAATCTGCTCTGATATTTATTAGAGTTGTCCAAAACTTATAGAAGTTGCTAACTGAACTCTTGCACGGAATTTCCTTTCAATAAAGAACCATAAGAGAATATGGAGGGCACGCTAGCATGCACGAGCTAAATTAGCATCCGCAGGTGTTGATGGAAAGGGGACAAGGTCCGATGGATTATAAATACACTATAAGCTAGTTTTTCGACTCATCCCACTTTCAGCATGGCACTTGTATCAGTTTTGTGGCCAATACATGGACACTTGATATATATATTCACTATTACTACCTTTTACTGTGCAGTCCGGAATTGTCTTGGTAGTATTAAGAAATCTGATTGCTTGCAGGACTCATACTTAATATCCGATGCCACAATTCCCCTCATTCAGCACCGGCCTGTTCAAATGCAATGGATCCCACCTGTCTTACTAATTTTACTAATTCACATAGATAGTATCTAGCGCCAAGTAGATATTAAACGGAGCTTTAGTATTACTCGGAACAAAAACGACTCCGAACAAAAACGGAACACGCTTTCCGGACAAGTGACGGTTGGATCGGCTATATCGCTCTGAACGAGTTGTTGATTTCAAATCCTTTGTCAATGGTTTGAAGGATTGGCTTTCTGAGCGGAGATATCTTCACCGGCCATACTATCAAGCCCTTGGTATATTCGTGAAGGATTCTAAAACATGGAGGCACGCAATCGTAGTATAAGTAACTGGGCCTCGGCCAAAGTAGACAATAGAGCGAGCTCGTCATACCCATTTTTCCCACGACTCCGCCAGATCACAAGTTCCTGAAACCATCACCAACTCGTCTCAACTCAAACCAAACAAGCCTCAAAGCTCAACCACCGCAACCATGGTAAACTTCCGCATCGACGTCGTCTCAGACACCGTCTGCCCCTGGTGCTACGTCGGCCGCAAGCAAGTCCAGCGAGCCCAGGCAATCTGGCAGCAGCGCTACCCTTCATCCACCGACACCTTTTCCGTCAAGTACGCGCCCTACCAGCTCAACCCAGACTCGCCCCGAGGCCCTGGCAACAGCCGCGACAAGCACGAGTACTACCTGCAGCGTTTCGGCCCGGAGCGCACCGCCATGATCCACGAGCGCCTGACCGGCGTGGGCAACGCCGTCGGCATCAACTTCAAGTACGGCGGCAAGCTGGGCAACTCGCGGGACTCGCACCGCCTGGTTCACCTCGCCAAGAAGTTTGGCGACGACACGGAGCTCAAGGTCGTCGACGGGCTGTTTGCCGCGTATTTTGAGAATGAAAAGGACATCACCAGCTACGAGACTCTCGAGGAGGTCGCTGTAGGAGCTGGCATTCCTGAGGCTGACTTCAAAAAGGCCATTGTGGAGAGTGATGAGGGCGGCAAGGAGGTTGATGAGCTGGCTGGAAGTGCGAGGTACAGGGGCATCAGCGGCGTTCCGGATTACACGATTCAGGGCAAGTTTAAGCTGAGTGGCGCTCAGGACGCGATGGAGTTTGTCAACGTCTTTGAGAGGGTAAAGGCTCAGGAGCACTCATAATGCACATGAGTAGAAAATAATTAATAAAAGACGGAAATAAAAATTCCAAGGCCTATGTTATCAAAGACTCACGCTATGGCACTATTAATGCCAATAATTGACATGACCGCGGGTATATCCAACAAGCTAGCAATCTCAGATATCTTTATCTATTCTTGCTCTGAAACACCAACTCTGCTCTCTTCTCTAGCACATCCTCCCATACTCTCCTCTCCCTCAGTCCCGGCATGTAAAACAGCACGCCAATCTCTTGACTCGTCCACCAACTGGCTCTGTCCATGTTACCTGAACCCAGCATGAGATACTCTCCATCCACCATTGTCATCTTGAAATGGCTAAAGACGGGCTCATCTTCCAGCTTCGCCCTCTCGCCAAGTTGTTTATAGTAGAATATATCTAGCTGGCCAGGAGACACTAGCTGGGCCTCCGGATCGCGATTTTGAGAGTGGCGCTTACACAACGCCTGGTACTTTTTGACGAAGCGACGAAGACACCATGATGTAGTTGTTCCAGCAGTGACGAGTTGCTCAATCAACATCATATTGCGACCCGTACGCACCTGAACGTTGACTCCCCGAGATAATGCATCTAATAAGGCTTCTATGACCGGCCATGAAGTGAGATTTGGCGTGACAAGATGGATTTCATGGTGAGCATTAGCAAACAGAGTGAGCAGCGCGGCGTTGAGCGGAGTCATTGGCGGATCAGATTGAGAGAAGAAAGGGAAGAAGAATCTGAATCGAGGATTTCGATGATGCGGTGATGGCAGTAAGATTGTCGGAGTCGGGGCAACAGCAGTGAAGTGAATGCATTGTGTTGCTGAACGATCATCGCCGCCCTCGGTAAGCGGTGATGAGCTCGTGGTTTCATGCAGGAGACCTTCTTCATCCACGCCTTGATTTTGTGCTTCCCTTATCGTTCCTCTATCTCTCCCTGAGAGCTCAATGTTGTCTCTATCAACTCTTGCACCCCAAACCCGAGCATGGAAATCCAGTAGCCTATCTACAAACTCGCCTTCAAGCTCAACGCAGCCCTCAAACCACCGCTCCCAGCTCACATTGCAGCTCGGGATCCACGCCTTTGTCTCATCAATAATGACGTATTTCGGATGCATCACGCTCAGCGGCGTGAAAAACAGGCTCTTCACCGTCATTTCGATGCCCCCTTTTCTCAGCGTCTCCTCATCCGGCAAGCCCAGCTTGGCCCATCGCGAAGGAGGATACACGCACCCTTCAGGCGCCGAGGTATGGAACAGCTTCTGGAATAGCCCCCAAGACGAGAATCCAATGCTCACGTTGAGAGGAGGCAGAGACTCTCCCGATCTTGAGCGTGCCTCGGCCAGCTGGAGGAGAGTCTGGCGGATGCCATCGAGAGAAGGAGAGGCGGCCCAGTAGCAGGTGACGAAGTGAATTGAGTGCTTGGCAGACGCAATGGCGGGGAGAATTGCGCGTGTGAATATTGAATGCCCAGTGCCAACATACAGTAAGTTTGGCGTGCTGGTTGTTAGAAGAGAGTCAATGGCCTCGTCATTGTGATAGTTGGGAGAATCGCGAGAGCGCTCGTTTTGGTGGGAGAGGAGCAGGTCCTTCCACGGCGTCACGAATGAGGATGGAAATTCCAACGGCTGCGACATGGACAAGATGAATTGCAAGATGAAACGCTGAGAAAGGATGAGAAAAGAGCGATCTATAAGCTATGCGGGCAGCTGAGAATGGATAATAGAAGAAAGCAAGTTGGATGAGTGAGAAGCGTTGATCGTGTCTTGGACGTAACAGCACAGCCACAGCCTGCGTCACTGAAACAGCGTCTCGACTAACCATGCGCAAGAAGTGTGAATAATCGAGTTGGCTGCAAGTATGACATATGCATCGAATGAACAAGAGTTCAAAAGAAGAAGAGAGATAGAAGACTTTTTGGAAGAAAAAGCAAAAAATAACTGTCCTCGGTGAGGCTCGAACTCACGACCTTCAGATGGCCCAGACTAATGTCTAGATCATATAGATGTATCAATATGAGACTGACGCGCTAGCCAACTGCGCCACGAAGACTCGTTATTGAATGACCGGGGCTTAAGAGTGGCCTATGAACGGTTCTGGATTGGCCGCAACGAGTACTACTCCAATGGCCCTTTGCCATGCTCAATGCCATGTACAGAGTAATGACAGCATTACTATCAGCAATAGTTTCAGTGCACTATCAGATATTACCTGCATTGTCTTCTTTATCGTCTGCTTATCTTTTGGTAAACAACCAGTACATTGTTGAGATCGCCTTGCCAATTAAATACGTCAGTCAATTGAGGCTACATCCATGTCTATAGACACATGGATGTAAGCCGTAGAGCTTCAGAAGACGCAATGCTGTTAGTCCAGGGGACTGCAGCCGTTAACACCCCTGTAATCGCCTACTCTAGCGCTGTAATCACGCGCCTTGGCGGGGCTCCAGCACCCTTTGCACCTGCAGCTCCCCGAGACTCGCACTAATTGAGCTCCTAGCCGAACCGCAATTGCAGTCGCAACCTCGTCTCGACAAAACACCAGCCGCCGCCAGCTCTTGCCAGCGATCCGGGCTTCTCTCTTCTTCTTCTCCTTTCTTTTCTCCTTCTTTTTTCTTCTCTCTCCGCAAAGATGCTCTCCGGCTTGCTCATCTTCAACCAAAAGGGCGAGAACCTCATCTTCCGCGCCTTTCGCAACGACTGCCGGCCTCGCCTTGCCGACGTCTTCCGCATCCAGGTCATCTCCAACGCCCAGGTGCGGTCGCCCATCCTGACGCTCGGGAGCACGACCTTTAGCCATGTCAAGCACGAAAACATCTACCTGGTGGCCATCACCAAGAGCAACGCCAATGCCGCGCTGGTCTTTGAGTTTCTCTACCGGCTGATCCAGCTCGGAAAGGGGTACTTTGGCAAGTTCGACGAGGAGGCCGTCAAGAACAACTTTGTGCTGGTCTACGAGCTGCTGGATGGTGCGTTGCCTTGAACTTGAACCTGTACAAAAACCGGCATCGATACTAACGCTGAAGCTCCGACAAACAGAAATCATCGACTTTGGCTATCCGCAGAATACCGAGACGGACACATTAAAGATGTACATCACCACCGAGGGCGTAAAGTCCGAATCGCGCCCCGAAGACACGTCCAAGATCACAATGCAGGCCACCGGCGCGCTATCATGGCGCAAAGCAGACGTCAAGTACCGCAAAAACGAAGCATTCGTCGATGTCATCGAGGACATCAACCTGCTCATGTCCGCCACCGGCGCAGTGCTGCGAGCGGATGTCACGGGACAAATTGTTATGCGCGCCTACCTATCCGGTACCCCTGAGTGCAAGTTTGGCCTCAACGACCGATTGCTGCTCGACAATGACGGACTGCTGAGCTTGCCCAGCGGAAACAAAATGGGCACCAAGGCGACCAAGGCAGCGGCAGGAAGCGTCACGCTGGAGGACTGTCAGTTCCACCAGTGCGTCAAGCTGGGCAAGTTTGATACGGACAGAATCATCAGCTTCGTCCCCCCGGACGGCGAATTCGAGCTCATGCGATACCGCGCCACGGAGAACGTTAACTTACCGTTCAAAGTGCACGCCATTGTAAACGAGGTCGGCCGCACAAAGGTCGAATACAGCATTGGCGTCAAGGCCAACTTCGGAGCCAAGCTCTTTGCTACCAACGTCGTCATCAAGATCCCCACGCCTTTAAATACTGCCAAAATCACCGAGCGCTGCACGCAAGGAAAGGCCAAGTACGAGCCCAGCGAAAACGTCATCGTCTGGAAGATTGGCAGATTTACTGGCCAGAGCGAATATGTCCTCACGGCCGAAGCGAGCCTCACCAGCATGACAAATCAACGCGCCTGGAGCCGGCCGCCCCTAAGCATGAATTTTAGTTTGTTGATGTTTACCAGCTCGGGCTTGTTGGTTCGCTATCTGAAAGTATTTGAGAAGAGCAATTACTCCAGTGTCAAGTGGGTGCGATATATGACGAGGGCAGGCTCATATGAAATAAGGTAAAGTGACCTCATATCCCCATCTATCAGCATCATAGCGCTAATCAGCTGTCCGCCGTCTAGATTCTAAGGTGATTTGATTGTACGATGATGGATATTTATGGCATGCATGGCGTTGATGGATACTCGGGCAAAAGCTTTAATATCATTACACCTTTTTAATCTTCTTCATAATCGCACGGCTCTTGCGTCTTCCTCCGACAATTGAGGTTGCAATCTCTATGGGTGTGTGCAAGACTATGGCTAGTATCGCCTTGTGGCGCTTGGAATCTGCATTATGTGTACCTGAAAGATGATGATACTTGAGACCTCAATTGGGCTCAGGTGTGTGAACTGGAGAACTGTCCCAGTAGCTGAGAGGCTGTGGCACGTCACTTTGACAGCCTTGCTAGTGTGTTGCCTGCCCCCCCCGGATCCGTTCACGGATAACTGCAGATACAACATGTCAGATCCCCTCCTTAGCCGTCTACGTTGTCCAATCCGAGGACAGAGACTCGCTCATTTACATCTATTTAACTTTAGTTACCAAGGGCTTATGATACTGGTCAAGGAACGTTCTCGGCTGGGCATCACCCTCTGCACTAACAGTGCCAACGGATGATTCAGGCTTGCCTTATTCGGCCCGAAACAAGACATACCGGCGAGAAGCTATCGTCAGTTTATCTCCCGGGCATCGTGGTCAATAGTCGGAAATAGTATACAAGCCAAGCTGGCAATTTCAGCCTTTCCAGCAACGATTGATTGCCACAGTCGCCAGCTTGAGCAACAAGCACGTGTGGTTCTAGGCCATGTCCAATCGATAAACCAACCGGGCTTTGTTCTTAGGAGTATTATATCATCACAATTGAGTCCGCGCGTGTACCATCCAGGGACGCCATGAATGTTTCTTTTCCACATGTGGTGCGACGGGAATTTGTTTTGTATCGGCCACCCGCGTGTTTTGCTACTTTCCAGCCGTTGTTGTGTGACTGTTTCTTGGGCTTCCACATTTACCTTCTAACTTCAAGCTTTTAGGACATACAACGCTTACGAAAAGACTTGAGCCAACGAAGCATTTTATCCAGTCGGCTTGACGGTCCTGGTCTCTCTAGCTACAGCTCTGCAGAAGAATTTAAAAAGAGCAGAGCCAGCCGTATTCTCTTAGATACCATAGTCTAAAAGCATGCTTTGTGTTACACCAGTTCGTCCCTGCGGCATGTGCTTGTTCCGAAGCCGAAGCATGAAAATTTCATGGCCGAGATCCATCAACATTAACGTCCTTCGATCATCAGCTATAAGCTGAATTCTCGACAATCAGTCCATCAGCTTGCTCGATCCACTTCTCGTTCCTCATTTGTGGCGTTGGGCATCCGAACTTGGCTACAACCCCGAAGCGCTACATAACAGAGGCCACGGGTGTCTCATCTAGACATGCAAGATTTGCTTTCGCGGCGCTTCCCATCTCGCACATGAACTCTATACCTAGACAGTATCACGACAAATCACGGATCCTTTTCTATGTGGTCCGACGGCGTCGAATTTCCCCATCGCTCACGAGAGCGCACACGCGGGTTTGGTAGCACCTACAACTTTCCACGAGAGCTTCACGCATTACCGATCCGCTGTAACCTACCAAAAGGCACTTTGAGCGACCTTCTAGATATATGTACAAAGTTTTTTTGGTCTTTCGCCACGCTCATTCGCCTCTCCGAAGAATCTCTTGTGCTCAAAGCTCACATTATGGAGAGATATGATGTGTACCAAATACAAGTCATGCAGCTTAGTCGACACGAGCAAAGACACAGCTTCATATAGGATATCACCCCATGAAAGCTTCACCAAATGACTCCTATTCTTGCATTTATTCGCATTTGTATGTCATCCGAGAGCAAGTGTCTTACTTCCTGTGCTTCCCCTTCTTTTGCCAAGGCAGAATTTTGACCATGTACTATCACCGCCTTCATCGCCAATAAGTGCGGAGACATCGTTCCTTCAGAAGGGTGCTGAATATACCCGCCATTTTGGGAAGAAGTCTTACGATGGCTTCACGAATTAGCCTGCCGCGGCGATTCGAATACGAGTGGGCGTTTCGACTAGTTAGCGAGGGCCGAGGGTAAAGTCATTGACAGTTGATTGAGCAGCAGAGGCACGCGATGGTGCGTTGAGGTTGACGAACTATATAAACAGAGTCGGGCTCCTCCATCTTGGTGTTCGTCAGCATATTAACAGGTCAAAGCAAGCAGCACAACACTCAACTGGCACCGACATTGTCTTCACAGCTCACTGCTTTCTGTCATCTTCCATGGCATAGAACTTGGCTTGTCAAGATCAAACTCCCCAATACAAAGACTTGCCATCAACCTTTTCGAAGGAGATTTCTTTGTTCTATCTTATCATTTGAACACAACGACGTGGCAGAGAAAGAGAAAAAACCGCGGGGCTAGAAACATACTCTGGCTCCATCAAAGCAGGAACAGCACAGGAGAAGAGAAGCACATCGACTTTGCGAGCATCTATCATTGACCTCTCTTCTTCCAGCCCAGCCACTCTCTTAGTTGATACTCACAGACGGAGACTTTCAATAAGCTCTCGGGGCAGAAGCTCCTAGCCATCAGCCTCTCACACCCCTGGCTCTCAGCCGACTCCTACGCAAAGAGACATAAAATCAAGGTTATCAAAGCTGATAAGCCACATCATATTTTTGTCCTACAAGATCGCCAATCATCTCAGGGCGCGTCACCACTCTTATCATCTGCTCAAAGAGCCATCCGGGTGCGGACCAGAAAAGGCGCGTCTTACCGAGACAGCCTCCCCAAATTCGTACGACCCCCCATTTCCGAAGCCATTGTCGGGCTCGGCCATCACAAGAAGTCTCGGCCAACCCCTTCCGAGGCGAAACCAAGAGGAGGAGACGGAGAGAGAAGGAAATACAAATATTACAAGGCAGCTATAGGAAGCATGTGCCAGTACTCGTACATCCACTACCACCACCAGTACCCCTGTACGCACCCATCAAGCCTCGTCCCCCGATATTCGTACTGCTCTGGAGCGGCCCTCAACCCGGCCACCAACCACTATAACCCCTGTGCTGCCACCACTGTGCTCCCGTCTCCTGAAGCCACCGGCGAGAATCCCTGTGCGAGGGGGAGCTGCCTCATCTCGCCGGCCTGCAGCTCGGGAACTTGTCGGCTGCAGGATCTGAATGGGCGATGGGTCTGCTGCAAGTGTAAGCGCGGCGGAAACGTTTACCGGACTTGCCAGCAGCGGAAGAAGGGGTGCCCTGATACGTTTTGCTACCATGACATATGTGAGAACTGCACTCCTGACATATAAACCCCAATTCTTCCTCTCTCTTTCCCCCTTTTTCTCTGCTCTCCTCTCACTTTTCTGGGCTGTACAACCTTGCTTTCCAAAACAAAAGGTGGGCATTGCAATCATGGGGGAGTCAGGGGCGAATATGCATAAACGCCACGAAAAAAAAATAAGGCTTGAGAATCTTGGGGGCGGAAATCAGGCTTCAGCAATGTCTCAGTTGGACATGCCACAAGGTTCACAGGTGTAGATGAGCCCGGCACGATAGTACTGTTACCGCTTTGTGACACGCGTGTGAAGCCTTTTGGGTCGCCTCGGATCTTATTTTCTCTCCGCTATTGCTGGAGCTGGGTATGAGTAGTTCGTGATGAGCCTAGAGGGAGTATCTGTCTGTATACGTTGGGTGAGATGTTTCTTTCTCTTACTTTTACCTTGCATCTGCTTTTATTCTTCGAGGTGCTTGCTTTTCTCGTTGTAGGTCATATGTCTTTTCATACATTATAATATACATTCACATCTACCTCCAAGCAGCTCCATTACACAAGACTGCCTCCAATTTATTTGCGTAATCGAAAGTAAATCAAGGTGGCCTCATCCAGCCAGCCACTCCTCTCTAAAGGATCATTAACCCCTGCATCTTTCACAGCTGGCCACACCCGATCCATTCCCAGCCAGCCATCTTAGCCATCCATTCCCAGCCACTAATACATTCATATTCACACTTTTTACACACATCTAAAGCACACCCATGTCAAAAGAGTTCTGTCAATAAAGTCAAGGAAGCCACACGCCCCTCCATGAATCCATCTACCCGGTTCTCGTCACTTCATCTAGTTAAGTAAAATTAAGTGACAGATTCAAATCCAGATTCAAGAAATCTGGTAGATCACAGCCTCAAGGCTCCATTTTCACAGGAAAATTATTACCGACATCACGTACGACTAGCTCCAGTGATGAAAATTCTCCGCTAATTCCATGTAATAATAATAAAAAAGCAAAATAGATGGCACAATGCAAGGACTATTTACTGCCCCCCAACAAAGAGAAGTGGAGCAAAACGGCAAACATCATCATCCAACCACTGCTCTTCGATCTGTAGACGCCCTCGTTTTCTACTCATCGCCGGCAGAACTGTTTCATCGTTCACATGCCTCTTTAGAATGATATGGATAATACGTAGTACCTGGCATCTTTCTCGGTGAATTTACCGGTGGCCCATTGGCCGCCACATTGTCATATTCCCATGCCCGTGTGTATGTGTATACTATTTGCCTTTTGCTGGGTTGTTCCTGATATTCATCGATGAGATTCGATTGTAATAATGGCATATGCACAGGTGTGTCATGGCACATGCGTATATTCTTCGCAGGTAACGCGCAGGTTGGCTTCTCTAATTTCTCAGCTGCACCTCCATGTTCCGCTTCTAAGCGAGCCTCGTCTCTGGGTCTCCCATTTCACCAACTATAGTATCCTATTTATTTTCAAGAATACGTTAGATCGAAACACTTGTGGCCCCAAAAATAGATATTGAGCCCTCTTAGATTAGCGTCTTCCCTTGGCATGCAGAGCCTCTTTTCGGTCAAAAGAGCTTCTTTGTAGCTGAAACGCCATACTATATACAGATTGTCAGACGTAAATAGACACACGAAGCAAAATGACCTTTCAATATTATGTACCAGGGTGTATATAAAGTATCCACAGAAAAGAAAAAGAAATCAATATGGCCAAAGTAAATAAAATAGAAAACAAGACAAAATCACAGTCACAGTTCGTTCACCTGGAACATTGACAGATCGGACGCCGGCCCGCAGCCCCGGGACGCGAGGCTTGTGTCATGGGAGAAGAATGACTTCATCCCGCTTAGGCGAGGCGGCGTCGGTGATGTTTCGTGAATGTGATTCGAACTAAGCCGGGCAAAATGGGCAAATCGAATGGATCGTCTATCAGTTTTCTATAAATTACGGCAGATGCGATTCGGGCTGATACAAAAGATGGATTCCTATTACAATAAGGCATGTTAGCTCTGTTTCGTTGACGGATAAGAAGCCCGCTGTTTCCCTCGATTTCTTCTTCAATCGTCTCCTGTCATCAGATCCATAACTCGATTTCTCCAAGCCTTTTTTCATTAATTTTTTCGCAGAGACATCTTTCATCCTCGCCCCTCAACGAAACTGAAGCAAAACCCCTCTTCACAACCAACATCTCTCAAAAATGTGTCAACTCCTGACATACGACCTCATATGCTGCCACTCCTCTCAGAAATGGGACTACTGCGCCGAGTCCCAAGCCAACGGCCGCATTCCATGCAAATCCCAAACCCACCGGGTCGTCTCCTATCCCACGCCGCCAGAGTTTGGGCCCGCGCCCCTCTGCCATCGCCCAGAGTGCCACTTCAACCGCCTCGATGGCGTCTGGAACTGCTGCTGGTGCGGCAAGACACACAACACAACGGGCCGGTGCAGCGGCATGATGATTTATCAGGAACTCACCACTTGCGATCACATCTGCTGCCCGTTTTGCGAGCGGGGGACCAACAGGGGCTGTTGGGGAAGCAGATGAAGCGAAGGATAGAAAATAGAAATGGGCTTTCTGCTTTGCTATTGAACGGCGTGAGAGAGAGTTAGGGCCATAATGGTGATGTCGGCTTGTAAGTCAGGAATCTCGCGAGGAAAGTCGAAATTTAGACGGGTTGCTTGTTCTGCGAGGCTTAGTTAGTAATAATTGACAGCTGGATTGGATACGGGATCACGATATCTCATGTTTTTTTCTTAAAGTGAAATCGCCATTTCCACGTGAAGCCTTCCAACTGAATGGAAGAGTCCCAAGTCAGCACCATAACACACATCCTCTCTTTGCAGCCCTTTCAGAATAAGCACACTTCAGTAACTTGATGCTGTCTAATGGCATCTCTCGCAGCATCATCAGTCGTCTCGCTGTATTCACCAACAGCACATAAGTCAGTAACTCCATGTCATGGACATACTCAACATTCGCCTCTTACCTTCCGCGTCTCTTACTCGCTCTAATCCTATTTGTTATCTGCTGAGACCCCCTGCACACACTCACCAGTAGTTTGTCCAAACAGCGCAACTAATAAGGCTGCGGATGCCAGGGTTCGCCGCCTAGTCTGAACTCAATGCTGTGAGACAGCGCCAGCCTCAACGATCGACTGGCCGCCAACCTGTCAAAAATGTCATGCGAGTCATCCGGAGCGATTATCTTGGGGGCCGTCCCTGGCTTGTGGCCCCCCTAAAGGGGGCCACCCAAGTTAATAGTCGCTAAATCCGATTTGACCGGGATCAGGGCAGTCAGCTATCTATGCCATAGCAACAAAAGCTGGAAAGTAAGAAAGAAAAGAAGAGGTAGGGTGGTATCCCAGATCGAAGATGCAAGGCTTCGGGACGGAATCGTCCCGATGGCGGATCAAGACTCGGAAGAAACCTTCCCAGCAGCTTGGTAAAGTAGCACCGACGCAACTAATATTCCCAACCGTAACGCAAAGCCCAGGCCGCGCGCTGACTTGCGGAGTCGCTTCGGGTTGTCCGCTTTGCTGCCAAAAGGTATCTGTGCAGACTGTCAAAGCTGGGCTAAAAAAAGATCTATCCGAGAATCGAAGCGGCGATTGGTCCGTATACGAACATCATGATTCATTCGAATGACCTGAAGCTGAAGAAACACATTAGCCAATATTTGATCCTCTGACATCAATACTCAAACAATGGCTGTACCGTCATACATAGGTGAATATACGGATCTCATAGGCTGTGCGAGACATTGAATCGATGAATCCTCTAATTTAGCTCAAGCGCCGGCCTACAAACCGGGATCCGGGCAAGATCTCAATGCGTCGGGCCGCTCATCTTGCATATACCTGCGGGTGAGGTATCACGAGCGCGGGCTTGTATGACCGATGGCGCAGGCTATTGCGTAGGATCTCGCGTTCAAATACGGAACGAAGTGTGGCTCGTATTCACGCTTCAACGATAATATCCAGGATTTGAACAATATTCAAGATCTGAACAATAATATGAGATTATTGGCTTCAATGTCACCAAGATTGGTAGGCAAAGATGACACAAGAGACCTGTGAAACGTCAAAGAGGTATTGTATGAAGGCAGCCAGCACTGACGCTTCACTTTGTGTCGTAGGCGTTTGTCTATTGACCCTGACCCTGAGGGGACGGCAATCTGTTCGACTCGATGAGAGCAAGCAGCCAAGAGTGCACCAGAGCTTCTATATAAACTCGTGTCTGCTCGCCGTGAAGTGAGATGAAGGAAGTCAGAACAATCGATCTTGCTCGCTCTGTCTTTTCACGGCCAATCACCTCTTACCGAATACCATTACCTTCTTCTTCTTGTCCTTCTTCTTCCCTTTCGCCAGCTTCCAGATTCTATACTCCAGACCCCACCGTTGAATTCACCGCCCTCACAATGTGTCACGGTCATCCCCGCTACCACGAATGTGCTCATACTTCGCTTGTCTGGTACTATTGCCCCTCGGCAAAGATTGATCTGGAGACAGGCTACGAGACACCTTGCCGAAACGCAACATTTGCGCCAGCTCAATCAAGCTCGTTGTCCTGCCCTCTTAAGAACTGCCAGTTCGCAGACAAGGGTGGTAGCTGGATATGCTGTAAATGCAATCAGGGGCCTAATACCCAGGGCTGGTGCTCCACTCCCTTGGCTGATATACCAGATGATTTGGGCTCGCTGAGGATAGGAAGTGACCAGCGGACGTGTGACCACGGATGTTGTGACGATTGCAGGAGATTCGGTTCGTCAACTCGAGAATTTCTCCCTCTGTTCCTTGTGGAGTATCGGTGAAGTTGACCGTTTAACAATAGGACCGACCCGCAGCCCCTCTCCAGAACGGAGAGTCACGGAGAGTCGCAAGGGGAGATCACGCAAGTACACGTATGGAACATCGTCCAGAAACCATGGGTGCGATTCGCCGTATGCCATGATGAAAGGGCTGTCACTCGACAAAACCTCGGAGTCTGGAAGCACGGCGGCATCTTCGTCGTCTTGCTCGTATGACTATCGAGCTAAGAAGTTGAAGTCATCCAAGAAGAGCCACAAGTCGAAGTCTCGAAGCTGAGAGTCAAGAGCTGCGGGCGGATATTTTGATTGACTTTCTAGCGGCTGGCTCGTTGGAGGCGCAAGGTTGTTTCTCATTCATGTATTTTTAGACTGGATTATCGATAAAGAATTGCTTGAAGACATGTTTGTTCCAATGTGCACGCCTGTACACTAAAGAAGGCGGAGGAGGGAGGATTATAAATAGGATATGGATACATTTGTTGTTTTGCAAGATCAGTGACGCAAATATGCGTGTCTGGACGGCTTGACAATGTGCACAAAATCGAGCCAGGAACAACTAATTTCCGCGGGTTATGGTGCTAAAGTCTCGGTATATCGCGATGACTAGACCTGAGTATTAGTAGATAGGCTCGTTCCAACAATTTTCATTCGAAGATGCAGATGTATCTCCAGTATATCGGTTGATACTTTACATATCTAAGCCAGCCACTCCACTCTATTACAAGTCATCTAGCGCATAGCTAGTGCTTCGTTGATTCCCATGTCCGAGACATATCGCATGATACTAATCGAGATATATGCGGGCTTTCAATTTCAAGAGCCATATGTTGAGCCCGCTTCTTGCATCCTTACATGTGAATGACCTGCAGAGACAAATCAGCTGTAAGCGCAAAATGGCTTGATGGCGTTGCGCCAGCCAGTCTGCTTATGCAAGCTAACATGTGGCATTAGCGTAACGCTGTCGATCCCAATGTGACGGACTCTTTTCCCTCGGCCACACAGTGTCTGCGTATACGGCGCCCGCAGAAAGTCAAATCGTGCCCGTGACAGTGTCACTTTTCCAGCGGCAAGCAGATTGCACAGCATCGGCCATGTTTTGTCGACAAAAGACGGCCATGGCCCTCGTCATCGCTCCGGCCGTCGTCATCGTCGCGGCCATGGCCAAAACGGCAGTCGCCCATCTTTGCCCTACCACGGCGTTCTCCGGACCAGGCATGGGGACCCTGACAGCGCTCCAGCCCTCACTATGGAACGAGTCCTCAGTATGGACTAACGCCCACAAGCCCAGTACGGATCATCGCCCTGTCCTGTCCTCAGACACTGGCCCCGTCCAAGCTTCAAGCCTCCCCTGGCCAGCCACGTGCAATGGCGCACGCGCTGCAGGGATAGGCTTCCCTTTTTCGCCGCTTGGCGTCCCCGCGCTGGAATGTAAAGAATTGCCCTGCGAGAGAGAGGAAAAAGACGCCGGGCGATAGGCCTGATTGGCTTAGCGGTGCGCTTGGGCTGAAGGATGAGGCCCGACTGAGCGGAGGAAACGGCCGATAGAAATGCGTAGAGGTTGAGCAGATGGTTGCTGGTGGCGATAATGGTTGATGATTATGATGTAAATTGGTTACATGCGACTCTCTTAAAGCGACGAGTCAAATCATGGAGTTGTTGGCGATTCGAGCCGTGAATGCTTTGCTCTGTTTTGTCTCGCTTCGCCTTGCCTTGTCTCCTCTTTGTTCTTCTCGACAACGAGATTCTAGATCTATGCCCGAGACTGTTAGCGCATTTGCTGCCCTTTGCCAGTGCAAGACAACCAAGACACGGACATGCAAGAGACAAGAGACAAGAGACAGGTCACAGATTAGGGTTGCTGGTGGCGGAGAGACAAGCCAGTGAGAGGCAGCGAGGAAACAAAAGTGGTGGCCTGACCATGCGTCTGGCACATGGCAAGAGTGCGCCCCGCGGCGTTGAGGGGTTCGCTTAGGGGACTTGGGGCGCAGGTACCCGCTAACAGCGCTGAAGACGGGCAGCAGACAGAGGATAGAGGCGGGAGGACGAAGATCTACAAGTGTTTTGCACGGGCAGTAGTCAAAGCTTGTTTTGGTCTTTTTATCACTCGTTGCTGTTTCATCAAGAAATGAGTGTTAGTGACGAAGGCGAGACGAGAAAGGAAGCATTAGTTCTCGGTATAGACCACTGCTTCGTGTAAGAGCTAGAGGCACATAGCAGAACAGCCACATGCAGGTACAGCAACCAGCACAGAATAAATCTGCATGTAGGGAATATCTACCATTGCCACAACATCCTAGATTCATGTCATCACAGATAAGATTCTCTCTTCTTTACCTTGTAGCAATGACATGCCATTCGTATTCTATGTTTTAGCGACGCAGTACTTACCAGGTACCATATGGATCAGCAACCCGCTCAGGCGCTTACAAGTACGCTATCCGTACCCACGCGGTGTGATGTGATATAGCAGATCAACGGTGCCTTTGAAGCCAATGATGAATCAAAAGAGTCGCTGCAACTGCCTTGAATTGGATCTGCTCCGTCATGACATCAAAATAGAAACCGTATTCCGCGTCTATCCGCCAAAGCCAGCGCTTGAGACGCCAGCAGATACCATTGACGCCTAGTAAACCAGCGATACTGTATATGTAAACGGGGTCCATGCTAGGCACTCACCATAAAGCCCGCTACGGCACTGCCCCCTGCCTAGCACATGGAGGTCCACAGCGTTTCTTACAGCGTTTGGCCGGTACTTGCCCGCCAGGTCACCCCGCTGTAGCCCTCCCTAAAGCGTCCCCCCCTCCAGGGCCCTCCTGTCTCTGCTTCCTTGTCGGCGCCGCTCAAACGAACCTAGCACGGCTTCGCATCTCCATCGGCTCCACCAGCTTCTCGCTCATCATCTCCCGTCCGTCCCTCTCTTTTTCCCTTCTTCTTGTTTTCCAATCTCTCCAGCGCGTTTCTAGTAAACAAGCGGCCTCTTTTGTTCATTGCCTCTCCCTGTAGAGCCCACTCCAGCATCACCGCACGACCACCGCGACGCAGCCTGCTACAAGTCAAATTCCACTGCGAAAAGAAAAGAAAAAATCCCGATTGGCTACAAAACACAAACGTCTTACCATCAACACAGACACGCAAAGAGAGATAATAAGAACAAGAAAAGGACTCCAGTCTCCATTGTTTTTGTTTCCACTCATCGCCTCGACTATAAACCCGGTCCAACCTGACACCAAACTTGCGACAACCGCCCAAGCCAAGCTTCGCACCTTAGCTGGCCCCCCTTGCTCCATCACACACCTCCAACTTACTTGCTCCTCTTCTCTCTCCTCTTTAACTCTGCATTATACATCCAGATTGGAGCTCGTCACACGCAGCCGCCAATCAGTCTAGCACGGAACCCCTGCCTTTGATAGGTCTCACAGTCCTGCCAGCGGGTCTCTCTCTTTTTTTCTCTCTCCTCTTGTTAAAAAGGCTTCCAAGTCTCCAAAAACACCACCGCCATGCCTGTCTCCATAGACTCTGCTCGCCCAATCATGGCTCCTTCGGTATGTCTTTTGTCTCTCCCTTGCACTAAAACGCCCTTCATTTGTAGCTCCATCTGTGTAGCTTGCTGTGCGTTCCTCGAGTCAGAGCTGCCAGCTGAGCATAGATAAGCTACTCCGTTGTCGTGTGCGCGGCGCGCCTCTTTTCCCTCAGCTCTCTCTTTCTCTTCAACTGATACACCTCTATCTGTCTACTTCACTCCTCTAACTATGCGTCTGCAGAACCGCGCTTCCCTCCGCTACAGCACCTACAGCATGGCTGCCCCGTCCGTGGCCATGTCTGTCCAGACCAACGACTCCCAACACGCCGAAATCCGCGAGATCGCCACCGGCCTTGATCGCATGGAGAACAAGGCCCTCTCCTCCCAGCGCGTCATCCTGACTGAGGAAAAGTACGAGCGCATGAGCAAGCTCGCTCTCGGCGCAAAGCTGGAGCGCGCCCTCGACCGTCGCATGAGCAGCCAGGACGCCGTCATGCGCCCCCGGAGGAAGACGACTTCTGCCGTCGAGAAGACTATCAGCGAGAAGGCCCAGTAAACGAAAACCAGCCATGTTGGATAATTCGATACTGTGTCTTTTGATAGCAGCTTCTAATGCATCACAAAGCTGCTCGCGACTCATTTACACCAATCACACCAAAAATCAGCCCCTATTTTTTGCAGCATCTGGGATATAATGGAATGTTTTTTTCCACTGGAGGGGGGGTCATTTTACTCGTTTTGCGGAATTGATAGAGATGAATTCAGTCCAACGCCACAGCATCCACTCACGACATACTCAAATGACACATATCTCATTTCACATATACCCCTTGCGTCTTCATGATACACTCAACAAGAACATCAAATTTCATCTCCTAATTTCAACTCTTTATTGTTCGCTCTATTGTGCTAGGAAGAATGGAAACCTTGTTTTATGTTTGTCTCTTTTTTCTTATTTCCTTGTTTGGAAAGGGTAACGGCGATTAAAGAGGAGGGCAGCGCGCGCGCGTGTTTAGCAGCCAGAAAAACAGTCGATATAATATACAGGAGAATGATGATATGATATTGACCTTGATTCCATCTACTCTGCAAATTCTTTTAGATATGCCCTTCAGACGCCTCGATCGCCATGTAGGGAGAACTATGACATGCGTACCTACGTATTTTAAATTAGTACCTGCATGGCGCTACTCAAGCCTCTTTGCCGCTCTCTGTTGTACTCCCGTCACTCTAAACTCAAAAGCTTGGAAAAAATGACTTGTCCTTTTCGCCCATTTGACTGGCGCAAGGGAAGCCAAGAGGCGATCAATCTAGCTCCCTTGCGTCCAAAGCTCAAGCTACTGCTAGTAAGTAAACAGTCCGGCTTCAACTGCCGCCACGCACGGAGCAACCAACAGACAGGACCAACAACAGCTGTGCCTTTTAGGCATGGCCATGTGTTTTTTGCTGTTGTTGCTTCTGCTGCTGAGATTGAGATACACGTGGCTTGCTGTTAGTTCTCCACAGCCTTATGCCAGCTTAAGAGGGCCTTGCATGATATGGAATTGACTTATACAGAAGTGCATCTACTAAGCCCACATTGTATGTACCTTATGCAAGCACAACATGTTATCTCAGTCTAGATTCCAACCTCAACAACACTCCACTCCGTGATAACGTAACAAAGACAGGTTCTGAACACGGCCAGCATTGTGGGGCAATTCTCAAGTCGTCCGTTGTGAGCATGTATAGTAAGAAACCTAGTTACCAGGTGCCTAGGTATGTAGTGCCTTTGTTAAGCACCAGCTCATATGACGAGATGCATGTGCCCCCTTTTAATTCCTTGGGTATCACTATGGTAGGAGATGGGCATGTAAAGACAAAGGAAGATAACCCCAATCTTCCACTCTCTCAGCATCTCTCCATCCAATCTAGTTAGTATACACGGAATGAGTCGAGTAGGTACGTGACACACGCATGCATCCAATCCAGGAGTCGATGCCTTTGTCCTTTGTTCAAAGGCGTCTCGAAGCTCTTCCGTGAGGATCGTACGAAAGAGGGAATGCTGTCCCCAGCCTACAACTATATAAAGTCCCGGCCTCCAGCGGTAAGAACCATGGGAGCAGCAACTTTCATCTCTTTCAACCACTTCAAGGCTCAGCTCGATGCTGTTGAATAGCCATGCCCCCGTCATGGCCTTCTTCGAAAGCTCTTGCGTGATTTAGGGAATACTGTTAGCCCATCACAGCCTCAAGAAGATGAAGCAAGAGCAGTTTCCAAGTCCAGAATCCACCCATTTCCTCAGAGGGCAGATCTGCCACCGCCTGAGGTATCTGGGGGGCCGGTGTCCAGCATGTTGAGTCAGTATTACCAGCCTCATTCTGTTAAGTGATATACCAATGTTTAATACAGTACTGATCCGATTCCGTTCTAGTATTACCGCGGTCTATGGACTGGGTGGCACAAACAAGACCAATAACAGCTATGCCGTTTAACCATGGCATTGCTATCCTGCTCGCTGTCGTTGCTTCTGCTGAGACCAAGTTACAGGTGGCTTTCCGTTGCTTCTCCACAGCCTTACGCCAGGTTAGGAGGACCATGCATCATAGAATCTGGTAGGGAGAGTTTATCAGGCCTCCCGCGAACCTCTCCTAGATCTAGGACTCGACTAACACGGAATTCATTCGATATGCAAACCCACAGTACGCGTATGCAGGTACAATATGTTATACCAGTCGAAGATGCAGCCTTAATGGCACTACCTCTGAGTCAACCCAGATATTCATGGAGACCATTGTCCATGCGATAAGGGGTCATCTGTTGTGTACCTGTACTATGTGCTGTGCTTTCCCGAGGTTTCCCGAAGTACCAGCTCATATGACGAGGCGCAGGCCCGTATTGCTGTCTGCAGAGACCTCCTCGAAGTGGGTAGGTGTAACATGATAGGGAATGAATAAACTCTCTCAAATTCCATTCCCAGTTTCTCAACCTCTCTCCACACAATCCAGCGTACTCACAGCCCACCAGGTACGTGACACACACATATACTCGAGGACTCGACGACGCTGCTCCATTGAGCAAACAGGGAAAAGAGTCATGAATTGTTCCCACTTTAAGGCATTCTATATGTCCTTGGGCGAGGCAGAAGCGATGCTGCCACTGGTGTAACAATCGTTGTTCTTGCATGGAGAGATTGCAGTCCTAAGATCCATATCCATTTTGCCGCTTTCGAAACCAATCATTACGATGCTATCGTGAGAACTGCTGAGGCGAGGGGATCATTGCGGAGATGGAGTGCTGGCCGCCAGCCTATATAAAGTCCTGGTGTCCGAACGATGAGCCATGAGAACAGCATCTTACAAACTTTACAATCATCTCAACGCTCAGATCAATACCTCTAAATTACCATGAGCCGTCATAGCCGTTTATTGTTCTGGCGTGATTCTAAGAACACAGCCAATGCACCGCAGCCCGCAGAAGATGAAGCACGAGCAAACTTTGGGATCCGCGAATTTCCTCTACGGGCAGATGTACCACCGCCACAACTATCGGGGATTGATGTCCAGCATGTGGAGTTAGTATAACCGGCCTCGTCGTTCCTAGCACTAGATATGTACTGGAATACTAACCCGACAACGCCCCAATATCATCGCAGTCCATGGGCTAGGTGGCAATTGGCTGAAGACTTGGAGGGCCGATGATGGAGCCATTTGGCTTCGAGACCGATTACCCCAACTCTTCGCGAGGGCAAACATTCAACCAAGGATTTTGTCTTTCGGATACGACGCCAATTTCATCTTCACAAACACAGTCAACGACATCGAAATAGTGGCGGGGGACCTCTTAAGCCACGTCGACAGTGTTAGAACCACGAGCGAGCAGAAGAAGACTTCTCTCATTTTCATTGCACACAGCCTAGGCGGCTTGGTAGTGAAAGCAGTCAGTTGCGCTTTCTAGATATAACATCGTACACGTCATGCTAATGATATCCATCTCCATGGAGGCTCTCAACAAAGCCTGGACAGAAAACACTGACTGGCAAAATATTGTCGATAAAGCCGCTGGGTGTGTCTTCCTCGGCGTTCCGCATCGTGGCGCCGATCTGGCCTACTGGGCTGGCAATGCTGCCCTCATCATGAACGTGCTTACCGGTCGCGGCAACAAGAGGCTGGTTCGGGCAATTTCGAGGAGTTCCAACGAATGGAAGAAAGTTGGCTCGGATTTCAGGTTTAGGGCGACTAACATTTTCATTGCCTCTTTCTTTGAGACCGAACAGACGGGGGGCAAATTGGTAAGTCTTTATGCTCCGTCCAGCTCTTATATAGATGAATCATCACTCACAAAGTTAGATTGTCGATCAAGACTCGGCCAACTTGGGCCTTTCTGGAGAGAAAATCAGAGGCTTGCCGAGAACAAATCACCGCAATATCTGCAAGTTTGGCGACAGCAGAGAAGAAAGCGATCGATTCCTCGTGCTTGGCAACTACGTAACCTGGATAGCCGAATCTGCACTGGGAAGAGGTCAGTGATGAGTTTATATGAGTGTAATTCTTTCTGCACTGGAGTTCGTGTCAATATATTTTATAGAACGGGGGGGGGTGAACGGTCGTTTTGTAGACTTGTTTGTTATACAGTTAAGTGCAATATTTTTTATATAGCTTTAGACTAATACCAGGATGGCGCATTGATATAGAGCCAAATACAATTTATATGCTTTTATATCCAAAGTCATCTCCCAGCCCCAAATACAGTAGTATTATGTAATTGAAATCAGATGTCATGACGACCAGGGTTCATGGGATAAAGCTTGTTGATTGCGTATATGCCCTCTATAAGCAAGACAAAGAAGCCCAGCCGATGCAGCGTGGAAAGCCACAAATCATTACAACATCGCAAACAGTCCAAGTAAATACTCCAAACGCCATTCAAAAGCTCTTAAACGTACACACACTCAAATTCCTCCCCTAAGCAGCCCGCACCCTTTCAATCTTCTCCTCAATATCCTTCAACAGCGTCATCAAATCCGCCTCCTCGCCCTCCATCTCCAACGCCCTCTTCACCCACTCCCGCGCCTCATCCAGTCTCCCCATCTCCGTCAAGCACCGCCCCCTCCTCCACCAGCCCTTCGCATTGCCCACCCGTCTCGCCTCAACACTCGCCTCCGCATCCACCGCGCCCTCAGGCCAATTGCTCAAGCCCATATGCGCCTGCGCGCGATTCGCATACAGCATCGACACCTCCTCCCTCACTAGCGCGGCCGGCTCCCACAGCGGCCTCTGCAGCGCCGCCTCGATCCCTTGCGTGTACAGCTTGATCGCCTCGGCGTACTTTTGCTTGCGGTACTCTGCGTTGCCGTTGTCGCGCAGCTTGGAGACGTTGGCAGTGCGCTTTGGGTTGACGGGGATGGGAGGGGGAGGGACCAGCGGGATGGCGCCGGGGGGCACTTCGATGTTGAGGATGGCGCGGTGGAGGGTGTTGAGCTTTTCGAGCTCGGCGGCGAGGGCGCGCGACGGTCTGCTGCCGGAGGGGAGGATGGCTTTGGACTGGGGGTCCATGTGGATGGGGAGCATGCTGAAGTGGTCGAGGTCCGACATGATGGCGGTTTTGCGGGGTGTCTCTGGGCAACGTGTGCGCGATGGTTGTTTCTTTCTTGTTTTACTTTATGGTAAGGATTGAACTGTATGTGACTTGACGAAAAGAACAGACTTCAAGCGCGCCAATGACTTGCGCCGACAAAAAGTGGTTGTTGCAGAAAACAAAGGTGAGGAAGCACATGTGTCGCCAAATCATACCAGTGAGGACACCTCTCATTGCGCCGGCCCCCAGAAAGTTGTTTATCTTATCAGCACATGACTGTGGGGTGTTGTGCTATTCGATTGCCAAAGCGCTAAAGATTTGCGACTTTGAGCTGTGGATGCGCTGAGCTTGAAGCACGGCGTCTTACCCTAAAAGGATCAATTCAAGATTATCGAAATTGGTATTTCGCAGGCATGTGATTGTGATGATAAATGGAAATGATGAGTGTGAGTTACAAATCAGTGACATTACGGATGGGCCACGCCAGACCTTGAAATGTCTACGTAGAAAGTATCTATGGACTAATTAAAAGGGAAGCGTATTAAATTGTGAGGTCTGACTTGTAGAACATACAATGATCGAAATTACTTACAACGGCGAAATCTCTCAGTAACACAGAACATCGTCGAAACCGATATCCAAGACTAAGAGAATCACACGCTCAAAAAGAAACCACACGCTTCAATAAAACAGTTCAAGAAATCACATATATCATCATTAATTGTTCAAAGCATTTATCATTTCCGTCTACTCCTAGTATTTGTGCAATGCTAGACACCTCTTTTTGCTTAGAGAAAGGGTATGATCATCACTTGCCCATCTCCTCTCCCACGTCCCCCAATTCCTTGTCGCCGACTCACTTTTTTTTTTGTTGTTGCTCCGTAATAAGCCGGGGAAATAGCGTCCTTGAGCAGCAGTAAAAGGGCCATCGCGGGTCAGATATAAAAAGAAAAAAATAAGAAACCATTTTCCTTGCCAAAGTCCTGTTCCCCAATCCCAATCCGATTGTTCCCTGACAAGCAGAAACCAATACCGCAAAAAGAGCCACATTACAACATCGCATCAGTCCATCCGCTGTCACCATCACGAGGAGAAGAAGAGGAGAATATGACTCCCGTTTTTCCCATGTTTGTTTCGTGCTGATTGTTGGGGTTTCCTGTGCTTTATTTTCTCTGCGGAGTTGGGTTATGGGTTCCGATGACAAAGAGAGATTGTTCATAAAGACAATGATTTGGAGAAAAAAAAAAGTTCCCATCCGCCCCCAAAAAGCCCGCCGCCCTTGCCATCACTCAGCAAATCAAGTATAATTCCTTTGTGAACCGCCGCGCCAATCTAATGAAACGCACGAGAAAAAGACAATGCGAAGTACCAAGGCGTTCCCCCCGGCAGGGGAATCCTAGGAATGGCCAGCTTAGTAGCCATAAGCCGCAAGGGCCTTCGCGGTCTCCTCCTTGACCGAGGCGTTCTTCTTCGCGTCGGACAGTTGTCGTGCAGCAACCTTCTTGCGCTCGTAGTAGGCAGCGCCCTTGGCCTTCCGTCTCTCCTCCAGACTGCATTTGAAAGTCAGTATTTCAGTTTCCATCACAATTTCACTCAGATAGCAAAGAGCCATGTGTTGACATACCGGGCAACGACGTCCTGGTACTTCCAGCCGACCTCGTGGCTCAGACGGCCGACGGTGCAGTACTTGCGACCGGGCTGCAGTCTCAGGACACGGAGAGCCTGGGGAACGACCATCTTCTTCTTCTTATCGTAGGGGGGAGGGACACCCTCGAAGACCTTGAGGCGCTCCAGAGCGGCGGCACCGCGGGCGGTCTTGTGAGGAATCATACCACGGACGGCCTTGTAGAAGATTCTGGAGGGGGCGCGGAAGTGGAAGGGACCTGGACAAAGACGAATTCGTTAATATCTTCGCAACACAGCCAAGGAGGATGTTGGAGTCGCAAACTCACCACCGCGGGTGGGGTTGTATCGGGTCATCTTGCGCAGGTAGGCGTGGTACTTGACTGCTCGAATTGTCAGTATTCTTTTTCTTCTTTCCAAGCCGATTCGTATGGGTATCCAGTGATTGCTCGTCTAGGCCGACTCCGGAGAGTGGCTCCAACTCAAAACAAGCAATCGCATAAGAGTGGAAGTTCGGGGAGGGCGGTAGAAGATGATGGACGTACGCTTGGCGCGGAAGAACTCTCCAGAGATGTTGAGGGCCTCGCAGCGGACGACAACGACTTTCTGGCCGTTGAGGAGCTGCTTGGCAACAATGGAGGCGAGACGGCCAAGGAGATGGCCCTTGCCGTCAACGACAACCTGGAAGATGCATGTTAGCATTCGACATCCGCATGTGTATGTGCATGCACATCTTGTTTGTGTCTCGTCTCGTCGTAGATCGATTGTCGTGTCGTGCCAAAGAAGAGAAGCAGCAGCAGCAGCGATTGCCATCCAGCGCAAACAAGCAAAAAGCGAAATCAATATTATCCATATCCAACAGTCTCAATCCCATGCTCCCATTCGGATACCATGCCGTTGCAATTGTGCGCAAGCAGCCAACCTGCTCCCAGGCATTCCCTTCTTTGGCACTTCGACAAAACGATTTCGGATTCCCCAGGCGAAGACAACAAACATGTGCGTGCGTGCTTATCACGGGAATTATCTGCTGGTGCAAGTACTCACAACCGACTCGAACGACGACATCGTACCGGCTTTCTTTCGGGGGGTTGGAAAGAAAAGATGGAAAAAGAAAGAAAGACACACAAACCCTCACCGGCGAGAATTTGTTACTGTGACTTGCTGTGGGTTAGTCGTCCCTGGGCAAAAGTTGGTGGAAGTGAGTCGCGATACCAAGTAGGACGGGCGAGAAAATCGGAGTGCCGACTTGGGGCTGGTTGTGCCTTTGGAACAAGGCCGCCTAGCCGCTTCGGGCAAGGGTGGGTTCCGGGGCAGGCGAAGAAGGGCACGCAGGTTGGTGGTGCTTAGGGCTGCGAGACCTAGAGGGCCTGGGCCGATGATTTGCCGGGGCTAGACGGCGTTTGTGGTGACGACTTTTTTTTTGGATATGCACGTGACTGCGACCGATGTACCTGTGAATGAGCTTCTAATATGGGGCACAGCAGTGTTGATGATGTAAATGAAGATGTAACAGGGCTTTTCTACTGAGATGACGATGATAGTGTAGAGTGTTGGACAGACAAAAAGTGAAATAGTCAAAATATATCGGTGATTGTTAATACTCATATTCATCGCCAGAAATTGATTCTATATCGCCATGCATCATCGTCAATCTGTATAATATGCCACCCTCTCTACTCTTTCTAGAGTCGTCTCTCAACAAATCCGCCCGCCCATTCTCCCAGCTTCATACTATCTTTCCATAACATGCGATAATATCAGCAGCTTGCTTCTTTTCTTTCTAATTCTGTGTTATAATGAGCTGCGCAAATGTAGACGAGAGAATAAAAAAAAAAGGTCTAGTGTCTCGCTCATGGACCAAGCTGCTGCGGTATCATCGTCCCAGCGCCCACTCCGCCATTCGTCTCTCTTTGTAAAAACAACGCCTTTTATCTGCAAATCAAAGCATCACCCAACAATCTTTTTAGTATGTGTGTATGTATGTATTGTTTTCGTAGAAACAGAGAAGAAGGAGTGAAGAGTTGTATGCAGAATAAACCAAAGGCCATACAGGGAACTCAGCGCGCAAAACAAAACGAATCAATCATTATAATCGCGACGATAATAGAAAACGGCGCATGCGATACAGTCATGATGCCTTTGCGGCGTCTAGTCGCTTGAGCACCTCTTGGGTCCGTCGAACGAGCTCCTTTCGCCTCTGTCGAATCTCATCGATACCCTCAGTCTCTACGCCGTCGAGTTTCAGAATGACTTGCTGCAAAACAGTTTCAGATATTTTCCTGTGGTCGTCGTCCCGCTTCTTGGGGTCTTTGGGGGGCGCGTCGATGTAGTCCAAGCAGAGAGGCAGCCACTTGGATCGGAACTCGTCTTCAATCTCATCCAACTTCTTCGAAGCAGCATTGATGACGGCGCCATTGGCGGCGTCGCCGTTTGATCCGCTGTCGAGAGGGCTGGTCGGGGATCCGGGGTCATTCTTGTCTGATTTCCTCTTGCTTCCCTTCTTCTTCTTCTTGGATTTTGAGGACTTGGAGTCACGTCGAGACGGCTCGTCCACAGTGATGACGTCTTCATCCGATCGATCGCTGTTCTCATCATCCCCATCGGGTATGACGGCCATGAGCTCGCTCTTGTTCTTGACTCCGTATTGGCGAATCGGCAAAGATGACTCCTTCAGCTGCTTGCCCTTGTAGAGGAGCTTGATGCGACGGGTGGTACGTGATGACAGTTCCATCATGACGCCGATGCGATCTCGCACATCCTTGACATACAGCTTGCCATCGCCGATCGAGTAGGCCGGGAAGTGCGCCGGGTACGTTATGCCCTTGTGTTTGATGACCAAGATGTCGTCTTCAAGATCCGAAGGTCCCCTGGATACCGGCCGAGGAAAGTGGCGAGTATCGATATACTCGACTCTAGGATCGTCCAGGTCCTGGGCGGGGATGTAGCTAAAGTCTTCGTTTGTGATGTCCGGCACGCCGCCGGGCATGGCGCCGAAGCTCTGCTCGCGGTTGAGCGACCAGCCGAATCGCGACATGGTGATGGGAAGGGCCACAAGGGCAGCGAGGCCGCTATAGACGTACGTGGGCGGGACTCCCAGCGTCCCTGAGATGTATTCGCTCGACTCCTGGAAGGCGGCCGAGAGGTTTGTGAGGGTGCCGTTGAGGTAGTTGGCGATGAGATGCTGCAGGGCACCAGAAGATGCCACGACGGGCTCGCTGGAATCCACCTTGGCGTCTTGGGTATCAAGGTGGCCCTGACGGAGGACACCTTTCCAGCTGGGAAAAAGGAGAGAGAGGGGAGGAGAAGGAGAAGAAAAGAAAGAAAAAGCCGGCTGTCTGGCCTGGATGCGCCCTCTCGCTGTGTTGAGTGTGTATGTTTGCCCTGTTCAAGATGGACGAACGAGTAAAGATTGATCGCGGGGTCGTGTCGTGGGGCGGAAAGCAAGGCTGAGCGAAAACTAAGACCTGGCGGCGAATTGTCTTCGTGGAAGGCTGCGATTGGGTCGAGCAGACCGAGCGAGGCCAACAGATGCAGATTGGCCACAGGAACCGGCGACGATCACGGCTCTAGCCGAAACGACAGGACTGGATTTGGGGAGGCTGTTGGATGGGCCAGCGCAGAGCGACTTGTTGCGCCGACACGGTGAGAGCGACGGGCGATTCGCTCTTCTCGGCTGCAGCACAGCCCAGCAACGGTCCTCGCGATGGCGGCTAGTGGAATTCGGGCAAGGCTAGGCTGTGGTGTCGAGCCGGTGATGCAGGCGAGATGGATTGGACGAGAGGCGGATGGTGTATGGACGAGAAATATGGGGGACGTTTGATTTTCTCGGTCTGGGCGCCATATTTTATTGGGTGTCAGCGGCAGTTGGAGAACTGGCGGGGCGCTTCTGGGGGGCTCTGGGGCCTTCGGATAGCGACTGAGGCCTGGCTGGGGCCACTAAGAGCCTGTAGCGTAGCTGCTGACGTACAGCGCTCTGGTCACTTGGCGGGGATTGAGCACTGGGTTGATGCGCTGCATTGAACGGATTGATATTGAACACGTCCATTGTTGAAGGTTCCAATCCATACCAGTCTTAGTTGAATCCGAGTCCCCAAACTGTTGGAATCCAGACAGGTATACATATTTGAAGTTTACTTGAAGCTCCAATAACTGACTTGGAACAGCTGTTTAGGTTGCCCTGCTGATACTCCCTTCCACAACGAGCCGTGCCCTGCTGACGCCTATCGTCATTGCCTGTGCCAGAATTAACGTATACGCATCTCGTTCGTCTGGTTTCGAAATTAATACTTCTTGGCAAGTTTGTATATGCGTAGGTATATAAGTAGGCATCTCATTTAGCGTGAATCTGCTGCTGAGTCGTAATCACATGCCCAGCCAATGCGAGGCATCTCGGAGATAATCAAGGTCCAGTCATTGGCCGCAGACTCTTTTACTTGTAGCATCGACAACTCTCAAAAGCCGAAAACCACATCCGACACTGTGGCTCTCGCTTTCCTCCTTAGAAGCGTCGCCTTGTCTCATTTCTATCCTATGATATTGCTCCTTTGTCAAATTCCCTGTCATCACCGCGGAGTTAATCTCAGCCTCCTACTCCGGAAATCTGCCTCTCTAGACTAAAAACGGCAATGCTCCAGGTTCCCCGCAAACTTGGCTGGCAGCCAGCACCCTCGTACGCTGCTAGATTTTACCTGATTCCAGTAATAACGATGTTGCTGATTCCATGACAACTATATCGGTAATCCGCGGGGGCTGCGCCTAAATCTGCCGTTGGCTGCTCCCGAAGCCATGGCTTGTGGTGCTTGACTCGAAGCAGTCACGGCTCCTTCGCTAGCGACCATGCGGATAGCAAAAAACACCGCCAGTCAACACTATAAAGTTGTATGTGATAGGCGGCGGTGTTTGTTGCTATCCACCTGCGGACTTAGCTAATTGCTGAGACGGACCTTGATATTGGTAGTGGAAGTGTTGCTCTAGTAAGGAAAGTGTTGTCTTGGTATATTTGATTCCATATCAATACAGTATGCTTCATGAGGTAGATATACGTTGCTGAGATATGAGATACACTGTGCTACTTGCATGTTGAGATGCGTAATCATCGAACTTTTGATGGCGTGCCTGAGACGTGGGGGCGGTTTAGCGCTGCAGCCTATCTTGATCTAAATATCGAGTAGTTTAAGCTGGATTCCAGCATATATCGATAGCCGATGTACACGAGGTGAAGAAGCTAAATGTGGACGAATCGGGCGTCAAGATGGGGGTTTCCTAGCTGATTATCGACATGGATGAATGTCACACCGAGAGGGGAGAGCATGTAAGGGACTATAAAGGATGCATACAGATGCATAGGTATATATACCAGCTCGTATGTAACCATTCCCGGGGAGTATACTGACTCTTCATCTCTCTCAAAACCCCAAAGAACCTCAAGCTACTCTCCTTGCTCAAGGGATTGAAATTCCTCACAATGACAGTCAAACGAACACTTGATATCACGGTATGCTTGGGATTAACAAAGTCGATACTATAGCAATCCAACAACTGGCTAACTCACTCCATGTCATCAGACTTACAAAGGCAATATCATCAACGGCGAGTTCGTCCCAACAACAGAGACTCGACGCACAATAGACCCCGCCACCGAAGAGCCCCTATTCGTCGCGCCCCTCGCAACAAAAGACGATCTCGACAACGCCGTCCAACACGCCCACAATGCCTTCAAGACGTGGTCCAAATCATCTTTTGACGAGCGTTCCAAGCTCATGCTCGCCTACGCAGATGCGATAGAAACTCACCGCGAAGAGCTCGAGAGACTCGACACAATCGAGTCCGGCAAGCCTCTCCTCGTCTCCAAGCGGGAGTTTGACAACGTGCTGGAATGGCTCCGCACCTTTGCCACCATGGAGCTCAAGGACGATGTGTTTGACGAGAACGACGAGCGCATCATCTACGGCACATACAACCCCGTCGGCGTCGTCGCCGCCATCGTGCCCTGGAACTGGCCCGCCCTTCTCGGCCTGGGCAAAGTAGGACCGGCGCTGATGACGGGAAACACCGTCATCATGAAGCCCTCGCCCTACACACCCTACACAGACCTCAAGCTGGGCGAACTGGCCATGTCCATCTACCCTCCCGGCGTCTTCCAGGTCCTCAGCGGCGACGACGCCCTCGGCCCCTGGATCACGGAGCACCCGGGCATCGACGTCGTCACCTTCACCGGCTCGGTCCGCACCGGCAAGCTCGTCGCTGCAAGCTGTGCCAACACGCTGAAGAAGTGCGTCCTCGAGCTCGGCGGCAACGACGCCCTCATTGTCTGCCAGGACGTGGATATCGCAAAGTGCCTGCCCAAGATTGCCACGCTGTCGTTTATCAACGCCGGGCAGATTTGCATGCTGGCGAAGCGCCTCTATGTGCACGAGGCCATATACGACCAGTTCAAGGAGGCCCTGGTGCAGTTCACCAAGGAGCATGTCAAAAATGGTGGCGGATTAGAGCCCGGCGTCATGGTAGGGCCAGTCCAGAATAAGATGCAGTGAGTTGTCCTCGTAATCAATTCGATAATAGGCGCTTCCAGGTTTACTGACTTTATCAGGTACGAACTCCTCAAAGGCGTATATCAAGACGTCAAAGACTCAGGCTACCAAGTCGCCCTCGGCGGAACCATCCCCAACTCCAACAAGGGCTACTTCGCCGAGCCCACCATCGTCGACAACCCGCCCGACAATGCGCGCATCGTCGTCGAAGAGCCCTTTGGCCCCATCATCCCGCTGCAGAAGTGGTCCTCAGATGAGGAAGTTGTCGAGCGCGCAAACGCCCTCAGGCTTGGTTTGGGAGCGTCGGTCTGGGCAAAGGACCTGGTGCGCGCCGAGAAGATGGGCCGCCAGCTCACGGCGGGGAGCGTCTGGATAAACTCGCACTTTGACGTGGCGCCGAACATCCCCTTTGGAGGCACAAAGGAGAGTGGGCTTGGGCGGGAATGGGGGTTGGAAGGGTTCAAGGAGTTTACGGATCGGACGAGCTTGTGGGTGTGGAAGAAGATTTTTGATTAAAGATGTCGAGGGTGGTGAGTTGTACGAGAGGAAGACATTAGCAGTATACCAGGTGTAGTGGGTTATGATGGCGAGTGCTGATGGCATTGATCAGCTGTGGCCATGAGCAAATTCATGATTACATGAATACAGAGACCATAATTAACAACAAGTTTGAAATGTTTATAAAATTCCGACCTAATTCCATTGATATAGATGCCATCAGCAATTTTGTTATACAATACTGTAATGCGGCATCCCATTAACAACTGGACCGAGTTGGACCGAAGCAGGCAAACCATGTGGACTGCAATTTTCGATCAAACAGCACGGGTTTCGCCTGTTGCCCGAGTTGGCGATTATCCCAATTCGGTAACAGGGGCGGGTGCTAATGCGCGTGTCTCTCGAAGCATCTACGGCCTTGTATACCTACATTTGCTATGAATCTTCACCATCAGATCGAATACATCTACTCTTTCACGATCTATACAATGAGCTCTCCGTAATTCAGAGCGCCATCATCAAAAAGCCACTGAACCCCTCGAAAAACAGCCCCAAGTCCCCTCCGAATCGTGCGCCCCAACGCCCCTTTGGAATCAAGCCAATCCCGTAGTGCCCTCATTAGTCCTTGACAAATCCAAGCCCGGCCCCTCCTGCTGACTGATGCACAGGGCAACTCTTAGTGGCTGCGTCTTGTGCCCAGTTCGTCATTCTCACAGGCTGTGGGAAATCTCACAGGTGCCCGCCATCACATCATCTGCGCCGAATCCGAACTCGTCCAAGGCTCGATTACATACTTGCGGCAACACTATAGAATCACTCTATATATATCTCGCAACACCATCACTACCCTAATTTAATACTCTTGCTCTCAGCATCACAAACATCCATGAACTTTATCCGATCCTTTTTCACATCCGCAGCAAGACTCAGTCCCGAAGCAAAAATGGCCAACGTCAAGGAAGTCGAGCGCATCATCAACAACAACAACGTCGGTATGTTTTTTCGCTCTACACCCTGCCCAGAGAGGTATTTGAAACTGACAATATGTCAAAACAATAGTGGTCTTCTCCAAGACGTGGTGCCCCTACTGCAAGGCTACCAAGGCCGCCCTCAACGAGATCAAGGCAAACTACGAAGTCGTCGAGCTGGACAACCGAAGTACGCTTCGCTCAATAATCCCCAAATCAAAATATAGAAAAAAGTCCCTAACATTCTAATTTAACAGACGACGGTGACGACCTCCAGGATGCCCTCCTTGAAATCTCCGGCCAGCGATCCGTCCCCAACATCTTCTTCGCCAAGCAGCACGTCGGCGGAAACTCGGACCTGCAGGAGCTCAAGAATAACGGCACGCTCAAGAGCCGTCTCGAGGAGGCCGGCGCATTTGCGTAAGCAAGAACGATGATAGAAACAAGATTAAGAAAATATGTGTTTTGAGCTGACGGCATTTGCTGTTTGGCGTCGAATAGAGAAGACGGTAGATCCAAGTTATAGATGAGCACTGCATTTTTTTGAGTTGATGCCAGAATGCAGTGGAGTTTCCAGCGATGCTCCAGACTCGAATAGAGTATAGAGTTGTCATCTTCTCAGTTTTTTGTCTTTGGCTACAAATATACAATATTTATCCATCACATGTACTCCGCTTTGATGAGTTGCTTTCTTTCCTTGTCAAATAAATGCGGCCGCGGTACACATCCCGGCCGCCCATATAATACATAAAGGTGTTTCCCCCCATCTTATAATTATCAATATCGCATGGGCAATACCACCGTCTATACAACTTGGGTTGCCACCGTTCCAATCGGCCTCTCTACAAACTCCATAACGCCCTCGATGATGCTCTCCCGTGCCGGCTCTGAAGCAACCTTGCTACCGGCGAGATAATTCAGCCACAACAGTCGCGACAGCCTCTCCTCGCCAAATGTGCCCATGACCTCTCTCTTAGGATCATGTCCAGTGTCAGGGCTGTAGAGCACCGACAATAGACCCTTTTCGTCGCGACACAGCAGCAGCTCCTGCTTCTTCTGCACGGAGCCTCGGTTGAAGAGCGCCTTAAAGTCTCGCATGGCCACGCCAAAAGCGTCGTCATTGTACGCCGCGCTGCGCTGCGATCGCGCGGCAATGGCCCTCACGAAGCCGTCGCGCAGATGCGGGAAGTCGGTGTCCTTGACGGGAATGATGCGGAAGATGCTGCGGCAGCCGGCCTCTCGCAACAGCGTATCCCACGTCTCCTCGCCTTCTGTCGCATCCCGGAGAGCCTTGCGCAGGGCATCCTTCTCGGCGGGTATCAGCGTCGTGGCGGTGGGGTTGATCTTCTTGACCAGATACCGCTGCAGCTTTGCAATATCCTGCGTCGCAACGTAGAATCCCGTCATGTAGACCTGGATGCTGAGAAAGGTCACGGTACGTATACCCAAGCCAACAAGTGTGAATTCGTCGCCCTCCTTGTCCGATATGCTTGCCGCAACGGGGTTGGTCTCTTGCGAAGTTGGCAGCTTGACGTTGATGGTTCGCGGGAATGCGGGCACCACGCTGTTCCCCGTGGGGACAATGACCCTCCCTTCCTCATCGTGCACAACTATTTTCCGCTTCTCTCCAGCTTCGGTCTTGAACGTCTCGGTGGGGATTGCCGGTGCGTCGCACTTGACTGCAACCTTCTGCTTCTGCTTTTCACTCTGTTCTGCCAGCGCCTCCTTCAGCTTCCACGCTGTGTAGATGAATGAGATGAGGCCGGCGGTGGCTCCGGAAGCGAGGAATATCGTGCGATGGCGCTCGTAGTCGCGGCGCTGGGAATTGAGCTTGTTGAGATCAAAGTCTTGCGATGCGCGGGTCGAGCCTTTGCCGGAGAAGAGGCTGCGGCGGAGGCATTGCTGGCACCGCGGTGAAGACCGCAGCACCGGCCGGAGAGCTGTTGGACGGAGCATGACGGAGAAGCAAATCGTCGAATTGGTTTTGTCAACAACTGACTCAATTCATTGGCAAATGAAGCTCTTCGAAACAGGCGCAAAGTGGCGTGATGCTGGATCTGAGAGGGATTGGAAGTGAACCGCCGTGCCCCACGTGATGTGACATCACTCGGGCCATAGTCGAATCCGAGGCTACCCTGCATTATGGGCGTGATTTCGCATCTGCTTCTTCTGACTCTCAAACTTAACGGGACGGAAAGTTAAATAAGACTCTATGTATTTGTTTTTCATCAAAGAAGCAGATAACGGCCGCATCACTCTTCATCAATGTTTTAGTAGGTGAATAGCACCTTTTCCAATA
Organism: Trichoderma gamsii; assembly: GCF_001481775.2. Lineage (NCBI taxonomy): Eukaryota > Fungi > Ascomycota > Sordariomycetes > Hypocreales > Hypocreaceae > Trichoderma > Trichoderma gamsii. Next base: position 424,108 of record NW_020171357.1, read on the forward strand.
CACGATGTATTAGCCCGAAAGCCTATATGGTTTAAGCACATTAGGGAATACGCCTCTGAAGCTATCAGCATGCAACACCTTTTCCGTTATATTTTGTTACTGCTGGTGGTAATTCAACGTGTTTGGAGACTTAGACCAATACCTTCAAGAAAGTACAATTCCATGCCGAGACAAGAATTGTGTATCATCATTTGATCTCATACACAATCACCTCAGATTTGATTGAGGTAACTGTGGCCGAGATGGTACCATCATTATGAACCTGCATTAGCCCGCTGAAGGCTGTAATTACCACATGGGAATATCGCATGTGATGTCCGTTGTATGTTGCTAGTTTACGCAAGGCGACCAACCTAGCAGCAAGGCGATCTAGGACCTGCATTAGGTAGATGCTCATTTGAAGAGAGACGCGAGATGATGTTTCGGTTGGGAAAAGCTTGTTCTCAAAAGCAAACACTTACTTCCACAGCAAAATGCGAGCTCATTATTCTGGCAACTGTAAAACCTTTTTGAACCACATCATTAGAACGGCAAACTCAATTATAGACAGATGCTGCAATCAGTATGATCCTGCTTTAACAAATACGTTGTTTTTTTGGCTGCAAGCCTATCGTACCAGTTATCCTTGTTCAAGTCTACCTTTATTAGATTTGCACCATTAAATCTCTACAATTTACCATCTTTACCAGAGAAATCGAGAACTGCATCCGCTTAAAGATCGAGTTTGGACGGCCCGAGCCGCCGCCTCTTATCGATAACGCGACCACTTAATTGGTTAGGTCATCTTTGCACGCTGATTGGCCAACCCCCCTACCGCCAATTGCCTGGCCGCCAAAATTAATCCAAAAGATGCAAGCTGGATACAACTATTTGACTCTGTTTGTCATCCGCCATTCAACTCGCCATCCAGGCTTTGAGTTTTGCGCCGCTCTTTTTAATTCTTTTGCAAGGCACAGTCATCCTTCCCGCCTGGCTTTTTGCTTGGAGCCATAGGTTGGTTGCCGTTGCATTCATTCCTTTTCTCATTCTTTTCTTTTCTTTCCCTTTTTGTCGTTCTCCGCATTTCAGTCAGTCGTTTTGCAATGTCCAATTTGCTCCCTGGACTTCATATGAGCAGAAAAATACCGGGCAATGCACCGATAGAAACAGTTGTGAGTTTTTTTTCAGCTTTTGATGAAATGCATGCGACACCATCCTAACCAACTCCTTGACAGCATTTCCGATTCGGCACTCGTCACATCACAGCCATCGGCCAGGCCGCCGACAACTACCATCCAAATGTCCGCCGTTTAAGAATCCAACCATCATTGCTCGATCGAGTCGTCAAAGCCATTCTCTACCTCTTCCCCAAATTCGCACAAGCTTACATGCGAAGATGGTACCCCGAGTGGTATCTGCCTCCAGCCATCGTCCTCAAGTGCCAGAAACCAGACTGGGAAGAAGAGTTTGACAACGAGCTGGCATCGTACCGAAGCCTACAGTCACTACAAGGAACCGTCATCCCGCGCCACTTTGGGGTCGTCCAGTTCGAAGGGGTGCGAAGCCACCTCATGGCAGACGTTGGCGGCGTGTGCATCCCCTATACGATCGAGACGGCAGAAGAAGCATACACCATTGTTCGCAAACTGATACACGAGTCGCTCTCTGCGCTTGCCTCGAGGGGCTTTGTGCAAGACGATGTGAAGCTTGACAACTTTCACGTTGTGGGAAGCAGAGTTGTCGTGGTGGATTTGGAGCGCGTGGAGAGGACCAGAAACCCGGAAGAGCTGGCCAAGTTTGTTGATTCCAGCGTTCAGGTTTTGATGAAGCAGTACCGAAACTACCTGGAGAATTTGAGAGTTAGATACCCTTAGTGTTGTTATACGGCGGAATGCATAGAGCGGCATTTTTTTTTCTCCTACAGAAGGCATATTGACGACATATCATGATATACTATATACATACATATACACGCCCGCAGAATGACGACTTTTCTTGCGGCTGCATTTTTATTCAGAAAGATTTGTTTATTCTATTTGAAATTGTCAAATTTCTCTTTGTACTAGATAGCTATCTCTGGAGCAAACAGTTTTGAGTTGATAGTGAAGATTTGAACCATGACATGTAATCTGATAAAACAGACATCTCACCGTTTGGCGAAAGGATAAATCTGAAAAGCAGCCCGGGCATCAATAGTCGAGCTGTATTACGGCATGCTAATAGTAGTTGCTTTACTGCATCGGATCTACTGATGCTCGCTGCAATAAGACTTGCCCGAGGTACCCAACCCGAATGGGCACCAAGGGGCTAATTCACCAGCGACGGAAGCATGAACTCTGGAAATGATTGTATTATTATTTTCCACAAACAGGCAGGCTTGTAATGTGTGCTATAAGAGTGGAAAGGAGCTCTGCGTTGTGGAAATTAACGTCACGAGGCTACCGGGTCTGAAGGGTGGTCAACTGTCGTAATGAATGAGGCGAGCGCCGGGGAGGAGAAAAAATGCTGTGAAAAAATGCGGTGGAAGTGTATTTATATTTGTTGCTAAGTGAACTTGACCCGATTTGAGGCGGGCAGAGCTTTAAGAATGCTGTGAAGATTAGCGGCATGAGACAAAATATTGTGACTTCCTATTCGTTGATCTTTGAGGTAAGAGTTACTGAATATCGAATAGAAGTGAATCTCCGGGAGATTCGAAATGCTGTGAAAGGCAAGAGCCGCTTTTACTGAGGAAGGCGGCCAATCGTGCATATAGCCCCGAATAGAATTTGAGCCTTTGGGGTATTTAAAAACGCTGTGAATGAGGACAGAAGACATGATCACTACGGGGATGCCGACACGGGCACATGTAGGGCCAATTACAAGGCTGTAGACCCGAAAGTTCTAGGCCTCCTGCTGAATGGGCGTGAGCCTCGGGAGTGTTTAAGAATGCTGTGAAATGCCGAGTTGGTGGGTCACACAGTCCTTCACTGAGCCCATTGAGAATGATCGAGCCACGGGAGGGCCCAAAAATGCTGTGAAGCTGTACGCCTTTTTATATAATATCACCATCTGGCTTCCAGTGTACTCCGCACTGTAAACACTGTGAGCGATGCGATGTCGTTTGCAAGTGCAGCAATGTCTGTAGAAGTGACGATGCCGCTCATATTTTTTTTTTCAAGAGTTGATTGTAGACAATACTAGCTATACGGTAGACGATACTAGCTATACGATAATCACATTCTGTGCCATTAATAAAGTTGGTTTTTTATAAACTACTAGTACGTTTGTTCATCAAAGGTGACAATCTATTATAGCTTAAGCAGTACACCCAGCTCAAATGGCGATTCCACTGACAATGTTATTGAAGAGGAATCAACTTCACGGAATTTCGTTGAGAGGAAGCCTAAACATCAAGTCGTATAGCGTTAAAAAGATGTGAGCATCGTTGTGAGTTAAAAATGCTGTGTAAAAGTAAGGTTAGTACACGTACTTGGTATCTCCAGATAAGCAAGGTGCGTGGCTAAGTATGAGGTACGCGGTGCTCGCGCACAGCCCGAGAAAGACTGAGCATCGGAGGGGCTTAAAATTGCTGTAAAGGAGGGTGTCGCGTGAGGGTGCTGGTATATATACCGCTTTGGAGGAACCTACAAATTCTGCGATTGAGCCAGTTTGGCCGGTAGTGATCTGTGATAGATCTTAGTAGATCACTGCTACATGAAGATGGTTGCGATCATAAAGCACAGATTTTGTGTAGTATTGCGTCCAGCCCGCGTGACATCGTTTGTGAGCGTCAGGGCACAAAAGCTGTATTAACAATTACTAGCAAGGATTTTTTTTTAAAACTGTAGAGACAAAGATGTCGCCCATGTTATTTGTTATGGCCCAATTCATTCAAAAGCCTTATAGCCTTGATAAAGTTGCACGTTGGTGAACCACGAGTGCTCATCTACGGAAATAAGCAGCGGGCCATATAACCATCACTCAACTCAAAAACAACCTCCATCAAGCACCTTATTTCTAGCCTTGAACTTTTGTCAAAACAGCTTTGTTTCTCCAAATTTAAAATAAGTGATATTCATCACACCTTCCCGACGGGTATTTACTCGGATTCCTCCACAACATTAGCAGTTGTATCTGCCGATCACGACCCAGATAGAGTCACATCGGCCCCCCCATTTTATGGAGTTTTTGGCAGCAATTGCCCAACAGCTCTCGTCTCCCCGCATCGTGCCTGTTGCTCCGCCGCTGCAATGACCTCATCTGCACTGGTCTATGGAGCTTTTACAGATTCCCCGGAGAAACTGGAGAAGACGGCATTGGTGCGCAACAGCAAGGCCCGCGCGCCGTGTTGCTAGCTGGACGCTTTTGTTGTTCTTGGTGGAGAAAACAAGCATGAAAGTAGGCATTTTAAGAAGCTTTGGGCGAGAGGCTAAGCTAAATGGACGTAGATGCTATATGAAGTATGCGGTTGGACCTTCTTTCTCCTCCGCATCCCCCCTGCTCCTTACATGGAGATGCCTGCCTGCGTCTAAGAAGTTGGATTGGATTGAGGATTAGTATTCCATACAGCGTAAAAAATAGTGGGATGGCGCGAAGAAGAGGTCCGTATCGTGCCATTGGTCCCGGAGGAAGGAAGGAATGCTGCAGATCTCAGTCGATGGCCTTCGCGGGGATATAAAGATGGCCACGGCTGGCACTCGCATGCCCTCTCCGGCCTTTGCTGGTGCGTTCTCCGGTATAATAGAATCTAGTCCTGGGCTCGGTGGGATTTCACAATGCTTGAGTCTCCCTCTCCAAGGCGGCTGGTGGCTGCTCTCACTGTAGCTGCCAGCTTGGTGGTCTCGGTTGGTGCAGCAAGCCGTAAGTAGAGCACTATCACAGCAACAGCTAGAAGTAGTAACTTCACTTCTTTACACGTCAGGATACTGATGTTGCTTGCGATTCTTAGCCATCTCGGTCTCTGGCAAATCCTTTGCTCTCAACGGCGACAACGTCTCGTACCGCTTCCACGTCGACGACGACTCCAACGACCTCATTGGCGATCACTATGGCGGTCCAGCCACCGAAGACGGCGTCTTCCCGCCCATCATTGGCCCCATCCAAGGCTGGGTAGATCTCATCGGCCGGCAGCGCCGTGAATTCCCCGACCTGGGCCGCGGAGATTTCCGCACTCCGGCGGTGCACATCAAACAGTCGGCAGGCTACACAGTCAGCGAGTTCCAGTACAAGTCTCACAGCATTGTCAAGGGCAAGCCCGCGCTGCAGGGCCTGCCGTCGACGTTTGGCGATGCCGGCGATGTGTCGACGCTGGTTGTGCACATGTACGACAACTACAGCTCCGTGGCAGCGGATCTGACGTACTCCATCTTCCCCAAGTATGATGCTATTGTGCGCAGCGTCAACATCACCAACAATGGCAAGGGCAATATCACGATTGAGAAGCTTGCCAGTCTGAGCGTCGATCTGCCGTACGAGGAGTTTGACATGTTGGAGCTGAAGGGCGACTGGGCTCGTGAGGGCATGCGGGTGCGCCGCAAGGTGGACTACGGTCTTCAGGGGTAAGAAGGGATCTGGCTCCTGATGAACCTTCGTGATGGCTAACAGTGGTGTTTTACTCTATAGATTTGGAAGCACGACTGGATACTCGTCTCATCTGCACAATCCCTTCTTCTCGCTCATCACGCCTACGACGACCGAATCACAAGGCGAAGCATGGGGCTTCTCTCTGGTGTATACAGGCTCATTCTCCGTTGAGGTTGAGAAAGGCTCCCAGGGGCTTACACGCGCTGCCATCGGCGTCAACCCCTATCAGCTCTCTTGGTCACTTGGACCAGGCGAGACTTTTAGCACTCCCGAGGCTGTTTCTGTCTTCTCAAACACTGGAGTCGGCGGAATGTCGAGAAAGTTCCACAGTCTCTATCGCCAGCACCTCATCAAGAGCAAGTTCGCGACGCAGATGCACCCCGTCCTGCTCAACAGCTGGGAGGGCCTTGGATTCGATTACAACGACACCACCATATTGCATCTGGCGCAAGAGTCTGCTGATCTCGGCGTCAAGCTGTTTGTCTTGGACGATGGCTGGTTTGGAAATAAGTATCCCCGCGTAACTGACAACGCTGGCCTCGGAGACTGGGTTGCCAATCCTAAGAGATTCCCCCAGGGGATGCCAGATTTCGTTAGGAATGTTACCAAGTTGAAGGTGGCCAATTCCTCAGACCACCTCCAGTTTGGTCTCTGGTTTGAGCCAGAAATGGTCAACCCCAATTCCGGCTTGTACCACGAGCATCCTGACTGGGCAATTCACGCTGGGTCGTATCCGCGGACACTGACAAGAAACCAACTGGTCTTGAATGTGGCCCTCCCTGAAGTACAGGATTTTATCATCCAGTCGCTGTCCAACATCCTCGGCAACGCCAGCATCTCATACGTCAAGTGGGATAACAACCGCGGCATTCACGAAACCCCCTACCCAGGCCTCGACTACGCGTACATGCTGGGCCTCTACCGTGTCTTTGAGACGCTGTCATCAAAATTCCCCAACGTGCGCTGGGAAGGCTGTGCATCTGGTGGAGGCCGTTTCGATCCCGGTGTCTTGCAGTACTTCCCGCACATCTGGACTTCCGATGATACAGACGCAGTCGAGCGTATCTCCATCCAGTTTGGCACCTCGCTGGTCTACCCGCCGTCGGCCATGGGCGCTCACGTCTCTGCAGTGCCCAACGGCCAAACTGGACGCACCACGCCCATCGCTTTCCGCGCCCACGTCGCCATGATGGGAGGATCCTTTGGCTTCGAGCTCAACCCGGCTAACATGCCAGAAGACGACAAGGCCCAGATCCCCGGCATCATTGCCCTGGCCGAGAAGGTGAATCCCATCGTGGTCAAGGGCAACCAGTGGCGGCTGAGCCTGCCGGAAGACTCCAATTGGCCGGCCGCGCTGTTCATCTCGGACGACGGCAGCGAGGCGGTGCTGTTTTACTTCCAGATCAAGGCGAATATCAACAATGCCTGGCCGGTGCTGCGGTTGCAGGGGCTGGATGCGTCTGCTTCGTACAAGATTGACGGCAACCAGACGTTTTCGGGGGCGACGTTGATGAACATTGGGTTGCAGTACCAGTTTAGTGGCGACTATGACAGCAAAGTGGTGTTCTTGGAGAAGCAGAAATAGTGTGATGCTTGACCTGCCTGGAGTAATTAATACATGTACTTAGTAGCATTAGTAGTAGCATATACTCTTTATTGCTACTTGTATTGCAAGAAGTTGGGTGTTTCTATGGTGATGAAGTGATGATTTCTGTATCTCAGAAAGAACAAACATTGAAGCCCAAATCAAATGAGATGCCATTAGGGAAAGAGAATGAACCTGAAATGCAGCGACCATGCACTTTGTAGCTGAAACATCCATTTCTGGTCATGATTCGTTTCTCTAGTGAAACGCATCTGCGATCATTTATGGAAGGTTCCTGAAAGCCGCTATAAGATTCACAAATGTTATAATGTATTACTAGTGCCGTTTTGGCATGTGGCGGTACTGCAACTGGGCAGCAAAGCATGTGATGAGGCACTGGTGCATGTAGAGAGTACATGCCACAGTCTATTCTTAGCAGCACTGCGTGAATCTCATCTCCATCCCGTGTCTCAAATCGCTTGATACTGCAGAAAGTATAATAAATCTCTCAAATACCACTCAGTGACGAACAAACCATCGACAAACAGCATCGTGATCATGTGCATGTGCTGGTACAGTCAATCTGTGATGCAGCTGCACGGCCATCACAAATCAGAGGCGTCACGTGCGGGCGGCGGCTACGGCCGAACCAGTGACATTGGTTCATCGTCAATCTGCCGTCACGGCAGCGCAAAATCAAGGTAGCGAGTACCTGGGCCAAGCGCGGGGACGGGGGCCGCTAGCCGTGCAGAGGACGCTATTCCTGCCAGGTATCGGAGGTGGAAGTACCTGTGCGTAGCGGCGAGATAGGGCGCCCGCGAGGTACCGCCTACTGCTACACCGAGAGGGAGGAGGATGGAATGGAGCCCAACGTTGGACGCAAAACAGGTTGCCGGCGGTGCCTTGATTATGGAGGACTGTTTGGTGAATGAGGGGCAAATGAAGGAGATGAAGGAACTCTGGGTTTTGATTGTAGCGAGTCGTGAGTCTGTTTGGCGCTACCGTGGCCCAGGTTCCATCTCATGTTTTGTCTTATTAATCCATCTCCAGGTGTGTTTGCTTCACTGCTTGCGGAGCGTCTAAAACATCAGTGCACCACAGCGCTCTCGACCGCTGCAGCAGCGCTAGCGCCCTCCTAGCGCACCACTTACAGCGCCCTTATAGCGCCCCAAGGCCCCAATCTCCAGCCCCCACGCGGACCGTCTTGATCTCCGCCTTGGGCTGGACGTGAGTCTTCTGCCGCCTTCGACTGCTGACCCGGCCATCACCAGCCTCAACTGGCAGACCAACCAACACTCACCAAGTCCGGCCAGTAAGTAGCAGCAGCAGCAGCCACCCAGACGTGCAGCTGCGCTCCGCCCTTCCAGCGCCCTTTTTCGTTTTTTTCTGCGGTCCAGCACGTTTCGTGACTTGATTTTGATTCGATACCCCCCTGGAGCGCCGTCAACGCAGCAACGTCTTTGCGGCAGACACTCTCTCGCTCAGCCCGAGCTGAGCTGAACGACGAACCAAACACAACGCCCCGGCCCGACGTCATCTAGCGCTTCCCAGACGCTCTCCCTCGTCGCCGTGTGCTGGGCTCCTCGCTACGGCCGGTGAGACATTCGGACGCACAGCCTGAAGTCGGTGTGTCTGGGCTTTGTCCCTTGGTGCTCGCACAGGAAAGCCTAAAGACGGCCTTGAGCCTTGCGACGGCCGGACAACCCCCCCCCTTTAGCCAGGGCTCCTCCTTCACCCGTCTGCTTCGCTCTCACCATCGCGACGGCCCCTTTCGTGTGTTCTGCTTCTTCAGTCCATCGCCAGCACCCGCTCGAGACCGCGGCCGAACGACGCTCTGCGAACTCGCTCCTCTTCTTCCTCTCGATAGTCGTCACAAGCAGCACGGCAAACCCTCCCTTGCCGCTGTTACATGCACCCGACGTGTTGTGAATCTTCTTTTCCCACACAACTCCGAAACCTGAACTCGGCAGGCACGCGGCTCTGCTGTTGAGTCCGTCACGAAACAGAAATCAGCCATGGCTACCTTAGAACCCGGTGCCGGCTCGGGCAGAGAGGACTCTCGCTCCTCGTCGTCCACAAACTCACCCGCCCCGGCCGATAACGAAGAGTCCGACTTCTTCCTCGTGACCAACGACTCCCAGTCCTCCCTTGGCGTGCCCAACTTCCAGGACATGCAGGTCGACGATACCTGTTGGCCGCCCATCAACAGGCTGCCCAACGAGATCCTGATCGGCGTCTTCTCCAAGCTGGGCTCGACCTCGGACCTGTACCACTGTATGCTCGTCTCCAAGCGATGGGCCAGAAACGCCGTCGACCTGCTATGGCACCGGCCAGCGTGCTCCAACTGGGCGAACCACCGCAGCATCTGCCAGACGCTGGGCCTGGAGCAGCCTTACTTCCACTACCGCGACTTCATCAAGCGGCTCAACCTCGCCGCCCTCGCTGATAAGGTCAACGACGGCAGCGTCATGCCTCTCGCTGTCTGCTCCCGGGTGGAGCGCCTGACGCTGACCAACTGTCGAGGCCTGACCGACACGGGCTTGATTGCTCTGGTCGAGAACAGCTCGTCCCTGCTGGCCCTGGACATTTCCAACGACAAGCACATTACTGAGCAATCCATCAACGCCATTGCCAGCCACTGCAAGCGTCTGCAGGGCCTCAACATCTCGGGCTGCGACAACATCTCCAACGACAGCCTGCTTACACTAGCACAGAACTGCAAATACATCAAGAGGGTGCGTATTGCCTACAGACACAAGCATCAGAAATATTCGTTCCTCTCTCGCTAAATCCTCATGCTGTTGCATTTTTTTCTCTTCACTTTCTCTGCCATTACTAATCCTAATCTTTTCTCTGTAGCTTAAACTAAACGAATGCATTCAAATCCGCGACAATGCCGTGCTTGCCTTTGCCGACAACTGCAGAAACATCCTTGAAATCGATCTTCACCAGTGTGTCCAGATCGGAAACGGCCCCATCACCGCCCTCATGTCCAAGGGACACAGCCTTCGAGAGCTGAGACTCGCCAACTGCGAACTGATTGGCGACGACGCCTTTCTCTCCCTACCGCCGACTCAGCTCTACGAGCACCTGCGAATACTCGACCTGACCTCGTGCAGTCGCCTCACTGATGCAGCGGTTGCCAAAATTATCGATGCGGCGCCTCGGCTGCGAAACCTGTTGCTCTCCAAGTGCCGGAACATCACAGACGCTGCCATCCACTCCATCTCCAAGCTGGGCAAGAACCTTCACTACGTCCATCTGGGCCACTGCAGCCTCATCACCGATGATGGAGTCAAGCGGCTGGTAACCCACTGCAACCGCATCCGCTACATCGACCTGGGATGCTGCACGCTCCTCACTGATGCGTCGGTCAAGTGCCTCGCCGGCCTCCCCAAGCTGAAGCGCATAGGCTTGGTAAAATGTAGTAGTATTACAGACGCCTCTGTCCTTGCGCTTGCCGAGGCAGCCCATCGCCCTCGAGTCAGGAGGGACGCTAATGGAATGTTTGCTGGCGGCGAATACTTCTCTCCAAGCTTGGAGCGGGTTCATCTCAGCTACTGTGTCAATCTGACTCTCACTGTACGTTTTCACCTATCCCGACCTTTCGGAGTAGTGTACTTCATGTAAGCTAACACAAGAGTATAGAGCATCATAAGACTCCTCAATTCGTGCCCACGCCTCACCCATCTCAGCTTGACTGGCGTGGCAGCCTTCCAGCGAGACGAGTTCCAGCCGTTTTGCAGAACAGCACCAGCAGGTTAGCTTCCCACTCCCTTATTCTCACTGCCAAACAACAGTGTGCTGACTTTGAAGCAGAGTTTACACAGCACCAGCGGGATGTCTTCTGCGTCTTTTCCGGCAACATGGTGTCCAAGTTCCGCGACTTCTTGAACACTTCACCACAGTACGAAGCTCTCCGAGAGAGCCTCTACCCGAGATATGCAAGCCATATCAGAGCCTTCACTGCGCGTCGTGCATACCCTACTACTGTGCAGCCTCCGGATGGCGAGAACTTTGATGACGAGATGAATTTCGAGGACAACGACTTTGAGGGGCTAGATACCAGTGAAATGGTTGTTGATGCCCAGCAAAACCTGCCTTTCCACGTGCAACATCCTGGAGCCTTTCCAACCATGGAGCCAACAGTGCCCCCGATGCCCGGCGTGCCCCATACGTTAGAACCACCAACCGCCACCTCATCGACGAATTTCCTCGCTGGCATGCTTACCCGCCCGTTCCCGCCAAGGCAAAGGGCAGAAATGGAGCTGCTCCTCGCAGAAAACGATGATTTTGCGTTGCCCCGGACATTTGGATTTGGCAACCCCGCAAATGGCATGGCATCTGGTTCTTCAAGTGCCAATATTCAGCACGCCAGCGTTGCAGGCCTATCACAACCCTCAGTCTCTCAGCAGAGCAATTTACCCGCTGCAGGCCCTTCAGCAGGTGCCAGTACCGTCACCATGCACCAGCCAACGAGATCGTCACCAGATGAACAGCAAGGCGGAGCAAATTGATTTTCTCTTGGAGTATCTACTGAAACAGTTTTGTGATTCGCCATGGCCTTGAAATCATTGTTTAATAGGTACAGCAGGTAGAAGGGGATGGGAACATGGTGGCGTTGATACCCCAAAACCAAGGGAGCACTTGCACCGCTCTAACCCCTGAGATTTGAAGCTTCTCTATTCGCAACATACCCCCTTTTTTTCAAACAATGCATGGGAATAGTATTCTACTTTACAGCGCAGCCACGGAGTTTCTTAGTGTTTGGCGTGCATGATGATAGCATGAGTTACGTGGTGCAAAATTGGTCTTGGTTCGGAATTTTATTTTATCAAGCTGTGGTGTGCTTTCAGACAGGAAGCTCCATCACCCACAAACGGATACATGCATGGCGCCACTTCAAGTCAGCTACAAGAGCTGTTACAAGCCAAAGTGCTGCGATTTGATGAGCCATACTGCTGGAATAGCAGCATCGTGGCGATATTGGCTCTGACGCAAAGAGGCAAATGGAGGGATCTTTTATTTTATGTTTTAAGAAGACTATACTTTTTGGGAAGGTTAACACTGATACTGACTCGGCTTACGTCGTGTATGATGAAAGAGAGAGAAGGAAAAAGATTTGTGTAGACTAAACTGCGACGAAGGCTGCTGTGAGTGTCGGGAATGAGAATTTACGTTGTCATGCTCCGTTTTCACTTGTCTGCCTCTTTCTCTCACTCTCTATCGTTGTATCATGGAATTGGATGGATAAGGATGAACTTGGAATGATGGGAATATAAGGTACATGCATGGAATGAAATGAAATCTGAATCTGTGAAATAAGGAACGGATTCGATGAAGGGATGGATGAGAGAATGGAATAACTGGATCATATTTTATTTATTAGACGGATTGATATACATGTAGTAATGCCAATTTGAATTTTTCTGGGTTACGATGGTGTTGCGTTGAGTGTGTGTTGTATATGAATGAGAAGTGAGTTTCGTATCTACACAAGTTGGCTGATGTCGAGGGAGAATTGGATTGGTGGGAGACAATACTGCGATATCAAGCTCTTTTGTCACATTGAGCTCTTGTAGCGAGTTGTGTAAGGCACGTATTGCATGTATGTTTATTGCAGATGTAAATGTCTAATTGCACAAGACTTGACTATAAAGTGTTGTAATAAATGGTATCGATATCGTGATTTTCATCCTCTGCCATATCCAAGTTAAAAATAAACAAAAAGAATTATATACTCCTATTCCATGAAACCCTATTAAATTCGCAACGTCCATAAAAACTCATTTCTTTTTCCACACTAGACCATCCCCACGGGCATCTTCTCCGCAGAATGCTTCTCCGCCGTGCTCGAGCTACTGCTCATCACAGCCGGCGTGTCCGCCAGCGGCGTCTCGCCGTCCAAGACGTGCCTTCGCATCTCAACATAGTCGTAGGCGAACTCGCCGAGCTGGCAGTCGTCGACGCCGACGTCCTCGTCGTCGGCGGTGACGCGCAGGGAGAGACCGGGGATGAGGTTCATGAGGAAGAGGATGATGCAGGAGAGGGTGAAGGAGTAGCCGAAGATGGCGCAGACGCCGGCGAGCTGGTTGCCGAGCTGGACCCAGTGGCCGTTGACCCAGCCGATGGGGCCGAAGGTGGAGCCGTCGAGGTTGGCGATGGAGGAGCTGGAGCTGGAAGTTAGCAATGATCTCACTATAAAAGAATGAGAGCTTGGATGACTTACGTTCCAAAGATGCCGGTCAAGATGTTGCCGACCATGCCGCCAATGCCGTGGACGGCGAAAATGTCGAGGGCATCGTCCACGCCAATGAGAAACTTGAGCTTGGTAGCAAAGTTGCAGCAGATGGCGCCAACGACGCCAATGATGAAGCTGGCCCAAGGAGTAACGAAGCCAGACGCAGGAGTAATTGCCACCAGGCCAGCAATAGCCCCCGAGCAGAACCCAATCGTGCTCCATTTCTTCTCCAGGCGGTAATCCAGCAGGATCCAAGTAACGCCCCCGACCGACGCAGCCAAGTTAGTCACGAAGCAGGCCATGATGGCGCGGAGGTTCATGCCCAACGCCGAACCACCGTTGAAGCCGAACCAGCCCACCCAGAGGAAGACGGTGCCGACGACGACGTTTGTGACGCTGTGCGGGCGGTAGGGCAGGCCGCGGTTCTTGTTGTAGCCGGTGCGCTTGCCTAGCATGATGCTGTAGGCGAGGGCGCAGGCGCCCGAGGACATGTGGACGGGGCCGCCGCCGGCGAAGTCGTAGTTGGGCAGCTTGGCGAGCCAGCCGTTGGCATTCCAGGTCCAGTAGGCGATGGGGTCGTAGACGACGGTGGACCAGACGAACATGAAGACGATGGCGGGGAGCATGCGGCCGCGGTCGGCGACAGCACCGATGGCGAGGGCAGGACTGGGTGTTTATGTTAGCTGCTTTTCTCCTTTTCATGTTACATCTAAATTCATTTAAGAGAGAGAGAAATCAGAGTATTTTGAGGAAGAAATAACATGATGGTTTGAAAGAGTACTCACGTAATAGCCGCAAACATGCCTTGGTACAGACAAAACAAGATATCAGGCAAGTTGGCCGAGCCATTAGGCTGAGCCAGCGTCTTCATCAGGCCAAACTGGGTGAGATCGCCGAGGAAAGCATTTCCAGTTCGAGAAAAGGTGAGCGAGTAACCCCAGAAGAACCACTGAAAGCTGATGACTCCCACAGAGACCATGGAGAGGAGGAGCAGCGAGAGGGCCGACTTGCGACGGGCGAGACCGCTGTAGTAGAAGCCCACGCCGGGGATCATGAGAAGCACGAGGGCGGAGCTAATGGCGATCCATGTCATGTGGCCGGTCTGTATTCATGAGAACTTTGTTAGTAGCTGGTTCGATAGATTGTTGTTTGGGTATCAGGGGATGAGATCGTACGTCGAAGAAGATGTTTAGGTCGCTGACTCCGGTCGAATGGCCGGAGTCTGCCTTCCCTACTGTGCCGTTATAAGGAACGACTGACGCCATGGCGATGCTTCGTTTGTTCCAGTCCGATTGTCTCAATAGTGTTATCTTCTTTGGTCTTTTCCCTTGGTGTAATCGTGTGTGAACTCGCTTTACTCCCAGTGTCGACCACGACTGGAGAAATCAAAGGCACCAGAAAGAGTTTATGACGGCAAAGGAAAAGAGACAGCTGAGATAAGGGGATGGGATGATATATATTTCCCCAAGCCTACTCCATAGGCTCCAGGGACGTGCCCAATCCATCAGCTCTGCACAGGGTCCTGCGGCCCCCCGACTTATTCCGCATAGCTCTCAGCTCGTATAGATTAAAGTTGTATCACTTGATGAGTAGCAGCCCATCAAGATCCAACGGCGTCCCATCCCACGCCCTGTAGCATAAAGGATTGTACAGCACTAGCTCCCCGAAGCCCAATAGTCTCCCACATCAGAAAAGGTACGGCATGGAATCGGGCTGCGAGTTGCGCCTCTCAAACGAGCTTATCGCCCGCGAAATGCATGGCAACTTATTGGTGCGGCATCGCTCAGTAGTGTCCGGGGTTGAAGCCACATAGATAAGTGACACAACTCCCACAGGTCGTCCATGCTGTCGGTGCCATGTTAGGTCGATGCTTATCTGGGAGGCTTATCTCTGTGTATCAAGGGCCGTTTTGGTTGGAGTAGGTGAAAGAGTACTAGCTGATGACGGACAAGCTTCCCCATTCAACAGTCTGTAATCACTGGGAAGCCTAATGGCCCGAGGATGAATCCTTTGCTCCGTGTCCATGTCTCTCTAGGAAACACAGAATTTCCTATTGTATCCGTACGGTAAGCAAAGTATAAGTTGCCGTGAGGAATAGCGTGTCTTTTGTCTCTGAGATACGACTCATTCGTCGATCGGTCAGATCGGCTGAACGTTACGCGTATCAGTAGATGATGCGTTTCATCTCGAGAGTCTATCTCGTGGCACCATAGAAATAGTATAAGTGCACGAACCTGCAGTGCGATGTTGCATTGCTAGACCACTCCATAAAACATCATGAACTCCAGCATGGAGAACGACTCCACCCGAATACCAGGTAATGCGGGCTATTGCAAGGAGGTGCAGAACAGCATCTCATGCCAGATCTGAGCCACACCTAAAAGAGAGGCATGGCGTAAAAAGGCAACTGATAGTGAATGCGCATCTCATCCATAAGGGCAGATAATCAGAAGGCTTTACGCAAAGCCATTTGTGCTTATCCGCCGTTGTCTTACACACCACATGGTCCTTATCAGTGGCATCAGTCTCCAAGCCTCTGGTGTTGGCTGCCACGGACTCTATTCCCGGTCTGGCGTAGACGCTCACTTAGACGCATGGCACCCCAGCTAGAGAATGCCCACGACGCTGCCGTCCGGGGTAGTTGATTGGGCGACGTTCCTTATCTCTTGGAGTGGCGCTTGTGGGGGCACTTCAGGCTGGTCTTAGCGCGATGAAGCTGTGCCTGATGGCTTCTCAGCTTGATGCCTCGATATCCAGCTCCCCGTGTTTTCCGGATGCTTGGCATAGATAGGGCGCTGTGAGCCGTTTGGATAAAGACGAGTAGCGCGCGCCGTTACGGATGAGTAGTGAGTCTGCGAATGCAGAATTCGCTCACGTAGGTGACAACCGAGTCGAGTCGAACAATTAACTTTGTTTTCACATGCGTCTTGTCAATCGCCCCGGATTCTCGGACCTGCAGCTGTGGCGCATCCATCCGAATTAGTGAAGCCGACGAATTTCATATTGCACCAAGCACAAAACAGCGATGTTGCGGATATATGAAAGGCACGGCTTCAAATTGGTATATTCGATGACAAGAATGTGAAATGAAACATGCCGGCAAACGGTTGCTTGGTGACATGAGTTTCACCGATTCCTAGCAGCTTGAACTTTGCTGAGATCCGGCTATTCCATGTTTGCTGGAGACGCTGCTTATGTGGCAGCATATTGTGAAAACAGGGATCCCTAGATCTGTTTCTCAATAAACTCTGGCCAAACTTGTGTGTCTGGCGGCGTGTCTATCATGCCGGATGGTTGCTCATAACGAGCTCTGCCACGCCTCTATCTGGCAGTCCTCCGGATGCAATGCTTTGACAGCAAAAGATGCACTTTGGCACTGTAGAGTGATATGTCGTGGTATGCTGGGCATGGCGTCTAAGCAGTTAAAGAACGCCACTCATGGTTCTACGTTTCCTCCCGAGCCTCCCTGAACCTCGTTCCTCCATTGGTTCTCCAGTTCTATGAGGCACTTTGCAACATCCCAAGGAGTGTCTTCCTCCAACGTTGTCCGGGTTTCGCGAGAAATCTTCTTGAGTACATAGCGACTCACTGTAGCCGCATCTCGTTCCTCAGGTCGGCCAATGCCAACGGCAACGCGAGCAAAGAGCGAATCCGGATACTTTTTTGATGAAAGAGACGACCTAACACTCTTGATGCCGTTGTGGCCCCGAGGGCTGCGGTCCCAGGGAATAAGCTTGACAACCCCCAAGTCCTTTTCCAATTCGTCGTGAACAATCACCAGACCGAGTGACTCTGCGCCGTACTTCTTGACTGTATCCTGCCACACCTTGGCCACAAAGCCTCCAGACACATTCATATAAGTCGGAGACTGCACGAGAATGTACTTTGGTCCCTGGGACACCAGATATGACTGTCGGCCAAGCGTCACCTCGCGGAATGACGGCTGCTGAAGGGCTTTAGTGAGGCCATTGAGAACGAAATGGCCGGCTGAGTGCAGGCTCTCGTACTTTGGCAGTGGATTCCCAAGGCTGATGACGAGAAACCGGGGGCTGAACATGCTTCTCCCGCAAAACCAGAAACTCCAAAACCCGCTTCAATTCCGTCCGGCTTGTAAATCAATTGGCCGGGGGTGACGGATTTGGAAGAAAAATCGGTCGGCGTTGGCGTAGATGCTGGGCTCACGTGAGAGCGACGGTTTGCAGGTGTGGCTGAGCCGGTGGTCGCTGACGTCGATGAGCCCAATTGGGCGCAGCATATCGTGGCTGCGCTGCCCCCGAATCGTCACTTCCGGCTGCTCGTCGCAAACTCCTTTCTCCATCATCAACCGCGAACAGTTCGAAGCAGCGTCCACCAGCGAAGCAATACTCGATATCCCGATATTACCAATAGCGAGGAGTACAGCAGTCATCCTAATCAGAACGAGAATCAAACAGCCATCATGTCGTGGGCGGGTACGGAGCTTGCGGATGCCCCGCTGACGAGATGCGAGGGGCTGACAGTTTGCTACAGGCTTCAAGAAGAATGTGAACCGTGCGACGACGCAGGTGATGATGAAGACGGGTGAGCCCGGCTTGAGACTTCTGCATGCTGTGTATAGGGCGCAAGTCTGACCTGGCTATATGTAGGGCATGTGGAGAAGACAAATGATCGTGACTATGAGGTCGAGGAAAGGTAAAAATGAGCAAACAAGATTTCTACGAGAGACGAAGCATGCTGACCAATCTGCAGACGGTTCAGGACTATGGAGACAGCCTCATTACGGCTGCAGAAGGAATCAAAAGGCTACCTAGACTCTCTGAGAGGTGCGCAGACATGAGACTGCCCTGACCGAAGATGCCGGACCTCGAACTGATGCCTTGTACAGCCATGACAGCTTCACAGATGAGAATTGCCGAGACGATAGATGCGTTTTACGGCGACTCGGGCGCGAAGGACGGCGTCAGCAGAAGCTACAAGCAAGCCGTGGAAGACCTCGATGCCGAGACCATCAAAGCCCTCGACGGCCCCTATCGAACGACCGTGCTCGAGCCTATTGGCCGCTTCTGCGCCTACTTCCCCGACGTCAACGAAGCCATCAAGAAACGCTCCCACAAACTCCTCGACTACGACGCCCTCCGCGCCAAGGTGAAGAAGCTTGTCGAGAAGCCAGATAAGGACGCCACGAAGCTGCCGCGCACAGAAAAGGAGTTGGAAATGTCAAAGGCCGTGTACGAACAGCTGAATGAGCAGCTTACCACTGAGCTGCCGCAGCTGATTGACCTGCGGGTGCCCTACCTGGATCCCAGCTTTGAGGCCCTGGTCAAGATCCAGCTGAGGTTCTGTGCGGAAGCATACTCGCGTATGGCGCAGGTGCAGCAGTATCTTGATGCGGATACCAGAGACCAGTACGCAGAGGGTCATCTGGACGCGAGAGTAGAGCAGGTTTTGCAGGAGATTCGGGAGTTGAGCATTAGCGGAACGGTATGATTGGATTGGATAGGTATTGAGGCATTTCAAAACAAAAAGAACCTGTGTTTCGTGGAGACGTGATTAGGAAACGAGGGGTTTGCGAATTACAAGCTGCCGGCGTATGGGTTGATTGGAATGATGTTTATTTAATGTTACTAGATATTGGTTTGCTCAGGATGAGTCTATGGATAGACTAATGCTTGCTTGCCCGAACTGGAATCATGCCTTTGGTATGGCGCTGTGTTCCGTATAATGAAATTATTCATAATCAAGTCTTCCCATCATGTTATGAGGCAGCTTCAAGCGAATGCCTCTGGTGTATCCTTGAAACAATATCTCCGCGTCTTATGATGGCTCGATTGCTAGGAGTTGCTGGCTCCTCTCTTTTCTGCCGTAATAACCGTGCCTCGTTCAATGCCCTCTATCGAAAAATAGTCGTCAATTTCGTGCCAAATTGGGTAAAACAGATTGCGTAAAAGCTACAATGTCAAAAAATTCCTTGTGCCTCAGAGACGTTCAACTCCCCCCAGCCGCTTGCTGTCTCCCAAATAGCTCGTTAAGCGTCAGAGGACGACCGATCGCCTGCATTGCCGGACCAGCTTCTGGCCTTGGGCCTTCATCTACTACCGTCCCTGCAGCACGAGCAATCTTCCAGCTCTCTTCAATGATGGCTCCATTGGTAGCCCGAGTTCCCTCCTCGTCATTGTGAATCCACAGTCCAACGATCTTCTCGCCCTCTTCCCAATGGCCCTCAACTTTGAGAATTACCAGCTCCCCCATGATTTCCACATGGCCCACCTTTGCCAAATCAACAATCACATTGTCAAGACCGCGACGGCTCAGAACAAAGACACAGGCCCGAGGGCGGTGGTCGGGATCCTCTGGCAGCGGCGTCTGCGCGCAAACAAACATCGTGCCCTCGATGCCGGACTTCTCCCAGCCTTGGCTTGCGTTGTCAAATGTATAGACCACGGCGTTGGCGGCGATGCTCAGGATCCTGCTGATGGACGGCAGATAGCGCTGGAGCACGGAGAGGTTGAGCTCGGTGTTTGTTCGCGGCGGCGGGGCCTCGTATCTGGAGGTTGTGATGGCGGCGTCGGATTCGTAGTCGGAGATGGCGGGGATGCGGTTTGAAGGGTGGCGGTTGTGCCGCGGCTTTCTAGGCGTTGGTTTATTGCTCATGATGGCTGTTGTTGTGGGTTTTGTCTCTTCTTCAAAGTAGCTGTATGGGTAGGATAGCACTCTGCTTCGATGTGATGCGGTGTATCTTTCTCTGCGGGTGGCAATCGAGGCTGTGCGGTTGTCGCAAGAAACCAGATAGAGATTTCTTATGGGGATAGTCGAGAGGAGCTGCTGCTTAAAGGTTACTAGATATGGCGATATCGGCGAATTTGCGTATGCAGAGCGGCAGTTGGAAGCTGAAGCTGATGATGATGCCGGGGAGCTACTAGCAGTGCTAGCACGGGCCTAGAGGGGGCCGATAGCTGCTAACGATGCCTATCGATAAGAGCCTAGCAGCCGGGGACTTGCATGACGCGAGCTCTCAGGCGACATTGCCATCCATTGTAACGATACCTTGCTCAACAAACTTGATTGCTGCATCGTCGGTGCCTGGCAGTTTTGGGAAATCCTTTATTCGGCTGGAGTACAGCACCGAGCCTGTTATTGCTTATTCAGCTTTTCACAGTATCAGACTTGCATAATTGCTACATCTACGAATTGTACAGCTACACTTATAGCATATGCGGCCATCTCGTCTCTGCCTGTGTCGCAGTCGCAACCACTGCCGCCGCACCATGATCTAGCAGCCAGGCGGTCGCAAGAAGATCCACGACTCTGAGAGGTAGCGACGTCGCTTTCAACTATCTTCTTCTTCGACATCGTCGCACTACGCAATGGAAGAGCCACCGCGAGACCAGTCCGTCGGGTCTGAGCCGGTGGACGTCGGAGTCCCTCAGTCTCTGGCCAGAGCTGTGCTGTCTCGTCGCTCCGAATATCTTCGTCCAAACACGGTCCGCATCAAGGTGGGTACCTGGAATGTGGCGGCCTGCACAGGAACCGACAAAGACCTCGCGAGCTGGTTCACCGAAGAATTTGAAACTGGCGAGGCCATCTCGAGGCTCGACATCTCAGGAGATGGCCCCTCAAAGCGTCCAGCCGAGTCGGACGAGAAAGGCCATAAGCCAGTGGAATTAGAGAGTGGCGAGGGTTATGATCTCTATGTTCTGGGACTGCAAGAGGTGGTGGATCTCAGCAAGACTGGAGAGTACATGAGCCGAATATACGTTGACAACGGACCCATGGAGAAATGGACTGCAGCGGCGGAAGCGGCAATGCCTCCGGGCTACCAACTGGTTGTGTCTGAGCAAATGACGGGGCTGCTACTCTTGGTGTACGCTTCTCCCACGATTGCTCCCACCATCAGCAATGTGTCCACGCGGCAGGTCGGAACCGGTCTTCTTGGGTATTTTGGAAACAAAGGGGCTGTAGCAACGCGCCTTGTGCTGGGAGAAACCACAAAGCTCCTCTTTGTCAATTGCCATCTCGCTAGCGGCGCAGATAACGCATCGCTTGACAGACGGTGCTGGGATGTAGGGCAGATCGTGTTCAAGACGCAGTTCGACCCGGTGGTGATTAGCGGCGTGTCTGATGACGACGGAGACCGGATTGGGGACGAAGACTACGCATTCTGGTTTGGAGATTTGAACTTCCGCCTAGACGGCCTTCCAGGAGACGACATCAGAAGGCTCCTAACATTGCATGCTCGAGGGGAGTACGATCTGAGCAACGACAAGGTGCCACCACCCATAGAAGGCGGCGATGGAATTATTGTCACGAGAACTTCTGAAAGCGATGACGAGACAACCACAATGTCATCAATGCATTCTCGCGATCATAGCTTTGATCAGAGTTTTGACTCAGCCAGCTCGTTGCCGGATCCAGATGACTTCCCAGATGATCCCAGCCAGGACCCGGCATCTCTTCAAGCAACTATCGATTCACTGCTGCCGCATGACCAGCTGAGGCGAGTCATTGCAAAACAGAGGCTTTTCCACGACGGCTGGAGAGAAGGCCCCATTTCATTTTTACCGACATTCAAATACGACGTCGGTACATTTGGCTTATTCGATACGAGCGAGAAGCAGAGGGCTCCCAGCTGGTGCGATCGGATCCTTTACAGGACACGCAAAGACAGAGAGGAGTATGAGAAGAAAGCAGAGGCCTTGAAAGAGACCAAGCGGAAAGACGAAGAGATGAGGGCAAGAGGGCTTGATCAGGATGATGATGTCCTCTTTAGCTACGACCCTGACGCCGATGGAGCAGCAGACTTGCCTCCAAAGGGTGCCACCGCTAATTACAAGGCATATGATGAATATGATGAATACGACGAAAATGACGATGGGGAAGCATTGAATGATGCCTCACAAGAAGAACTCTTTCTTGAGCTTTACAACTCGTTTCAGCGAGTCACATCATCAGACCATAAGCCGGTTGTTTCCACATTTACACTCAACTACGACGCTGTTGACCAGGAAAAGAAGGCGCAGATTCATGCAGAGATTGCCTTTGAGCTGGACCGAGCTGAGAACGAAGGCCGGCCCGGCGTCACCCTCATCGTGGAAGGCGGTTACGGCCAGACAGACGGTGCCGTCGACTTTGGCAAAGTAGGCTTCTTCGAGACGCATTCTTGCCTCATAACCATTGCCAATACCAGCAGTGCCGCTGCTAGCCTCGAGTTTCTAAACGAGTCGCACTCTAGTGAAGACGAATCAGGTGCAGCAAAATGGCTCAAGACTTCGTTCCACCGACCCGACGATGATGGACATAAAGCCATGCTGGGATCGTCAGTGACCCTCGAACCCGGCGAGACGGTAATGGTCGTGATTGAGGCACGAGTTTCCGAGATTTCACATGTGCGTGGGTTAAACGACACCAGCTGCAAGCTAGATGAAGTTTTGGTCTTGCGCGTCGAGGGAGGCAAAGATCACTTTGTGCCAGTACACGGAACATGGCTCCCGAGTTGCTTTGGAAGATCGATTGACGAGCTAATTCGCGTTCCCGATTACGGAATTCGAAAGTTTGTCAAAGATAACAATATCCAAGGAACCATTACGTATGACTGGGACGTGCACTGCTCCGCACCCCGAGAACTATTCAAGCTCACCGAAGTGATACAAACCATGACTGAACGATGTGTAGCGGATGAAGCGATGCTGGAGGAGCTGACCATCCCGCGGGACCCTGGCTGGCCATTGGATTCCTCTACCTGGACGATAGAAGCCGACAAACAAGACACTCTCAAAGCAGCACTGATATCAGCCTTGGATAGCCATTCGCCTCTTACAGACGCTCTGCCCGTGGAACTTTTATCAACACAAAAGCTGGAGATTTACTCTTCCGTCTTACTTTTATTCCTTGCGTCTCTCATGGATGGGCTCATCCCGCCGCATCTATGGGCTAAGCTCTCAATAGAATTGCCCAACCTCACGTCGACTCCCGTAAGTGCATGGCCCGATGTGAAGAACCACATCTTGGACTCGCTTTCCACTTCCCCAAGCCACAACATTGCATTCGTCTTCCTGACGGCGACCCTATCGCGTGTGGTTGCTGAGCTCAGTCCCGCCACCCAGCCACCAACACCAGCGCTCGGGGCTCTCACGCGACGATTGAGCTTCCGCCCCAACGAAACTGAGGCAGCTAGAAAGAGAAGGACACGAGAGAGGAGATACGCTGAACTAGTGAGTCCGCTGCTGTTCCGATCGAGTGATGACAAGGACAAGGCGAAGAGGGACCGAGAGCGGGTTGTGCTGGAAATGTTTTTGAAGAGGGATGATCGGAGCTAGATGCTCAATAAAGGAGGGCGGCTAGCCCGGAAGAAGATGAGGTGGCGCTGAATGCTTGAAGTGACTTTTTCTAGAAGGTCGGAAGAATATCCTTTTTCTGATATGACTTCAGTAGATTCACGTTATTGCCAGCTGGAGGGACACGTTTGTGGAGAGAAGATTATAGGAGTTGGCGCCTTTTTGTGGGGCTTTGGGCATGCTGCAAGCGAAATATGGGAGTGTTTTTGGTACTATTATTCATGTTGATACCTTGCTGTGAAGCTGGGGAGTTTATATATATAGCAGTGGTTTGTAGATAGTTCTTATGTGGCGAGTCTCGGAACATTATTGGCTTCATATATTTCAACGACGAGGAATATTATTGGCTCCGCGTCAGGATTACAGCCAGGAATGGCAATAGCTTCATCTGGTTAGCAGCCAAAAACATAACTGGCTTCGTGTTCTTTAACAGCCACTGACATAGTGGCTATGATAGTTATTGCGTGGCATGTTCATTTCAACAGCCACCGGCCCAGTGGCTATACCCAAGTGGAGGGTGGCTTCTCTCTCATATAATCATGCGGTAACGTTTGCAGCCTATTCGACAGCGTTTGATAGAAGCATGTGCGTGTCCCTGCTTTGTAGCGGCTGTGTATACCTGTCGTGTTTGCCTAGACACTATGTTGGGAGAAGTGACTGCACGATAGGGGCAAAAGCTTGGCATACAAACGAATTCTCTCTAGCCATGCATCGGACTTAGGACACAACACACACGCAAAGAGAGAAAGAGATGGAGAGAAAAAGAAATGCAGAAATGCAGAATTGGAAATGCCGTTGCAGAAAGTTTACCGGATGAAGAGCGGTCAGGCAGTGCTTCAACTGGCAGGCACCGCCATGAGAAACCTCAACTTGTTCATCACCTCTCTCATCATCTCCTCTGTTCTTTTCTCTCTCACCTACTTTTCTTTGCTTCCATGTGCGGCCTTTTGCTTCTTTTGCTTGATCGTCTCTCTCGCACTTCTTTTACTATTTTTCTCTTGGACGCGTCACCAACTTCTCCTCTGGATGAACCAAAAAAGACTTCTGCTATACTTTTCGCTACGTGTCTACCGAGACTATTCGTCTTGACTAGCTCTATCTGTGTGATGGATCAAGTCGTTCGACTTGTCTCTAGCTCTGTTTGATGCTCCATATCTCAGAAACTCACGATCGACCGGCGAAAGAAGACTTTCTAGCAAACGCCCCAAAGTTAAACTGAGCGGACTCTGCTAAATCGTTCTACAATAAAATACTATTTCGCCCTTGTGCTGATACATGCATAGTGCTGCCGTCGAAGAGCACTCAACAAATACAGTTGACTCTACGCTGCGATGTTTTGCGTGGTCCTCTGGTCGAGATTAGTATCTTTCGGCTCCAAAGTCTATTCTCTGTCAGTTTGCAAGCGCCTCCACCAGAAACTTTTCTTCGGCATCAATTTTCTAACTCGATTATAAAAAGACTAAAGCTTCCGGCGCTCCCTTTCCCTCCATGTTTGTTATTCGCCTGCACAACATCTCGACTACTCGGCTACTCTCCGTTGGTCCCCCTGGTTAACAAGACTCGATCTTCTTTGGAGGCTTCTTCAACAGCTTCCGATTTGGCTTTACATATACTCCAAATATCAGACAGGTCAACTACGCCGATTACTCGTTTCATTTCCTTGACGCCTACAATTCTTGCTTTCTGGCTATCCAATTGACTAGCCTTGCTCTGTCGTCACTGGGTGCTCAGTCTTTCTGGCACTGCAATATTTGCTGCCCCTGTACATACCTCATTCATCTGGGGCACACGCAAACAGTTCTTCTCAAGATGGCGGAAATGCGAAGGATCTGTCGCACCGCGGCGTCGTCTATAACTCACAGGCGACTATATATCTGCATGATCGAACGAAGAATCATCTCCTATAGTGAGGTGCGTGAAGTCTTCAGGGATTATGCGATACCGTCTCTTCGAGAGTATCTGCTACCTGACATGGAAAATTCTCCTCCAAGCCCGCCAAGTGACTGGGGCTCGCTTCATGACCCATTCCAACCGGTAAGCAGTGCGCAAATATCGAGAGTCACAAGCTGTTTTTACTGACGTGCCTGACTAGGTCGACACAGCATACTTCAAAGCGGTTATGTCGCCATGGAACCGTCTCTTTATTTCCCAATTCGTCGAATACGTCAGATCCAAGATGCTCGTAGGAATCCCACTCCCTCTCATCTTCACCTCGCCAGCCACTAAATATGAGGCGTGGAAGATGGATAAAGAGTACAAGGATCTTTACGTTGCTACCATCACCCTTGAAAAGTCTGTGAAAGCTATCAAGGAGAGGACTTCCATCAAATCGCCTCCCGCTGCTCACGGAGTTAAAAGGCGGGCTCAGCGTCTTCGCTCGCGCGGCTTCGGAAGTGGCCTTAGAGAGGTCATCTCTGTGGATGAAGAGTGGCCCGAAGAAGGCTGGGCAAGTTCAGTTGTATTGAAGGGTGTCAGTTACGACGTTAGACTTCAAATCAGGATGAAAGAGAAAGGCAGACCGTTCCTCCTCGACAATGACCCCACGGATCGCTCTGGCATTATACCTGAGTCACGGCTTTTGAAGATGCTGAAGCTAGATTAGTAGCGCTTCCAGCATCGATAACCAATGACTACGAGCATACGAAGACGAACGGCTTGCGTCAATCCACGGAGGCGGGCAAAAGTGTACAACAAGGTGGACTTTACGGGAAATACTAGACATGAAGGCGATATTATGGATTCTTTTCGGGGTGATTTTGGGGTGCGCAAGGGCATATTGAACTTGCATGAACTGGCGTCCTATTCACATGACGACCAAGCCAGGCTGGATATGCACTGGAAAGGAATCGAATACTAGAGAGGCATAGACAAAAAGGATTGTCATAGAGCCTAGGGGTAAAAGATTTGGGGGCTCTTGGGGTTTTGGGGGTTTGGGGTTTTTTGCTTTTTTCAGTCATTACTGCTTGTGTAAGATGTGTGTTGCTTTGGTATAGCCCGGATATGTCCTATAAGTCTAGCAATTATCTAGGTAGTACTAATCAAAATGACTTGGCGCTTCATTTCTCAGTTGTTTTCTGTTTAGATGCGGCCCTTTGTCTAGATGATTGCAGATGAGCTTCCTTTGCACGGCCATGGCCCTGACGACTGCCAAGCCACGCTTTGTAGGTAGCTGAAAGTGAGACACATTACATGATCGATTCCATGACTTGGGCACCTGAATCTAAAAAGAAAAGAAAAGAAAAGAAAAGAAAAGAAAAGAAAAGAAAAAAAACTAATAACGTCTCGAGCCAACAAACAATTAAAAGCCTTCAATGCTTGGCAGCCACCAATTTTAATCACTAGATAGTACCTGTAGTTGGTTTCAAGTCCAATAGTGCTCCCAGCTCCCAACTAGTAGTAGTAGTAGTAGAATTCGGGGGGTCCATGCGTTAGCTTCCGAGCCGAGACGGACGGGCTGAATCGCGCCGCTGGGCCTTCCCGTCTTTTGCCGCTCGTTTTCATGCGCTAATCCTAGTTTGAGAGGAGGCCCCCGATTTTACCTACACATGGGCATTCAGGGTTTGGTTTTGTTTGTTTGCTTGTTGGTCTGTTGGTTCTGTTGATCTGCTGTTCGACATGGCATGAATGTTTGGTAAACACTCCCTGCTTTTACCTATGTCAGTGTCTATTGAATCATCTGCTATTCTATATGCAGTATTTCGCGTTTACTACTACTATCAGGTAGCATTGAATGGTTCTAGTAGTATCAAGTTTTTTTTTTTTTTTTGCCGCCGATGACAGCGGTTCGTTGCGGGGCCTGGCGTGGGCAAAATGTATGGAGAATGGAGTCGTATATACGTGTTAACGGTGTTGGCATGCATGATGTACTGGCTTGTTGCTCTTTCAAGTCAAAGCCCTTTTTTAAGAACATGCTTTGGAACTAAATTGGGCACGGCTCTGCGGAAGGCGGAATATGGAGTTGTTTTCTCGCTTTTTTTTTGGCTTGAGAATGCGCGGGAAAAATGGGAATTGGTAAACCTTTAGTGAGTCTCAGGGGAAGGAAAAAAATATAAAAAGTAGGGAGTATACCTACCTAGGCAGCAATATCATGTTGTTGGGTCCTCGAGCAACGCAAACGCATATGGTACCGCTCCGCGCTTATCCGCCCTTCATACGCGTCAGCCTGACGGCACCTCAAACATACAAATCCACTTACACCAAATAATGATAATCGTCAAGTAGATGGTCGTCATCTATACATGCGTGCTCCAAATCGAGACATCCGGCACAAGTACCGACATAGTACTAGTAGTACTACTACTACTCTATTTGGCTTGTTATTCCTGCTGACTTGCATATGATATGACATGACAAGTAAGGCAGACTTGCGGGCGTGCCAGCACCATGCGCAGTACGTTGTGACAGCTCCGCATATGCGGCTGCATGACTATATATTGATTCGGACGATCAGACAAAAGGCTGTTGAGGAACCCCATGTGTCAAACGTCAAAGTGACGCCAAGACCATGCTCAATGATTCGCTGGCTAATATGATTTGAAAGAAGAGCCTCTAAACCAGACACACTATGCACCATGATATCCGGTCGTGAAATCCCCAGCGTCAAAAAAGAGTGAATTATTACTAGCACTAGTGGCTTAACTAAAAGAGTGATTACCTGTACCTTTATATCCTTGTCCCATCAAATCCGTCGCTTTTCTCCGAAATACCCATTCGCTGTGTTCATCATGCAATGCAACCCATCTGTTTGGATATGATGTCACCTGTGCCAATCCTATCCTGACACTCTAATATGGGGACAACGGCTCTGTCTGGTACGTTGGATGTGGCCCCCAATTGCCTTCAAACAGCTGCGCAATCCAATAGTGGGAGTGGTCCCAATCGTAACGGCTCTGGCGCCCTTGATACGATCTACCCTCAATCACTTTCGGAGCCGGGGCTTCCACTGCAATAAAACTGGTAAGCAATACTGCAACTCGCTACTCACAGCGTTATCAAAACTTACCACTTCCGTTATTCTCCTTGTACATTTGCCATGTACCCAATTGTCTCTGTGTTTGAGCATCATCGTAGGCATCCAACACAAGCGCGTGTTGGCACGAATTCAGGTAAGCCAGACTAGTCTTATGTCTGTCAGGATGACCAATGGTTTCTGTCCATCCATCGGTGTTGTAATAATGCCAATGGTGAAGAAGATTGTTGCAACCATCTTGCAGTTGCTCTACAAACTCGGGGATCGAATAACGAAGCTGAAATAAGGCAAGGTTAATAAGAAATAGCACTGGACTAGCATGGCACAGATTCCACTTACACTAGAGCCGAAATTGTTTCGCGCGTGGCGATAGCGATCTTCGCTCAACCAGCTTGCTTCGCGCAAAAGAATAAACAAGCAAAGGTAGACCGTGTACCACATCGTTGTCGAGCCTCGTGACATGAAGCCTTCGAGTTCGCTAAGAACTTTCTTTCCATACTTGTGGAGAAGATGGGTGTTGATGCTGTCAAACTGAGCCAGTATCATGCGTGGCACCGAAACCTTTCCAAACAATGGATAGGATTCATCTCTCATCTCGGGCTTCATCTCCAATGTATCTTCGCCGCAGATCCACGAAGACCCAGTTGAGTGGCCTAGCAGCTCTTAGTCAGCCTCAATTGCATCTCTCCATCCGATTATGCAACAACTTACGCATGGCAAACCAGAAATGAAACAAAACTTTTAGGAAATCTCTTTCCTTCTCCTCAGACAATGTGAGGAAGGGCTTACTCTAAGCCGGCCTGTTATTAAACCCAATCAATCACAAGCGGATCTTGAAATCACTTACCGTCAAATCTTCGTAGTGTTCTATGGCTGCTTTGTATGTCGTCTCGACCATGTTTCGTGGAGCTCTCTCCCCACCAGCTCTCTCTCTCTTCATAGTTTCGACTGCATGATTCTCGATATATTCCTTGTAGTACGCTGCGGTTTTATGAATGTCGGCCAAGCAAAAGGGCGCCAAGTCTTTCCTCTTTCGCACCCCGTGCTCACCGCCAGGGACCGTCCAGAATCGCGCAAGCACATCGCCAACACGGGGACGGAATTCGGTCACCTTCACGATGATGGGATGTTTGGATATACCCAGAGTGAAAGAGATGGTGCGAAAGCTCCTTGGACTGACCCGGTCTCCCACGTCCTTCATGTCCGTGCCTCTCCAGCGGTTAGTGAGCTGAAGCCCACCACTGCGGTACAAGACGGCGTCTGTGATTTTGCCGCGATAACACGGCATTCGATGGATTGTCTTCTTTGACGTCTTCGAGTAGTTTCTGCACCCTACGCAATCTCCCAACAGGTCCGTTGAGTCAGGCTCACACTACCGCACGACATTAGCCGTCAAAAACAAACCAATTGGCTCGGGCGTAAGAAACGAAAATCTGGCTTACCTTCATCTTTTGCATCCGGCATCGAACACATGCTTTGACCTTCTTGACCTCATTTTGTTTGGAAGACCCAAGGATAGTTCGCCTTGATGGAGGACCCGAAGCGAGCTGAGATCTTGTCCGCTTAAGAGACGGCACTGGTTCCACAATTGCTTCCGGCGAACTGCCATGGGCATCCGCATCAGTGTCTGTATTATCAAGCTCTTCCAAATCATCTGATATATAATGATGATGGGCAGGCTCAGCACGGCCATGTTGGCGAGGTTCGTGGTTAGGACTCATCATGGGCAGCCAATTCTGCGTTTGAATAGCTCCATCTAGCATGTCTCCAAATCCTGTGAAGGGCGGAGAAATCGCTCCGGGCGCTTGACTTTGATACTCATTCATGGCTATTTGACGAGAGTCATGGGGGTCATACGGTCCTCCTCCCATGACGGGGTCGTTGAAGTGAGCCGGGTATGGAAGGTTTGTATCCTGGGCTTCCTGAGTGAGAGGAGTGGTCTCTTGTGGTGCCTGAAGTAATAAGATGAGCGAGTGGTTAATTCAATTGATGGAGATTGTGGAAGAAATAGTTGCTTTGAATCTAGAAAGGGCCAAATTCTTGCTCTTGAAATATATGGATGCAGTAGAAGGTAGTGCAAGGCCGACGACTTAATCCGGGGGGGGGATGGGACATAGGTCTTGACTCACGGTATAAACAGGAGTGTGCGGATTTTGCTGAAATAAGTCAGAGTTGGTAGGACCAAATGATGGCACCCCTTGAAAGATATACTGTTGCTGGGAACGAGGCCGGGCAATGTTGAAGCTATCGGGTTGGCTAGTGGCATGAAAATGCTGAGAAGGAAATGCATTCAGCGCCTCTGGGGAGGGATGGCCTTGGATCAGCATGGTGCTGTCGCCATAGTAAAGCCTATTATCAGATCCAAGGGAGTACGGCGGGCAAGGGCCACCGTTTGTGTTACCTACATACGGCTGCGGCTGATATGCATTATAGACCTGGGGATCAGGTGGCAGACCATTCAGAGACAATTGTCCAGCAGGGGCCACCACCGGCACACGCGTTGTTTCGGTGACGCCAGCAGAGTTTGTCGACGAAGAGAGCATGTAAGCCGCATCATACGGATAGAGCTGAATAGAAGACTGTGCGCCATGAGTCGCTGAACTGACTCCATAGGGCCAGGTAAAGGCAGCTGAGGTTGTATCATTGGAGGCCACACTATCGTTGCTTGTTTTTCTGCGCTTTTGCCGACGACCGCTTGCTGGGGAGGACTATGAAGGAAACCGGTCAAAACTCAATGTCTTTCTTCAGGCTGTCTTGGCCGGTTGAGCATCAACCCCCGGCTCAGTAGGATGAGGGGGCTGGCAAGCTGCAACAGCCGATAAGACAGGCAGCGCACCGCCCATCTCATGCGTCATATATACACAGCTGGGAGTAGACGAATACAAGTAAACGAGGGGGTAACATTTGGGGGGGTGCGAGACGACAAATAAAACAAAAGGCAAGGAAATAAAGTAAGTTGATGAATCAAGGAAAGGAAAGAATCTCCCGCGTATAACAAGCCAGAGCAGCGGAATCGCCAGAACCGCAGCGAGTCAGAGCCAAGCGACTCATTCATTCGCGCAATGCATGCTGCCCGCCACCTGCACAAATCGTACCAGAGATGGGGATGGACGTCACACTTACGGGGATGCTGGGAGAGCGTACCACAACGGTTGTCTCCATGGCTGCTGCGGCGCAACGCTGGCAGGCCACAGGAGGGTGTGTTGCACAGCTCGATGATTGAAACCGGCCAAAAGAGCAAGGACAAGCAGTTGTCTGCCGCGCGATAGGGGAGACAGCACGAAGCCGGGACGGGGCACAGAGTTTCCACCAGAGAGGAGCCCCCAGGAGCGTTTCCGAGGGGACGCAGAAGCGGGAGAGCGGGCAGCGTGGGACTGGCCGCTGCGTCTGTTCAACGGGGGTGATGTGCGCTGGTCGTACCGTATCACATCAAACGAAATAGCCTGACGGAGGCAGAACTCGAGAGGCACCGCCCAAAGGAGGAGCTCAGAGAAGGGTGGGAAAGGAAACCGGGGGATTGACAGCAACTGTGATCGCAGGGGGCCGTATTTGTACAAGTACTCGTCGCACCAGAAAGCACAAAGGATGCGCTCGATGGCCGCGACGCCTCCCATACCGTTCTATCGGGACGTAGCCTTCTCGATCAGGGAACGTCGTCGGGCGCCCTGCAGCAGATGGCGGTACATTGCCGTCCGCGGCGCTGGCGAAGAGGACGAGGTATCGACGAGGTATCGGCCAGGGGCCTGTCTCGCGGCGGCCGAGCTGGAGGAGCGGCTGAACAGCGCTGGATTTGCTTCTTCTCAGCTCTGCTGCGGCGCCCGCATCGCCGCCCGCTATTATTCACCCCCCATCACGGCGACTGGCGGCTGTCTGCCAATCTGAAAAAGGCCTCAGACGCAAGGGGACCCGAGACTAGCAGCGCGGCCGGGACGGTTGCAGTTCGTTTCTTTTTGGAGTTGAGTCGGCCATTCTGGGCCTGGTGGCGGAGGCATGGCAAGCAGAGGACTGGGGCCGTGGCTGGGGCCTGGATCTGGCACGACATGAATTCGACGAGACATGGATTGTCGTGGATTGGAGTTTGACAAGCTTGAAGTGCAGGCAGCATTTCCAGGTCTCGATACAGTTGAGTACTACCTATCGGAATGAGTGCCGGTCCGATCCTCTGAGCTTGCATCACCGACAAGGCAGGAGCTGGATACCTGGATGGAGCACGCAAACGCAGCACATCGCCATGTAGCTTTCTTTCTGCCCGAGGTATCAACTTCAATGCGGCCTGGAGAAACAAACAGCACCTCCTTGCAGAGATGGCTTCAGCTCTACCAATATTTCACCGACACAGACAAATGCGACTACACGCTGGTCGCAGCCTCTCATCCTGCCGCTCCTCTGACTCCTGCGGCTGCTCACTCTCTCAAATCAAGGCAGACGCCCGTATATGCAGTAGTACTACTGCAAGTGCCGGATATTACCACCACCACCACTATCATCATCATCTTCATCATCATCATCACCGACGGCAGCAGCAGCGGCGGCAGCAGCAGCAGCAATATACTAGCAGCAAACAGCCACCAAACTCTCGCTGCAAGTCGGAGCAAAACGCATCAGCCTCTCGTCCACACCGGGCTGCGCTACCACTCGTCGGATGTGACAGAAACAGCTCCAGTACGCCATGTGTACGAGGCCAGTCCAGACCTCCAGACCCTGGTTGGCCGTCCTGATGGGGGCCATCATGCAGGAAACACCTTGGCCAGGCCGTTAATCTTCCAATGGCGGCTACAAGCTCCAACTCCAGAATCCACTTTCTCGCTCGTCACATACAAGGGTCCAATCACAGACTGCGGCGCCCCAGCACGAGACCCAAGCCTTGCTGATGTTCACTGATGGGTCTCACCGGTCGACGTTCGAAGCCCCGTCCCTGTCACTTTTATGCACTTCTGAGTGGCCGCCATCGACATGGGAGGAGGGGAATCAAGATATGTACAAAGTACGAGTGTGTATGGTATGGCACCCGTAGAGCCAGGTACTGCTTGAGGTGCTCCACCTCAAGCGGTTCCGAGTTGCGATGGTATGAGCTGAAAACTGGACAGCTTCGGACGACTTTTATTGATGTTTGATGGAACAGGGCGACATGTCGGAAATTATGCTCACTACTCAGTTTCTCTCAGCTCTCTTCCCGCCTGTGGCTGTACAGCTGTGCCGGCGCGGGTCTTCCAACATGCTGTTGCCATGTCGATGAGGCATGACATGCCGCAGACTGGATATCATCACGTACATAGTCCAAGCATGCTTACAGCCAACAAGCTTTATTGCACGTGCTGCAACTTATATCATTCTTGTTTCGTAGCAGTCGTCTTTCTGCTCTGGTAAATCATCTTTCAGGACAAAAAGACGCAAGTGAAGAGGAAAGGGCATCATATGAGTCCGCTCCCCTTTGCCAAAGATGTGACTCGTACGACCAGTATTTGTATTTGTTTCTCTTACTCAATTTGCCATAAGGACGACAAATGCCTACTGCCACGCTCCAGACAAGAGAGCCCACTACCTCTTCCAAGAGCTCTGTATGCCAGCAGCATTTGAGACGCTGAGAATTTCACAAGTGTGTAATTCCCATCAACTGGCACAGATACAGAGTGATATTCCGTGCTTGAAGGGAGGCGCGGTGATGGGGCGAGATATATATTTTTTGTGGGCTTTGTATGGATGTCGGCTTTGTGAGTGTGTGTGACAAGGACAGGCACTCCCGGCTTTGGCACTTGAGCCGAGCGAATCTAGCAATGCACCAGCTTGCTTGCCTTCACCCGAACGAGACGGAGCGATGCGTCTCATTTGCACGAGACGACGCCGGATACGCAGAGGCGAGAGGCCATCCAAGTCATGGTGCCCAGCAGGACCGCAGCGGCTCGCTCCGTATGCTGATGAAGCGAATTGCCATGTGTGGTTGTCTGGCAGGCTCCGCAGACGTGACTCCGTCAGTATGGTCCCCCCTCCCATCACATCCACCCCATTCACTTTAGCCCAGTCGCCGAGTGTAATGAGGGCGAGGGCTGAGGCTAAGCGAGTCGTGCCACCCAAAGGCAGATTTTTCTTCTTTGCATTGCAACTACTACTGCCGAGAGTGTTTGTAGCTCACGTTTCGTATTAGTGCCGGCAGCCTGGAGTTTGATCGCTACCAGCGCAAAGTTAGTACCCTTTCGATCCGAGGGCTGATCATGGTTTCTTTCCTCTCATCAATCTCTCCGGCACTCTCTAGCAGTTGTCTCGCAAAGGGCTGGAAGCAGTATTGCTTCTGCTATAGACAGAAAGAGCTAGTTGCTGGAGTCTAGCTCGCTCCCGCTTCACCCATCTTTTGGTCTGCTACGGAGTATTTTTGGCCCGTTGGCATTATGCCCGAGCATGGAAACTATGGCACTGCGTGTTGTAGGATACCCATCAAAGCCTCTACCCACCCTGGGCAGGCCTCTCGACGAGAGGCGTGTCGTAATTGGGTTGCTATCGCGGCATCTTGGTGCGATTTGAAGGGCTCGGTTTTTTTTTCCGCCTCGAACGCAATGCGACGGCCCATCGACTCCTCTGATTCTATCGAACGAGCCACCGGTGGCCCCCTCTGCGGTCCAGTTGCTACCGCAATGTATCTCCGACCCTGGGTTGCTGCAGTCGTGTCCCGAAGGGCATTCTTGCAGTCATAAGTACCCCTTTTGACCAAGCAGTGCGGCAACGGGTCTTGTCGCAAGATTTGCACCACCGACTCAGCAAAGGGATGCCACTTGTTCTTGCAGCTGCTTGGGCACTCTGCGTCTACGTCGCGAACTCCAATACGTCTTTTCAAGTCTGATAGGCAATGTCGTGTCGTGTCGTGCTCGGACAGATCATCCGTCATGTCGCACAACGACGAGAATATACTACGGGGCCGCGGCCCACTGCCTGCCTCCACTTTCTTGGAGACGTCAAAGCATCGCTGTTCGAGCGCCGAGCTTGCTGGCATCTGTATCTCTGGTGGCAAACGTCGAGCCTGTTGCGTGGCGTGCATTTCAACCCAAGGCCATTTGTCGTCGTATCCCATCTCCTTTCCAATATCTATATATATATGTCCCAGAACCGCGACTACTGTTGAGTTCTCATGGCCTACAGCACGATTAGCAAAACAATCTTCCCTGTCAGTATGCCTGGAGCTATGAATATCGTTGACGCAGCCGTTCCGAGGCCCAAGCAAGCAATGTCAGAGCTCACAGACGTGATCAATGGCCCCTTGGCTTGGTCAGGAGACGAATTCAAAAGTGAAGAAGCATACACCTTGGAAATTCATACAGAAGAGCTTCAAGAAGTGGATGCGGCTCTTCAGAGCTTTAAAAGTAAGGGATACGCTGAAACAAGCTTCGTGGAAGTCAATAAACGGGCATTACTAAGTTTTGAATACAGCTCACTGCCTTGATGGTGACGAAGTTGGACAATCCAACTTTCCTCTGCCTAAGCTTGCGCCGCAGCTTGCCCAATGCGCCAAAACTATCCACGAAGGGCGCGGATTCTTTGTCCTTAGAGGTCTTGATCAACTAAACTACTCTGTGGAAGATAGCACCATCATCTACTTGGGTATTGCCAGCTACATTGCTGATAAAAGAGGACTGCAGGATAAGAAGGGAACTGTACTCAGTAAGACATTTTCCAGTTCCTGTCTTGTCATGTCTTGGGTTTAAGACAGCTTCTGATTCAATCATCAGCCCATGTCACCAATTCGAAATCATGGACAGTTCCAGCTGAGAAGCGCCACGGAATTCATTCCAGCCAGGCTCTGGTAAGATGAATAAAACAATGCCGTCTTCGTATCTGACTATATACACTTTGACTGACTTTTTTTCCGGTTGAAAAAGCCGTATCACAATGATATGGGTTGTGATATCCTAGCTCTCCAGGTTCGGCACAGCGCAGAAAAAGGGGGGTATACGTACCTCAGTTCAGCCACTACCGCTTTCAAGAAACTACTCTCGGAAGCG
Source organism: Trichoderma gamsii (assembly GCF_001481775.2). NCBI lineage: Eukaryota > Fungi > Ascomycota > Sordariomycetes > Hypocreales > Hypocreaceae > Trichoderma > Trichoderma gamsii. Next base: position 460,745 of record NW_020171357.1, read on the forward strand.
CCATCGGCGGCATTGAGTTTGATAACTCCAGAATGGCCTGTGCAAATGTAAGTACAATACTCCATCCAGCTTTCTACTATTTGGCGTTTGAACATTTACTGATTACCGTTGACTAATAGTTCGGGCCGTGAGCCGAATTATTACCTCGCGCCTGCTCTTACGATTCATGACGGCAAATTAATGGCTAGCATGGATCCGAATCGATTCGGACCTCACCCATCCTATGGATCATCCAACGTGCCAAGTTTAACGGCGTCACAGCTGTTGGCTCTTGAGAAAATATCAAATGCCGCCTACCGCACGGAGCTGCGGCTTGATCTAAAGACAGGAGACATCCTGTTCTTCAACAACTGGGCCCTGCTCCATCGACGCGATGCCTATACAGACAGTGATGAAACTTCCCGCCACATGGTAAGGCTTTGGCTACGAAACTCGGAACTGGGCTGGTCAGTCCCAGACTCCTTACTGCAGCCTTGGCTTGCGGCTTATGGAGACAATGGAGTTCGAGACAGGCTCTACCCCCTGGTTCCAACAGCAGAATACAAACTGCCCAAGTATTCTGCGGGTTCTGCGGCATTTGTGATTGAGGATTAGCAACCTTTCCGATTCCGAGTAGCTTACTTCAGAAGCTGAGCCATGGATGCCATGGAAGATACCTGATCCAACGGACATGATGACTGGCTAGGGGTGATGAAAGGGGAGGCGATGACACATTCCAGCTATTCTTTTTCACAGCTTCAATCTCATAATTACACTCGCTATGTGTTTGTCTCGCTACGCGCCTAAACTTGAATTTTGGCCCAGCTCAATGACTCAGTCTGAAGCTCGCCCTGCCTTCTCCAGTGACCAACATGTCCACCAAATCGAAGCTTCACTGCCGCCTTGCTCTTGTGAGGTGCCACCCGGTGAAACAAATCTCGTGGCTAGCCGGCTCAGGGTCTCCACAGTGCTCTATACTACTGACTTCGCTCCGGCACGCGCATCAAATTACTATCCACAACTGCCGCCAGCGAGGTTTTAGCCTGGGATCCCCGGCGGTTAAGCCAGAGTGGTTCGAATAGGAAGCCGTTCCGGACCCGTTACCCCCTCCGGTTCAAATCTACGCCGGCCATCGAGGAACTAACAAAGGCTGGGCTAATATATACAAACCCCCCTTGAACTCTTTATCGCCGCTTTTCGCGCTTTACCAATCCAACCAACCTCTTGAGGCCGCACGACTCACCAGATAGCTTCCTTAAACAGAATGACTTGCAGAAAAGATTGACTCGTTTGTTTAAATGAACTATATACTTCTTGTCAACTATCACATGCTCCAATGCCTTGTTTTTCCTCCAAGCGCTTGAACACGCAGGTGACGTGGTGATTTCCGCTTTTACCATAGCAATCTTACTGCTGGATGCCCAGGCGAATGGCCTTTTTGTAATGCATAAAAATAGCCTTGGATTCTATTGGGCAAAATAGGGCGGTAGATCGTATCTGACTGGTAGATGGCCCTGGCCGGCAGAGTCAGCAGACTACTGCCACGTTGTTGTCTATCGTGGGCCGCAGTTCAGCCCAAGTGCCCGCTTTGCTGCCCTTTTAAAGGGGGGAGGGGAAATGTTAACGCATGCAGCAAAACGGGTCAGGCTTGTACTGTTCTAATAGTCAAGAGAGGAGGAAATAGCCATGGATGAGTAGGTATTCCCTGGTGACTGGATCTGGAGAACCCAGATATCGGCATGCGTGGCAATGGTATGCATAATGAGCTCTCCGTAGCTCTCTCGGGCCTTTTACAGGGAGTATGCCCCGGTATATGCGCCATGAAGGAGGGTTAGCTGATTTCTTTTTGTTTATCCTCATTGTTTATACTGATATACGCCACCTCGCATATCTACTGGCGTCTACGTATCAGATGGTCCTAAAACACTTTAGACTTGTTTATATACATGTATGATTCTCGCTAGGTGAGCATGTGCCTGGTTTCTGCCATGTCTTGTACGTAAATGATACGCTGTAAAGCAGATGCAATGACGCATAAAACGTAACACGACTCACTCATCGCTCGGCCGAATCCCAAATACAATCTAGCCTCTGATATCGCCGGCTCGGGACCGGCCTTCTGAACTGCTTGCTTTCGTCAATCTGCATTCTCCAGACGACTTAGAATGAAAGGAAGTAATCGCCTTGCAGAGATAGAGGAGAACGAAGAGACTACTTGAGACCACGCTTTCTTCCCTGATAGGTGCCTTTTTCGTGCTATTCAAGTGGGAGGCGAACAATCAGGGACCACTAGTTCTTCGGTGACGTGACAGTGGCACCTTGAACGATTGCATCTCCAGGTAAGAATGCAGAACTTCCCCGAGTTGCTAAACATATCACTATCCTGCATGATCCCTAACGGTCTGGCATATGATCCTTGGACCTACTTCGAAGCATTCTGGATGCTGGTGTAGGAAGACAAAAGAATGGCAGAAGCGATCATATGGCTGCAAAGAGAAACGACTTTTCTGAGACGTTGGGAGACTCGAAGGAGGTATCAAACCGAGATTCCATCAAGAATAAGCCCGTAAGAATCGGAAACTTCGGGAATGCCATCCGGTTCATGTGGCCCATTTTTACGAAAACTTTACATAGGATTCGCTTTTCTAGTCTAAATATGCAGAGCGATTAGGAAGCTAGAATAGGTCTTTGGCTGCCACACTTAAAATGACAGTGCGATATAGGGTCGTAGCGAATTTCTTGGCTCGGAAGCTCCTTACTCTCTCCCACACTAAACAGCCCTCAGAATAGTGGCACGATACAAACAGGGAAAACTGGTTTCATCACATCAAGGAGCGTTGATGTAAAAAAGTAGAACTGCATTGCCACCTCGTCTTGCATCTGCTATCTGCAAGTCCAAAGAAAGAGGGAGGCATGGCATGGCATGGCATGGCGCAATTCGTGCCCAAAGTGAAGTCAATGTGGATATTGACTTGCGTTCTCGTGCCTCTTTTTTGAATACACGTTGCGTGCGAAGCAGTAGCAATATTATTTGTCTAGAACCAGAAGACGAACCACTCAATGTTCATGGGAGGATCATGTTGGAAGAAACGCGTGCATGGAGAGGAGAGCAAATGGCATGAAAGTGTCTGTGTACACGTCTACGCCCCCTCTGCAAAACACGTTGGACGACTCCACTGGAAAGATACCGGTGTCTTGCGTGGGGTTATGCAATCAAGCATTGCCTGTGACGTTCCATTGGATATCGTATTGATGCTAGCCTACCGAGAATACGTGTTGTTGCTTGCGGACAAGCTCTCGGAGAGAGCTTTGGTAGATAGGTAATAGGCGGCTACGGGCGAGTAAGAAGTACGTTTTAGCCCGTGTAAGCCCAGAACGAAGAAAAACGTATACATTATTAATTCCCTAAGGAGTATCAAACTGAGAGAAAACCGCTAAACGGCCATCTCCCCAACAAACTGATCTCCCCGGCGCTATCCCACCCCCCATGCGGTACACAATTTCGTATCATATCAGGGCACCCATCTCTCCCTTGTCCCTTTCTGCCTACTGCATGCCATCCTCCATCCACAAGCCACCCCCAGCAAAGAGTTCCACATTATTACGCCTCTTGTCGAGAGACAACAGATAGAAGGAAAAAAAAGGGGGGGGGAGGGGGGGCAAAGAAGCAAGGGAGATAGAAAGGGAAAGGACATTCACACATACAACCATGAGCTTTGACACATACAAGGTACCTCTGAATACTTTGGACGATCAGGCCGCGATTCGTCAAACAAAGGGAGGGAGGGCCTGCGCCGGGAAATTATTTCGCCTAACGGTTCTCTCTTTTCTCTTTTTCCCTGTTCCGGGCGGAGCAACGCTCCTCCCCCCCTCCCATCCACGTTATGGATAATCGATCCGAAGCGCCGTCGGCACTGAAGCGAGACGAAGCGAAGAACGAAGCGAGCCGAGACCCATATGTTGGGCTTGATAGCATAACCGAAACGTTCAAGGGGTGGAGAGGAGGGGAGGGCGGAAAACAAACACTCTACCCGGACATTGTGGAGGGTGGGCGAACGCGAATGACGTGAACCAAAATAGACTACCTGACCGAGAAAACAAAGACCTGTCCTCTTGTTATTGGATGGCTTCAAGCAAAGACGAAAGTGAACCAAACTGACAAAACAAAATGATGTAGGGGTCTCAAAGCAGCATGGCGAGCAGCGCCGCTACGACACCGAGAGTGCGGAGTTCGGCTGCTTGGGGAGCAGAGGCTGCTCCTCCTGTAACCACAGGCGGAGTTTCGTTCCCGCTGGATGCCGTCGTCGTCGTTGTTGTCGTTGATCCTGATGTCGAGGCTGGACTTCTACCTTCGTCAGTTGAGGGCAGAGGATAGGCAGTGACTTCTGGCGACCACGTCATGGTGACCATGCTCAGAGACGACGACGACGACGATGACGATGCCGATGCCGATGCCGATGACGACGAACAGCCGCTTGCATATACCGAAGCATAGCCCGACGCGGTTGTACACTCATTGGACGTCGTCGTCACCGTCACGGTTCCTGCTTCGACGTCTGTTAGAGTCGAGTAGTATGTCTCGAGGATGATGCTTGTGATTGTCGTCGAGCGAGAGAGGACCCATGTGGTTGTTCGGACGGATACGATGGCGGAATATTGGGGATGAGGCGTGGAAGAGGAGATGCTGGGGACGGGATATGCTGTGTCGGAGAATGAATAGGGTTCGAGAGAGGAGTATGAGTCTGCAGAGGAGGATGGAGTTTGGTAGGCGTTTGAAGAGTAGGACAAGACGCCTGATCCTCGCCATGGCGGTGGTGGAGCGATGGTTGGTCTGCGTGGTGTTTTTTTATCTCTGGTTAGCTTTGACTGATATAGTGAGGCAGTCTGATAGTTTCTCATGCCAAGTAGACGCTGTGGCATATGCTGCTGCCACTCTCGTCTGCGAATATGGGTTTCGTTACCTGTCTACGATGCCATTGTTGATTGCGTTCGCAAGGCATGCCAGGACAAGCCCAACAACAAAAAGTCGTGGAATTAATTCCATTATGCTGTATATGATGCTGATGTTATGATCGTTATGTTGTCGTGACGATATCTTCTCTCTGGCAATAAAATAAAATAAAAAGTATTAATAGTTGGTATCAATCGATGACCGAACAGCTTCTCAGTAAGATCAAGCACTTTAGATCCCGAGATTCCATCCATCATAGAGTTCAAAATGGCACGACAACGGACGGGCCAGTCCCGGCATCAAGTAGTCCATCACGCGTCACAGCATCACTGCCGCAAACACAGGTGCCGTCTCTCACTCTCTTTCTTTGCGTATCCGTGTAAGTGGCCGCGTGATGCCACCCGTACGAGCGTGTGTGTGGTCAGGTTTTATATGTGAATTGTCTTTGCAAATGTGAGTAAATCATTGTTTGCTAACGGTTGTGGCATCATGTTAGCAGGAAAGGTCTTGATTGAGGGATACAGACTGCACATTTGTGGATAGATGTGATTGAACAAGTCTAATTTTGAGAGTGAAGGGATGTTTGGGATGCGAGAAGAGTGATGCTTCGATCCTCTTGGAGTGATGAATGGATGGCAGTTTGGTCATGATATTTGGCGACTGATACCAGACATTGAAGATCTATTCAGAAAGTAAGTACTATTTTTTCTTTGCCCCTTTTTGAGATATGTGAGGCGGATATGAATCTGACTATGAGACTATGTGTTCCATCTTGCCATGAGACTCTTGCCTCAGCACAAGAGTAGCTAATTCTGGATAGTCATTCTAGGTGATCGTATATGGGACTAATAGGTGATTATCATGATAAATGAGTGATAATTGCGAAAGGTGTTGGTGTTGCCAACACTCCAGGCTAGAAGTCGCAATGCTAGACACGCCATGTGAATGGACGCAAAACCGTTGCTGTGTACAATCGCAAACGGCTGATACAGTGAACCACGAGGCCATCGTGGTTTACTCTGATCATATCAATATACCACTGAATATATATAATGATGTCTTGACGTGGTTTACTTGTCACAAAACAGCTAGTGCAGTACCGATGAATGGAAGCTTTTTGGGAGGGACCTGGCGTTTTTAAACCTGTAGACACATATCTCCTAGAGTATGTATAGCAGCAGTGGTTGAATCTTGATTTCAGATTGAGAATCTTCATTTTCAGGTATGACAATGATTTACCTCTCAACAAGAACAGCTCTGGCCGCCTGCAAGTCGCAACGCCCTGCATCTCTCACACTTTTTCATTCTTATCCACTGTATCTCATATTTAAGTTTCTGTTCATGTAATCAAAGTTTTAGAATAAGCCATATCAAGTCTTTGAAGCGAATGATATTGATCTTCATATTATGTAAGTCTTAAAATTTGACTTCATCTTAGCGAAGGGTCTGAGCCGATGCATCCTTTGTAAGCGAAATCTGCACTGAAACCAAGAAATTTCTTACAAAAGATCCTGGAAAATTACTCTTATGGTCAGAATCTTGCTTGCGTTACACTATTGCTGGGTTTTAATTGTCTCATATTTGGTGCTACACGGCTTCGCGTCGTAAGGACCTCAATCAGAGACACTCAAGCTAGGCTGCTGATGTGTTTCCTCAAGGCGTAACACGAGCTGTTTGCTATCCAAATTAGAGAGATATAGTATCCGAAATTTCGGCTATTCTTCCAATCAAACCGTTCGTGAGCCAAGCCGGCTGGAGTAGGCTTGTGGAACATTTTGACTACTCCGGGCTGAGAATCAGGAGCAGTCATTCAAAGCTGAAGCCCCTGGTGCTTGAGATAGACGCATTACAAAGATGATGCTAACATTATGCTAATCTGATAATTTAGTAATAGTTTATGCAGCCGTATTGATATCATAGTAGATAGCACTTCGTAGAAACGTGTTTCAGCCGGATCCAATATCTGCAATAGAAAGTATTTAGCTTACTAAATTAAATAACAACCACTTTTACTACAGAAGGAGACGAGATAGCTAGCGACTGTAACGATCCGTTATACTGTGAAGCCAAACAGAGCAAAAGATTAGGCCAATAATCTCTATTGCAGCCATTGTTGTAACGGAACCAGCTGAAGGGACTCAACTCACTGTGAGAGAACCGGTCGAAATAGTAACTCAAATTTCCTCGCGATGCATTTTAATCGCATCAGGGAAGCATATTGAATTGTATATGGTGATTCTGAAAAGTGGTGTTCTTGGACTGAGATGTTCAGAGAAGAATGTCTGATATCATGTCTTGATCGATGATAGCTTACCCTAAAAACTTGGGAGAAATGATTCGCCACATTGAAGATATTGTAGGCATACGCTTCTCACAACATATATTTGAAGAGATGAATTTGGCACTTGAAATATGATGACAAACATGCTAGGTAGCTAAAATTAGTTGAATGTGAAAGTATCGTGAATTTATCCGTGTCTTAATTACCCACTTTCAAGAGACGCAATCTATGTCAGGGCTTAACTACACGTGGAGAGTGCTGTTTATACACTTGAAATAAGAACAAAGCTTGATCAATTTACTCTAACAATAAACGCCATCTATGAATACGTATCATTAAAGCCAATAGCTCGAATTTCGCATCCATTCCCACAGCCGGCATCATCACATCATCACAGCCATGCAGTTCTGGACTTGTGCCGCAGCCTTGACCCACTTACCCCGGACAAAAACGTCCACAATAACGATGCCACAAAGTGACTGGAATTTTTTGTGAGAGTCTAATGAGAAATGCGGAGGCGCGCAGTGATAAGAGTGAGATTACAGATTACGATGTTGTTTATGAAGTACATAGTTATACGCGTTTACGCGAATGTGTCTTCATTTCTTACGGCAAACGGGAGATGGACACATGGATTGTAGTGCCCCTGCATGCTGCTCCGCCGAGTTCGAGCGGTTTCCCTAAGCATAAGCCGTCCGTCCGTCCGTCTGTCACAAGCGCGGTTTTCCAGATAACAAGTTGCCGTTGCTATTCGTATTTCATTACTCTTCGTATTCCAAATGCTCAGCCCGACATATCCGACCAAGAGGAAACAAACCAGCATTTCGAAGTTGGGCATGGGGGTACATGTAGTTTATACAGCCGCGGGTAATAATAGCAATACGTAGTGGCAAGCATGCTGACATGCAACGATTACGAGCATCGCCTCCTTCGATAGGACGAGAACAAAGACGTCTTTTTAGCAATTGACCTGCATCTGAAACGCTGCCTGGACATGCACGGCACTTTAGTCCGCAGCATCCGCTGGGATCTGAATACTGTACCTATTCATGTTCCCTGCGCACGTCGAGCTGCCTATTCCCGTGATCTCATTCCATGGGGGGGGGGGGGCTTTATCGATTTATGCGCTTCTGGCAGAGCAGAAAGCTGCGCGTAAGCCGGCAAAGATGAGCATGGATTACAGCAACTTGGCGTGCGCCACTTGAATCCTTCCTCAACTGTGCCCAAAGCCCAAAGCAGCAATTGCAAAAGTGATGAGCAGCACATTATACTCCGTAGAGCTAGTGCCAGGCAGTGAGACGGGTGCGAGTAGCCGCCCAGTTGAGTGCCGGTGTGCCTGTCTGTGGAGGGATCCGCATGTGCCGGATGTGATGAATACTGCATGGCTGAAGATTTTTTCTTTTGTAAAGTTGAGTGTGGTCTTCAAGAAGCATATGTATATGCTGAGAGTTGCCATGTTGAGCAGCACGTAACAAGGTGTCGTGAACTCATGGCAGACTTTGCGGTTTGCAGACGCATGGGACTGCTTCTGGGCGAAGAGCGAAAGACAATCACGGAGACTGGCGGAATCGGAATTCTACAGGACGATCAAGGGTCCTACCAAGACACATCTCACATTTCATCATCCATCACCATCCAGCATCCAGCATCCCATATCCATATCCTGGGCGCCACGATTCAAGGGCCATGCTTCACCACACACATCAATGCCTGTGGCCCGTCGTTGTAAGCGAGATAAAAGCGACCGATCTTCTCATGGTGGCTGAGGATGCTGGCCTGCCATACTGTACATGCTGGTACGTCTAAAGTGTGTGCATCCAAAGGGCACTCAAGGCGGGCGTTGCCGGGTCAGTGATGTGATGTGATGATGGCTGGGTCTATCAGATCTCCCAGCCCCTGAGATTACCACCCTGCCATGTGCATGTGCATTTCAAGGCCAGCAGTTGGGAATACGCATCTCTCTGTTGTCGCTTTGACCAGCTCGGCTAGCAATGGTGAAGGTACATGCAAAACGCTCATCGTGACCGCCTATATTACAACTTGGGAACTTTTTGTTTAGCGCAGAGAGAAAAAAAAAAAGGGAGGCTGCTAGTGAGCTGAGTTGTAAAGCACTTGGCCGGGGGTCCTGAATTAGTGCCCCAAGTCGGTGAAGCCTTAGACATGCTTTTTGGTGCATCATGACGCAGCTGGGAGCTTAGAGGAGCACAGACCACCAAGCGTGGCATGTTTTGGATCTGTCTGTCTCGGTATAGGGTGATGGACGGATGCTGGTTGTAAGTATAGATACGAGCGTGGGTAGATGAGATGAGAGAGGAGAAAAAAAGACTCTGGGTTATATGGATCGTCATGAGATTAGAGATGAAGTGGTGATTCTCACGTGATGGTAACGGGATGTCAATATTTGGCCCACTAGAATTGAGGTTGAAGGAATGGATCGCGAATACGCTCTGGATCGGTTTCAGCTTGCCGGGCGATGCTCCGCGTTGAACCGAGACCGTCGCATTAGCTCTACAGTGTTACTAGTTGTTGCTTGTATCCTAAAATCTACACGTAATAATACGCATTGCATGAAACAAAAATAAAGAGCTGCATTAGATCGCGAGTTGCGAGTTTGTTGTCAAGGCGGGCTATCCGCTACAAGTAAGAAGGAAACTGTGTGCTGTCAGTTGGACTTCAACTTGTGCCCCATATTTGAGTCCATCCCCCTTTCTGCGCGGCACCCCCTTTATGCAACGTTGTCTTTGGCTCAGCCTTGCAGAAGAGGAATGGCCTCTTCGGTCCGATGGAGCTCTTCTCCGCATTTTGTATGTTCGTACCTGCTCGTCCTGGTATACCGCAGAAACTGGCGGCGGGATAGAAGATTGAAGCCAGAGAGCGAAAGCAATAGTCGATGAACTGAAATTGCACGCTTAAACAGTATGTGAACTCATACAAACCCGAAAGACAACAGAGAAGAGGCCAGAATTTGCCCACATCTCGCAACTTGCGAGTTCCTGGGCTCGGGTGCCGAGAGGGAGCCTCTCTCCATCATCTCGCCCCAGATCGGCTTAGCCCCGTCACGATAACTGGAGCCGGCTTTTTCCCTTTCGAGTTCTTTTCTGGAAGCCGTCAGCGCCGTGCTAAAACCCATCTCTGTCAGCAGAAAAACGCCTCCTCTCCGGACTTCCAGCGGCGTCCGTTACGAACACTGGAGGCCATTGCCGAGGGTAGTGGCTTGAGGCGCTGGGCTTTACAGTAGGCGTCTTCTAGCCAAAACTCTTTTCACGAGCGACTTAAAAACCGGCTTGTCCTGAATTGGACACTGTGGCCGACGAAGAAAGTGTCAGAGGCTCTTGGAGGAGCGAGTCTTGTGCTCAATGTGAAGCAGGCCGTCAATCGGGGCCCGAGATTAACGGGTCGTCGCTGTCAATCTCAATCGTCGCAGAGATGCAAGACTCTCCGTGGCTGCCGATGCCAAGACGATGCTGCTATTGCTTGGTACTATTTTCATTTCTCAGCCGCACAAGCTGTGCGCAATAGATGACGACGAAGATTTCAGTCCCCTGTTTCAAAGGACGTGCAGCGAGGCAGTAGAGCAGAACCCCATACAGTCCATACAGTATTTTTCGACGATGGTGGAAGTGGGCTTGTTTCTTCTTTTTGCCCTCTCCGGGTTCTCCAGAAAAGTCAGCTTGACGGAGCAAGACAATTGGCTGAACGCAGGCAAGATTTTTCTTCTGCACAGTGGATGGCGTTCGTAATTGGCTGGTGGAGAGTTTATTGTTCCCACTCAACCAATCCACAGCCATGGCTCCTCTCCCTACGCTCCCAATTTTTTTCCAAATTTCTCAAATCTGGGGTACAAAGGAAACCTGGGCTGGGCCTGTGTGTGGGTGGCCTGAGCTCGTACGTTTTGCAGCGCCGCCTTGCTGCTGCAGGTGAGACGTCGCCTTCCAAATCTCACGATGCTCTTTTTTTTTCTTTTCTTTCGTTCGTCTTGCAGCAAGGCGAAAAGGGCACGCCGTTAATACTCCGTTGACGGAGATTTAACTCAGCGTTTGAATTGCGGGTGTGGTTATTCTTAATTTTTTTGCTGCTTCTTTTTTTGCTTTTTTTAGATTCATGCGGCGTTTAGAAACTGAGGCGCACGAAAAGGCTGGGCGCAAACCAAAAATTTGTTTTACGCCGTCTTTACTTCTTCTCAGTGACAATGGATTTGTCCGCTCTGCGCATGTATTGATACCCTGTCGATAGTTGGGCTGCTACCGCAATAGTATTGGCTATTTGCATCGGGGAAACAGACGTCGTCGCCGTTTCTCTGCGCAGCGGTTAAAGACAACTCCAGTTTTTACCTGCAGCTCGCATTCCTCGATACAGGTAGTAGTGATCCCTAGAGCCAGCATTGCACCGTCCTGGGTCCCTTGCAAGATTTGCTGACACCACTCAAGAGCTGTCAGTTTCGCTTCACGGGAATCTCGTGTGAGCCATGGCGAGTCAGATTCCAGGCCATGTCCATGTACCTGTACCTGTACCTGGGCCTGTACATGCGAGCGTGATCACTTGAGAACGGCACTCTCGCCACAGACGTACGAGACGGTAGACTCTAGGGCACCTTTTCGCCAAACGGCAAACGCCTTTAGCCCTGACTGTTCCTCGCTTTTGGCTGAAAGCAGCAGTAATACAAGGCATTTGATTCGTTGTAAACAGAATCATGCTGGACGCAAACTCAGGTACAGTACACGGCAAGTATCGTGCTACTCGCTGCCTGTACAGACCACTGTCTCGTGATACTCTCAACCCTCGCCCTGTTCCAAATCTTGCCATGGGGCCCCTTTGCCCTGGCCGGCGCAGCGTGATACAGGTACCTGTACGCCCTCGCACAGTCAGGCCACTAATATACGACAGTATTGCCTGTCGCCATTCTGTCATACAGGCGCTGCCGCACCAGTCGCAAGCACGAGCACCAGCTCAGCAGCCTCAGCGCACTTATACGGCCGGCTCGTCGACGCTCCTCTCTGGAACAGCAAAAATGGCTCGACAGTCAGAATTAGCGGGTTCATGCGCTCTCGTACCTGTACTAATTGGTGTCTAGCACTCTAGTTGGCTCAAACTGTGCGACCTGCTTGACGGACGGCTCGTTTAGGACGCCGCGGCGTGGCCGAGGGTTGCGAGTTGAATATAGCCTGTGCTGGAGTCTCTTTTGGGCGCTGCTTTCTGCCGGACGCTGTTAGGAGTGCGTGCGAGTGAACTATATAAACACTGTAGGTTTGGTCCCATCTATCACAATCCACCCAGTGTCGATTCGTCGCGTCAACGGTGCCCCGCTAACAGCGCCTGCAGGCTTCTGGCAAATTTCGTCGTCTTCTCTTCTTCCCCGATGCCTGCACCCCGGCCTACAGTGCGAGGTCGCCCGCAGCAGCGCGGCTAGGGCTGCCGTCCAGCGCAAGCCCACTGCGAGCCCAGGGCACTCGCCACTGCACGCAGGCTTGGCCGCCGGGCTAGCGACGCCGCCAACTCCCTGACGCGTTAGGCCAGCGCCGGTAGCGCACAGTGCGCAGCGCCGCTCCCCGGGGCCTCATTTCCACAAGCCTCCAGTCTCCATCCCCATCATCTCGCCCATCTCCAGGTCCGTCGTCTCCGCCCACCCAACCCAATCAACCAGTCCGCGAATCCTCTGGCGCTGCCTCAGCCCTGGCCCCAGCCCGAATTCTGGCGCCCTTCCCCCTTCTGGGCTGGTGCTCCGACCGCCCCAAGCCACGACCTCATTCCAGCAGCCAAGTTGTTTTTACGTACTTGGGGTCCGCTCCCCCCAATACTAATTCCTCGATTCCTCTGCTGACTATCTGGGTCCAGTTCTTTTCCTCTCTCGCCGTTCAACATTGCAGTCTGTCGAGTTCAAGGCAGCGCCGCGCCTGTAAATCATCGCCAACGGCTGCTTCCACGGCTTCGTTTCTCTCCTTTCTGCGAATGTCCTTCATCTCGAGTCTGTGAGCGGCCATCCTCCCAGTTCCAGGTGTTTGGGCCCCCAGACTCCGCCTAATAAGCGACTCTCCCCGCGTTTTTTTTTTCCTGGCCCGCATTCGAAAGGGCCGAATAACATACATACGGCCTACATCCCAAGGTCGACTATCACATCCTCACCATACCAAAGACACCCTAACTTCGCGCCAGTCGCTGCGAAGCGGCCTGCCAAATTGCTCTTTTCCCCGCCGTTTCCCAAGGGAAGCATTATCGATCGTGCAAAACCCGGGGCCCCAATCGATCCCGTCTTTCAGCTGCGGCGATAAGTTTGGGCGTTCCCCAGATTGCGCTTGGATAGGTTTCTGCTATCCGCTTCGCCCAGGACGATTCCACGACGGCTTCCACGACGGCCTCGCCAACGCAACATCCTCGCCTCAACCGCCGCCGCCGCCGCAGCCTGTCCAGCATGAGCCAGGCAGTCAAGAGGGCGTGCGATGCCTGCCATCGCCGAAAGGTCAAGTGCGATGGCGTCAACCCGTGCCGCAACTGCTCCGCCGCCGCGCTGGCCTGCACCTACAACGCCATCCCCCAGAAGAAGGGCCCCAAGGGATCGCGGGCCAAGGTCATCAGCGAGCTGCGCGAGACCCAGCGACAGACGAGCCTTTCCGCCAGGGTGCAGGCTCGCATGAACGGCATTCCTCCTCCGCCCCCAACCGAGGGCCTCGCCCCTACGCCGGGCTTGTTGACCAGCGACTTGGTCAAGGAGTGCGCGCAGTTCTTCTTCGAGAACATGAACGCACAGGCCCCCATTCTGGACCGGAGGCAACTAGACCAGCAGATGCTCTACGTGGAGCAGAACCGAGATGCCTACTGCTTGATGGCTTCCCTGTGCGCCTTTGTCATGCTGCAGCCCGGCATGAGCATGCCTGCCGGCGATGCGTACAACCTCGACATGGTTCCCGGAGCAAACATCATCGCCAGCCAGATTCTTTTGGAAGAGGCCCTCCGAGTTCGCAAAGGATACGAGTACCTGGACCAGTTCACCGTCAATGCATTGGCCACCAACTTCTTCCTCTTTGGATGCCACTACGGCATGGAGATGCATGACAAGGCATGGTACTACCTTCGCGAGGCCACCACCATGATCCAGATGAATGGCATGGACAAGGAGGAATTCTACATGCCATTTGACATCTCTGAAGCCTCTCGTCTCCGCCGACTTTACTGGCTGTTTTACATTGTCGAGAGGTGCGTTTTGCCCGTCAACACACACTTGACGTGTCATTCCTTGTATTAGAATCCTGTACTGACATTGTAACCAAACAGAGCGTATGCTATCCGAAATCAGCGTCCCTTGACTCTCCAGGCGACGATCAAGCTCCCCACTCTTGGAGATGATCCCAGCGATCCCCTCTCCCATCAGCTCAACGGCTTCATTTTGCTCATCAACCTCTACAGACCTTTTGATGATGCCTTTACAAACACCTGGAATAAGACCCGCAGCGTCCTCTCCCAACAATACATCAATGGCCTGCAGAAGCAGCTGAACGATGCTGTTCAAAGCGCCTTCCATGACCCCTCGTGGAACGATCTCGGCACTAACCAGCAGTGGCTTAAGAACACTGTATGGCAGCTGAGCAACGGCGGAGCCGTCGCTACCGAGGGATCCATGTCCTTCCAGGTCCCCGTCAACGTATCTAGAGAGATGCTCATGAACATGGCCTCGCAGTTCCCTGGCCAGGGCATGGAGTTGCTCAACTCTGGACTGCTCGAGAAGCTCGTCGAGGGCACCTATTCGATGACTGAGTACCTGTCTATGCAGCCAGCGTCTCGCGACCCCTTCGCAATTGGACCTCAGGAGCACCTCAACCAAATCATCCACATTGTTGCTGCCTCCCGAAACGGTGACTACCGCTTCCTCCCCCTTCTCATGAGCAAGGTTAGCGAAGTGCTTCCGCGCCTCGCGAACCCAATGCTACAGAACGCCCCCGAGACGGCGCCCATGGCCAATGTCGACATCTTTGACGGATTTGGCAACGCCGGCATGGCCCAGCCTCCGCACATGCAGATGCCCGCGCTGGACGAGTACGAGCGCAAGTTTTCCGTCGAAGAGTATGAAAAGAAGTATGCCCTGGAAATGACTGGAAACACTCCGGATTCGCATGCCACTTCCAACCCTGGTAACACGCCGCCTGTAGCTCGCCAGCCGTCTGAGATTGCAAACTCCTTTGTTGGCTCTCCTCCCATGATGTCTCCCGGTCTGGAATTCGCCCCTCATGGCGTGTATGCTGCGCCTACGCCAATGTCCGAAATGGTCATGAGTCCAATGGGAACCCACCCGCCTCCTCAACAACATCACCAACACATGAACCAGCAATCATCTAATCATATTCACGACCCAATGGGCCAACAGCATATGGGCATGCCGCCACAGAACATGCGACCAGGCGGGATGCAACCCGCTCACCACATGAACGGCATGATGAATGTGCGGCAATCGCCACAGAGACAAGACAGTTTTGCCATGGCGCCTGGCCAGCCACACCCCTTCCAGCTGGAGGGATTTAATTTCAACACCCTGCGGTAGCATCACAGTGTTTTGACACCTGTTATAAACACACCTACCTCGCATACCCATCCTCCTTTACCCTTCGGCTTTTAAACGAGCACGTGTATTTTCTCACTGTTCTTCTCCTTCTCGTTACATAACCGAACTTTGTACTCAAGGCTTTACTGAAGGCTTTACTTTTTTTTCCTTTGTCGAAGCTTTTGATTCCTCGGCATACAGGGTCAATATACGATGATGATTACCGAACATTAAAAATATCAACCGGGTTGTTACGTCTTTCGCTTTTTTTTTTTTTTTTTTGGCTTGGGATTGGGCCTTGCTATAGCGCATGGGAAAATACGGATTCTCGTTTTTTGATTACTATATTCATCATCTTGGAAACTATGGCGTTTGCTGCCCTTTCCGTTTTGCCCCTGGGAAGGTAGTCATTTTTCTCTCTCGAATTGGGATGCGGGAGTTTTAATTTGCGGATGGGGTTCTCCTCTTTGGATTGCTATGGAAGAACCTTGTGTTTTACTTTGCTTCTTTTATATTTTCATGGCTGTAATACAGTTTTGATAATCTTTCTGTTTTATTGGGAACTACTTTATTTGTCATGGCTATAGGACAGTTTTGATAGTTTTCTGTTCTTTGAAAACCGTGGTAGTATTGTCAGTATCTACTGCTTGTTTTGGAACTTGCTGGTTTTTATCGTAGATGAATACGAAAAGATTAGAAGTTTAACTTATATTCGCGTCTTTGGTAGTGATGCTTGTGCGATATTTGTGAGGTGTTGTGTTGTCTTGATGTTTGATGCCATTGAGCTCCTATAATGATATGCTGGAGCTGCGGTGGTCTGTTGAAGGAAGCTTTGTGTATTTGTTAATTGAGTATACTAGCAATAAGACTCGACGTTTTCACAACTTATATGGTGTATCACTTTAAAAAGATAGACCAGAGTTATCTAGTAGACTTTCATGCACTGGAATTACGTCCATCATGGTATGTCATCATGCAAAGACTTACCCGTAACGTAGAATGCCCATCCTAGATTAAGTCGTCTACCTGTGCAATTTCCCATCTCTCTCGTTCATCTAGAACCGCCCCCCCCCCCTCAAGCAATATCACTCAAATATTTGAAACCATTTCACAACGTTAAAACTTCATCTCAGAATGACTGCCATTCTTCAGCCCTTCGCGGAACAAGTCTCCTAAACGGATGCGCCTCCGTATTAAACACATACTCATCTAGACTAATCACATCAGTCTCGCTGAAGATTAGATAGAAATACTTGAGCGTCTCGCCCAACCAGAAGGATTCCATCGAATCTGCTAGTTCAGGCTGCTGCTCCCGAGGAAGCGTGACGTCCCGCACGGCCGAGTTGGCGAGCGTCGTGCTCGTCGTGCTGTTGATGGCCTCGAACATGGCCCATGCTGAGTCGAGCAGGGCGGGCCGGCCTGTGGCGCGGTAGAGGATGAAGATGCTCTCGATGGCTTCGGGGCGGAGGATGTAGCGGCGGTCGGGGATGGAGGTGAAGCCTTGTGGGAGGCGATCTCGTTTGATGATGGCGTCCACGCTGGTGGTGTCTTTGTCTTTGTCTTTGGCGAGGCGGAGGACTTCCTTTTTCCAGGCTTGCTCGTCCCATTCGCAGCCGGCGAGAGATGGGCAGGGTAGCATGTGGAACGTTTCGGGCATGATGCCGTGCGGGAGGGCTTGGTATGTCCAGATACAGCCGTTGACGAGCTTGATGGCGGCGGAGAGGTCCTGGGGTCGGTTGAACAATCTGCCTCCGAGCGTGAATAGGCCACCTAGGAAGCATACGAGGTGCTGTCCTGACGGGTCGAGGGTGATTTGGCCGTCTTCAGACTTGATCGCGCCTGAGATGAGAATGTCCTCGTTGTTGGGCGTCATTGGTCGATAGAGGGCGTGCTTGATAGCTGCGCCGGCGGCCTTTTCGTACATGTCTTGATATAGGGGCATTTGGCCACCCATGAGGGCTGACAGTTTCGGCAGATACTCGTACACGCTGTCGGCCATGGCGCCCAGAGTGAACGTGTTGCCAATGTTGAAGACTTGATCCTTTGCGCTGACGACGAGTGGCCACAGCCCGGGCAGTGCTGTCGAGTCCTGCTGGTCCGCCATGGCATCCATGACGCGCTGCACGGCGTCAAACCACTTTGCGTCGCCCGTGATGAGCGAGAGCCGCGTAAACTCCATAGTCAGGCTGCCAATCTCGGCGACGAGCAGTGCCGGCGGAGCGGTCTGTCTTCTGCCATTGATGGCGGCGTGGATGTCCCACCTGGTGATGGGCATGCGGTTTGGCGTGTCAAAGGCCTTGTAGAGCATCTCGCCGACCTCGATGGCCTTGTGGAGGAGGCGCTCGTCACCGCTGAGGTCAAAGGCGGAGATGAAGCCGCCGAGATAGCGGATGTTGGTCTCGAAGACGTTGATTTGTTTGAGGTCTGTCTTGGTGAAGTCGATGGTGACGGCGGCCTGGACGGCCTCGTCGAATTGGGGCTTCATGCCCATGATCCAGAGGGTGTCGAGGGCGTCGACTAGAGTGGCTGCCCAGCCGCCAAAGGGGTTCTTTTTGCCGCCGGATACCGGTGCGAGTTCGTCTGCCTTCCAGGCGTATTCGCGGTAGGATGACCAGCATTTTGCGAAGACGTCTTTTACGGCGCGTTGGCGGTGTTGGCGAGTGGTTTGCGCTTCTGGGGTTTCTTCATCGAAGGGTGTCTGGATATTGGGATATTTCACGGGAGTGGTGGTTGGTAATGGGCGCATTGATTGCGGAGGGTAATGAACGGGCAGGGACTTCCAGAAGTAGTTATCATCTTGGTTTGTATGCAGGTTTGGCTGAGTATAAGACGGTGGCGGAGAAGTCGAGGTGTTGTACAAGTAGAGGAGGATGAGGGTGGCGACTAGGGCAATCCAGGCGATGCTTCTCCTGCGGATGGGGGGCATGGTTGCTGGTTAGACATTTGTGATGTTGTGATGGAATAAGAAGAAGAAGAGAGTGAAAGAAATGAGAAGTGGTGGCAGATACTGTGATATTGAGGATGAATTTTGTGTTGGAGGGAGCTGAGATGAATGTTAGGCGGGGCGACGATCCGGACGTGCAAGTGCCGGATTGCCGTTTCAAGACCTGGTGTTGACGTCAATCGATATTTGGGGAGCGCTAAAAGCCGCTGGAAATGCGCTGGGACGGGCCAGGTGGGCGCTATAAGGCTTGGCGACGCGCTGTAAGTCGGAGCAGAGCTGGATGAAGCTTTGTTGGTGGTGGTTGGGCTTCTTTGTGAGACTTGATTGAGTTGTATCGAGAGGGTGGTGGCTTGAGCGCGTTGCCTATGGAGATGGAGATGTTGATTGTCGTGCAAGGGAGTACAATGAGGTGTCTGTGGGTAGATGGGACCAAAGGGAGGTTTTTGCTCGAGTTGCTTAGATGTTGTGTAAGCCGATGGATTCTTGGTTTCGCTGTGAAAAGGGCTTGTTCACGTCTATACATGCAAAAGTTCACATGTTGAAGAGTTGAAATCACGTTTCTCATTTGTTGCGCCCAAATGCATTTCTATATCGACTACATATTTCTTGCATTTTCTATGAGTATACTCCCATATATACATATATTGCAGCGCCTATATCAAGCCCTAACCAACTTGATAATCTTTGAGCTCTTCCCATTCATCACCTCTACCGTATCATCATCATGCAACCGTATCAACACCTCCAGACCATCCACTACCAAGTTCACCACCTCACTGCTACCCTTCGCTGCCATCGCCGCTACCAGCAGCGGGAAAGGAAGCAGCTCGTCATACTGAATAGTCGGTTGACCAGCCTCATCGGCCTGAATGCTCCAACTCTTTTTTCCACATGTCCAATTGCCCATCCAGCGCTTCCACCCACCGTCAACTTCTTCTTTCGGAGCTCCTAGTGGCACAATCGCCGGGTAGCCTACGGGTAAAGGAATCTCTGGCCACTTCTTCAGGTACGGTATGGCTTGCAATAATTTCCATATTGCAAAATCGCCTTCTGCCGAATTAGTCATGATGGAGATGCCGCAGTTGCTTGGCACCTCGAATTTACTTCCGCCTGGAAGATTCGCGTATCCTGCTACATATGTTCTGAAGCCCGGCCAGTTGCTGCCGCCATGCGAAAAGACTGTTCGTGAATCTCCTGGTATGAACCATGAATGTGCTATATCCAGATCTACGACCGTCAACATCGTCTTTGCTGTTTCTTGTCGAAGAAAGCCGCTATTGTTAGAGCTCTGGAGAGATTGTTGCACAGCCCTGACAAGCTTCAAGAGATCACTAGGTGTAGTCCATAAACTCGCCGCCGCTTGTTCAGGATTGACACGCTGAGCATCTTCACAGGGAGTATAGCCTGTATAATGCGCCTTTGCTGAATTCTTTTCTCCAGGCGGCAGTTGGTTGTAAAAAGACCTCGTCATGCCCAGAGGCCCAAGGACGATATCTTGCATCGCCGAGGGCAAGTCCTTTTTCGTAATTGCTTCAAAGATGAACTGAAGCACTGTGAATCCACCACCGGAATAGGACAGCGATTGGCCCGGAAAGCCCTGCAAATGCACGTCTTTCGTATTGACGGGATATGCTCCAGCTAGTACCTCGCGCGTTGTTGGAATCCGCGCATCGTCCAAAACAGAGTAGCCTGGGAAACCGCCTTGAGAGAGCCCAGAGGTATGGCTTAGAAGCTGCGAGACAGTGATGCCTTTGATGGCAGATGTGCGAGCAGTAGTTGCACCTCTTGTTAAAATGTCCAGAACATCCTGTGGCAATAAATCACCAATGCGGCTATCAAGGCTGAGCTTGCCTTCGTCGATAAGTTTCATCAAGGCGACTGCAAACGTTGGTTTTGAGATGCTGCAGGCTTGGAAGATGGTCTCTGTGTCGTCTTTGCCGGTCGAGAAGCAGTGAGATGATATTACGCCGTCTTCCATGATGGCGACTGAGGCGCAGGGTGTGCCTAGCTGGGCTAATACAGCGGCAGCACTGGCATTATCGTGCCCGGAGCGAATGAGATCCTCCAGCTGGCTGAATAGGGTTGACATGATGTAGGCGAGAAGCGTTGAGTATCTGTAGCAGTGGTGATTTAAAGGCGCAATGATGAGGCTCTGATTAATGAAGCAATCTAATACTTGAAGACAGAAAGAAATTTGTTTCGTATGCTTTCGGGAGGAGAAATCAAATCCAGGCCTGTAACATTCGATCATGAGAGTCCTCTTAGTATATTTGTGCTATTTGTATAAGTGCTAATCCTAGGGAAAAGGCCGTTGGCCACGCAGTTGATTCGTAGCTTGCATCGCCATCTCCACTAAATCGTAATTCGTCGTAATTCGTATACATCGCTTAGTGCTAGCTGCAGCTAGCAAAAGTGCTGATTTGTGTGTTGAATTACCGTGACTCGTGGTATTGTATTTAGCCGTTAATCGTTGGAACCTGTACCCGTTCATTTGACGTCGCTTAGTTGAACAGAAGGCAAGGCAAATGCTTTGCGCTGTAAGCTTGATCCAGAGCCTGGTTATTCCCGTCAAGTATCGAAATTAGTGAGGAAGTGAGTATAAGTGTCAAAAGACAAAATAACATGTCATTACAGGCTCTAATCGATGTCTGATGTTAAAACTGCACTTAAGAGTAAGTATAACACTGTTTTCATTATTCCCAACGTCTACATCTACTTCGTAGTCAAATCCCACAAACTCTCCACCGTCACCTTCTCAGCCCACTTCCCTCCAGTACTATCTTCCTGGAGCGTAAACCCAACCTCCTTCTTCTGCCCAGGCGCCAGAACAAACGCATTGTCGTCAAAGAATCCCAAGACTCCAGCCGGATGCGTCAGCCACGTGTACAAGGACACACCGGCCGTGGATTCCACAGTGAAGGATTTCTTGGATTTGTTATATGACAGCTTCAGCTTGGGATCTGATACCTTGGCTTGGTTTGGCCAGACAGGGAGGAAGTGGTTGTGATGAGTAAATGTCGTCGTCTTACTGCTGGCTGCATTGGGGAGTTTGCCATTGGCAGTGAGTTCAATGATCAGCACAGCATTTCTGGTGTCTGGAATCTTGAGATCTGAAGCCACGTTGGTTGAGATGATTTGCGTAGTGTTGATAGCACCAACTTCAAACTTGATCGATTTTGGCATGCCCGCGTTGTTTGCGATGGCTTTGCCCTTGAGATCGACCCAGGACAAGGATACTTCACCAGATGCAGACTCCCAGAGGTCCGACGTAACCCAGATTTCGAGCTGGTTCGCAGTGTAGTTCCAGAAAGCCGACGCAATGACGTGATCGTAAGTCCGACGAGCAACATACGGCAACACCTTCCATCGTCCGTCATACTCCAAGCCCGCCCAGGTTGGAGCCTGCCAAATATCGTTGAGCTGCCAATACAACGAGCCAAGCTGCCTCTCCGGCATGCCGCTACCTCTTCTGTAAAACTGAATCTCGGATTTGTACATGTCAGCTTGGAACAGCTGGGTAGCGTGGCACCAGGCGCTGAAGTTTGCGACAGAATCAGTTTTATCGGGCGTTGGGTAGTATCGCTCTACCGCGAGAGTCATCTCAACCTGGCCCAAAGTGCTGTTGCGGACATTTCGGGTCAATCCACCAGCGGGGTAGTGATGGTTTCGTAGAATGACCGTGGTCGAGTTGAAATGGAGGTCTTGAGACTCGACGGCCTGCTGCCACGTTTGGATACTAGGCATGCTGATGAAGCCAAACTCGTTGGCAAAACGACCTACTGGGTACGCGGAAGTATCAAAAGACACCGATGTGTCATAGTTGTAAAAGTCGGTATCACCATAGATGTACCCAGAAGTCGTGTTATAGTATCTCTCCACGATGGGAACAGGCAGACTAAGGTCAATATCCAGCCAGCCATTGTTTGCACTGCAGGGGCTGTATGAAATGGAGTGGCTGTTGGCAGCCAGAATATTGAATATCGTAACGATGAAAAGATCCTCATATTGTCCCAAAACATATGGGTAAGTTGCTGGATCGGCGCCCTGGGCAATTGGCAGCATGAGGTTCTCAAATTCATTGCCGCCCATCCAGCATGCCAAGGAGGCGTGATGGTTCAAGCGGCGAACGTTGTACGTAACTTCGCCAATGACATTCTCTTTAAATTCTGGACTGTCAGGGTATAGAGTATCGCTGAACTGAAACTCGCTCCAGAGCAGCAGCCCGCGCTCATCGGCGATGTCGTAGATCCAGTCTGGTAAGTATGCCCCAGAGGACCAAACACGGAGCATGTTGAAGTTTTGTGACTCGACAGAGTCGAACAAGCGGTCCATTCTAGCAGAAGTGACCCTTGGCCAAAAGGCGTCTGGAGGAATCAAGTTGGCTCCCTTGGCATAGAATTCGTGGCCGTTGATCTCGAAGTGCCAGTTGTTTCCCGGCGTGATGCCGCTGGCAACTTGCGCTTCCGTGACGTTGCCTGAGCTGAATAGAATAGTTCGGAAGCCAACTCGTCGCTGAGAGACGAGAAGAGGCGTCTTGGACCCTGCGCTGCTGACAGAGACTGTGATGTTGTACAGTTGCTGGTTACCCATGTCTCGAGGCCACCACAGCTTCGGCTTGCTGGCATCAATAGTCACAGAGCCGGTGATGGTCATATCAGACTGCGTGACGCCCTGCAAGCTGCCAGAATACAGGACTGAACGACTATCCTTTGCATCCGTGATGACCACCGACATGGAAGCATGCTTTGGCAGCGTTCCCACAAAGTCGAGACTTGCGTTCACCACCCATGGTGCGGACTGATCGGGTGCAAAGTTGTTGAACTGGCCCTTTCGAAAGATGTCGATATCAGTGTTGAGAGAGTACACCTCACCGCCCTTGCTGAGCTGAACAATGCGTCCAGGCAGCCAAGGTCCGACGGGAGAAAACGCCGGGCCCCAGTCCCAGCCAAAGTCATTTTGTTCTTTGCGAACCCATTGGCGGTTGGGATACTCGAAAGGATAAACCACCGAAGCCGGCCAGTCTGATGGCACATTAGCTACTACCATCTGACAGTGTCCAAGACCACTCACGCTGCACTTCGCTGCTCGCATTGATGGCGTTGATGATGCGAGGCACGCTTCCAAAATTAATGCTCAGAACGGGATCGCTCTTGCAGCTCGCAAGAACGGAAGAGACGTCGTAGAACCATTGTCGGAACTGGTTATCTGGCGTTCCAACGATGTGGTCACAGAACTTGACGGTTGCGAACGTATCCAAGCCGTCAAATACTAGCCAAGTAGCAGTATTCGATTTTTTGCTCCTTTCAACCAGTGTTAGTTACCAGGTTCATTCACAAGATGGACTGATTCAATGAAAACCCACAGTCCGCTAATGGGCTTGCTGGTATAAGTCCAGTTTTGGGCCGCAATCCATCGCAAGTCAAAGTCATTGAGGCCAGAATTTCTATGAGTCAGAACATCAGTCTTGTCTATTCAACCGAATCCTGGTGATTATCATCAATGAGGGGATTCTCACGGTTCATCTGCGGCAGTTGGTCAGCACGCTGTAGAGCAGCATTTGTTTGTGATTTGACTTACCAATCACGCCAGCTGCGTGGAGATCCAGGTGAGCTTGCGAAGGATATTTGCCGGGAACGGTGATGTTGCCGTATTCATTTGTTACGGTCCATTTCAAAACACCCAGATCGTGAATGGCTGCCGCGTTGGAGCTTTCGGTAGTTGCCTTCACAGCACTAGCGAAGATGCCGAGTGCGGCGACAAGAGACCTCGTAAACCCCATGGTTACAATATGAGGTTACAATATGTAATCCTATTTCTTTCGATGATGGCCACACGCACAACGCGCGGAGGCTGTGGATTTTACTCAGACGCCGCCAAGCAGTTTCCAGGCTGCCAAACTATAGACAGGGCCATTCCTTTAAACTGCCGCCCTCGCAGCATTTATATCCCCAAGAGTCCTCAACCATACCTGCCTGGAATGAGACATCAATGAGGGGTCCGGAAGAATGCTCGGCCATTGTTGCACAACGCGCTTTCTGCATCATGTCAAATAGAGCCCTAGTCGCGTCGATCCAACACTGCAAAGCTGTAAAGGCGAGCAGCGAGGCCGTATGTGTGAATGACTTCATTCGACGAAAAAGCATGGCCTGACCCCTGGACTCCGAATGCCGCCACAACCGGTAATCGCCGGCAGATGCTTCCCCACGATTATCGTGTCACCAATGGCGATCGCATCCAAGCAGGAGGCCCCATTGCGGAAAGCACCAGTTCCTTTGTAGAGCTGTACCAGCAGAAGGATGTGCTCCGACTGGGGATTAGATCGGGAATACTGAAGGCTGATGTTCTGTAATTGAAATCTTGGGGCAATTGATCTTCTAATCAGATGATGGCGGATCAATTGACATAATGATCCTGATGGTATGATGCCAGGAACGTCTACGGAACTTGTTCGACCGAGGATCAGGAAAAGGAAAAGTGCGGGGAGAGCGTTGGAGCTACATCCGAGTGCAACGCTGTAGCTCCATACCGCTGCTTTTCCGATGGCGATTACGACACAGCATGATGCATGCTACGTCTATGTGTCATAAAATATTTGATACCGTATTGGTGCAGGAATTTGAAAAGAGGAGAAAGCAACAAGCCGGTGAATTAATAATCGCAAATGCAGCGAAGGATAGGACGATTTGGTAGGAGTGCGACTTGGAGCGGACATTGGCGCCTGTAGGCTTACAAAGAGAAGCATAGCCAGGCCTCGTCTGAATCGTGATGTGAGAAAGAGAAAGATCAGCAAAAAGCTACACCATGTTGCATCTGAGATGCTTCTGTTTCAGAGAGACGCAGGTACCAGACGAAGCCACCACTCAGCACATAAAGATTGACGTGGGTCAATAAGCTTAAATCGAAGCCGAGCAACAAGTGGCCAGTATCAACGTCGTGGCGCTTAAGAAAATGATCTGAGAACTTTACTTGGTATGACATGTTTGAGACTTGATATTATTCTTGAATAGAAATCTGATTTTTACATAGCGAATTTGGACTAACAGTATAGATATTAATATGTGCAAACGCTCCGCCCTTTCCCTATAACACAACACCCCAAATCATTACTTCAACTTGTCGAAACGATGATCATCCTGCCAACGCTCATAATTTGGCGGAGGCGTATACTCTGCCCTCACAGCTTGCAGTCGGAAAAGGCGACCGATCCAAGAAGCGAGCAACAGCAGCAAGTGAGAAACGAACCAGTCCGCCGACAAGCCCGTCTTTGCACGCAATTTCTTTCCACCCCAGTATTTCGATGTGCTCAAAATCACGGGAATATTGTCGAGCGAGTGAAATATGATGAACAAATTCAGGCTGATCCAAAAGTCGATTAACAAGTCCTTTATTGACGCAGGAAAGAAGGAAAATCCAGGCACGTTTGTGCTGAGCACCCTCCCCGCATTCAAAATGACTCCATTCAGATTCCAGAAGAAGATGGCCTTTTCGCCATCCGCGGGGTCTGTCCTCTCAACGACGATAACCTCATCGCCCTCTGGCTCTGCGCGCTGCCATTCGTGCCAGGCGTATCGCTCGACTCTGAGTTCTGGCTGGTTGTCGTGAGTGGCTGTGAGGATTTGGTCGGTGTCGCCCAGGCGCACTTTGATGCTGCCTTTGATGACTTTGAGGAATTCGGTGTGCGTTTCGTGCCAGTGGAGGCCGCTTGACCAGGTTGATTTCGGGGGGAGTGTGACTGTGACTTGGTCTGGCTGGGAGAGATTGTATATGACGGCGTTGGGGAACTCGCGCTCAATGATTCCCGTTGATTGATCCATGATGGCTGTTCAATACGTTTTCCGCTGGAGCCGAAGACCCGCGGTTAGTTTACAGTCTATCTCGTTAAGCGCAGAAAGTTGAGAAAAAGAGAAACTCCAAACTCATTTATTAAATCGTTTCGCACGCATCACTTATCTGGCTTCACTATCGGGATGCACCCGCTGACAAATTCACGTGCCAAACTTAGGGCGTGTCAGTCAGCAGTCGCAGTCATGAGATGTGTTCAGTTCTCGAGATAATGAATGGTATTGCATCATTTGCGCCGGGCGCTAGCTGCACAAAGCTAGAACGAGCTCAAGAGCCAGACAATAAGTGGCGTGTGTAGAGACTCAGTGTTGCGAGTAATGGCTAGGCAGCTGATTGCCTTGTCTCTAAACATATGACAATACAATGTTGATCAAGTCTCTCTTTAGCTACGTCTTGGTGTTTTGTATTTTTCTTTGCGTAAGCATGTACTTGTACAGGTAACTGAAGGTGGGGGAGCCTTTAGGTGTTGGCACGAATAAGCTACAGATACATTGATGTTAATAACACGAGACGACATGAAGGATTTAGTCAAGACTACAATTTAGGTACATTGTTCATAAAAGCTTACAGCTATCATTTCAGTGTATTTCTACCCTGTATAAACACCTTATCTGCTGGTTGTGTCCTTGTCATTCGTGTCTCCTCGGGATCGGCATCAGAATCCCTAACTATTGTATCCTTCCAATAGATCGAATTAGCTACATTGGCCAGCTGACGAGGACCTGACGTCGGAAGAGACATTAAATTACTATGAAAGATTTTGACTTTGTCGCTTCCTGGGTGACAACGGATTACTTGCTCGCATCTACGATCTGGCTTATAATGAAAACTTGACAAGAGAGAATAGGTCACACAACTTGTGGCCTCGAATTCGACACTTCTCCACAGCTTCAATAGAAACACATATTAGAAAGGATATCTATTCGCTTTCAATGAAGAAATATTCTATATAGACAAAGAATCACAATTTATATGCAAACACCACGCAATATACAGCCATATTAATTTACTACTTAGAGGAAATGCTCTCACTCTCCAAACATCTAAGAGGTGTAGCGACCAATGTCCGCACCAGGGCTCCAGCCTCCAGTAAAGTCAGGCTGGGCATTGATCTTGGTACCGTCACCGAGGCGGAGAGCAACGGAGGTATCCTTGGAGCACATGCCGTACATCTGGAGGTTCGTAGGAGTTGCTGAGATGAAGTGCATGTAGTCTGCTTAATGTTAGTAACTTGTAACTTGGAAGTGGTATTCATGTCAAATGTTATAAACGTACCTTGGCATTCATAGGAACCAGCGCAGCCTTGGTATCCGGGACCGCTGAAGAAGGCCCAAGAAGCAGAACCGTAGTAGTAAATGTCAGAACCGCCATTGACATAGTTGGCGAGACCCATGTGGCAACGGGCAGTGCTATCGCACCAGGAGAAGTCGGGGTCACCCCAGCCCTGAACGTCGGCGGTCCAAGGCGCGGGAGGGACTTGCTGGGTGTTGTCGCCCTGGTCGTAGTTGGTCTCGCTCTGCAGCAGAGTCACGGCGACGTTGCTGGCAGACTTGAGGTTGAGCTGGTACAGCCACCAGTGCTCGCTGCCGAGGCCGTTGAGCCAAGTGCCCTTGGTGGACTCGACCAGAGCGCCGCCCTTTGCGGCAATGTTGGATCCTCCGCTGAAGCCCTCGGTGATGTGGTCGGCAATCCAGTTCCAGGTGTTCTCCACGTAGACGGACGAGCTCTCGGTGAAGTGCAGGCCGATGAAGGCTGCCTGGCATTCGTTGCTGGCGTCGGTGCAGGCGTTGGTCAGGGCATCGGCGCCGTGGGTTCCGCCGACGGTGACGAGAGAGTTGAAGAGCGCGACATCGCCGGCCTTGGAGCCGGCGGCGTTGAACTGGACAATGATGGCGCCGGGCAGGACGTCGGAGACGGTGAAGCGGAAGTCCTGGATCTGGGCAACGCCGACGTCGCCTTCGTTGCCGACCTGGACGACGGGCTTGGGGTTGGACGAGTCCTTGAAGAAGTCACCGCCGCCGGAAATAGTTGCCCACGCCTCTCCAACAAGCTGGGAGCCAACGGGGACCAGGAGAGTGGACTCAACACGGTAGTCGCCAAAGGGGAAATAGGCAATCTTGTTGTTAGTGGCGGCGAACTGGAGGACTTTGTTCAGGGCAGCAGAGTCGTCGGTGCTGCCGTCGCCCTTGACGGTCTGGCCGCCATTCTGGCTGGGGTCCTTGACGTTGACAAAGTCGGTAACGTGGTTGTTGGCATAGTTGGGCACGGCAACGGCTGGAATACGGCCACCAGGGGCAACGCCGGCAGGGCGAGTCGTGTTGCCGTTGACACCACCGTAGACTGGGTTGGCTCCAACAGTGTTTCCGTAGCTGTAGTTGATGACGTTCTTTGACGCGCCGACGGTGGTTGTGCCGCGGATCACAGCAACGTCAGAGTCGGTATCCTTGGTCAAGTTGTCAATGACAATGGAAGGATAGACGGTGGTTGTGAAGGTGACACCCGAGTTGATAGAGTTGGCATCGACAATTCCGATAAAGGGGCTTCCACCAGTGTTGGAAACACCAGTGCCAACGTTGTCAAAGGTAGGGTTCAACAGACTGATGGTGTTGCCGCCGCTGATGAGCATACCGACAGTGTTCTTGTAGAAGTAGATGCTCTTGTAGAGAGCCTGCTGGTGGCCGTTGTGCCAAATACCAGTTTGGCCGTTCTCAATTCGGATATCGGCGAGTGCAAGCGTAGATCCACGGCCCAGCTGGACACCGGTGTGACCCTTGCCGTTGACCGAAGGCGCAAGCGTGATCTTGACGTTCTGTAGCTGACAAGCCTGAGCAACACCCCAATAAAGAGCAGAGATGCTAGAGCTTCCATCAACAGCAGTGGTGTCCAAAACAAGGTTCTTCAGTCCAACAGCAAAGGAAAGCTCGCCGGCATCGCCTGTAGAGGGATCCTGGCCGTTGACGAGGTAGTTGTCGCTGAATCCTGCCGCGGCCTTGATAACGGGAGGGTTGGTGGCATCACCGAACAGAATGGTATCGGTACGCATGTTGAGAGTGCTTGAGAGCTCATATGTTCCCGATGGGATGTACACGACACGAGGCTGCGATGCCAGCCATTCGTTCTGTCGGTTGCCGCTACCAGCTGAGTCGATGGCATTCTGAAGAGAACCAGCGTCACCAGGGCTGACGGCAACATACACGTTGTAGGAAGCATCTACATAAGGAGCAGAGCCCTTGAATTGGCCGGTGTGGTCCATGGCAGCATACCAAAAGGAGCTGTTTGCACGAGGCTGCAGAGCAGAGCGGCCATGATGGCGGAGAACTGCCGGCGAGGCTGTCACGGCGCCCAGGAAGGCCACCACAGCAGTGAGAGACTTCATGGCGATAAAAAGGAGAGACTAAAGCGAGGGTGCTAGAAGAAGGCAAAGTAAAGGAATGAACAACGAGACGAGGCTCGTAATAAAAGAAACAGTATCCTGGTGCCTGGCTACACCCACGAGTTACCGCGTGATCAAAAACATGAGCGACGTGCCCCGGAAGTCATCGAAAGCTATATAAAGAATCTCGCTTGTCTCGCCGCTGCGATTACTCCTCTGACCGGGTCTTCATGCCCATCGGCCCGGGGGGCCTCTTAGCTTTTGCGGGCTGTCCATTGTGTCCTGCCTATACCAGCCCGTCAAAAAGCACATCGACGCAGATCCTTTCAGGACCTCTCCGCTGATCTCTAACAACTAGGCAAGGCTCGCCCGAGGCCAGCTGTGCTCGCAATGGTGGAAAATGGTCACGTCCGTGATTGAACGGGGGGCACTGCCGTCTTACTGTGGTTTTTCACCCAAGTGGTCCTGTTCATCAAAGATGGTTCCGATTCATTGGTTAGAAGGCGGGAACTGGCTACTCTTCCCCCACTGCGTTTCACAACGATCGGCAGCGAGCAGTCCACTTTAAGCAGCTATTCTTAGGGAAACACCAAGAGGCTAGTAAGCACTGCTAAGATTATGATACAGGGGCGCGGCGGTCCTTGGCGGCTTGACCGAATATATAGTACTGTTTGGACTATGGTCGAGGACGGAGCATATTGTAGCTGAGATCGAATTACTCCTTGTTAAATGCTGACACGGGCCCGAGCTTGAGGCTGAGACTAATGCCACCGCGACGTGGGGCACAGAGGAGCCTCCAAGGTGATGATGAGATAATCAGATATGTTTTAATATCAGTGATACATTTGTTGCAGCATTTCAGGAAAAGGGGGCACGACAAAAGGAGTTGAATAGAGAGTAGATTCTTGGTTACTGTAACAACACCATAAGAAGAAGTTGCGTCGCATGACTGAAAGCGCGGCACTTTGTTGATGATTCGAAACGCGGGAAAAATCTCGTAGCTGATGCGGGTCCTGTCTTTCCAGGGTGATCCATGGTCTTGAGCATTTGGCTGCTTTGGCATACTAAAAAAAATAGATGAAAGGGAAGAGATCATAATAGAGTTCTTGATGATAGATTGTATCTCAGCTACCAGCTTTAGAAGCGCCTGTTTTGTCTTCACTTCTGTTACTAAAGTATCAGTTAGCGGGTGAAGCTATAGGCGGATGTAGCCATCTCGACACGATAGCGGCACTGACATCATGCGAGAATCCAATCTATCATGTTTCTAGCGAGATTGTGCCTATCACTATGTGGCTGCGCCCGCTTCTCGCTGTGTTAAATCGTGGATCCATTCTTCTTAGTACATAAGACTGTTGCCGAGGGAAGCGATAGGGCTACAGTAGGCTAGCAAGTAAGAACCACTTTGGTCCAGCTGTGGAATCATGGAATATTCCGAAAATAGGCTTACCGGTTTCGTTCCTTATCCCTATGTGGAACATATAGATAAATGGTATTTACAACCCTTATCTATACAGCGTTATCCATCCAAAATATACATATTTCCTTCCTGTAGGATCGTAGTCATGATTACTTGGCAATGCCAGTTCATTTGCTGTGTCTTTGCATCAGGCTCTTTGTTCTTTCGCTTCGCATCGCATTTACAAAAAGCATTACTAATCTGAAGTCTTGACACGAGGTTTCCCGTGAAAAGCAAAGTATGCACCTCTCTCCGGGAGGATTCTAAATGCCACGAGGAAGGGTAGGCCCCGCTCGATCTGGGGAGGGTCTTCAGCCCTATAGTGACGTCGATCCAAGATATCATCTGCCAATATCCTACATGCGTCCAGGTGGTGTGATGCATATATACAAAATACCATTTGGGGTGATGTATAAGTACGTGTTAAGTATAACAGCAGCTAAGTTTTGGTGCGGAACGAGTGCTTTCCGATATCAAGCCAGGAATGGCCAGGAACTGTTACAGACACGCCACCGACATGGAATCCTTCAGCTTGGCTCACGCCCCGTCGGCACACTGCATGTCCCGTGAGCTATCTTATCTCTTCCAATGTTCAAAAGAACAGCGATAGATAGGCACAATCTTCAAGGATCAAGGATCCTAACTGATAGAGTGACATATCAGAAGCGATATCTTAGTCCGGCTCCTATGCGTTTTGTATATAAATAGGCTGCCAACACAGCTCGTGCCGTGATAATCGTTTAGCCTATATCTTTCTATGAGAAAGATGAAGTCATACATCAGTGCTGCACTAGCCAGTTATGTCATTCCAAGCATAGTATTCCAAATGCGATTAGCTTCTCAAGGCAAGGATGGGGTGAAATACAGCGATCTAATAATTGGCTTCCCCAAGCGATGCTTATCACTTGCCGCCGATAGTACTCCTATCAAGACGGAAATGTGTGGTGACTGATCATTTTGGTGAAAGCAGGCTCAGATGCAACAGTTCACATGCTGTATAACGTTCCCAAAAAAGATAGTAGTACCTACTTACTTGAAGGAATGGAAACACAGAAGCCATGGAGCACGGAATAACGGGTTAATAAGTAAGCTCGGGAAAGGCCGGGGAATAGCCAAGGAAATCCCAATAGTATATGACTGCTACCTCCGACTCGGCAGTTCGTCATTCAACTAATGTCAAGCGATCTTATGAGCAGCACTCATCTGCATGCTTACGAGGGGTTTCTCTATAATATGTAAGAAGTACAGTAATAGGGTTAACAAGTATGAGTAAGACTATGGAGTAAGCCAGAGGTATAAATAGGACTTTAGATAATACATACTAGAGCGAAAAGAGAGCGTAGTAATACGTGTATCGCCCTATTCCTATTGTTGTAGTATAGGCATCATTTACTGGTTTAACGTTGTAGATCTTGAACCATCGACTACTAGGACTATTATACCTGATTTCGACCATCGTTGTCTAAAAGAAAATACTCTCGGAATTATAACTGCGTGCAATTCATCAATTTGGCTTCTTACTATGTTTGTGTTCGCATTGAACTCATAGGTAGTTTTACCAGATGCAAGACGCTGGTTTGCATGGAATATCGTTTTTAGGTTTCTGTAATTAACTCTGCCACTCCAGATCTTGTAATGCGCAATACTATGGCTCCGCTCGTCGATGCAGTCAGTTACAGTCTGTTACAGCTTTCATTCCCCAAAACAGACTGTAGACATGTGCGCTGCTTACCTCGGCTGGATCCGAGCAGCTTACAAATCCCTGCCTATACCAGAACAAGTGGTGATGCTACCTAGTAATGTGCTCAATATAAGGATATAAGCTCTCTGATTTAGCATCTAATCCCGATTTCCGATTCTCACGCGTCTGACATAGCTTATTTCCGCCTCGGGGCAGCGACAGCCAGATCTAGCACAAACTGGGACTGCGCACATGCGTAGTGTATAACATATAAGAACTTAATTGATCCTTGGACTCAAATTCCTGATGAGGGTATCGGGTTATACTACTAGTATCTAGTACCTTCTTGTAGTAATGCATGTGCCACTGCCGCTTTTGCCTATATAACAGGTTTTACTCCCTTGAACGCCGAGCTTTCACCTTTATCCCAGATTGGAAACTGACAACGAGAAAACAAAGAAAAAAATGTCGAGACTAGTCTGCTGACAGGAACGCCTTCATCAATAAGGAGCTGGATCCTTGTTCTCCCGAAAAATCCGCCCCACGGTATTTGCCGTTTCGACAGGGAGCGACTACATCTCGTCAACCAACCACTGCTTCATAAGCTCGTCAACGTCAACCGCAGTATTGGACCCCATAAAGTCGATTGTAGTCATAAACGACGGCGAATCATCCAGGCTCAAAACAGCGGCTGAAGGGTCGGTCATGTGGTTGCCATTGGCACCGTCAGTCTGCATTGCCGTCACATCGCTTGGCTCACCGGCAGGCATTTTTCGAGCAATGGAGATGACGCCGAAATACGGGATCGTAAAGTGAAACCTGTCACCTTTCAGGCTTCTGGGGTCGTTTTCGATTGCTTGGAGCAGCTTGAGGACATCACGCGCCTGCAACGCCACGCGGTCGTCGAATCGCTCAATGGCCGCATCCAAGACGTCGATGATGGCCGCAATCAGAGCCCAGTCTCCAGCCCTCTGGCCGGACAGGACTTCGAACTCGGCCGATGATGTCTGCAGAAACATGTTGAAGATGATTGCCACTGCGGCTGTGAATGCCTGGAAATTCGTCATGCAGCAGGAGAACATGCCGAATGTAGTTCGTAGCGGAATATAGACCTTGATGAGCTCGCGGGCGGCCCTCAGGCATTGTATCCTGCTGTACTCGGATCGCCGCTCGTCGGTTACATCGAGCATAAACGGCAGGTGATTCGACATGTCGAGGTGATGGTGCCATAGCTGCACGTTGTATCGACTGTAGAGCATCCCCATTGCGTCTGCTTGGCTGCCTGAGACCCGGTCAAAGGGATGCCACCACGAGTACGGCATGGCCTTTGCCAGATTGCTAAGGGCGCTGTCGATGGACACCATCAAGGGGACTGCCAGTGCTGGAGAGCGCTGATCTCTCTCCACTAAGTGGGCGGCGATCCGGTCAAGCTGCCGTTGGTAAAGCATGTCTTGCTGGCTTTCACTCAATTGCTGCATAAAAGTGAGGTCGTCCAGCACAAAGGGCTCGTATGAACCTACAACTCCGCAGGGGAATCCAAGAATCTCAGAGAGATGGTGGTCGTGGTGCACAATATGAGGCCAGATGCCCGCTATGCTGCCTTGTTGCTCGGCATCCTGTATAGACGTCTTGTGGAGATCCATAAGCTGCGCAACTGCTAAAGCTCTTCGATTGTTGAGCCATGCCCGCCGCGGTCTGCCGGAGTTGACAAAGTAAATGGACATGAGTAGTAGACACTCCAGTCCCTCGCTTGTGGCAATAAGCTCGTCGTCAGACGTCACCAGGGAAATTATAGTAGTCGTAAGATGCTCCATGAAGTCGTTTCGCGAAGATGGTAACCTATACTTGTTCATATCTGTACTCTTTGGAAGCTGTTGTAGACATATCACAATAACCATCAAGGCTCTTGCAATGACTGTCGGATGGCTGGCGGACATTGGTTCGATCGGTAGCATTCTGAGAAGCGAAAACTTGATAGATTGACGAAGAGACGGTAGAGGCCGCAGTAGTTGACTGATCCAGGGTGAACTTTCGTTATCGATGAGCTCAACGACTGCGCGAGGCGGTGTGAGCTCTAGTAGCATATGAGACACTCTCCTGAGTTTCGGCCATACTGCTGTGCCGGGCACCAGTGCTCGGCTGGCATTTGGCGTTAGAGCTGAGGCATCGGTGGGAGATATTCCTTCACCACCAATCTCCAACATGAACTAGAAGAAAGAATGAGAAACACTTAGCAAATATTCCATGCCAGGATTGGACAAAAAGGAAAAGTAGCCTACAGAAGCGTTGCGAAAGACAGAAACCACGTTGGATGTCGAAGAGGGCGCTGATATCGAGGCCGTGTTAATAACGTCGATTCCGGTGCTGTCCTCGGTAGTCGTCGCGTGCTCCGAGGGCTCCGTGGTCTGCGTATGCCGAACTCCAGTCTCCAGCTTCTCAAGAACTCGTTCTAACATACTCTCTACACGAAGCATTCGCTCCTCCATGTGTGGAGAGCGCGAATGATCGCTGCCGTCATCTTGGTATTGCTGGCTGACACAGGCTGAATCGTGGGCAAGACACCACACGCATGTAGCTGAGTTTCCGCTGGGGAAAGTACACCTGATCTTGCGACGTTTGCCTAAAAAAGTCGCCATGATTAACAACTGGATGGCAAAAGGCCGGGTGAAGCTGATTGCAGGAATATGCTGGCGGTCTAAAAACGTACATTCCCAGCAGCTTCGCGTGCCTTTGCGGATCTTTCGGAGCTTCAGATGCGAGAGTGAATCGCTCGGGCGATGCTGAACAGACGCTGGAACCATGCTGCAAGTATCTCGAGGTCGATTTTGGTGTTTCTCGAGTGCCGGTGAAAACGATCAACATTCGTGGGTGAAAATGAATGGAAATCCCGGGGTTCTGCTCGTGCTTAGTACATGTACTTAGCCCGATTACATGTACTTATTAGTTATCAAGAACAGCCAACAAAACAGAGTCGGTGATTTATGATACACTAGCAACCCCTCACTAGCATCTGCAGTAGCATATCGGGAAACTATCCAAGTGCGCCATGCCTCGAGAACTACATGTAATCAATCATTCGACGGGCGAAATTCTGCTGGATGCTACTTATTGGCCCGGTTCTCGGCGGGGCTTCCCGCCTGGTTTGTCAACGTTGGAAATTCCTTTTCCAGGTCGACGAGTTCGCCTACAGCACAGCAAAGTGGCCCTCCTCAGGGCGCAGGAACCTTCCCACTTCCCACAACTCCCAACAACAAGCCCTTCAAGTCGTATCATACCCCGAAAACCAGTGGAAATGGCAGCCGAAAGTGGACCTAACAGCTAGCTTGGCGGTGTTGAGCGGGCTACAGCACCCTTGCTAATGCAAGCAGACGGTTCTGGAGGTGTCAGCTCCGAGCGTATGATTGGCCGTGTCGGAGGGGTGTTGCTAGCGATGGGTCGGCTTTTCGCTGGAGTTGTCGAGCTACGATGCTTTAAGGCTTACATGACATCGCGATGGTCCCGACGACCTGGTCGCCAGCGCGGCCGGTGATCTCTTACATGTACCCCGTAGTCAGGTGAACAATGACCAGGCTGGTTCGGGCCTCAATCTTCGGGCACGACCACGGACGTGAATGCTTTCCAGTTTCCAGTATATTCTTAGTGAATGGGGCGATGAAACGCACATAAAAGTCTGAGAGAAATGCTACCAGCATCAATACGGATTTAGCCAGTAGCAAGAAAAAAAAGACAAAAGGTTCCATTGTAGTATGTAATGCTCTGCATATATCCCCATCGCGCGGATATCGGTCGTTTGGGTGGCCCAATATACAGGGATGAAGGATTCTGGGCAAAACTATCAAGCAGCTTTTCCCGGTTCTGGTAATAAACGTTTCCCCCGCCTAAGCACTATTTAAGCAGCTCTGAACAGACTGATGACTAAATGTCGGAGCCACAAGCTCTATAATACGAAGTTCTAGTTTAATATGTGATCATTCAGCTTTTCAAGCTGTCTCGTAGGAAGCTACCTATAAGGAGCTATGACATTGAACGATAACGAATGCTTCTCTCGAATACGCCGACACAAACATCGCTATGGAAAAACGCTTCAGTTCTATATGAGTACATGTGATAAGTGATCAGAAGCGTACACGCACATCCTAGTACGCCAAGGCAGAGAGGAGAATCTGTGTTTTGTCCAATAAGTCGATTAACAAATCTTTTAGTGTAAGCTCTTAACGGGTAAATGTTTGTGTTCGGAGCCTTTTTCCCACTTATTATTCCTCCGACACTTTACTACATCAAAGTATTTGCCCCTAGCTCAATATATCCAGCGAATACCCGACTATCTTCTCAGAGGAATTCCATAATAATTACAGTCATATATGCTTAGATTATCCCACAAAGCCCGGGGCAATAAAGGACAGGGCTCTAACTCTGCCCCTGATGAATACCTCGATCAAGACAACAGCCTCGCCACTTCTCGTTCGACAGTGGCATCCAGGCCTTCTTCCAGCTTCATGCCTAGGTGTTCGTTCATCACGACGCCCTCTTCATCGTAATTACCTCCAGTATGATAGATGGCTTTACTAAGGATATAGCCCAGGCCGCCAGTGTCGCCCTGAGCCAGCTTATTCCGCGCCTCTAAGACTTTCTCTTCAAGGTCAACATCAACAATCTTCCACTCCGCCTGGCCTCTTGCGATATCCACTCGTTTCGTAGCCGATACGAGCGACTCCAAAATCTCATCTTGGCTTGCATTGAATGATCTCACATGCACGTATCGGTTGTCCACGATTGGAAAATTTTTGGAGAAAAGGACATGCGCCACAGCCTCTGCGACGTTTGCCAAGTTCGACCAACTGAAACGGTGCGTATGGTACCCAGGCTGGTGGATGTACGCTGTGCGGGATGGGACATTGAATGAGAAGAATCCTTGGCGTAGGCTCCTGTTCCAAAGTCCTGCGTCAGCACAATTCTACACGAGGGATTCGACAGGGTATCGTGTTAAACGATAAAGAGAATACATGTACAAGACAGTGCGTTGCGTACCAATCAAAAAAGGGTCCGGTTATAATCCCCGTCCAAGTTATCTTGTCTTGGATAGATCGAAGGTACTGTATAATCCGAGGCTTCATCTTCAAAAAGGTCATGATCTCGACCGTTTCCTCCTTGGAGGTATCAATGCCAAATTCCGCCGGTATGAACCGCTTCACCCCAGCCAAAACGGCGACATCAATCATTTTCTTCTGCACTTCAAAGTCCGGCATTGTAATTGTATTAACAACGGCATCTTGGCCCTTGAACGCGAGCAAAAGGGAAGATTCTGAATAATCGGTGCGATAAACCGTAGTTCCGGCGGGAGACACAACGTTCGAAGTGTCTCTGACCAGAACAGAGACAGAGAATCCATGCGACTGCAAAGACGAAATAACAACGGGGTTCAAGTAGCCCCCAGCCTATTCGCGATTAGAACGTGTGTATTAGTCGATTGGTGTGTGGCGATGGGAATCGACGTACCCCGACTACTATAACTTTTTTAATTTCGCTCATTTTGGACAAATGGTAAGATAGCAAATAAAATTCTTTGATTCGTGCCTTGAATGAGTTTCCGAGACGTTTGCTCTTCCTTTTGACTTCATGATGCTGTTATGCTGCTGTATCTCGTATGTAACTATTCGGCCGAGCTCGGCGGAAGAGAGACGGCGGAGTTGAAGTTCTCCCCACTTGGCTTGCCCCCTAGTTGTAATACTCAACCATTCAGTAGCCTTCAAGTCTTGTTTCCTACAACAATCCATGTAAATAAATTAGCAATCTTGTTTCAAGTGAACAGGATATTCGGCCGGAGCACGGGCAAGTGCATATGCTATACTCCAGAGGCTAGAAAACAGACAATTATATATATCAGCAGTAGCGAGTGCCGTATCAAGGCAATCATAGTGATCTCATACAATTCTTAGATATTAAACCTCCTGTCAATCATACCCGGATCAGTACTTTGTCACTCCCCTTGCTGTTTCTCAATATGAGCTCCTCGCTATACAAAATCTGTTTCATCAGACGCCGGCCTGACCTCACAGAGGAGCAATTTTACGACTACTGGAGGAATGTTCATGCTCCCAAGATTGCGTACTGGTCCAAGAAGCATGGCATAATCGGATACACACAGGTAAAAATAATTCTCCTCCGAGTATTTCTATATTCCTTAACAATTCATTGACTTTGTTGTGCTGTTAGATCCACACATCTAGCGCTCTACGTCAGCCATTAACAGCGACGCCGCTTCCCCTCGCAGTCATGGACTTTGATGGCGCTGTGATATGGGAAATTCCAAGTTTGGAGCACTTTTTTAATGCTTTTAATGACCCATACTACCTGAACGTTATTGCTCCGGATGAAGACAACTTTCTCGATAAGAGCAAAGAAGTAGCGACAGTTACTTTAGGCCACTTTCATAACATCGTTGCTGGTGGGGAGCCTCTTATTGACTACAGCGAAGCGGCTGAACCGTCGGAGACCAAGTAGATGGCTGTCCTGTGACACATGCATGAAAAGCGCAATGAGAATAAATGGATGAGTTTATTTGCGGGCGGCATATAGTTGGGAATTGAACTTTGAACCATTGTACTGTGCTGTCAGATTATCTATTACAGTCGTATCAGCTGTAGGATACAGAGATAGCTTGGTATTATGTAGAAAATCGTGCAGAGCTTACAATCGATATCTAAAGCCCACCGTTTTCCAGTCCGTCACATCTTCATAGTCTTCTGGTCTTAGTTGAATGCCCGTAACTGTTTCCGCAACATCTTTTCCATCCACAATATCGGATACTTTTCCCGCAGCTACAACACCAGCAGCTCCCGCATTTCCAACAAAGCCCTCTTCCTCCGAGCGCTTTGCATTCACCCACTGCAGATAAAATCTCAAAACAACAGCTAGAAATATGACGAGGCAGTAGCAAATCATGATTGTCTTGAACGCCGTCTGATAGGTTGGCGCTTCAGACGTGCGAAAGAACTGAGGGCCAGTGATATTGCCAGCACAATACGCCAGGAACAGCAAGGCCGTCACGGTCATCTTCTTTGTAACTCCGCGATAATTGGACTGCACGAGAGCCATGGTGAGGGGCATCGCGGCAGGACCAGGGGATAAGAGGAAGTATGCAAACAGTTGAACGCCATGGGGTACTGATTCGCGGCGGTAGATGACTGCAGAACCAACGACACATGGAATCAGGACAAGAACAATGAGGATGCAGTTCAAAGTTCGGTAGCGGCCAGCAAGCCATCCAGTGCCTGCTATGATGCTTGCAGAAAGAACGGAGTACGGGATATTGATGAGAGTAGATTGCAAGGAGGTGAAGTTGAAGGAAGCGATGATGATGTTGGAAAAGCTTTGCGTCCCGCTATTGGGCATTTGGCCAACGAGCTCAATAAGGAAAATGAGCCAGGTCTTTGGGTCAATCAGACATTCCACCAGTTGATCCCATCTCCAGCGCGTATTTTCAGTAGTTCCCGTGCCTGCAACAATCGTGCGGTGTGCTGCAATCTCCCGCTCTTCAGGCGTGAGGAATTTGGCCTTTGAAATACTGTCCGGGAGGAGAAGAAACATTGGAATACTCCAGAGAAACGTTAAAACCCCGAGAAGAATATACATCCATCGCCAAGGATGCACATTGTCATGGACGTGTCCAAGGCCAAAGGCAATGAGACTGGAAATAATACCGCCGATGGAGTTGCCCGCAAACCAGATGCCTACTCGCGTCGGCATCTCGTCTCGAGTATACCACGTCGACGTGAGAAACATAAAGGCCGGGGTTATGGTCGCTTCTGCCATGCCCAAGAGAAATCTCACGGCCATGAGGCCCCCAAAGTTGGTACATGCTGCTGTTAACGCCACGACAGCGCCCCAGACAAGAGTGTTGAAGGAGAGATACTTGGCAGTGGGCAGGCGGGCGATGAGCACAGTGGTTGGATACTCCCAGATGAGATAGCCAAAGTAGAATATGCTGCTGACCCAACTGTATTGCTGCCCTACAAGATGCTGCATATAAGTGAGTTAACCGATTCTCGTTTACACACGAGTATTGCCTTTGGGTTATGTCAAGTCTCTTACGGTATCTTCGCGCAAGCCAAACACAGCAGCACTCGATAGAATGACCTTATCCATGAAATTGAGCATGTAAGTAACAAACAACAGAGGGATAATAACTCGGTCAATCTTCTTCACCACGCGACGTGCAATCGCAGCGTCAACACCCGTCTCAACAGGAGACGGCTCTGGTGCTGAAGAAGTCATGTCGTCGTCAGTGATGCGACACAGCAACGGCTCAGTCTCGCTGGATGAGCGATCATGTCGGCGATTCATCGAATGCAAGTGCAGAACAAGTATATATGAGCTAGTTCAGCCGCCGATCTAGCAGATTGTCTGTTATCACAGCGCGTTTTCCCCTCACGCTTATCTTGTAGTGTGATTGAAGGGCGGAATGAATGCAGAGAGTTTGTTACCCGAGATCGGCCAATCGCCAAAACCAGGGCTATATCCGGCTAAAAGCCTAATTGCGTGTATTAAACTGACTAACTAGCTAGACGATCTACAACACAGGATAGGACTGAGAGAAGATGATGCTTTAGCAATCGTAAAAGCATGGAACTTGACGCATGGAAGATTTTGATGGTTGTAAACATCAGGACATATGGTAGGAATTTATGGCTCTTGACCTCGGTCGAAATTTCCCTTTTTGCTACAGCCAAGAGCTTGATTCAGGCAGCTTCGCAAATACTCTTGACCAGGAACGGATGGAGGAATAGCTAGTGCTATTCAGATAGGAATAGAAAATACTAGTACATAGTAGTAGCAAACAATACGCCATAGGTTAGTTGGAAATCCTGGCCGTATGTATTACTATCAATCGTTGTAGGGGTGGTTCTAGTATATGGCTGTACATTAGCTTAGCCCCCGTCGTATTTCAATTGTGGCTCCCTTCCCCGAAGCGTATTGACATTGAAGGAAGGAAACTTCGCGATGCGGTTTTGAGAAATACCCCAGTCAAATGCATCTCCTTGTGCAGCATACATGTTACTTGACCTAATACTGCTGTGTAGGGATTCGGTAGAAGCGGATATGAGTAATCGTTCGAGGTCAATAAGATAGGAGGAATATGTTATTTCTCCGAGGCCAAATAATAGTAATCAAGGCTATTGCGTGTTACGTATAGATGGTTTAGCATGTTCAATATGACAAGGGTATATATGAGAGTTGCATTGAACTTATACTGTAATATGCCTTGGTGGTTGATACGATTGACAATTACTGGTTCTGGAGAAGCAAAAAATTTATCGAGGTTTCCGACATCTCAAAGAACAATAGAGAGCGCTATTATGAAAGATGTTTCAAGCCTGTGCTTCTGTATTTTGGTTTGTCTTTGATCTGTTGTTATGCCTAGGAGATATCCGCGGTATGAAGTACAATCTGCTTGTTGCAGTAGTAGCAGAAGGTAATCAGGGCGTAAACGCTTGATGATTGCAAACAAGCAACTTTCATCATCTTCCTCAAACATGTATTTCTATATACGGATCATGTTCAAACTTAAAACGCCATAAAATAACTTTTGTAGATAATGTGAAATCTCACATGTGAAATCCTTCTAGTTGAAGCTTTACTGCGACTAATTCTTTGAGCAAACAGATTATCTCTTTCTACCTCTTACTTGCAACAGCAGCAGCGGCAAGCACAGCAGAGCCGCAGACTACTGAAGTAATCCCAAATATTTGGGCATTGAGAAAGTTTCCATTATCCAGGTCAATCAGGGCACCAGCAATAGGCGGACCAGTCAGACAGGCAAAGCTGATGATTGTAAAGATCATTCCTACCCGGACGCCCATCTTCTGGGGGTCCTTGGTCAGGCTCCCTACGCTGCCGACAAAGAGACTCTGCACAGCATTCGCAAAGAAGCCGTAGACGATGATCCAGGCAAGAAACCCATTGTAAGAAGTGACGTACTTCCACAAGTAGAGCAACACGCCGGCACTAAACGTGATGGGAGTGAGGACGTATAATGCGTTGCCTACCACGCGCGTGGCGAGATATGCTGGGAAGATGCGACCGGGCAAGCCGATGCCATTGATGGCTATGATGAGATAGAATGACGGAGCGGATGGGATATGAAGGATCTTGGAGCCAAAGATCGAAATCTAGTTACATTGGTGTGACAAGTTAGAATAACGAAGAAATCGATGGAATGAAGAAAACTTACATAAAAGTAGGCAAAGTAGAGTCCCCAGAGGCTCAAGAATATTCCAATGGCGTACAAGAGATAAGGCAACTCTTTGAAAGCCTCCCACTCAATGAAAGCACCTGACTTGCGTGGTGCTACCTTGGGTCGCACAACGACCAGAGCAATGACAGAGTTGAAGACAAACACAAAGCCCATGACTCGCACCGCCCAAGGCTCGCCAAGTGTTGGGATGAGCTGTCGAGCAATGGAGGGAAACACCATTCCTCCGGTAGCAGCACCGGCCGCGGCAAAAGACACCGCTAGAGCTCGGTTTTTTTCATAGTAGGTGCTGATCAGGGAGATCATGGGGCAGAAAATGAGGCCATCGCCAAGGCCGACGCAGATGCCCTGCGACAGGAGGATCTGCCAGTAGGCAGTAGCAGACGCAGTGGTGAAGATGCCAATGATTTGGAGGCTGCAGCCAACAGCCAGAGTCGTGCGCAGGTAGCCGGCATCAAGGACTCGCCCTGAAAACGTGCCGACAAAATAGATGAGAAAGATTTGAAGGCTTCCAATCCACGAGATGTCTGATTGTGAACGGCCCAGGGTGGAAATGTAGTAGGATTGGAATAGACCCCATGAGCCAATGTAGCCAAAGGTATCAAAGATCATCAAGTGACCAGCCAAGATTTGAAGATAGCCAGTCCATGGCGAAAGAGAGGCTGATGACGAAGGCGGCGATAAGGATTCAGAGGCCGATTCAGAATTTGGTATAGCTTCAGTCTTCTTGTCGTCGACAGATTCCATCATTTCTTCTTCTTTTTGCCGCTGGCCTGTCTCCCTACTCCTGCTTTGTTGCCCCAGAGAGAGCTGAGGGTTAAGAATCTCGTGGGCCTCAACAATTTCCCTGATACGAGCTGATGGCAAAAGGACTCCTCCACGTCTTACCTGCCAAGCGATGTCAAAATAAGGCGGAGCGTGGGGTATAGAGATCCACTAGCATAGATCCTAGCTGTCGAAGCGGAAGGTGCATGTGAATATACCCAGCAATTGCCTAGTAGGGGAAAAAAAGAAGCCTCAAAATCCAGGAAATATCGACTTCTTACGAAAGCTCTCTGAGCGGTAGGTTAGCTCTACAGCTTGACGAGTGTGGGTAAGCCCTATTATTGAATTGACATTACGTACACGAAGAAACGAGTTTGCCATTAGCCTGTGATTGGCGGTTTGACGAGTTCAGCGCACATACCACCCGCCACCTCGATGCTACTTCTTGGGGAACAAATCAGGCTAAAGCGACCGTCAACAGTGCATCACAGCAGGATTATGAATGAGGAATTTGCTTCGGTAGGTACTTCTGCAAAGTAGGCACTTACTCAGTAAACATGTACTTGTTAGCACATGTAAGTATTTTTAATATACGACAAGGGATCTCTTTGCAAGGCTAATAGATTTACCGCAAGTCTAGAACAAATCTTTTGAGTCATCATAGACAGTTGATGGCTCCAAACACCTAGTGGAACTGGCATGTATAGGTACATGTACATACGACTGTCATGTTGTCTTAGACAAGCTGAGGTATTCGACTCGCACATATTAGAAACAACTGATATTTATTCAAGCCGAAGGATCTAAGACTACATTTAGGAACATGATAATATCATGGTGTAGATGACTATAGTCAGTTGATTTATTTGTCTTTGAATCTGATTATTACCGATCCGAAGCACAACACCCATACAAACTGTAAGGCGGTGTTACGGTG
Source organism: Trichoderma gamsii (assembly GCF_001481775.2). Classification (NCBI taxonomy): domain Eukaryota; kingdom Fungi; phylum Ascomycota; class Sordariomycetes; order Hypocreales; family Hypocreaceae; genus Trichoderma; species Trichoderma gamsii. Next base: position 505,736 of record NW_020171357.1, read on the forward strand.
TCAGCACGATGAAATTGAGTGTGCAGTTATGTAAGAGAATGCTACGCCGGTCTCATAGTTTCCTTTCCGATCAAGGCGAATTGTTTGCCTTCGTTGAGAGATATATGATCAGCTTAGTATAGCACACACGCTGTGGCTTATGACGATTCAGCTCTGTGGCAGATCTTTACTAGTCTCGGGGTTTAGGAGATTGGTAAGGCTGTAGGAACTGGATCAACGGCACGTGTCTGCCTTGACAAGGTGCCATGACGCGCCAGTATTACAACAGCAGCTGAAGATATTCTGGTGGGTACTATGGGGAATACACAGGCTGTACCTGGTGCAGAGCCATAAGGAAGGTAGTAGTGGCAGCATGAACTGAAGGATCGGAATTTTCCGTTCTAACCTTGTGCAGTTTTCGCAGCAATTGAAGATTTCTCAGTGGATACTGTGGAGGATACCCGGGCTATTTATATGCCTGGTGAGGAATCATGAAAAAGGTACGGAATTTACCGTCCTAGCCATGTAGTTTCGCAGAATCTTATCTAGATCTTCAAGTACCGTGGACTTGTGCCCCATCTCTTTAATCCCCTGTTGCTAGTAACTTGCTAGTACTGGCGGGCACGGCGCCATCCGCACAAACACCGCAACGGACTTCCATGAACCCCCACAAGGCAGCGGGGAGATTCAGCTCTCGGACGCTAATCACGCCGGAGTCAGCGCTATAAAGAGGAGAGGCAACTGTGCCGGGGGCTAGAACAAGTGCTATGGCATGCAGTGTGCCACACTATGCGGCAAACCGGTTAGCCAAACGGAAATGATCTGCCGAAGTTGGCTAATGTCGCCCTGCACTTTCTTATCGAAGAAGCTATATCCATCATCTTTTATAAACAATTGTGATAAACCTGTGGGCCGAGACTCAGTAACAAGCAAATAGGAAGGAGAGTTTTAGATTACATCCTAGTCATCTACACTTGGAAATCCTGTGCAATGTCAGGTGCATTGCTCAGTTCTTGGCTTTTGTACTCCTTTGTTATTGAAAGGTGCTATTCTGTCAACGGCAGTTACCAACTCGATGATTAGAATAGATCCGTATTGATTGACACTTTTCTCCGATTTCATCTGATCTACCTTTAGCTTAAAATAGCAAGTCTTTTACCTTGCTGTCTAGTTTTGTGTTACGGCTAGTGTGCGAGGCTAAAAGCTTGTTTTGCTTGTACTACAAGCAGCGGACGTTCCCTTTTGAGGCAGCACTTTACATGACCAGAACTTGACAGTGATTTTAGCGTGGATGCTAGCTTTCGATTTAGGCATCCATAACGATCGTAGCGCTGACAAGCTGGACGTGGCGCAACCGCTTAAGGCCGAGTGCGTTTAAGAGTTGGAAGAGGATGGTAAGAGATGGAGATCAACCTCCTCACAAATATCGTAAACCCACGCTTGGCAGGTATAAGTATATAAAATACATTTTAGTTTACATATTACGTATTACATATTTTAATGGCATGTAATTTCTTGGCCTATTTTCCAACTATTCCTAATTAGTCAGTAATATAAAGTATCAATACAGCTTTGTTTTTACTGTCTTATGACTCTGAGCTGTATTCTAAACTGTAATTGGATGTTTACATTACTAATGGTATCATTAATTACTTGTGCTCCCTGTAATAGCTATCATTATCTATAACTATGTAATATATTATATATGCCAAATATTTTTTTTCTATTTTATAATAAGGTGAAAATGTTGGAGTTGAATACTTTGTAAGGGGCAGTGCAGACAAAAGTACATGTACCAGCATTGACGAAATCTGTACACATGTACTATTGGCCTGGTCAACAAGCCTTACAATTTGTTATATCCTGATTCAACTAGTTGAGCCTCAGCTCCCTCAACGCATACATAAACAGGCAGTTCCCTCGTTGCACATATCTCTCTCCTTTCATCATCAACACACTCTTCTCCTTCTGTTTCTTAAAAACTCGTTTTACATCTAGTTTTTATTTTTTATCTTTTTAAAACCGCAAGCATGTCTGTTCTTGCATCCAAGCTGATCGCTATCAACATTGTTGATCTGCAAGATGGCAGCCATGTCATCACCGATGCCCATTCCACCAATAACTTTGACCGGTTGGCCAAGCTTGAAGCTCAAGTCACCGAGCTCTCTCAGTGGAAGAATTCCATGACTCCGATCATCTCCAACTCCATCGCAGGATCAAATACTGCGTCCAACTCTGGATCTTCGTCAGATTCTGAATCAGACTCCAACCAGTCGGTTGGCTCTCTCGACCCAAACTCTCTCATGGTTCGTCATGCAGCTTCACCAAAGAAGTCTACAACCACGACCAAGAAGAGCAACCTTCCCAAGAAGCAAGATACTGATGTCACATCACGTATCATGACCATCATCCAGGGCTATGGCCAGAACGAAGAAAACGACGAAGGCTCACCCTGGTTGGGTCGTATCAAGTTCGAGCCTCGTGTCCGCAAACACGTAAAGGCGAACGCGCCTATCGAGCTTGTTCTGCCTGCTTTCCCTTGGAAGAGCGTCAACAAGGTTGAGAAAGTCCTTGGTGCTGTGCCCGATCTGGGTGAAGAGTTGGGTTTAGGCCGTCTTCAAAACCTTTGCGAAGATATCCAAGCCATCTACCCGCCTGGAGCGTATGTCACCATCACCTCTGACGGCCTTGTCTACAATGATCTCCTAGGTATTTCTAACGAGGAGGTATACGAGTATGGTGGTGCTCTCCGACGAATGGCTGAAGAGAAGGGCTATGACCGTCTTAAGTTCATCCGTATTATGAACCTTCTAGGTCTTACTGACAGCCCGCACATGACCAAGGAAGAGTACTTGGGTTGTGTTGACGACTCGCGAAAGATGCTCGTGGAAAAATATCTACCCGCAGATTTTGACGCTCGCGATGCCATCCTTAACGACGCCGATATCAATCTGACCTACTGCGGCTACATCATCTTCTTGAGCAAAGACATGCGCCACAGTCCGATTACTGCTGGTGTCACCACCAAGCGAGAATATAGAACGGTCGTGAAGCGAGTTGCTCACGACATGATTACTCGAGGCAAGGTACGTTACATCGCTTGGTATCTCTTTGTGACTTTACCTAACTCTTATGTAATAGGCTTTTGCTGCCGTTATCGAAGACCGTCTCCCCGACTACGTTCGACTCTCCATTCACCGATCCACAGGTCTCAATAAGCTGTCTTTCCCTCTCGTCCCACAGCCCAACCACTTCTCCATGACTCCTTGGCACTGCTGCATTGCTGTTACAGCCAAGGGTCAGTTCCGCACTGCCCACGCCATCGAGCTGCGCGAGACGCACGACGTAATTGAGCAAGACGGTCGGCCTTACTACTACAGAGATCGATCTGATGTGTGGAAGTGGGATGTGCCGGTTGAGTTTGAGTTCTTCTATCCCAGGGGCATCTACGTGAGGGCAAAGCCTGCTGAGGGTGAAGCTGCTCCTAAGCTAGGTCCAAAGGAGCTTGCCAAGATCAAAGAGCTGGGCAAAGGCTTCTCTCCTGTCATTCCTACAGGTTTTGCTTAAGCTAGTTTCAATGAGTATTAGACAGAAAAAGATATCAGAGCAAAGTGTTATGCTACACAGGTAGAAAATTGAAAGTAAACGTTATAAACTGTTCATGCTTTGTTTGCGTACACTTGTCTGGTTCTTACGTTCTAACCTAGAATCTTTAATTGTGTACTTAATTTAATGGAGTCGAGGACTACACGTATATTATAGGCTAGTTTAGACAGTACTCCTGCTCTAGTAGAAGCATACAATAATTCTATTTGAACTTGTTGTTATGATGCCAACTTCGTGAATCAGGAACTTTTCTGCAGAACGTAAGGTCGCAAGCCAATGAATAAGCACCGAATTAACATCAGGATTGGGTAATATAAACAATGACAAGATGCCAGTAGGCAATTGGTGATTCGACATACATTGTGTCGCATTGATTGAAACGTCACCAAGCATTATATTTATGTCGTTCTCTATAGTCATAACTCTCTGACGGCCGCTATTGTATGCGCAGTAAATCATTTACTCTCGTAATGCGTTCATATCCCATTCCTATCTCCCACCATTTAATGATATTTGCTAATTGCATTCAGATATGCCTGGCCCGACTGAGAGAGGCTTCCATCGCTATTCACCGGAGGCCAGACCGAGCCCAAGCCGAGGCCATCAGTGTACGCATACGCCAAAACATGCTCATTGGCCTCAAACAGATCCACAATATCGCTGATCCACTGGTTGATCTGGTTCTGATCCGTGCATGGCGTAAAGTTGTTTTGGTCAAAGACGCACGCAAACTCTGTCACCCAAAGCGGCTTCTGATAGGTGTTCCAGTAGTAGTCGATATCGGCCTGCACGCCCGTCATGTCCGACTTGAAGATGTGAATGGATGTAAAGTCCCAGCTCTTGGTAAGTTGCTGCTGGTTGAACTGCTTGAGCCAAGACTCGTCCTTCTGGCGACACATGGCCGGGCTGCCAAGCGCAGCACCTTTCTGGCCCATGGGAGCAATCAGACTGTTCCACAAGCTGACGCCTGTGTTGACGTCGATGTCTGCAGATACATCAGCCCCTGAGCAATCAGGCTCATTGAAGCCCATGACATAGGCGGGCGTAGAGTTGAGGTGCTCAAATTGTTGCAGCCTCTGAGCGTCTTTTTGACCATTGTTGCCGCCACCCCAAAGCATAGAAACGGGGACGAGGCCGGCGCCTTTGGGACTTGAAGGCGCTGGTGTCCAGTCATGCCACCAACTCAAGTGATCTTTCCAAAAGGCGAGAGCGGTGTCGCCCGCTGACCCGGCTTTTCTACCGTTGGGAGTCAAAGGGTGCTGGGCCATGGCCGACGCCAATGCACCCACCAAGAGACAGTAACTTTTCAGAGCCATTCTGTATGATGTCGTTTCGGGCAATAACGATTGTATTTTGATTTCCCAAAGTCACTGCGATGAGACGCACTTTAATATCTGGAGTACTTATAGACGTCGCAAGTGCCGGGCGTTGTGGCTCGTAAGCTGACAGCTACAATCACCAGTTATGCTTAATCTAGTAGGCGACAGGATCTGTATCCGGCAGCTGCTTTCTTAGGGGCCTGAGTTATTCTGGGTAACCGTTTAGTAATACTGAATACGAACTACTTGCATTCGTATTCCTAAAGGAATAGTAAACAAAAAATCGCACGTTAGGAAACTACTTGTTAGTGTCCCCTATATGCGAGATTCATCTCAAAAGGGGTGATGTTGTGACTTTCGGTTCTAGAAGGAAACCAGATCCGATTAGGACTCGATCAACTTACCGACATTCCGCGCAGATTTGGTGCCTTGTACGAAACATTTCGGAGCCTTCGGTCCTTATAGGTGTAAAAACCGGTTCCACTTTAATATATCTGACATTCAGAAGAAAGTAAGGACCGGGGAAGTGGAGAGTTGAGCAGTTGTATAAAGTCCGGCCGTCACCGTATGCCAATTTGTAAGAGCCAAGTCCACTGTAAATCCACTTATCCTTCTATTGGAACACCTGTCACACAACGTTGAAAATTTGTTTGGCTAAAGTTAAAACATCAAGCATAAGCGTACGTCAGCTAGAACGGCAGTGATCGGCACGTGTAAGGGGTAGTGGCACTTCAACTTAGACGTTACCGTAAAGAGAAGCTTCTTTTCGAGATCGGCATTCGGTCCGAATGAATGCTTGTTGCTGTGAAGTACCAATCGGGCAAGTATTTTGATACTATACTTTACGATATCGACGACGTCTTCATCTACATGTGGTTTTCGATAACAATGTTAACGTTGAAGATATTTGGTATAGAGCGTACAAGTATGTGATGAAGGCTCTCAAAGACTTCAAGGAACCATACTTGAAGATGAAAATTTAGCAGTTAATGCGTCAGTTATTGGGATCTTTCCAGCTGTTTATGCATGCAAAAGCCGACGGATATTTCATATTGACTGAAACGCCTTTGGAGAAGATGTTTGGCAAGTGATCGACACGCCCAGCAATGTCGATCCCGAGTGTTGTTCGTTGTCTATTCAGCTCAATTCTATGTAGAGCACTATATAGAGCATAGAATCTCCCATAATAATCGCAGCTCTTCAGGCCATCTGCTACTCATTCCAAGTGATTCATCAAGGGCTCTATCAAGATGTTGTCTGCACTTGCCTTTTCGCTGCTAGTAGCTTCAGCCAGCGCCTGGACTCCCCAGTCCAACGCAAAGGGTCAGTAGAACCTCAACCGGAACCATCACTGCTCGTATATGAGACATCAGCTAAAGAATGACACAGTCTTTAGCCGAGATACTGAAGGCGTCATGAGATGGCTCCCCGGCAACGACAAGTTCCGCGGTGTCAATCTTGGCTCGCAGTTCATCATCGAACCATGGATGGCTTCTGACGAGTTCACCGGCATGGGCTGCGGTGGACTCAACGACGAGTGGTCTTGTGTCCAAAGTCTCGGCCAGGATGCTGCCGATGCCGCCTTCCAGAAGCACTGGGGCAGCTGGATCACCCAAGACGACATCACCCAGATCAAGAGTCTGGGGCTTAACACAGTCCGTATCCCAGTTGGGTTCTGGATCCGTGAAGACCTTGTTCAAGAAGGCGAATTCTTCCCTCGTGGTGGTATCCAGTACCTGGACCAGCTAGTCGGATGGTGCAATGACGCAGGCATCTATGTCATCATGGACCTTCACGGCGGCCCTGGAGCGCAGTTCCCTAACCAGCAATACACTGGCCATGTAAGAGAAGCAGTCTGATGCCTTGAAACCCCCAAGTTCTCGACTAATGGTACAATAATAGGGAGTCTCACAGCCAGGGTTCTACACCGAGGCAAACTACGAGCGAGCAGCTGACTTCCTGGAGTGGATGACTGAGCGTATTCATACCAACGCTACCTATGCCTCCGTCGGCATGCTGGAAGTCATCAACGAGCCCGTCCACTCTGGCGATTTCCCCAGCCAAGCTGCGGATATGGTCAACACCTACTATCCTCTCGCCTGGAACCGCATCCGTGATACTGAAAGCAAACTGGGTGTCTCCGACGATAAGCGCCTCCATATCCAATTCATGGTATATTCACCCTTCTCACTATATATTAACCCTCTTTAATCAATAACACAAACTGACAAATTGACAATAACAGGACTCAGCCTGGGGCTCCGGAGACCCAACCAGCGCCCTCCCCAGCACCGACTTCGCCGCCTTCGACGACCACCGCTACCTCAAATGGGACACAAGCATCACCGCCACCAAAGACGGCTATCTCAACGCCGCCTGCAGCGACAAGCGCGACGACAACGTCATCGTCGGCGAGTGGTCCATCTCCGTCGCCGACAATGTCCAGGACAACGACGAGCTCGGCATCAAGAATCGCTCCGACCAAGCCGACTGGTACCAGAAGTTCTGGGCCGCCCAGGTGCTCGCCTTTGAGAAGTCTGCTGGCTGGGTTTTTTGGACGTGGAAGTGCAACTGGATCGCGGGATACGATGACTGGAGGTGGTGCTATCAGTCTGCTGTTGCGGCGGGTGCGATTCCCAAGGACGCGGGCAGCGCGGCTAGCATTAACCCGTGTTAAACATCCATCGAGTTCATTCGATATTTACCTAAGATGGAAGCTTTTGTGGGCCATTATGGCTTCACTTTTGTATAAATTGCTTCTTGCATGTAGATATGTACCTGTGCTATAAGCACAACTTGAAAAGTATCACGAGACTTTGCCATTCAAGAGCACAAATGAATAAAGTGAGAAAAGGTTTATATCAAATAAACAAAGCAAATCTGTCTAAACATCTCAAAGGAACATGTGGAGTGCCTAACTACCCACCCAATGTTCAAATCATCGTGTCTTAGCGTAACATGTCCAACCTCCAAATCATCATCAAGTGCTATGCCACATCCCCACAGCTTCTAGCTGTTCAACCACCCAAGCCCACAAGTATGACATTCCTCATACTCAGTATCTCTGCGTAGTAGAATAGGCTGGATCGTTTGCAGGTGGATTGGGAGGTAGAGCAATGATTACAATGTCCTCTGTGTCGCAGTATGCGCACATGTCGGCATTGCCTTTTTCGACCACCTTGACGCATCCGCATGGACAGTTGCAGACGTGCATTTTGGCGTGTTTGAGATGGATGATAATTGATGAGAATGGATGTCAAAATTTTTAGAATTAGATTGAAAGCTGAAGTGTATCTCAGGAGCGAAATTGTTGCTCTGGCTGCTTTTCTGAAGAAGATGTGGATGGGCTGCTTCGCATTTTGTCTCTTATACTGGGCATCCACGCCCACATATATAGCCACAGCCAGTCGTGAGTCGAATTGGAGGTCAAGCCTCGCTCGCACTTGTTCACACAAATTTGAGGTCACACAAATTTTAGGCGAGTATTGAACTCCTCTTAAGCCCAAGCTTTAAGACACAAAACCTATATTTTGAAACAGTACAACGCAGCATATTTACATGTAATCAGAGTCAAGTCTGCCTGCCTGACTATATTCAGAGAAGCAACCCTGTGAACTCGTGCCATTTTTCATCGACATGATCAAGAGCATCCTATTAAAAGAAATTGAACCTTGTGTGGCCTAAATTTTGTGTTGCAATCAGTGCAGCACGATATTAAAAAGGCCGAATTCCTAGCATCGTCTTACCGATTCACCGAACTCCTAGTCTCATATTCATAATATTATTTCCCCTTCTCTCCAACACGCACAATATTTTCCGTGCCCAAAACAGCATACCAGAAGATATTCCGCTGGGCTTTGGCTTCGACATCACGCTTCGCCTCGTCGTCTTGTTGAGAACCCTGGAGATCATTAAGAAAGCGTCCAACAAAGGTACCAACAAAAGGTTTGCGGTATAGCTTATACAGCATTTCAGACTCGGGACTCCTTTGACCGGGAGGCTCGGTTGTTGCAAAGTAGCGCAGCGCAAGGGCCAGGGGGAAAAGACCCGAGGCGCCCTGCATCGCACCGGCGGCAGGTTCGTACAGGAGGTGTACCATGTGGGCGATCTTCCTCGCGTAGATGCCCGGGTTTTCCATCTTGGGCGGAGGAGCAGAGTAGTATGGCCCGGAGGACCTTTCAGATGCCTGCCCCGGTGAGGTGGCTGGTGTAGATGCCGTACCTGCGGGCGAGGCCGGAGAGCCGCCACCGAGAGATGGAATGCTATCGGTTCCGGGGCTCATAGCTCCGGCCGAATGAGCCAATGTCATCCCAAGGGTGCTGTACAGCATCAGGCGAGCGCCCCAATAGCATCCCGAGATATACACAAGCCCAAACTCAGTATCGTCTTTGGGCGTGGGTAGAGGAGAGCCGGCAAACGTATAGTCGAACTGTTGGAGAATCGGCCCAGCTTCCTGTTCCCAGATATCTAAGCTCAGTGCAATGTGGTGACAGTTAAGCATCACAGTATGGCGGAGTTCGTCGAAACGCTCGGGATCCTGACAGGCGCGAAGTTCGTCGTAGGCGATCAGCATGAATGGCACATCTTCCAGGATATCGATCAGCTTGTCTTTGGTCGACTTGGGTATATCGCGCCACGGAATTGTTCGCCAAGCTTCTGTGTGGAGCGGAGATTTGGCTCGTCTTCCGATTGACAACATGACCTATTCGCATAGTTAGAGCGGCTGCAGAGGAAGAAAGGGGGGTTTGGGATCGCACAATCAGGATTCGACCGTCAACATATAGCTGGTGTGATTGGCCAGATACAAAAGATTCCGGGCCTCTGGCCAAAAAAAGAGCCAACTGGCCCTCTATATGAGCCCGCCAGTCGGGTGCTTTTCCAAAGAATAGCTACATGTAGGAGACAATGCAGTTAGTTCCCAAGATTGTGTTGACCTGCCAAGAGAAGAGCAGCCGTCCATACCTCGTAAAACTGTAATATTCTGGCGGCGACGATGATGCCATTGTTCTTGGACCGCGTTGAATCTTTCAATCCCCTGACCATTTGTACGACAGCTTTGTTGTAGGCTTCAAAGCCCTGGAGAGTCATTTGGCTGGATTGTGGGATTTGCTTTTTCCGCTCATCAACACCCATAAAGCCCACGCTCATTGCCAGCGAAGCGTATCGAATAGCCGGCTCTTCGTCATAGTATGCCTTGACCGCCGAGACCCATCCGTTGGTCAATACATCCGAAGCGCTAGCTGATAGTAGGTGACCGTAGGGAAGTGCTGTGGAGATGAGTTTGCTAAAGTAAAGTTCCTCTCGAGCTGATCGAGTGAGCGAATCGTGGAGAGTAATGTTGGTGTTGTTATTGTTTGCGCCTTTGGTTGAGTAAATGACTCTCCATGGCCGCTGTTGAGGTACCGATCTTGACGGGATTGTTCCCCTGAATTGAGTCGTTGTCGGCAGAGCCTTGCTATTTTCATCCGGCGTGCTGTTGACCCAAACAAGGTCTCGTTCATAGCCTCCGCATTCTAGGCCTGATCGTATGCATTGATGACATGAGGGGACATTTTGATCGCACTGAGAAACAAGACGGAGTTAGTAACACACAAGTTCAGCATGGCCATACCACAAGGCTAAAAAGGAAGATGTAAGTCGAGCGGGACCTGTTAAAGATGCCACAGATGGACTATAGCTGTGTATCGTACTAGTTTTCGATTGCCTATTGATGGAGGCGGGTTAAAAGTGCTGGGGTCAAGGCTTCTGAACTTACGCCCTTCTTGCGCCGGCGACAGGTAACGCATCCCTTTGATCTGCCAGGAACGCCCACCATCTTTATCGCGTGCCCTGCTTCTGAGTCTCAGAATCTCAGTCTGTGTAGGTATGTACTTTACAGACAAAGTCTCAGTAGCTGCGGGCGACCCTTGAGCACGTGGCCGCCGCAGCGTGGATGTATTCGACTGGTATGAGAAGAATGGTTGTGCTTTGCTGCCGCGGTCTCCCAGTTCCCCGCTGCTCGTTGTTTAGAAATTTCCGGGGCCGGCGATGGCTGTGACAAGAGCCTGAATAGGGTTTATGCGACAGCAACAGAACAGCTGTGCCTTACTCTTGCTCCGGTGTAATATAGGCTTACGAAGGAAGTCGTCCCCTGTCCGGCTGCAACCTCAGGGAGCGCTGTGCTGACTGTGCGTTTTTTTTTCGGCGCTGGGGGGATATAAACAAAGTTTTGAATTAGCGAATCCAAGCTGTCAAATTTATTGAGCAGTCATTATTTGTTCGGACGGCGATCTGTCCGATATACTCGTATATCTCATGCGACTCCTCCCCCCGCCCAGCCAGCCCCTCACCGGGCTTCGCCTCTCTCGATCGCCGGAGATCAATAGAGATCGAGGATCTCGGACTGGCTCCATGTCCTTTCCTCCTCCTGTGGGTTTTCGGGATGGGATCGAGGTGCTTACTGTGGGCTAGACTAGTGTAAATGAGCCTTTGAATTCGACACGTCGCAAGTGCTGCAGATCTAGGAGTTATTTCTGCCTACATTTCCTCTGCGGCAATCCTGCTGGAGATGGCCCAGATACATATAAGTCGAGCTCCTGTGGACCCCAAGCTTTGAACTACTAAAACCGGGCAGGGTGTGCTAGCAAGGCATACACGAGTAAGCCTTAGGAAAGCCAAACGGCAAGCCTCTCAGGCATCGGCTTCTGGACCCGGCGCCGCCCACACCAGATTGTGTCAGTCACCAGGTTGGGGGGGCCAATCATGGGCTTGTACCGTATCATCCTCCGGGACTGCGCCGCTGCAATAGGCCTGTATTCCTCTTCCTTCAGCAACCAAAGGGCATCAATACGGCTATTTTAAGGACTCCGAGAATACGCCCTCGGCTTCTGCTAGTGTCTGGTCGTTGTGCTACTACCAGCAGTAGTACGACGAGGAGCAGAACTGCTCATACTATCACTACCGTTGATGCATTAGTGGCCTCCGTCTCTGCAAGCCACATAACGCAAACATAGTTGTCAACAACGCGGGGGAATGCCACACGCCGCGGCAATCGGCGGCAGTGGACAGACCGTGCCGTGTAGCGCGAATATCCGGTGTATAAAGTTCAAAGTTGTCGGTTAAGTCAAGCCATGAGATAATTCCCAGGGTTTTCGGATTTCATAGCATCAGTGTCATATCACCCTCATATCTTCAGGAGCACGTACCAGTACATCTCGTATCCTATCTACACGCACTATGTGACGGTTTGCTAGCTTGTCGAGTCCCTAGCTTAGTACATGAAGCCAGTCGAGAGGGGTCAACTGAAGGATCAACCCTAGAGAAATCACTCACGGCCTCACACCGGATTTACACGGCGCCACGTAGAAGTCTAGAATTGACCACAAATTCAACCTCATTCGTAATAGTGAAGAGTTCATGACGGCCAGGCTAGGCTGGATAGCCAGGATAGCCCAGTCAACGGTGTCCGTGGTTCACCGATGTGGCCCAGAGATTCGGGCCATTTTTCTCTATTTGACAGCCAAAACTGGATCGGCAAGATGGCATCATCTAGGAGCCAGCCGGTGCTCGGTAGTTTATCAACAAGACCAATCGCAAAAGGGGTCTGCGTAGCGCCAAAATAGCACATTAAACGTACGATCTTGACTCAGCATAGTGGAAGGCCGAGCCTGAGCTTCTGCTATTTTACCGGGAGACTAGCAAAGACGTCCTGCAGGTGGACGAAACGGGCTGCACGCCTTTCCAATCTTGATAACCCCGTGCAGAAGCCGCCGTTTTAGCTTCTGAGATTTAAATGACGGATATCTAGCCAGCCTATCGAAGCCGAGTCAGTGGCGCTATAAACGATCCACATGATGTTAATCGACCTCGCCAAACGATAGCAAGTCGCTTGGCGCAAACAACTACCTGATGGCGTTTATTCTCCATCAACGAGTCTCCAAGATGAGTAGTCTAAAAGAGAGACTAAGAAGAACAAGAACAAGAAGAAAAAGACAGAACATTAAATGAACGATGAATGTACAAGAGCATGTTTGGTGTTATGCCCTGAAGGACAGATGTGATTGTCTTCGCAAAAGATGTGAGGAGAGATTTCTCTAGCAAGATGGGGTTAATAAATCTCTCAACAAGAAATCCCAAGCCATGAGTAATATTAGCTTGACCGCAATGGTGCAAGACAGCTGCTGTCAGATATTCGGGCAACATCTTGCTAGCAATACTTTAACATTATAGCTCCGCACGTCAGAGCGTCGATAAATAATAGAGCCGATATTAAATGTTTAGGTCCACTTATATTCCGTTTGCAATGATCCGTTTGCTCTTGGTAAGGCATATTGCGCTTCCCTTTCGATAATCTCTTTTCTACTAGTTGTTGCATTTACAACCCTCTTTTCCCCTTGTCGGGTTGCAATACTGACATCAACCACGCCGTAAGACGGATAGGATTTAACGTTTCCTAAGTGAATCTGCAAAATAGGCGGAAGTAGACGATCCCCCTGAAAACTCTCTTTCCTTCAGCGATCTCACATGTGAGAAGTTAATTGTCGGCTCTCGCCATCTCATCTTACAAGATGCAAATCGCAAATAAGCAGCAGGGGCCTAGACCTCTGATCTCCTATCATCGGAGTACCGGGTACCCATATCTCGGTTCCGCCTCTACGGGGCTCGAAGTAGCTGGTTCGAGCTAGCGGCAAGCATGAAGGTACCACACGCTCAGTCACTGCGCCGTTCTAGAAGCAGTGCTCGCCACAGCGCTAGACAGTTCGGCAAAATACTTTTTCCGCTATCAAGGCTGCCCGAAACTTCAGAGGCGAAGTTACGCATTTTGGCCACACCAGGCTTCACCAGACCAATTCTCGCAGTCCTTTGCTCGTAGCATTGCCTTTGTCGCTGAAACTCGTCACATCCGCCGCCGACATGTCTTGGAGGAATCAAGGAATCACAGGCTCGAACAACATCCCGCTGGGGAAGCCGCGGCACTTCGGCGCCGAGGAGGATGGTATCCTCGAGGAACGCGATCTTAAGCGTGGCCGCGATCCCGAGCCTCGCAGCGAGGCCGATGGCCCTCGTCGTCGAAAGAAGCGCAACCGATGGGGCGACGCGTCGGAGAACAAGGCCGCTGGCCTTATGGGGCTGCCGACAGCCATTCTGTCGTCCATGACGAGCGAGCAGCTCGAGGCCTATACTCTGCATCTTCGCATTGAGGAAATCAGCCAGAAGCTTCGCATCGACGACGTCGTCCCCGCAGATGGTGATCGGTATGTTTACACCACTTTGTTCCTTGTATTGGCTATATACGAGTGTTTTGGCAAGTTCTGACGCTAACCTGATGGTATTCCACAGATCCCCATCACCACCTCCCCAGTACGACAACCATGGTCGACGTATCAACACTCGAGAGTACCGCTATCGCAAGCGTCTCGAGGACGAACGCCATAAGCTGGTTGAAAAGGCCATGAAAACCATCCCCAACTACCACCCGCCCCAGGACTACCGCAGGCCTACAAAAACCCAGGAGAAAGTCTACGTGCCTGTAAACGACTACCCGGAGATTAACTTCAGTATGATTGCTAACCCTTTAACCCTAACCACTAACCCCCTTCGTCTTTCCTTCAACTTGAAGTACAATCAGACTCTCGTTACTATGCCGACATGCGGTGTTTTAAGAGACTCTGGTTTCTTCCGTCGATTGATTGTGCCTGTCTAATTCTAAAGTCTCCGATTTCTATTTCATTTCAAGTAAAGTTACTAACACATAGCTCTCCCCCAAAGTTGGTTTACTCATCGGACCCCGTGGTAACACACTAAAGAAAATGGAGAATGACTCTGGTGCCAAGATTGCTATTCGTGGCAAGGGCTCCGTGAAAGAGGGCAAGGGTCGCTCTGATGCAGCTCACTCCAGTAACCAGGAGGAAGATCTTCACTGTTTGATCATGGCAGATACCGAAGAAAAAGTCAACAAGGCGAAGCAGCTCATTCACAATGTCATTGAAACTGTATGTCTCTTCCCCACCCCTTTCCATGTCGCGACTTTGTTGCATACAAAACCAAGACTTACAAACTTCTTTCTCCTCAGGCGGCTTCGATCCCCGAAGGCCAAAACGAGCTCAAGCGTAACCAGCTTCGAGAACTTGCAGCGCTCAACGGAACCCTTCGAGACGATGAAAACCAGGCCTGTCAAAACTGTGGCAAGATTGGCCATCGTAAATATGACTGCCCTGAGCGACAAAACTTTACGGCAAGCATCATCTGCCGCGTTTGTGGTAATGCCGGCCACATGGCTAGGGATTGTCCAGACCGCCAGCGAGGCGCCAATTGGCGTAATGATGCGGGCGGTCGCCCTGCAGGTAGGATCGGGGGAGGCGATGCCGTCGACCGTGAAATGGAGGTACGTTTAACCATTCCCTGCTCCGCTCTCTTACAGACTGTGATACTGACACTCCGTTACAGCAACTCATGCAGGAACTTGGCGGCGGCTCGGGAGCTGCCCCTGCGCAAATCGAAGCCGGCCCGAGCAGCAACAACTACAACGGGAACAGCGAAGCGAAGCCATGGCAGAGAGGACCAACTGGTGGACCTGCACCCTGGAGATCCCGTAACCAGGATTCTAACGAAGGAGGCAGTGGGGGACCGGCACCTTGGGCTCGAGACCGCAATCGCGGCCACGATCACAGCAACGGCAACGGTCATAGCAACAACCATGGCGGTGGTGACAACAACTACTATGGACACAACAATTACGAGTCGTCTTCTTCTGGAGGAGCAGCCCCTTGGCATCAGCAGCCTCAACACGGAGCCTCGCAACACCAGGCTCCTGGAATGGGTGGGTATCCCAACTACGCTGCGTACGGCGCATACGGTGCTGCACCAGGTATGGGCGCGCCTCCTGGTCTCCCTCAAGTTGGCGGCGCCGGTCTCTCGGCTCCTCCAGGTCTAGGCCCCTTGAATGCCCTCATCCAGCAATATGCAGGATCTGCTCCGCCGCCTCCGCCGCCCTCAGGAGATGCTCCGCCGCCTCCTCCAAGCGACCAACCCCCTCCGCCTCCGCCCCCAGGCGCGTAATCGTTGGCAGCGTATTGCTTAGGGCAGCCACTGATGCTCAATCACTTGCAACAGACTGTAGTAGGGCATTAAGGTAATACCAGACCTTGACTGACAGATTTTCGACGGACTGTGTTGATTCCAGCTTCTCAAAAAAGAAAAGAAAAGAGAGAGAGAGAGAGAGAGAGAGAGAGAGAGAGAGAGGTACTTACGTGGTCCGAAGCTTAGGATTTCATATAACGGCTTCTCCAGACTGTATGGCTTCGTAGTAGGCCTTGTTTATGTTTTGTCCGTTGAAGAAGCAGACTAATCGCACAGGCTCTTGCATTTCCAATTCTTAAAACTTGCTTAATAAATGTATCAAATGTAGCTACACGTAATAATGTCCTATATTTTTAGTTAGTGCGATTTGACAAGAGTCGCCAAGTATCCATCAGCGCGTGGAATGACCCATACATGTACGTTCAACGATGGTAATTCGTCTCGAGTAGATGTGTATGCGCAGACCTGAGACCCCCGTTAACGACTGGAAGCATAAAAGATCAGTATGCCTTGGCCGAAAGAGACGCTACATCCGATGAGTTCTCGTCTTGAGCTTTCCATGGCAACTCGTTGTCAAGACAACACCATGATACTTGATACAGGCGCCGGGAGCAGCCCAGCGAGTTGTGCCTACCGTGCCATATTGGAGCAACAAGAAGGTTGAAGATCTCAATCCCACTTGGACTGCTGTTGTCGGTCTTCAAGCATCACATCATCGTAACATACGGATACAGCAAGTTTTACACTCTTTTGGCGCCCGCATCTCCTATCGTTGACAGAAATAAATGGATCACCAACGGCCTTATAGATATTGGGATCGGGACACCACTCAAGCTATCGCTAGGCTATCATGGGCTTCTTATGCTCCGCCGCTTGGCGCGGTTCGTGGTCGAGGCCTGCAACCAGGAGGACTTCCCACCATATGCAATTCGTGCTTCAGGGGGTTTTCTCCCAGCCAGATTGTGGCGTGTTACTGTTGGCACTACTACTGTCACAGATGCGTCGTTGAAATGGTGAATTCTGCGCTTGCCATTGACTTCATGTTACCCGTCCGTTGCTGCGAGATGATTATTCCCCTCGACTGGGCGGTGCTCACGATCCCGCAAGAAACAGCCGACCTGTATAACCGCAGAAGGTTGGACGTTCAAGCACGAGGGGTGGTCCACTGCTACCAAAACGACTGCAGAACGCCCATTCACCCACAGTACATCATATGGGAGGAAGCCATCTGCGGGAAATGTGAGAGCAGCACTTGTGCTCGCTGCGGGGGCGCTTTCCATAGGGGTCTTGGTTGCGACCAACGACAAATACCGGATGACCAGAGACTGCACGACCTGACAGCCACACATGGCTGGGGGAAATGCTCTGAGTGCAATAGCTACATCCAGCTCACTCCGGGCCGCAACCACCTGAGTAAGTCTATTGATATGAGATGACACCCCGGGGCAAAAGAGATGGCTAACTAAAGCGGAAACGAAATCAGTGTGTATATGCGGCGTCGAGACTTGCTTCTCCTGCGGCAAAACGTGGCAGGCCTGCGACTGCATCAGGCCCAGTCCCAACGCGGTTACAGATGAGCTTGGTCGAGCAATGCAAGCACACACACAGAGGGTCGACAGCCACCAACCCGGCCTGATACCGCAGAGATTGTACGAATCACTAGGACCGACGAGGATGAAGAAATACGAAAACTTTTTGACGGAGCGGAGGGAGCGTCACCTTATCGAGGCGAATCGTATACACTACGGCATCCGGGCAATCACTTCGTCCAGAGGCCTCATGAGGCCGACGCGCTGTAAACATGAGCGGTGGGTTCTTCACGAGGTGCCCTATGGTCATTGCGACTGCTGCGGGCAATGGCCGACAGCTGGCTGGTCGCAGAGTTGTATGTATTGTTTAATTATGGCGTGTCAGAGCTGCAGAGCTGCTGTGTATGAGAGGAATGGGCATGTTGGCGAGCAGAGAGAGCAAATTCAGCGGCAAAGTAAGCAAACTATCGAGCAAACCGAGCAAATCGAGCAGACCGTCGAGCAGACCGTCGAGAAGAACGAGCAAATCAAGCAAAATGGTCAGCAAGATGAACAAAATCAAGAAAATGATCAGCAGATCAAGCTGAGTGAGCAAAACGGCGAGCAAAGCGGACAGAATGATGAGCAGAGCGAACAGAGAGAACAAATTGAACAGGACGGGCAAGATGGGCAGGATAGGCAGGATGGGCAGGACGCGAAGCGCAAGAAGGAGCGCGAGGAGAAGCGCTGGGAGAAGATCAAGAATCAGCGGGCTCGCAACAAGCTCCAACAGCAGCTGAAGCGGGAAGGGCGGAGCAAGCAGACACAGACTGAGTGGACTGAGTGGACTGAGTGGACTGAGTGGACTGAGCAGCCTCGAGAAGCTAAGCTGACTCAAGAAACTGAGAAGACTGGGCAGCAGACTGAGCAGACCAAGGAGACTGAGCAGAACGAGCTGAGCAAGGAGTGCAAGCCTATGTGCAGAAGGCGCAAGAGGCTGCGGAAGCTGGAGGCACAGAGCAAGCAGACGCAGACTGAGGAAACTTGGCAGTTTGAGCATCCTGAGCAGACTAAGCAGACCCAAGAAACCGAGCAGCCTGAACAGAGCCAGGAAACTGAGCAAATGCAAGAAACTGAGCAGACAGGGCAGACAGGGCAGACAGGGCAGACAGGGCAGACAGGGCAGACAGGGCAGACAGAGCAGAGCAAGGAAATAGTGCAGAGTGAGCGAAACGAACTGACTGAGGAGAACCAGCAGAGCGAGGAGAACGAGCAGACTGAGCAGAATTGATGTATTAGTATCGGATAGGAGGAAGCGGCTGTGTTTGTGCGGACAGAGGCTAAGCGAATCGCCTTGAGGCCTGGAGTTTGCCTGATACTGGCTGAATTTGTACAATAGCGAGACGCATTATTCATATGGACTATTAGACTTGAAGTCATCTTCTACGCTTGTGTGACTCGAATGAGATTAGTCAAAAGTATGAATCAGGATATTGGACTTCTCCTGGGCTAGATGAGAGATAATGATTGAACTCGGGAGTGGCTTTTTCGTTTCTTTGTCATTTCATTATCAAAGTTGAAAAGGGGGCAATAGCTTAACTCCCAACATTGGAGAATCACTTCTACATGGGTTTGTCCTGGAGGCCTCATCCGCTGCATAGGCGATACTGGTCGAGCCCAGGGGTGACTCCTTCGTCTTTTCTTCATTCAATATCAAAGTTGGAAAGAGGGGAAGACAGCTTGATCTCCAAGTTGGGGCGCGCTACCTCTACGTACAGTTGTCTAGGAGGCCTCAAGCGCTGCATTCGTGATACTGCCTGGGCTCAGGAGCAACTCTTTCGTCTCCTTTTAATCCAATATCAAGATTTGAACAGGGGAACACAGCTTAACCCCCAGGTCCGATGTACTACGTCTACGTGCTGCTGGCCTGGAGGCCTCAAGCACTGCAAGATGGGGAATTAAACCGCATCGGCCAAGAGAAATCGAGTCACTGCCCGTGCCTCGTCCTTTGTCCAACCAATATACTGCCGATCACGCACGAGGACGTTGCACACAGACTTTGTTGGCGTGCATGAGGTAACAGGCGTAGTGGATTCATGAGTAGGATTCAGACTTTTCCCATTCCAAAGGACCAAATTACTAGAAGTGGTAGAAATTGCACAGCCCAGCTTCGCCAGTTGAAAGAAAGATGTGTACTAATTGAGAGCAACGAGGTGATCGTTTGTCTGCCCTTCGGCCGGATTCCGATATAAACAATTACTGGACTAGGACTGGTTTGACGTCTTGAGATCATTCTGGTTGGCTAAGAGGTGGGAAAAAGGGCTTGGGCGGTTTAGCTGGGCCTTCTCGGCAACCTCGGCAGATGTTGAACCCGCGTGAAGCATCGCGAACGGATTTGAATGCCGTTCTCTGATAGATATCGGCTGTACTATTAGTCAAAAACTCAATGGCAGATCTGGGATTACTGAGGAGAGATACAGGGAAGACCAAAGTGCCCAGACTGTAACCTTTACTGCAACCTTTGTTGTGTCACGGCAACGCAAATAACCGCGCTGCGCAGTGGTCTTTTTGTTCGGGATTGGCGCCCACGATCCCCGGCACATTCCGCTACGTTGTAAATCTGGCAAAGCCATCAAAGCAGAACCAATGGATCCTGAGGTTTGGCGATTCAGGTGAAGACTGAAAGGAAGAGACTGAGCTAACGACAGCGGAACAGCGGCAGTCCGCGGAACTGAGACTCGGTATCCGCTTGTATACGCATGTCTGTACACTGGACTGGCTTGTTCAGCGTTGCAGCAGGAGCAGCAGCAGCATTAGCTGGAGCGCCATGTGGACTTGTCTCTCTTCTGTCACTTTTCTGTGATGCGTGTCTTGCTTTTATTTGCCTCCGTTGGCTATGCTGTGTGGCTGGCGTGGGCTTGGGAGTTGAGGATCGTGCTTGGCGGCGGAGACGGAACAGGGAGAGCGGCAAAGGAGCGTTTGGTGGGCATTCGAGCAGCTTGAATGATGCTTGATGTTTGTTGGCTACTAAGGTATCTGTCTATGTTGGTAGTATCACATGTAAGTTGGATGATATTCCATGAAAGGTGGTTCGTGCGAGGTCTCATCTCAGAGGGGAGGAGCGCTTGGTAGTACTAGGTGCTTTGTAAGAGTACTACTAGTAACTCCTCGCAGCATCTGTGCTACCGCCTGAGTTACCAACTGCATTATAGCAGACGCAACCAACTTCTACAATTCAGACTTCCGCGGACCTCTATATCGTCCTATTCTTTGCTGACAGATCGAGTGTCGAAGAATGATTCCCAAGTCCGCGTGCCTCGAATCCGTGACCCTCTTTGGGCATCAAACGGGCGATAGATCCGGTAGCTCTGGGGCTAAGAGTGGCCCCCTGGCGCTGGCCACCGCACAGAATCAGATTCCACAGGTCCCTGCAGGGTTTCGAGTGCCCTTTCAGGCAATGCACACGGGCCTCGAGGGGGGGTGAAACGTCAAAGCTGCTCACGGGAACCTCATGACGCTGTGTCTGGTGTTCCAGACGTACAAGAACTGGCAGCATAATGCGCTCATTTGGTCGCCTTTGTCGTGGGTTAATGACCAGTGCGACCTCCTAAAACACAGAGCACTGGCTGACTTGCCCTGACCAACGACAGCAGATCTCGAAGCATAGCGGTCTCTCGCGGCTGGCCAGGCGCGACAAAAGTCACAAGAAGGTTATGGCCCAAACACGCGAGGGGCGCAGGAACTGGACGCTAGAGCCCGGTCAGAAAGTAGTTAAAATCTACCTGACAAACTCTTAGTATTCCATCTATAGGTGGCTTCAGCCTTCAGGGACCCAGCAATAAGCAGCAGGGCGACCGTCCTTTCCGGCAAGTGCATGATGGCTATACAGCACTACCGCCGCGAGGGTTCGTCCCGGATAGGCAAGGTAAGCTGAGAAAGTGCCGATCTAGCAGATGGAATAGTGCTGCTTCGCACCAAATGAAGCTCCCGAACACCGTTTGGCGCCCTACGCCCTTACGCTCTTCATGTTGGCACTGCCTCGCTCCTTCGGCCATCCTCCCTGAAGGTCTCAGTCTGTCACAGTCGCTATGCCGTGGTCCCATGCCAAGCTCTTGGTATCCGTGCAGCGGTTCGATTGGTGGCTGGGCGGGCAATCCAAATTTCAGATGCGTGTATCCACGGTTGGCGGCCGCCCGTTCACCTCATTTCCCACGACACTCGGACTCTTGCAATAATATCATGGGCGGCGGATAGGGTGGTGCCGGAGACGTGACAAGACGAGATTAAGCGCCAGTCGGGCTTTTCTTCCGAATAAGATGATACCGACTGGCACGTCTACCGCCTATTCCTCGTGGTCTAAATGTGGATTTCTGGTAGCTGACGCACGACGATGGGCCCTGTCGCGGATCTACTTGCTGTCGGGTCCGCAGAGTGTGTTAAAAAAAAAAAAGTGAGATGATCTAGCGGAGTGTATTTGTGGAGGACGGCCGTCAACATCGACTAAGCCACCGCATCGGGTCTGCTCAAAGGGCTATGTTAAGAATGCTTTGGTGCTACAAGAGTGAATAAAAGTCTCCGCGGCTCCCTCGTTTGCTCCCGTTTCTTGGCATTCGTGGTCCAAGCTGGCAACTCTCCATCTCGCGTGTTGTTCCTTTTTCTTTCTTTCTTCTTTTCGTTAGCCTATCTATCTATATACCCTCTTCATCTCCCGAGCAAGCCGATCGCTTTGCTTCCTTCCCTTCTCTTCTTCCACGTCTCCTTTCTGGGAATTGCTGGTATCTTTGTAGCTTGCCATCAGCTTTGATTGGAAACTGTATCACGTCTTTGGTACTTCATATCTTGATTGTTAGTATGAGTCGTTTGGCGGCTTTGCTCGCGGCGGCGTCGCTACTGGCACCCACCGGAGCTTCAGCAGGTACGGATCAATTCAGCTAGCACAACCACCATCACATTGCCCGTTGGAAACACAATGAGACTGTAACGTTTGTCTTGTCGCATGAAAGGGCATGTGCTGCGGACTCAAGCACTAGCACCTTGACTTGAGTTTTGATGGCCTCTTTACGAAGCCCCCAGGATGCCAAAACTTATATATGAATTCTATCCAATGAGAGATTCTTTCAGCTAACTCGGTTTGTGATATCTTCAGTTCCTCACGATATCGAATATCGTGACTTCAGTGAGCTTCCACGATCTCTCGGAAGCCGGGCCACCGATCAATCTCCCAAGGGCTATGCGCCATCTACAGTTGATTGTCCTAGCGAGCGCCCGGTGGTTCGTCTTGGCTCTACTTTGAGCCCCCAGGAGAAGGAATGGCTGCCCCGGAGACGTAATGAGACCATTGCGCCTATTCGAGCCCTTCTGGACCGCATCTCCATCCCTGGCTTCAACAGTGACAGATATCTAGCCAACGTCGAGAAGGATCCCAAGGCTTTGCCCAACATTGGCCTGGCCGTCTCTGGCGGTGGCTACCGTGCTTTGCAAAACGGAGCTGGAGCCATTGCCGCCTGGGACGCTCGATCGGCCGATGCCAACTCGACTGGTAAACTGGGCGGTCTGCTGCAGAGTGCAACCTACATTTCTGGTCTATCTGGCGGTGGATGGCTGGTTGGCAGCATCTACACAAACAACTTCTCCACGGTCCAAGGCATAATAGACGCAGGTGCCTGGCAGTTTGACGAGTCGATTCTTGCGGGTAGGTAAAAAAGTTGAAACATGTTGAAGATGAAAACTAACGAGAAATGAACAGGTCCCAAATCCGTCAGCCTGACAAGCTATTACAATGAAGTCTTTGACGATGTTGACGCCAAGGACAAGGCTGGCTTCGATCGCTCCATCACCGACTACTGGGGCCGCTTCCTCTCTTACCAGCTCGTCGACGTCGCTAGCGGTGGCCCTGGCTACACCTTCTCTTCCATTGCCGAGGACCCTGATTTCAAAAACGCAAAGGCGCCCCTTCCTTTCCTGGTCGCCGATAGTCGCCCGCCTGGAGAGACCATCATCTCCAACAACTCCACCATCTTTGACTTTAACCCCTGGGAGATGGGTTCATCCGACCCGACTCTGAATGGCTACATCCCGCTCAAGTACGCCGGCTCCAAGTTCAACAACGGCGTGCTGCCCAAGAACGAATCTTGCTTTGTGGGATTCGACAACGTCGGCTACATCATGGGCACCTCCAGTACTCTCTTCAACCAGATCATCCTATACCTCCAAAACGACAATGGCACAAACTCCATTGTTCCCAAAGGTATCCCCGATTTTGTCGTAAAGATTCTCGCTGGTGTTTTAACTGGGCTCGGAAACGACAACAATGACATTGCCGACTGGACGCCAAATCCCTTCAAGGGATGGAACAACAAGACCAACCCCTTTGCCGACAACAACCGATTGACTCTTGTGGATGGTGGCGAGGATCTGCAGAACATCCCCTACCACCCTCATCTGCTGCAGGAGCGCAAGGTTGACGTTGTGTTTTCTGTCGACTCGTCGGCCGATACCAATGGCTGGCCCGATGGTGCCTCTCCCATTGCCACCTATGAGCGTGCAGTCACCAAAATCTCCAACGGCACTGGATTCCCCTATGTCCCCGGCAGAGAGACTTTCCTCAACCTCGGGCTCAACACCAAGCCCGTCTTTTTCGGCTGCAACTCGACCAACGTGACGGACACGTCGCCCCTGATTGTCTATCTGCCCAACTACCCCTATCAATTCCAGTCCAACCTTTCGACCTTCCAGATGACGTATGCAAACGACGAGCGAAATGCCGTCATTACCAACGGCTGGGACGTTGTCACCCAGGGCAATGCGACTCGCGACTCCAACTGGCCAGTGTGTGTTGGCTGCGCCATGCTGTCCCGCAGCTTCGAGCGCACCAAGACTCCCGTGCCCGAAGCCTGCAACAAGTGCTTCCAGCAGTACTGCTGGAACGGCACGATCCAAACGGGAACACCGGCAGACTACCAACCAAGGATCTTGGACACGCCCATCAAGATTGACAGCAACATGGGAGCGAGATCTGCCAGCGGCGCAACGGTGATGATGGCGTTGGCGGCAGTCACATGTGCTGTGCTGCTCATGTAAAGCATTTGACCTTGTTTTGGATCTGGAGTTTTCTTTTTTTTTTTTTTTTTTGGCATTCCTTGGATGGATTAGAAAAAGAGATGCATAATGATATCACCCATCATGGCGATAGCGCATATAGTCGTGTACTTTTGTCACTTCTCCTTTGGTTTATGCTTTAGCCTACACATTTTTTGGTTCCGGGTCATGCAAGTAGCATATCGATTTTCACAATTTGAAACTATTTACACACTTCATTCGCTCATTCGTTTTGTGTTTGTTTGAACCCGGCTTATACGTAATGCTCTCCAACAACCTCCGTCACATGCAACGAATCTAAGAGTACACAATTTTGACATGTTTGCAACTTGTTCAACTTTTGAATTCATTAACTCCTAATTTTTCTGCTCCTATGCAAGCGGCTGGTATATTTATCCACAAAATGTTCAAATCGTAATCATCCACACATATACATTCCCATGCTCTCTTCTCCCCTCACTTATCATCTTTGACTCGTTTATGCAAGAACAGCGTCCTTGCCAGTCTTGGCGCTCTCCAGCACACCCTCAATGATCCTCAGCACATCGCGGGCCTGCTCCGCCTTGACGGGAACGTCCTCGGCCTTGCCGCTCACCAGGGCATTGGCGAACTGGCTGTAAAAGGCGCGGTACGTCTCGGGCTCGAGCTCGGGCACAGGCACCTCGCTAGCCTTGCCGGTGGCCTCGTCCACGGCCGTCAGGCTGCTGTTGTTTGTGCTCTCAACTCCATATCCGGTGTCTGTGGGCTTTCCGCCGGCGCGCAGCTGATCCTCCTGCGGGTCGAGGTTGAACTTGCGGAAGCTGCCCTTTGTGCCGCGGACCCAGTAGCGCAGCTGGCGCGTCTCGGCGCTGAGGGCGCTGATGTTGACGTTGACCAGCAGGCCGGAGTCGTAGAAGAGCTGCGCGGACACGGCGTCGGGGGTCTCGAACTCGGCTCTGCCTTCGCGCTGGTTCAGCAGGCGGCCGCGGACGGACTGGGGCAGGCCGAAGAGCACGTAGGCCTGGTCGATGAGGTGCGTGCCCAGGTCGAAGAGGGCGCTGCCGCCGCGGGAGATGCCCAGCTGGCCCTTCCAGTTGGTGGGCGCGTCGGCGCGGTAGCGGTCAAAGTGTGTGTTGAACTCGACGACGCGGCCCAGCTTGCCCTGCTCGATGAGGTGCTTGGCCAGCAGGAAATCCGCGTCCCAGCGGCGGTTCTGGTACACGCAGATGAGCTTGCCCGTCTTGTTGGAGATGTCGGCGAGCTGCTGGGCCTCGGCGGCGGTGGGCACAAAGGGCTTCTCGGTGAGGACGTGCTTGCCGGCCTCGAGGGCGCGCTTGGTCAGGTCGAAGTGGTTGTCGGGCGGCGTGGTGACGACGACGACGTCAACGTCGGGGTCGGCGATGAGGGCGAGGGCATCTGTGTAGTGCTTGAGGGCTGGGTAGTCGGCAGGGGCGGAATCGTCTGGCTTGGGGGAGCGCTGGACAATGGAGTGGAGGGCGAGGGAGGGGGTTGTGGTGATGAAGGGGATGTGGAAGACTTTGGCGGAGAGGCTGGAGAAGGTTGTGTGTTAGCTGAGTTGTTGTTGGTTGTAAGGAAATTGGTTGACTTGACTTACCCGTAGCCTACGACGCCGACGTTGAAGACTTTGCTGGCCATTGTGACGTTGTGATTTGTTGTGGGATACTAGGAGATGAGTATGGCAGAGTTGAAGATGAGCTGTAGATTTTAGATTATGGTATGTATGCTAGAGGAAGCTTAAAATGATTGAAGGAAAGATGCGTATTTATATTTCTGCAATTCGCCTCTTCTATAATACAATTACCAAGAATCTCCACTCAATCGTTCATGAATAATGCACAACCCATCACGACATCTCCTCAGCAGCCACAGAACAGAAACAATTATCAATTCGTCAGAATAAAAGAGGTCATTTCCAAAACAAAGGCAACTCTCGCCGCACTGAGGCTTTTGCTCTTACCCAGGCAAGTCCCTCCGTGGCGTGGTAAAGAACCCCCTCCAACCCCTCCTCCCCACCGTGGCATGAGTCGCTTTTGTTATGACGTTTTGGTTGGAGGGAAAATGGGGGGGTTTTCCAGGGTAGGTTTAAAGCGGTGGGTTTTATGGGCAATAAGCATACTTTTGTATAGTGGATGGGTTAAACTGCAATGGGAGATTTTAGGAGTTTCGTCGGAGTAATTGCGATTTTACGGGGCGAGTGATTCCGGAAAGGGAAAGTTTAAGAGTTTGGTGAAAGAGGCCCGTAGAAGGAGGTTTGGGAGAAGCTTCTAAACTGGTTTCGAGAACCGGTAGCAATGACTTGCAGTTTTAGTTTTCCAAGTGTCTGTAAAAAATCAAAGTTGCATTTTGTGGTTTATTACTCTAGCGTATTTCTCCTCTCTTTCAACGCTGCCATTGGCTTCATACCTTGGCATGTTATCACGAACATAGATCTTGCAACAATATCTACCACCAGCATTGAATCAGAGCTCAAGCAAAAGACAGACTGCACACTCTAATGCTTGAGAGAGCATAAACGCCGGCGCCAACAAAGAATGACAGGCGTGCCGACGAGAAGGAACCAGGGAAAAAAACCCAGCCGCGAAGCACGCTGAGCTCTCCCTGTATCACTTCAAGCTTGCAATACCTCTCTTCCACATTTCCACCTTCGTCAACCTTGGACGGGTCATGCTCCAAAAAGTAACGACGACACACGAGAAGCTCGTAAAGGCGTACCTCGGGGCCGAATTTGACGTTGTCCCCCGAAAGTGCTGATGAGCAGAAAGAGCTCGTAGAGGTATACCACTTTCCAGCGACTCCAGTGACTCGCCATCAGTGGTTCGAAAGCCATGTGCACGACGATTGCATTACCCAAGTGGTGTGAGTAAGATGAGATGTGATAAAACCTCAAAAGGCGGGAAAGGCGCAGCATTGTATTACTCAGGCGACACCAATATGAGACATCTTGACCTTGGCCAATATAAAATCCCGTGAATGTTTCACGTACTATGCCTTGTGACACATCAGTGCCTTTATTTGTACCAAATGCTACTTTCAACCTGGCTGCTTGTTTCACACCCTTCACGAACTACGTTTTGCTGCTTATTACACATATTATCAACATATGCGAGCGAATCTATCTTTTAGAAACGTTTGAACATTCGTAAATACAGTTCGCAGCTTCCAAGGAACACGTACAAAGAAAGCTGGAATTTGTAGACCAAATGTCTCACATAGACGACAGAGTATGTTTTGCATAGCTTTAGAAAGAGTTCACGACATTTGGTGATGTGAGTATCATGGCATTACTTTTCTTTAGCCGGTGGCTAATGATTGCAACATCATGACTCTAATCAGAAGATGAGAAGGAAAAGTAGCAGACGCTTACAGAGATGAAAGCGACGATGGGCCATGTTAAACTGGAGCAGTGTAAGAAGCCTTTTCCCTCGTGTTAGGTCTACCTACAAAGGGATACCTCCGAGAAGCACTCAAGTCGGCAGTCTAGACGAACGCAAATAATTTGGACCATGATAATAAAAGAAAGGTCTTGATTAAAATAATACGGGCCTTTACCAGCTTTAAAACACATTCTGAGCAGCAGGTTTAGATCTGAGTCTGACGCAATTATACTGAATTAACAACCTCTGAGTGTGGACCCTGTTGGTGATGAGGACCGGGAGATGTGAAATCTACACGGTGCTAGGTTCCATCGCCTTGTCCATCAACATCGGGGGAGGCTTCCGAGGATGAAAAGTGCCATCCCACGCGGAGAGGAACTGAATAAGAGTCGCCTCGTGATGCTTCCTTGCGAGAGCAACCATGCCGAATGCTCTTGCATTGATGCCCAGGTAGCCAAGCGGCATGCCAGCAATAGGATAGCCTAGAATAAGATCAGTAACATAATTCGATAACGATATACAGAGTTCTTACCACTTCCACTGGCATGGGAAGAGAGTCCGCTATCTGCCGGTCCAATTATTATATCTGCGTCATATTTATCGAGAATATAATCAATGCCTTCATCTCTAAAGACTTTTCGAATCTTTTCGACGTGTTCTTGGTACTGCTTCTCTGTCAAGTTTAAATCCGCGGCTTGCTCCAGAGTCTTCTGGTTCGAGTGGCCTGTATGTCAATTAGTTACCACGATGCGAGACTGGCTTTTTGACCAATAGGTGAAAGCGCACCTGGTAGGAGCTCAGCATCAGCATGCTCCCTGTTAAAGTCAATCAACTCCTGTAGGCTTTTGATCGGTGCAAACTCGAGATCATCTAGATACGCTTGAAAATCTTTGCGAAAATCCGCCACTGCAGAAGTCAGAGCTGAACTGATCTTTGTCAGAAATGATGGGTATGCTTACGCATTATCATCAGCTTGCAGCTTTTGCCATGGATAGATGCCGCTTCTGGCTTGATGAGAGGCACATTCTCGGAAAATTTTCGTGTTTTGAGCTTCAATATGTCGTATGCATCTTGAAATTTGCGATTCTAACATGGTATTAGCATCGAAAAGCACGATATCATGTGCGTGGCCTACCATTTCGGCTGTCGCACTCTCATCGGGTGCCGTATACTCTGGTGGAAATATCCAGTCCTTGTAGTCCACAGCAGCAATAGAGAATTCACTCATATATCCAGGAAGCACACTCGTATATCCACCAGCTGGATACCCAGGGGTATTCTCTTCCCTGAGAATATCTAGGAAAGCGGCGATGTCATGGGGAGTCTTGGCCATTGGTCCAGCAGAGTCCATGGTATGAGAAACCGGGATCAGTCCCTTTTGAGATATCAGGCCAATTGTCGGCTTAATTGTATAAACAGAAGCACGACCGGCCGGGCAAATCAGCGATCCATCCGTCTCTGTGCCAATACTGAGCGGTGCATATCCAGCAGCCACGACAACAGCCGACCCAGAAGAAGATCCCGAAGAAGCGAGTCAGCTTAACTGTACGCCTTTAGATGGAGAATTCTCACGCTATGGCCATCTTTCGAGTCGTTTGCGAGCACTCCGCCTTTAACATACGGCGATTGACATTGGCCGCCCAGAGCCGACCAACCGCTGGGCAAACGCTCTCCTCTACTCGCTTATTAGTGTACATCACTTGTCTTGCAGAGAATAGAGTAACCGAAAGTTGGATAGCTCCTAAAAACAGTGGTTAGTCAAATAGCTTATGGCTAGTTATGGAGGGGTTATAACTTACGCTCAAGTTCGCTTTGCCCAGGATTATCATGCCAGCAGCAATAATCTGCCAAAAGCGAGAAACTGACGCTGCAAAAAGTGTTGGTAGAATCATACCTTGTCCACCAAACGAGCGTTTTCACGTGGTCGAGCATCTTCGAGCGCCAAACTTCCAGAAGTGCTTTTCATGTCAAGCTCGGGATGCGTATTGATATTGTCCTAATCAGAAGTAAAATGTCAGGCATCAGCTTCTTAGGAAGTCCAATGAATAAAATGGGGCACTTCACCTTCAGAATGACTGGGATACCGTGAAGTCTGCTTCTGACTTTACCAGCCGCTCTCTCTTTATCCAAAGCCACCGCAATCTTTTGAAGCGCCTCTCTTGACGGCATAGTGAGCATACCGTGAAGATAGTCGTCATGGCGCTGAATTTGATCCAGATAAATGTTGACGAGATGAGTACTCTTGATTGAGCCCTTTTCCAACAAGTCTTGCAACGTTTAAGTGTCGACGGTCAAGACGTCAACGTGAGGGACGATCATGTTCAATTCTATGCGTGGCTCTGCAGCAAACAGCTACTCAGGGCGAAGGAGTCAAAGAAAGCAAAAGATTGCGCAGAGAACTGAACAGAAACAGGTTCCCTCGATTGTGAGGGCGACAGTTGAACAAAATGAGAAGGAGATGGTTCAAGCGTTTTAGCTGCAGGTATGCTAAACCAACTCTGCGTGCCATCGTCGACGTTGGTGGCCAACGCACAGAGCCATTCAGAGAACCCTAATAGTCATCTGATGCAGGTCGCGGTGTTGTATCTCCAATTCGTGAGCACAGGCTATGGCACACTCAGCCGTGGCTGTCTGCTTTGCATAGACGAATAGATCGGCAGTATTATCTATCTGTCCGGTACCCATACACATGCTTCTCTTGCGGTGAAAAACGAATAATTTTCGACATTTTGACGCCGCCGACGATGGGGACCATGTCGAATTTTACACGGTGATATAAAGTACTCTTCTTAATGCGGGTGCTTGGAGCTACAACTTGGTGATAGGAATCTGCTTCGCGGGGAACGTTGCGAGGGTTCGTCTGGCAACTTTGAGGTGATGGCGAAGAAAGATGAATGATGGTGGACTGGTGATGCTGTGTTTGGACATTCTTGACCCAAGACATCTTTGCGAGTTGAGCCAAGTTTACCGGCGGGAGCCTCTCTCACTCCTCGATTCCCCAAGTATTGTATAATTCGATCGGATAACTATACCTCCAGGTGCCAAGGGGATTTGCCTCTTTACGAACAACACCATCCTTACCGAGACGAGGACGGAGCTCCATAGGCAGCTGCCCACAATAGATCCATTCTAGCTTTGGGAAAACTTCAGCGTACGCCTCAGCCTGCGCTAGCATGCGATTTCTATGGGCTCTTTCCCAGATGCACACCCTCGTAGATGTATTGGGGCATAGACGGCGAAAGCCCCAAATGTTGTTTTGCACAGTCATGGTGTATATAAGTTCATGATGGCCCTCTTCAGTTATCTCAGTGGGTTCGCACCAATAGTCTTCCTCGGTAACAAGATATGGTCGTGCTTTTGCATCCTGGAAATCCGAATTGATAACAGTCCTCTCATCGTAAAATCGAGCCGGGAGGATGTGCTGTAGCTTAGAACGGTAATACGTATCGTGGAGCAAGGTTAGCTTCTTGAGTCGAAACAAGCCTTTCAATTGACGTCGTAGCTTGCCATGATCAATCAGCCAGTTGTATTTCCATATGGTATTGCGGCCAACACGCAGGATGAGCTGCTCGAGCGAGTCAATTGTGCCAAGTGCCGCCAGTGATGGATCAGAAATGTCATCTTCATATACATTAACGACCAAGGTCTGCAGATATCGCAGAAGCTCGCAAGTTTTGGGACTCTTTGTAATCAGATCGAGAGACGTTCCGGGTATTTCAAGATGCCTCAATGAAGGACCCAGAAATGTCAAGAATAGTTTGGGTTCAAAATTTGCGTGGCTCAATTTAAGACTCCGTAGATTAGGGAATTCGAGATTTTCACTGTCTAAAGACAGCTTGACGGCACTTCCTAAGACCAACTTGTGTGACCAATTCAGAGACTCAAGCGTAGAGGAGCAGCGTCGAAAGAGCGTATTAAGAAAAGCAGAGGTGGAGTCAATCCTCGCTATCGCTACAGGGTTGCCCAAAGTTGGATCTAGATCGGGCTCCCGAAGATAATCGAATTTTATGTCGAGATCAAGAAAACGAATGTCCCACTGGGTGAGGGCCGGAGACGGTCTCCCGAGCCAAGGTTTTATTATTCCTATTAGTTCCAGCTTAAAATGCTTAGCAGAACAGTGAGAGATGGCCTCAATAAAGTCGTTGTCTAATCCAGCCTGATCCTCCCAAACAAGCACATCAAGATTGGGCAGTTTGGAGGCAATCACGCTGAAGAAGAGATTTTTATACCGCTTCCGAGACTCACGGCCCGACGAGGCCCACCCCCAGTCAGGTGCAAAGGTAACTTTGCGCACCCAAACGCTAATAGGCAATAGAAGATTCGACCCGTCCCTGTCATCCATGTGCCTGAAAAGCTTGCGTGACCGAGGACTATGGCTGAAACGAATCTCCTTGAACTGGCGCTGAAGAGCGAGTTCCCGACAGCGTCTATTTACGAGTGCGAGGGAAGGCAGATTCTTTTTGTCGTCCTCAAGCAAGTCAATAATCAGGTCTTGTAACTCAGCAGGTAGCTGAAGGAGCATGGGTCGAGATTGACGCTGGCGGCCTTGCCTTACGGCATCGAGCTGAAGACTCCCAAACTTGGGCGACCTTTTCCAACCTTTGCTACGTTTACTTCTGACATGGAAGCTAAATCGAAATCTCTGAAGCCGAGAAAACCTCTTCATGGTAAAGGCCTGTCGATAAGACGCAACAAAGATGCCACACAAAAAAAAAAAAAGAGGGCAATGAATCGAGGGTGATCGAGTGATGAAGATTGAAAAAAGAGTGAGTTTCAGCGCAAACAAGGTTGATCCTAACTCAAAGTTAAAACCCTCGAGCACTTTGAATACACCAGCTTCCAGCTTCATATAAGGGAAAAAACAATCACCCAGCCTTTGGTTTAGCACGCGAGTGAAACCTAAGAGCAGAGCGAGAAAGCTGCTAAAGTTCCTCTAACCTACGCCATACCTGAACCAATCTGAGCCGACATTGAACATCACACAGCCTCGAGCTGAGAGAGCAGATGACCTCATGGCCATCATTTTTTATTTTTTTTAGTTTGAGCGCATAATATCATCTCTCGGCTGCACATTGTCTATCTTGGAGGTTGCTATGCTTGAATGGAAGTAGATCGGCTCATAAATGAACAGAGCGAGCTCAGGAAGCAGTCTATTTAATATTCGATAAGTGAACAGATTCAGCACAAAGAAATGTGGAGTAGTCCATTAAACATATAATATCAACGAACTATGACTAAACACATTAGAGTATGAAAATTCTTTGTGCTAGATGCCCAAAGTACATGGATTTTTCACAATTACACGCTCAACAGTTTCTCTTCATCGACACAGCCAAAGATCATACGCAGACTTCATTTCAACTATAGACGTATGATTATATTTAACGTCGACTAAGCTAAATAGATACGAGTACAAGTATACCGCAGTTGAGTATTTACTAGTAGTTTCTAGATGTTCTAGTGCAATCCTTAAATACTCTACATACATGTAGGCAGTGGCATCGACCGTAACGTCCAGGTTGAAGATGCGCACGACGATCCACCACTTACACCATTTACCTTTCTTTCCGCCTCTTGCAACATCGATTCAAAAAGACTGTATCCACATTCACAGCGAAGCCACCCATTTACCAACGTAGCTTTATTCTCAACCAGAAAATGCCACGATTCAATATCATGCATTTCAACAACTCATCAGCACCACCCAGGTCAAGGGTAGGCATACACATCACACCACAGGTAGCACAATCCAATACAACAGTACTCACCCGAATCAAGCAACTCCAAAACAGTAATTTGCTCTCTCTCTACCCGATACGTCTGCCAAGCCAATATCTCACAAAAGCAAAACAAGAGCCGCAGCAAGTACATCCACCCTTACATACAATGTATCAAGAGAAGCCTAGCGCATGACTGACAGCCAGCAGTCAAAACCATTACATTCATACTTGTACATCAGATCTTCTTACGAGATAGGATGATCAACTAAGTTTTATATAGATCCAAGAGATGGGATATTTACAGAAACATTCGCTCACACTACGGCAGTCACACGTACTGACGCAGGTCAAAGCGCCTGCCACAAAACACACTCCGTGCTCTGCATACACGTATACAGCACAACCCTGTCCTCTATTGTTTCAGACACGCATGTCTAAGCCTACAAGGTTCGCCACCCACGAGCCTATATTTCCGAGGCGCAAAATCCCCTTTGCGGAGCCTCGTCAGTGAAGGACTGATGGGGTTTCAGCTCTGCGTCAATTGTGCTTACATACACGCGCACACATACACCCACGCTATTCAGCTTGAACGTATTCGGGAGAAAGATAGTCACCTCGATAGTAGATCGGACCATACACAAAGCAGGTATATACTTATACCACAACTTCAAAGTGGACATCCATGCGTAGGTCTCAATACAACCACACCAATGTGCTGACACATTTCGTGACACCTCTGGTCATGACCATATCCATGACGCAAGGGAAGTCGCAAAAGGTCTCAAGTATTCAGATACTGAGACAGCATTACTGCCTCGGAGTGCGGCAAAAGTGACACTCCCGAGCCAGAAATAAAGTTCCCGAGCGAGATTGACGGTCTCACCATCGATTATCGATGAGGCAAAGCAGACGAGTACGTATAGGTACCTGCTTTGTCTCGGATCGCAAGACAAGCATCGCCTGACAGTAGCCTCAGTGGCGGTTGCTCACATGCGTCCCGCGCGATAACTCAGACAAAGGGAGAGACGATCCGCAAAAGTTATCCGGGGCTGTGGCCTTGAGGCCCTCCGAAAAGAATACCTTTGTACAAAATTCCGTACAGGTACAGTACTGTAGGAGCTGCAGCCGTCTTCAGCTGTGGCTTGTTTGCCACCTGCAACGTGCCAGAGCAAACCGACGTCCCGTCCATCAAAACTCAGGAGAGCTGAGAGCAACCCAATTTCCCAGCGTGCGCCATCGCATGCAAGGGCGGGAAAACATGATGGATGGACACTGCAAGCCATCGATATCCCGCGCCGACTGATGATCTATCAGAGTGTCAAGACGCTATTGAACCGCGTAAACACATTGGTTCCAGCACACGCAGGGAGACATTGCTCCCCCGGTAAAGCCAAAAAGTCCAGCTCGTAATTGTCCTTTTGCCTTTGTCTCAGGACAGGCGGCTAAAGGGCGAACCTGCTGGGACTTCGTATTCCCACATCCCGCCCTGCATGTCCAAAGCCAGTCTATAAATGTCTCGAACTTTGTGGAAAGCCAGCATGCAGACTCTGCAGCCTACTACGCACGGACGGCGATGAAAAGTATGAAGTCTAGTCGTATCGTTGGTAGGATTGCAGTAGATGTGCTGGTATCCGTCACTAGTAAGCTAATGGTTGCAGCTGAATTATCTGAAGGAAGTCGATTCATCTCCTAGGCGCTTCAAGATAGGAAAGAGTTGGAGTATATCCGTAGACTCAGCCGCGAAGTATAGACTGTCGATCCTATTTCCACGACATACACGGCAGAAACGTCTCAATCATCTCTTCCCTTGCACGGAAACCCGTACTATAAAGCGTAGTGCAAGTCATATCCGGGCTTTGTACAAGCCAGAAATTGGAATTGAGGCACAGCACAATTAGTGCGCTCCACAAGAAGCTTCTTCCTCAAGCAGCCACTGGGGCCGTGCCGTCCGGTCCCACAAGACAGCCCAGGATATCGCTGGCTCGCAGTTTCTGCGGCGGCCAACTGCAACTTCCAAAGGCGGCCTGCATCAAGTAGAGCACGTTCAATCTCCGAGCGCGTAGTGGCAGTCTCGTAGTGGTTGCCGGCAGTGCATCACGATGAAATAACCTTTCGGCTTAACAGCGCTGTAATTTGGGATAATAATAGCATCCAATGCGAGGGAAGAACCTTTAATCAAGAGTCCAAGACAGATTGTTCCAAATGCTGCAAGGACAGCAACGTTCCCCAAGACAAGCTCCGGCCACATGTACTTGTAGGCAACGCATAGCACTTTTGCGTCTCGTAAGATTAGGAAACTACTGCAGCTACGGCTGCTGTAGAACCTTGTATTAGTGAGATCGGGAAATAGGACCAACAGTCTGTAGCATCAGACTCTCGTAATAAGCACAGGGGGTGGTACCTCACGGCGTAGACTCGGTCGCTCGCCGTAGCAGAAGAATCCCTTCAAACTGCCCCTAGATGCATGCCTCCATCGTCTCTGGATCTTAATTGAGCAAACAGTTGGCTTGGCTCACCCGGAGCGAGGCCCGATAGTGGTCTGATTTTTGATAATGCTGGCTTTATAACGGAGCACCGTAGCATTACTTCATCACGTATAGCAGATTATGTAGGGTCCCTTAGGCACGGCATCTCTGCCAGATTTCGCTTGGAGCATGTCCATCGGCTGTTCTTTTGATCTGGGCACTGGCCAGCTCGATGGCAGAGCAAGGGGTTCAAGCAAGTCACGACTGCCCACCAGCCTGTACCATGGGCGTGGCCTCATGGCAGGCTGGTCGCTTTTCGTCCGTGGCATTCTCGCCCACGGAAGTCCTCCGTCGATCTGACTAGCACTGGCTGGACGGGGCCCGCCAATACTATTCATCTCAGTCCATTCTGGGTCTATATGCACGCGGCAGGAGAGCATAATTTGGATCAGATTACGATCGGAGTCCGACTATGCTTTTCGAGATCACTTTCGAACGGCATAGAGATTGGTGGCGTGTTTTGGTTGGTTGTCGCCCCTATTACCGGCAGCCAGAAAAAAAGACCCTTTGCAAGAGGACCAATACAATCACATGGCTGACGGATTTGCGTGCACGCCATTGACCTCGGCTCGGCGCGCCCAGGGAAGAGAGAAGCTGGTCCCAACAGGCCTAGTTGAGGGCAAGGCATGACGGCCAAGGAATAGACAAGCAAGCAAGCAAGCAAAACCTTGGTTGGCCAGCAGCTGCAGCCAAGCGCGTTTTCGGCACGCATATTGGCATATTAGTCGTCGTACAGACAGACACTTTTCTGCTCTTGGGCAGGGCTAGAGCAGACTAGCCGATGGGCCGTGGGCCATATGGAGATCCCATCGGATCAGGCGCCTGGGATAAGCAATTGGCGTCAGGGGGTTTGCTGCGGGGGAAATTGCGTTGTCGAGAAGCGATGGCCGAGCGATTCAGGCAGGCCGCTGAAGCGCCCATTCCCCGGACTTTTGTGACCGATTCGCTCGGTTGTCAAGCTTCCAAGGATGGCGATGCCTGTCGTATACAAGGGCCCAGGGGGGGCGAAAGAAGAACTTTTCGCAAGCACGGACAGCGCACCTTGTGTCGACGGATTGGAAGCGGAATGGCTGGCGGCGACGCTGCTAGTCTTTGAGAACCTCACGCCACTCGTCCCGGTCGACGCTCTGGGTAAAGAGCAGCAGAGCTAGCCAAGCACCGGCGATGCTCAGCTCATGTGCCGCTCTTGTTCCTGCGTTGGGAGTTTTTGCCATGGACGAATCCTCTTCATGAATCCAATTCCGTCGCCTCTGAGTCAAGAATCCTGTCTGGTGGAGCACAATGTCATTCCAAGCCTGGAAGCTATCAATTGTTCGCCGCCTTTGCCCTTTGGCTTCTCGAACGCACGAGGAAGCTTTCAACGCCTATAGCTTTGTTGGCTGGGCTTGGACCGGGGACTCTTTGTAGTGTGTCCCGACGTCTGACGGTCGCCATCAAGGAACAAGGCCGTAGTACCTGGCAATGCTAGCAGAGGTCGCACAGACATCGTACAGTAATCCTCGATTTCCCCGCAGGTTCATAGTACCTGGTACGCCATTCAATAAAACAGGCTGAAGAAGCTGGGCCATCGAGTGTGTCTGCCTGCAGAATCGAGCAAGGCGCATAGCTAGCATGGTGCTTAGTAAGGCGTAGCCTGCTGCTCCGAATTCAAGTTGGCAAAATCCAGAAAGGCACACATGACGGCGTCGCATGGGCAAACAGAGGGAAAAAGCGCTCCATGACATGATGCTGACGAAAGGTGATAGAATTTGGGATCGGCTCAAAAGTTGAGATCCGCATTCTGCGCATAAGGTACCTGCCCTGGACGCTGGCGGTGGGGAACAGCAGCTACAGCTATGCCCAGGCAGGTTATGGCGGCCGAGACAGGGCCAGGAGCGCTGTAGCGTTTTGCCACGGACGGTCGGGCGCTGAAGGCGACGTTGGAGCTGCTGGAATTGAGCATCGAGGCCTGTAGCCAGGTTGCAGGCTGCTCAATGCTTGCCCCCCAGCCAGTAAATCGGCCGAGCCTGACCCGACGTACTCTATCAACGTGTGTCTACACGCCTGTACTCTCGTATGCTGCACCGACGTCCTTTTCTTGCATACAGTATACGGATTTGCACGCTTTGAAACACAGGCGCCGCGTGGGAATATCACACTGGCAAGCATAATGTCCGTGTTAGTTGGTTCGCCAACACCACATCACTGATGCTAGCCAGAGTCACAGCGTTGCAGTCCCAGCCACAGCCACAGCAGGTTTCAATGCAAGGTTACGTCTGGTGCGCTTTTTTGCGACCCATCCATCCCACACCACCCAAGAGGGCAGAATAGCGGCCGCACCACGAAGAATTGCCCCAGGCAACGCTGGCCAACCACGATTGCCATTCAAAACCCCAGATCTGCGCGCAGAAAAGGCAGAATATGAAGGGAAAAAAAAGGGGGAGGCGGCTGGGCCAATAGTGTACCGCGGTGTATAGTCTGCTTGCGGTTTGCGCTCTCTCTGCTTGCATCCGCGAGGCAATAGACCTGCTAATGGCAATGGATCTGGTGAATCAAATCGACTACCAGACTTTTTGCCTTTGCAATTTCCGGCGGCGAGGCCAATGGGACGGAGCAGTGGCCTGTCGGGTCATGGTGCGGCATCTCCGCGCTCGTTTAGCTGGTCAAAGACAGGGGGTCAGTAGCTATTCGAGCCGGATGTCCAGCTCAAGCATACATACAACGACTGTGTACGCATCAATATGAATGAATTCACATGTCTGTTGCTGCTGTAAACCATCGAGGTCAGCAGGACGTGCATGTACCAAGTAGGCAGTACATCGCAAAGGCGGATTGACGGCAGCGTCCAGCCGTACCTGCAACCAAGCCAAGAGACTCCCGAGGCTGCAAAAGAGGTAGAGACTAACCATCACCATCGCCCAAATGCTCGTCGATCGCTGCTTTGCCCGGCTCGGCCGTGTGTAGCACATCTGGTTAGATCGGCGCCTATCCCTGTTTCCGGCCATGGGTCGCTCCAACGGGCTGCTCCACCGCCGCCGGAGCCACGCCTGCAACAGCGTCTGCCTGGCCACGAGGTAGCAGAGACGGTGGCGCACGCGCAAGAGATGCTGAGAGTATTAAGTACTGTCTACCAAGAGCAGCTAGACTTGATCCCCTGGCGATGGCCCGTCGGTATAGTCCACTGGGAGCTGGCGAGAGCCTCTGTGGCTTT
Organism: Trichoderma gamsii; assembly: GCF_001481775.2. Classification (NCBI taxonomy): domain Eukaryota; kingdom Fungi; phylum Ascomycota; class Sordariomycetes; order Hypocreales; family Hypocreaceae; genus Trichoderma; species Trichoderma gamsii. The sequence goes on from NW_020171357.1 coordinate 545,113, forward strand.
TTCTTGCCGCTGCTTGGGGAAGGCTGTTACTAAGGTTGTTACTGGAAATAGTGTAGCCGCGCTTCGTTTTGCCTCTCGTACCTGTATGAGCATGTGTCTGGCGCCAGAGCTACTCGCAATTCTCGTATCCGTGACTCTGGCTGTTCCTCGGCGATGATGAAGTCTGGCTGTCGGGCCTCTTCGCTGCTGTACCCAACACCTCTGCGTCGAGTATCGAGTACAGAACCCAAACCCCATTCGACTCCATCGCACCTCGTCTCTAGTGCTATTCAGCAACCCTGCTGTCTCTCTCTATTCGCCCTCTCGGCCCAATTTTTCTCTTTCATTTGCAACCCCCGGCCCGACGATCGAAATGGGGGGGTGTGCGCGACCCCAGCTGAGACCTTGGCTAGCAGCGTTGCACGAAGCTATTCCGTCGGGGCCAAGTGACTTTTGCTCGCAGTAAGCCAGGAGCAGGGAAGGGAACTTGGAAGGCGTGGTTATGATTGATGGGATGGGTGGATGGATGGAAGGATGGATCAACGGGGCATCGGGGAGCAAGAAGCTGCCACTCCAGAAATTACCGTAGCTGCTGCTGGTTGCTAGTGGACAGGCACGCCAACAGCTCCTGCGTCTGTCGATAGGTACATAAAGGGCTTTCATCCACCTCGTCTGCCCTTTTTCCCTTTTCCTCCTTTTCCCTTCTCTATCCACTCGCTCGCTTTCAAGTCCAGCCACATTCGTTGTTGCTCAACAAAAACCCAAAAAAACCAAAACATTAGCCCCTAATTAATTCCCCCGGAATCCAAATCCTCTAATACCGTCAACATGAAGGCCGCCACCGTTCTCGCTGTTGCTTTTGCCGCTCTGGCCCAGGCCCAGACCCGCGCTGATATCCCCAGCTGCGCTCTGCCCTGCCTCGACGATGCCGTCAAGGCCAACACCAAGTGTTCTACCACCGACTACGCCTGTATCTGCAAGGACTTCAGCGCTGTCCAGACCGCTGCCACCTCTTGCGTCATCTCCAAGTGTGGTGCTGATGTTGCCCTGAGTATGTTCTTCTGGCACGGACTGTCTTGATGGGAACACGATTTCATCTAACAATGACTACAGACAAGGTTCTTCCCGCCACTCAGGCTCTCTGCGCCAACCCTGGCTCCGGCTCCTCTGCTGCTGGCTCTTCTGCTGCTGGCACCACCGCCGCTCCCACCAGCGCTGCCCAGACCTCTGCTGCCGCCAGCTCTGCTCCCGCCAGCTCTGCCCCCGCCAGCTCTGCCCCCGTCAGCTCTGCCCCTGCCAGCTCTGCTCCCGCCTCTTCTGTTCCCGCCGGCACTGGTGTTTCCACCACTGTCATCACCAGCGTCACTCCCGTTGGCACCGGTGTTCCCCCCGCTGGCAACCGAACCACCACCGCCCCCACCAGCGCTCCTACCGGTGCTGCTTCTGCTCTCCTGCCCGGCCTTGCCATGCTCGCCCTCGGTGCCCTTGCCCTGTAAGGGATTTGAAAACTCAAAGATACCCAAAGGCGAGATGTCACGAATGGAGACGAGGTATGGGATGGGAGGAATCAGAATGGAATGGAATTGGAACAGTTAGTGCGCTGGAAAGGCTTTATGGTGTTATGAACTACGAGCTGGACCCTAAACGACATATGTTGTTGGATTTGGATCATCCGCCCCCTTGCGGGCGTGTAATACACAAAATATAACCAGTTTACTGGCTTTAATGCTAATGTCTGCGGACGAATTTTATTTTTTCAATTTGGTTCTCTTAAAGTGACTGTATTCCAATCGTGATTCCGTTGTAATATTTGATTGCTTTCCAAGGCTATAGCAACTCCCATTTGTCTGCTCTAGCTGTGACGGAGACCAAACAGTGGCCTATAGCCAAGACTCTTGGAGCCCATCTGCTAGTCCCATCCATGGTGCCAAAGCCCAGGTAGCCTGTAAGTACTTGAATGTAGCAGTCAACAAAGAGCCTGGAACACTCAGAATCATACAATACAAGGTGGTTGGAGGACCCGCCATATCCGAGCTTCCGTTTGCGACAGCGAGTCGTGACTAAGAGAAAAGGGGCCCTGGTCTGGAAAATCCTAAGCGTAGCAGTTGACGCTGGCAATTGATGCTACAGAAACAGACTGTAAGTACATTGTATATAGAGGAGCTTGCTGGGCTGGGCGGATATCCGGTGGCTCCGCTGGTTGGGACGGCGTGGCTGGGATTTTGGGTGTCAATTATTTGATGCTGCGGTTGATGTTTTGGATTTACTCTCTTTGTTTGGGTCTATGTGTGTATACTGAATGTTTGCCTTTTTCGATGTAACAGACTTCTTCTTGACTAATCTTGTTTCTTTTCATGTCAGACGATGGGAGCAGGATGATTTTTTTCCCCCAGTGGAGTTGACAAAGAGGAGTGAAGACTGGTGGAGAACTAGAGTGGATTGAACTGGACTGGGAGCTACTTATAGTACAAGTATACATTGCTACAGAAAAGTTGAAGCGAGGACTGGGGCTAGAAGCGGGAAGAAAAATGGGAAGATGGATGGAGCTGTTGGAGCTTCTTATTTTTTTTTTTTTTGGTCCCCAATGCAACGGTTGCTTTGCTGCGATGAAGAAATCGAGTGGTGTGAGTTGCAGCCACGTAATCGGCCAACGACTAGACACCTCAAAAGATGACAGGTACTTGGAGCCTGTTACGTGTATTGAGGCAGAATAAAAAAAGAAAACAAAGTTGGAATTAGGCTTGTTCTGCGTTTTACTGGGCGTGGCACCACTTGGCTGCGGTTTTTTGCGGTGTTTGTTAGAGCTATGCTTAATGCGGGAGGACGGGACGGAGATGGCAACTCTGTTTTTGTGGTGGCTCAGGTTCCTGGTCCCAGTGAGAGTGTGTACGGAGGTAGTTGTGGAAGGAGGAGAAGAATTGGTGTTGTTGTTGTTGCTGTACGGAGTACTGGCATCGCCATTGTTATGAAGAAGGTGGTTGGCATAGACAGAAGTACAGAGAACTGGGTGACCTGTAGGGGAGGTTGGTGGTGGTCATTGTGCAGGGCGCTAAGGCGGGATTTTGAGGTACGAGATGCAACGCGGTGCGGAGCGTCGCGTCTAAGAATTTTGGTGTGGGTGTGTGTGTGTGAATGTGTGAAGCTTACTGTACTTGTTGCTGGATGTATTGATGGCTATTGAAGCGGGTGACTGATGGATTGGAGACTGTTGGCTCAGGCTGCAGGTCACTTACATGTTGATGGACGGCGTGATGATTTTTTCTCTGCTGCGTGTAATGCCTAATACGGATATATGGCCACGGAAGATGCTGGTGCCAAACCGATACCTTGACTTGGAGACGACAAGCCGTATTACATGCATCGCAGCTCCAATTCACGTCAGCCCAAATCACAACACCATCACCACCGCAAAGAGACTCCCCAGCGTCGCATGCTCATGAAAATCCGGGGCAACATGACTCCATCACGGCTACACAAGATCAATAGCAGCAACAGGATGAACAGCAGAAACGAGGACACAGCTCTATACACACACAATCGCATACGTACTCTGCACTCACACCAAATCCCTCTAGCGGCCTCTCTGCAAGCCAAGTTTTCTTGCTCTGTGGCTTGAGCGAGAAGAGCGAGTTTAGCCACATTGGACTTTTGGTAGGGTGGCATTCCTTCGTATCGGCGAAGGAACTAATGAGTCTTTTCTACTTCCTTTTTTTCTTAAAATAGGATTTGAGGGGAAGAGATGAACGGACGCGAAGGAGGTAGATGCTGGCGTGTGGCAGACCAAGTTGTAAATGCTCTTTTGAACTGCACAACGGCCAATTCACCACAATTGCGGCCCAATTCGCTGCCTCTTCTTCAAATCTGTCTCAATAGCGCAAAATCCTCTTTTCTTTTCTCACCGCTCCCCCCTCCGCTGAAATCGTGCACAAAGGAACTGAAGCAGCGAGACGCTATACGAGGTACAAAAGGCGGTACCGCAGTCGTGCCCTTTTAGTGCCTCTAGCTCTGGTGTGGAGGGGTGGAGATTTGGGTGCGTTATGACGCCTCTTTATGGGGACCCCGGTACGTACCTGCAAGTAGCGCCTCGAGCTTCTTTCTCTTAGCGCAGGATTTTTGGAACTCGTGTGTGTTTTGTTAGTTCATCGTGCATAAGGTGCTGGATCCTGCAGTGGCTGGTGCATGAAAGGCTGTGTGTGAGAAGATGTGTGTGTGGCAGTGACAGTCAGTGACAGCAGAGCAACAAGTTGAAGCAAAGGAAAAGGTGTAGTCTACCTACCTAGTATGTTCTCGAGTACTAAAGGTGTTTTTGAGAGGATGCTCTTGGTGCAAGCTACATCACGTTTTCTGCACGAATATGATAGCGTCCATTCCACAGACAAAAAGCACCAATACGTCGCCCTCTCCCAAAGACGGAACCTGAACCATACACCTGGGAAAAAAAAAAAAGTCAAGAGCAGAACAGCCAGAATAAACATAAAAATTAGAAAAGAGAAAAAAAAAACTTCAATCCTAGCAAACGATTGCCCGTTCCGGCCATCCCACCCTCAGGGACTCCCCGTGAAAGATGACGTTTGGGGCGCAACCTCTCACGCAGCCAATCACGGCCGAGAAACGGGGCTTATACACAGAACGACACAACCACGAAGATGCCAAGTTCGTGAATAGCATAAACTTTGGCAAACTTCTTTTCCACGCCCCGGTAGAGTGAGCATTCTCGATAACCCTACTTCCTTCGGACATTTATGTCAAAAACGTCAAACGTCACTGTCAAAAGTGTCAGTTGTCTAAATGAAGCGTCAAAAAAAGTCATGTCATGATCGACAACGCTTGCCTACCTGCAGGGTCCGCCTGACTACACCACGAATCAGGGAATTAATTGCCGTGATGCAGAATTCCGGTTTCCCCATGGTATCTGCCCGGAGTGTGTACTCGTTGTGTAAAGTCGATCAAATAAATGCATGCTGAGATATTTCCCCCCGTGCGAGCCATTGTGCAATGTCAGCACAGCACGTGTGAGATGAGAAACTCCACGATGAAGACTGAAAAACGTGTTTGCCAAGATGTCAGATCCAGGGAACTGGGATTCAGTAAAGACGATCGTGACGTCAGAGGCTATCACCATTGTAGTTCTCAACGATGGTTGATGGCCTCGCATGCTCACGCACCTCTCTTGGATTCTCGGCCAAGGCTGCATCTGGACTGGCCTGGAACTCTGATACAAACCCGCTAGAAAAGACTTTGAATAGTGTCAAAATAGATCGTTGCAACACGCTATTGAGATCTAGAACTCTTCCATCCCCTTTCGGCTCTCGCGGAAATCTCAAGCCGTAAAAGCTTGACGATGACTTCACGCCCTTCCATATAACCAACTACTGCTTTCTTCCGTCACGCCTCAATCTCAGCACTCGGCACCACCACCCTCTTCACCTCGCTCTCCCTCACCCTCGTCCTCTGCTCAAAACCATACGCCAATCCCAGCAGATCCTCCTCGGCCCACCTCCTCCCCAGAAAGCTCATCCCGTACGGAACCCCCGGACCCGTCTCCACCAGCCCGTTCGCCTCGTGCACCGGCTCCGTCTCCTTTAGATGGCCCATCGGCACCGTGATCCCCGGGCATCCAACCACGGCGGCCCACATCGGCGCCATGATGGACGGCATGGCCACGGCGACGAGACTGTGCTGGTCCAGCAAGGCCGGTAGACCGCCCGGCCCGCCGAGTTGCTGCATACGGTCGTATTTCTCCTTGAACTCTGGAGAGGTGTTGTCCCACTTTTGCTCGTCTAGGATTCTGTCCCAGATGCCCGTGTCTCGCTCGGGGTATGATTCCAGGGGATGCCTCTGCGTTTGCTCGCGCACATCCTCGAGGGTGTGGATGTTGTTTGGGTTTGTGACAAGCTGAGAGAGGTATGATGCCAGGTTGACGCGGAAATCGGCTCCCATGAGGGGCATTTCGAGATCCCGGATATCCTTTGTAGCTGAGGCGTAATCAGCCTCGACGAGGACCGCACCAGCTGCCTCGAGAATGGAAAGAGCCTGCTTAAAGCCTTCTACTTCAGAGGCGTAGTGCGGCTTCTTCTCCAGGCCCTCCTGGATGGCCTTCCAGGGAATGCCAATGCGAGCCCCCTTGAGAGTGTCCCTGCACGCAGCGACGTAGTCTGGAATGCGTGGGATCTCAGCCGTGTACTTGTCACGATGGTCCTCCCCAACAATGACCTGCAGCAAATACGCCGCGTCCTTAACCGTCCTTGCCATCGGCCCAACCGTATCCTGATGCTCCGAAACAGGAATGACCAGATCCCTCGACGTCAATCCCACCGTCGGCTTCACTCCCACAACGCTGCTGCGCTGAGCTGGACAAATGATGGATCCATCCGTCTCGGTGCCCAGCGCCGCCCACGCAAGGCCCAAGTCGGCCGCCACGCCGCTGCCGCTGGAACTGCCCGAGGCATCCTGGTTGGGGTGGTAGGCGGCGTGCGTCTGGCCCCCGTTGGCGGACCAGCCGTTGATGTTGAAGTCGCGGGCGCGGAAGTTTGCCCATTGCGACATGTTGGCCTTGCCGAGGATGATTGCGCCGGCGTGGCGGAGTTTCTGGACGACAAAGGCGTCGCGAGGGACTGTGGCGCCGATGAGGAGGTGTGAACCGGCTGTTTGTAAAGAAACCAAGCTTGTGAGAAAAAGAAGTAGTTGTGTTATGAAAAGTAGTGAAGAGGGAACAAACCAGTCGTGCCCATCTTGTCTTTGGTGGCAATGTTGTTCTTCACCAGGATGGGTATTCCATGAAGAGGGCTGTATTTGTGAACTTGTGAGCATGTGGGAGATGTATGATTCTTTGGTGTTTGACCTACCCTCGGACTGAGCCTGATGCTCTCTCATCGTCGAGAGCTTTCGCAATGGCGAGTGCATCGGGGTTGGTTTCGACGACGGCGTGGACCGTCTCGTTGACTTGATCGATGCGTGCGAGATAGGCCTGCAGTATTTCAGCAAAATACTCTGCTTATTGGAATAAGTGAGGAACACCGACCTTGGTCAGCTGAACGCTGGTAAAGCGATTCTTCTCCAGGCCCTCAAGCAGCTGGTCCAGCGTGGCGTTGAGCAGGCCCGGCCTACAGAATTGATACGTGGTTAGACAGTGCCATCATCATCGTCTCTTGTAGTGGTGCAACATACAGATGGCCTCGCACTGATTGCAAGTCTCCCATTTTGATAGATTACAACCTATTCTTCTCGCGATATTGCAAAATACCACTCCTCTCCTCTTCTTCAAGATATTCTCCAAGGTGGGCTGCTCTCCAGTCCAAATTGCGGGGCAGAACCAGACAAAAGTGCCTGCGAAAACGAAACGAAGCCCGTTGCTGACACGTTCTCGCCGCAGTGAAATCGTTGGCCCGCTTGTAGTAGCGCGAGTCTAGCAAGTTATGGCAATTTGTTTTGAGGTCACGAAGATGAGGAGTCGTTCTATATTGCCTGGTCGTCGGTGAGTGAGTAACAATGATCGGTGAGTGAGTAATAGGGACTTGCATCTACACACCACGTAGTGCCCATGTGGACAAAATCTAGATCATGTGCAAGGGGGACACAAAAGCATCGCATTGCATAAAAAACAATCGAAAAATCACTGCTGCCGTCTATATCATCCATCTATAGAATAAAGAAGTAATCCACAAACAAACAAATTCACTTCCGTCACTGCCCTCCCTCAACTTCCCTCACCCACTCATGTACCTTTTTCGCAACCAGCCAACTCGTATCTAACACCTCTCACGTCAGTATCAACAACTCTCATCAACAACCTTTAACATGCATAGAAAGAACTGGAAGAAATGGTAAAAAATCAAGGCACTCACGCTCCCTCACACAAAACGCATGCGGAATATCCCCCTCATCAACCAAAATCCGCGTATGTCCCTTCTCCCTCCTCCTCCTCTCAATAAACGCATCCCGCAGATGATTCGCAACCCAATGGTCATTCTTACCATAAAAGATGAAAAACTTGGGTATCTTTGCTTCCGCTTCTCCCTCCCCTGAGCTTCTGCCCTCACCCTCAGTCGCCTCCCACAACTCCTCCTCCCACCTCTCCTCACAAATCGTCCTCATCTCCGAAGCCCCCAAAAGAATCGCCTGCCAAACTCCATCACGACTCTTCAACCATCGCGCCGTCGCCTCCGCCGTCTGCGCCGTAAAGCCCATCACATTCGTCACGATCCACAGCACACACACATACGGAATACACCCAAGAATGAACTTTGCTATCCGATGCGCATTCTTCTCCACGACGGGCATCTTCGTCAAGAGCGTGGCTCTCCTCCCGCTCGGCGAGCTCGCAATGTGCGTCAACGTCGGGAACAACAAAAACCCATGCCGCAGATTCAAATGCGGCGCTCGCGATTCCTTCATATGCCGATGCATAATCTCAACCGAAATGTACGCGCCCACCGAATGCCCCATCAACACCACAAAGTCATACGGCCGCGACCCCTTCCCCTGCTCGCCCAGCGCCCCAGCATCGTCCGGAATGACGCTCCTCGCAGCAACGTCCTCATAAATCCCCTCAATCTGGCCATCTAAATCCCAAGGCTGGTTGGTCTCGCTAAACGGCTCATGATCATCATCGCTAAAGCCCAGCAAGTTCCGCCCATAGATATCGTATGCCGTTCCGCCTGAGCCCTCGTCTGCGGCGTCCAGCATGCCGCGGAGACATTCTAGAAAGGTGACGTAGAAGTTGACGAGGCCTGGGTTGCCGCAGATGAAGTAGATGAGGGCGTGTTTCTGGTACGGCTGGGCGCCGCGCTGCCGCGGCTTGGCAAGCAGCGAGATCACGGGCGACATGATTGAGGGTGTTTCGAGATAGGTTATAATAGTTTCATTAGCTCTGGTTGGATTCTTAATTGGATTGCTGCTGCTGCTGCTGCTGCTGCTGATGGTGATGATGCATGTCAATGCCGATAACTGATACCCACTGCAATGATAAACTAAACTGTGGGTCGCAGCCGAGGCTGTGATCCGTCCCATCGATCGCCGGGTTTCTAGATACATGTACCGTAATGCTGAATCTCATAACTCTGCAAGGCTTTAACCAATTATATCGGACGAGAATTTTAACAATTGATTTCTGTTATCACGCCACATCCATCCAATTGCCAGAGCATCTTCACGCAACTTCAACAAAATGGCTACAACATCATCTTACAGACTTCATCAACGCCAAGCGTCTCATCTCAATCCATAACACCGCTACCATTAATGCTACACAGATACAAATAATCTCACAAACTGCCTGCCTGCCTATTCAAAAATGGAAAAAATCTCAATTCTCCCCCACAGTATACTTCTTCCTCACCTCCACAAGCCCAACCGCCGCCTTCGAAATAACCGCCCACTTGGGCATATACTGATACAGCTCACGCAGCACCGGAATCGTCTTCTCGTCATTCATGTCGCTGTACGCGCACTTCACCGTCACATCAAACGCCTTGGGGTCAGTCTCGCGAATATCCCGCGTCAGCTGCAGCTCGACATCCCACTCCCCGTCCCACTCTCGCCTGAAGAGAGTAATGCTCTTCATCCCGTTTTGCGGGCTGGACCCGAAACGCTCGTCCAGAGGAAGGCCCTTTGCTAGCTTGAAGCCGTATACAGGCCGAGAAAGCTCAAGGATACACACCTTGGAGTCTATTGCATTGATTTGGAGATTGGCAGTTCTTCCGTCAGATGATAAGGAGCTTCCTACCGTGATCAAGTCCGCTGGCTTCGTGCCGTTAACGAGATGCGGCGAGAGCGATGATGATACGGGATACTTGCAGGCGATGAGGCCAGCCCTCGACGACTTCTCACTACAGTTGACGTGTTGAGCAGCTGATGGAATAGATGAAACGACTGCCTCAACGTATTCCGGAAGCCCAGACAGCGAGACGATATCCGTTCCAGCATCTACATCAATGACTTCTTGGAAATACAACTTGTATCGGTAGTTGGTAGAAAAGGGAAAAGCAACGAGGTTATAGATAAACGTGGCAATAAAGACCACCAAGAGAAAGAGCGGCACATGGCGAGTGATGCGATGCATAAACGGCGTCAGGGGAAGCAAGATGAGAATCGTCATGATTCCAATTCCCATCAAAGGAGCCAAAAGACCACCGCCGTCGGCACCAGTCATGTTCATCGACGAAGTCTGTATCAGTCCCAAGTTGCCTACGATGATGACATGGACAGGAGCAAGGAGCAGGAGCTGGATAAACCAAGTCCAGGTGGGAAGTCGTCCAGACCACGCCTGTTCGTGTTCATACGGAGGATAGCTCTTCACGGGCGCGGGAGCTGGCTCCTCATCTGCTTGTGCTGTTCGCCGGTATGTGCTCGCAAAGGTCGTTTGCTCAGCCGACCCATAGCCCGGCTCTCCAGCTCTGAGAGGTGTTGTCTCCGTAGCACTCTCGGCTGCGTACTCCTGATCTTCCTCTTCGTCTTCATCGCCCGTAATGGTGTTGTCGGAGCTAGTAATTCGGACATGCTCCGGAGCTGGGTCGTCCTGGTAGCGGTTGGCGAATTCATGCTTTCCAGGCAGCGTAAATAGTTCCAGCAATGAGATGAAGAGCGCCAAAAAGATGGCCGAATGGAAAAACGCCGCAAAGTAGAGGCCACCAAGGTGGATGCGGTCCTCGACCAAGGCCGCAAAGACTTGAAGGACCCAAGACAGGATGAATAACCAGACGAGCGCAAATCCGCGATGGAGAGCGGTTGGCCTGACAAAGTTGGCGCCTCTCATGATGAGCCAGAAGCTAAAATAGAAGAGGGACACCGTCATAGCCCAGCTGCCGATGTGTTAGCTGAGTAAAAAGTAGTAAGAGGTGCTAGTAAAACTTACACTGCGTATCCGCTGCTGTAGACAATGAGAGGATTGACCTTGGCAACAAGTAAAATCGACGCTATCGTCAGGCCAATAGCAAAAATCAGCGCCAAGGGGTATCGGAAGAAGCCTCGCCAGCCATTGATTGCAACCGGCTCGTCATGAATCTCGGAATGCCTCCAAATGTCCATGGCAAAATAGTAATACTTGTCCTGGCGGACGAGCAGATACGTTACAATAGACAGGACCACGGGCGTCACGATGAGCAGCGTCAGCGACCACGCAAACAGCCCTCTAAGGGGGAACGTAAGCCATCCACTGCCATACCAATCAAAGTAGACACCCTCGGTGGGCTTGCCGTTCTGGACCAAACTATCATCACCATCTGCACGATCGCCATTAAAGACTGTTCCAGTAACCTCGGAGAGCCTCTCTGTAGATGCCAACGCGGCAGATAGCATGTGCCAAATGCTGCGGACAGAGGTGTGGCGCGTATCGTCGTCCTCGGTGTGGTAGCGCGAGCGAGGCTCATAAAAGGCAATATCCAGCCCTCGCTGTCCGAATGCCGGAGCGAATACCTCGAAATCGGTGCCGCTCTTGATGACTCCTCGCTCAAAGGCGTTTGCCGCAACAACGGAGCCAAACGGATGGGGGCTCTTGGCATAGGCCTCGGCAGCTTGAAGATCGGTGGTTCGGAAGAGCACCGCTCGGCCTCCAGCGCCGGCTCCTTCCAGGTTGACAAACGTGTGGCAAAACTTGAGAAGCGGGCTATAGCCAAAGGCGCGAGCGCCGAGGAGGCCATCCTCTTCCGCATTGTTGAAGAGGAGGACGATGCCATGCTTCGGCTGGTGGCCCTCGGTGGTGAAGTAGCTGAGCAGCTGCAGCAGACTTACGCACGACATGCCATCATCAGTCGCACCATAACCCGTCGAGACACTGAGAATACGTTAGCCAATTCGTAAATTGCCTCAAACGGCTGCTGGCTTGGACCTACGAATCGAAATGGCAATTGACGAGAACGCCTCCGGGGTTGTATTGCGCGTTATTCGGAGATTTCCACCACTCGCCCTCGGGATCATCTTGGCCATGGATATATACATAGAAGTTGTCGCCCTCAAAGTAGTACCCCGACCACGTCTGCGTGCCGCTCTTGGCGCTCTGAAGAAGCGAGTCGACCGTCCAAGTCACATTGGAAGTGTGGTCGTCGAAAAGGGTAGCACCTCGCGGTCGCTTGGCCCTCAACTTGGAATCATCGTCATTCGTAGACGTATATCGTTCGATACTATTTTCAGAATTAGTACATCCAGTACTTAGATAGATCCCCCGATGAACAAACCTGGGGTTCCATATCACTCCACCAGTTGTATCGGTCTTGTAGCCAACATCATTCCGGTCCAAGATCGCTTTCGAACGTTCAATCAAATACTGGCGGACGTCTGCGTTTGCCTTGCTATTGAACGGATGGTACTGCTTCGTAATGACCTGCAGATCGTCCCATGCTTCGCTCAAGTTCAAGCCCTGCTTGCCAAGAGAATGCGCCGACGGCGCAGGCGGCACCGTCTCGTGAACGTAAATTAGCGGTATCGTGACGGCGAGATAGATGGCGGTCGTCCAGAAGGTAACCGGCCCCGGCCGGAAGCCAAATGGATTCGGGAGCCTCATCTTGGCTTTGCGACCAAGAATCAACCAACGGCTTCAGCTGGCGAGCGGCGCTCTGGTCATGGGCCGGATCGAGATGAGCGCGAGGAGCAAGGATGAGCTGGTGGCGAGAGGGAGCCAGAATCGCGATATCAATATCGGCTCCTAAGACGTGAGAACAGTCCTGCTTATGCTTGCATGCGTTACTTCTCGGCAAGCGCCTGACAAGACGCTCAGCTTAGGAAAACAAAAAGCAGGAAGGGAGAAGCAGAAGAAAAGGAAAGGAAAAAGACCGGCACCGCGGCGAAGCAACAGGCCGGGATTATAGCTAGAACGCAGGATGCAAGACGCGCCTGCCGATGCGATAAGGCAAGGTACGGGCTATCAAGCCTGCTGCAGCTGCGCCTAGACACAGCTCTGCCAGCCAGCTCCTTACAAAAGTCCCCATCGGCCCGCTACAGCTCCCCATCGGCGGCTCCTTGGCAGCTGCGGTGCGGCCGCTGACGTCAAAGGCTAGCGGCGGCAAAGGCCTGTCAGCTCGCTCCAACCCCGCTATATGGGATTGCGCTAACCGGACCAAGTATTTGGGTTGGCTCAACTTTGGCTTAATGGCTCGGATGGAAAGAACATGGTGGTTCTCATCGTGTTATCGTTGTTTTTCATCTTCTGTTGTATATAGTATTCAGCTCTTAAGCTGCCAATTTCCCCTGGTTATGCCTTGATGGCCCTGAGCTGAAACCGTCAGCTGCGAGTCTTCGGCTTACATCTACGAGCTGCTCAGCCAGCCATATTCTTCGCCTTTTTCTTCTAGGCAGGATGGATGTATTATTACGGTCGACAGTAGGTACAAGGGGGGGTATCATTTCGTAGTACGTATCCAATGGATGCCTATGGAGGGTATACACGAGGCTCAGGGCCTGTACCACTAGTCAGAAAACTCCTCAGTGGGAGGCTCTCTGCCAAAGGGGTGATTGAACTTAAGGAGTCCATTCAGTCCGCCAACCCAAGGATCATCATCCTCGGTGCGTATCACGCACGGCACTCCGCCATGCCATTCCTCGCCGGGGCCCGCTCGACCTACAAACTCGCCCTCGACGTGGATCTCCGATCCGGGCAAGACGCCGGCGCACCGTCTGCCGTCGATGCTAAGGTCCAGCTCGCGGCCTCTGTTCTTTGGACTCATCCGCAGCGTAACTTTGGTGTCCAGAGGAAGCACCAGCGATCGGAAACTGAGGCTGCAGGGGCTGATGGGCGTGATGAGCAGCGACTTGACCAGGGGATGCACAATCGGACCTCCGGCACTCAAGCTATAAGCGGTTGAGCCGGTTGGTGTGCTGATGAGGATGCCGTCCGCCGTTGTTTCTGTGAGGAAATGACCATTCTGATAAATGTCGATGATGGCAAGGTGCGGGTGAGAGCCGCGGTGCACGGAGATTTCGTTGATGGCGCGCAGCGGAGGCGAGATCTCCTTTGGACTGGCGATGCCCGACTTGGGCTGGCTGGCCAGCGTGTTGGAGACTTCGTGATTGATGTTGTTGCCCGCCCGGTCAAAGATGTCGGCCTTGATCCGGTGCCGCAGCAAAACCCGTGATGCTCTGTTGATTCCCTGACTCTTGCCCTTGACTCGCTCCCATCCCTCGCCAGACGCCGCATTCGCGCCAATGCCATCGTCGTTCTCGTTCCCCCGCGGCACGGCAGCATTGCGCCCCGCGCTGACGTCGCTGCCGCTCATGTACATCTCCCTCCACGCCTTTTTATGCTCTGCAAAGTTCCATTCCCCCAGAAAGCCCAGCGTGCCCATGCTGAAGGCCAAGATGGGCGGCACCGACCCGTGCAGCTTGAACAGGCTCGCGGCGCGCAAGACCGTCCCGTCGCCGCCAAACGTCGCAATCGCATCGATCTTGTCGGCGATGCTCGTGCCGTTGTCGACGACAAAGATGGGGAAGTCGAGCTGCTGCTGGATCGGCACCGCGACGCGCCCCTCTATGACGATGTTGACTTCGGGGTAGTCGCTGCGGATGTGCCGCGCAAACGAAACCACCGACTCGGTGACCTCGGGCGAGTAGAGCTTCTGCACCAGCAGCAGGTTACGCGGCGGCCGCGGCCAGTTGAGCGACAGCAGCGACGAGCCCGGCTTGGAGACTTGCAGGTATCGCGGGTGCGTGCGCTCCGGCAGCTCGGCCACGCTGCGCGACTCGGCCAGCTTCAGCGGGTGCAGGACGGAGAAGCATCGACGGTTGGGAGGCAGCAGCGTCTGGCGCCGATGCGGCCGGGCTTGGGCGATTCTGCGCCATGGCTCCCGGAGAGCTCGAATATGCGTGGCCATGGCTGTTTAGGCGCAGGCGGCGCTCATCGTGTTTTGCCTCTGCTGTTTGTGTTTGTTGTTGATCTACCTCGGCGTGGGATCATGAGTCATGAGTCGAGTTCTTGTCGAAGCCATGATGCTGGAGCAAGCTGCTGTGGAAAGCTGTGTTAGCGTCATAGCAGACAGAAATAGTTTGGCCGGCAGCTAAAAATCGGCGGGACTTGTCATGTGGGTTTACTGCTGTAATAGGCCCATCAATCCCGCTATTTAACCATATCTAGTAATAGCAGCTTAGCTTTATGATGAAAACAGGACTACACATTAACTGGAGCACATTGTGTCTCTAAAGAGGTTCAATCTTTGATTAAATAGGTACTACTGTAGATGTTATAATGATGCGTATCAAGTACCTATATCAGGGTTACAAAACCGAAAGCAGTTTACGTAGTACCTACCTGAGGTACAGATAGGTGAATACATGCACAAATGCAGAGCTCTTCATCATCTCATAAGCCACCAACAATCAAAATGATGTCTATTACAAGGAAACTGTCTAAAAAGATTCTCAACAACAAATGAAAATCTACAGTCTCTATATAAACACATAATATGCTTTTTCGCTCAAACAGTCTAACATGAGGTGAAGAAATGAAACCTCTATCCCCTGTCTATCCACCCTCTCTCCTCCAAGTATTATCAACAATCAGTCGCGTACCATACTTCCCGCTGTAAATCTCCCATAAAACTCAAATGCCTATACCAATAAACTCCTCTCAAACAAGTCTATCCACCTAAATCACCATGACTGCATCTCGTGTCCAAATTCTCGGCGTCCCCTCAGACACTCTCCTGAATACCGGCCTCAATCATCGTGCGCTCCGTCTTCATCAACAGCCGTCGAAGCTTGTTCATGGCTTTCTCATCATTGAGCATATTAGCAACTTGAACGCTGGCAGAGAGGATCCTGAGAACGGTTCGGTCATCCCTCGGGGGCTCCGGATGCCTGAGCACCTCGTCTACTCCCAAAGAGGCGTGCAGAACCGCCCTGAAGTGAGCAGCCAAATCACTGTCCAATGCCTCGAGAGGGATTTGCTGCTCTGCGATGAGGAATTTGAGTAAAAATACAAACTCGACCCATCCGCAATCGGGAGCTCTCTTGCGCCCAAGGTTTCGCGCGAAGAACGGCCGTTCCCGAGGCTCCATGCCCTGAATGACGGTGTTGGGCAACTGATGCCTGTTGCAGAACTCGAGTGCGCACTTTGAGAGGTGGCGGCTGGCCTGTCTCAAGACCTTTCTCTGCTTTCTCCTTGAAAGGCTGGTTGGAAGAAGCGGAAGCTCTACTCGGTTCAAAGCCGCATTTTTTGCGGGTGGACCACCAATGAGAATCCCATTGACAGGCAACGGTGTCGATGCACGGTGAGTGTTTTGAATGATTTCGGTGCACTGAATTATCTGAAAGGAGCCTTCAAGTGTGTCTGCAGCTGGGAAGCTTGGGGGTCTAGTTGCAAGAGGACTGAGAATGGAAGGATCTTGACCATGGATACGTGCGTCCATGATGGGATTTCCGGGGAAGATTCGGTGCCCATATGAATTGATCGGATCATTATCGATCGTGATTGGCCAGCCGTAAGAAGGGGTCGTCGCGGGAGGTGACCTTTCAAGTATTTCGAGAGGAATGTCACAAGACTGCCCGTATCGGTTGTTGACAAGAGGTGCGAAGCTGTCCTGGCTACTATTGCCTCCAGCCCCTTGAAATGCCCTGAGAAGAAAAGCATATGTTAGTGCTTCCAGCCATAATATATCCTACATTAACAGTCTCACTCACCGGGAGCCGTTATGCCCATGCCCTTCTACACAGTCGATTCTGGATGGCGTGCTATCGAATTCGTTAGTATGCCTTCAATAGTAGTTAAAGACAAGGCGGATCATACTCGTGGAATCTGTTGTTCTGATTACGGAATTTCAAGCGATAGCGTGTCGAGAGTTTTAGAATTGGCGGCAACAAAAGGCTGCGGACTCCCATCTGAACATAGCTCCATCCTCCAGCACACTTTGCACGCAGTTTGCGCAACCAAGCGGGCCGTCGCTGCTCCTCCACCCTGATCCGCGACCAAGGTTGGGAAAAGTAGGTCATGAGCACCCTAAAGACTGGTCCCTGAGCTTGTATGGGCCGCTGAATATATTCGAGGTTCAAGAACAGTTCTGGCCTGACATTGGGAATGGACACTGTATCTGCGATTTGCTGGAGAACTAGGTGTAGTGGCATCACGTATAGCTCCTGAAAGCGATTGGTCGCGACAACATATCCGCAAGGTTGACCTGTGATGGTGTCGATAACAAGAGACCCGCTGTCTCCCATGCGTATATCTCCAGCAGCTGCATGGTAGTCAGCATCAATTTTTTTATAGATGAAGATGGAGGCGAATTCATACTCAGCCCTGTAACGGTAACAGTCCAAACTTCACACAGGGGGCTATCGCTACCGGAATTGGTGATAAAGGTGAGTGATCTGCGAATCATGCCGTGTAGCGAGCCCCGTGGTGTCATGATTTGTACCGCACGCTTTTCGTCAGCCAAAGCAAACACTTGGCGTGCGCCATCCGCTGCTGTTCTTCCATGGCTTGGGTTGATTTCTACCAAAGTCCAGTCCAAGTTGGGAGTATTAGACTGGCCCAGTCGGCCCCAGGCTCGGATCGGCGATATAACTTGTGTCCCAGGACGTTGCCAATAGCCGTCGCCATCTCCTTTCGGCAGCTTCGAAGGCACAATGGCTTCAGTTACGGCTTTTTCGAGCTGCTTGAGTTCGTTCATATCGTACTCCACATCTGCCAAGACGCATGTTGCTTGGGACTCACTTGGCGTAGACGGCGAACCAGATGTACCCTTCTTGATACTCTTTACGCTACCGAGGCCAATTCTTTTCAGAGCGTGGGCAGGCGTCAGCGCAAAGATTGTATCATCGGTGTTGGAAAACCGGATGCCGCACGTAATGGTGCTGATATTATCGCACGTGTTGCCTGAAGCAAGAACAGCACTGGGAAGATAGGGGCTCCTGATGCAGATGTTGAAACTGTCGGAAGGGGACGCAAGATATTCAAACGTGGGCCTGAGAGAGAGATAAATTTGAAACCGAGTCGTTGAGTGAAGCTCATACTGGTCCCTGAAATGTGGTTGCGTCAATGTCTTGAGGATGGCAAGGCCAGTGTTTGGATCATCGCACGGATGTGCGATAATAATCGACGGTTCGGCAGTTAACCTATGGCCGCCGCACATCTTCAGCTGAAACTCTGTCCGAGTTGAATGCTCAAGAGATATCTCAAGATGTTTGTGAAGATGTTGCTGGAAAATCTCCACAAGGATGGCGAATTGCTGCCGATGCTCTGAGCTGATGTATTCATCTGCGTGGGGAAACACGTATGTTGCTAGCTTGATGCCGACGATCCTTTCAGCGTCATGGAAACTCAACAACGACGCTTCCACGGGCTCAGCCTGCATGATGCTGGCGGGTACGCCTTCACGGCGGAATTGTCTCCAGGGGCTCACGACGCCTACTGAGATGCTAGATATTGTCGGGGCCTTTGTGTTGCCAAAGCTGTGTAGACGGCGAGCTAGGTCTCAGTCTTGTTTTCCAATCTTGCTCGAGAAAATTGGCACTGAACGGTTTATCAAATGTCTACTTGGTCTCAGTTATTATAGTGGCTCAATAAGCACCCCTTTGGTCCTTGCAGTCGAATCCATAGGCACTGCTTACCACAACAGACATGAGAACTGAACGTCTTGGAATGCAAATTTAGCGGCAGACCATCTCCAACAGCATTTGGACGAACTCTAGGGACATGATCAATAAAATAGAAAGTTGTAATATGCCGAAACTATTTTTCCAGGCCATCCCTATACCAGGTCGATCTACGGGAAACTGATACGAAATTCTGGCAAGCTGTTTGCTCGCGTCTCGCCGCAGCTTTGCTTGCTTTGGTTATCTCGCCAGCCCTCGATGCTACTTTTCGCTTTATAACAGGTCTACTGGTCCAAGTGTAGAGTGTTGGTGGCTGCACTGCAGAGATGGATGTGCGCCGGCTTGTTATAATTCTGTAGGTTGAGGTCACGGTGGCTTATCACCGACAAACAAGAAACGACAGACTTTTTTTTGCAGTCACTTTATTGATAGTAGTCATGATTTGGCAATGGCGCAAAGGCAATCCATTGCGAGACAGCGCCTCGCCTGTTCTAGGCGCTGGCATCTCCGATTTGGGCTTCGAGCATTATGTTTGCTCTTTGTTCGATCCACTTTCAGTCCTCCGTTAATTAGCCCCCGAGGGCACTGGCATTACCGACTTGGCAGAAAGTATCCGTGAGATTGACAGAGTTGTTGCATGCAGTCTTCCGGCCAATATATTGTGAGGCGACTTCTGCTAGTCGAGTCAGCCACGTTCCGGTCTGGATCAGCCCCTTTTACCGATCACCTCGTGCCGGTATGCTCAGGCACTGATTAAGGACCCAGCAGCAAAATACGGGGGGGAAATCGGAAGGATACCTTCTCGGGTAGTCTACCTAGAGGTAAGAAGCGGCAAGATGCATCGCGCAGCTAGATTCAGAGTTGATTCTTGTTTGCTGAATGGCGTCTCATCGAATATGAAGTTGAAAAGGAGCCCATTTCTCGACATGTAGGTACCATATCAGTTTCTCATAAGCTCTTCCAAACTTATTCCTCAGTTGAACCGCTGAAAGGTTTGGCGCTTCTCATACTACTCGAGAATAAAGGTGGCCTTCTAGCGGCAGAGGGAACCCCTGTGGCTTTCATTTCCAAATGCAAACTTTGACACCTTCAGTAAGTAGCTCTGGGTGCCTATCTCATGGCTTGCATTCGGTGCAGCCCAGATGGAATCCTGATGAAGTCGACGAGACGTATTTGGCCGAATGATATCCCTCATTTCACCTTGAATGGGGTCAAGTTACTCCTTTGTAAGTAATAGGTGCAGCTACCCGTCAGGGGCCCAGTCCAACTTGCATGTAGTTTGTCGGTTCCCCGTAGCGCTGAACAAGATGTCGATCAAACTGGGCCAAAACTCACACGGGCCGTACCGCTTGGGCAATTGGTAGCAGTAGATGACGGATTCGTCGCCAATCGCCGCCGGGTGTCATGTTGTGCACTCCGACCCAGGAGATTAGAAGCTCTGCCGCGAGTCATCTACACGTTGGTTGGCTGCAAACAAGTGTCATTTCGTGGCTAAAAGGCATGGGCTGAGTGCCCTGTCCATCGTAGCTCTGGTGCGTCGCATTTTGAGCCACTGGTTATCTTCCATTCAGTGATGGGAGACCATGCAGCTTTTGATGACTTTGGTAACTGCACCTGCATGTGGCTGATTTACGGATTGCTCCATCTCGGGAGCGCTCCGGTCTCCACCGCCTGCTGCTTCTGGTAGGCGGGGTAGCTTGCCAGGTACCTGTAGCGGTGCATTGATGCACCAGCGTATACGAGATGTGACTCGGGCGGATGACCCTGATCAGCGGCACAATCAAGTCACCTTTGAAGATTCGAGACAGGTTTCGTGTCTGATAGAGCATGGCCGCAGAGCAGAGTATGTATTGCATGGATAAAGGCGGAACAATACCAGGTACGCTATCCGACGGCCTTGTTTGAGTCCAAGCCACTGTGGGAGAACGAGAGAAGAGAGCGCACGACTCGCACCATTTGTCCGGCAGACTGGCCGCGTTCAGTCACCGCCCTGGCACATGCAGATTAGGCATTCAGTAACACTCATCGATAACGCAAATCCACTCCACCATCACTCCGCTCCACCACTCTAATGGCACAGCTTCTGTTGACAGCGACTCACGGGCTTTGGAGAAGCCCGAAGCCTGCGCCAACCGCCCCCACAGCCAAACTTGGCTCTGGCTAGCTCCGGGGCTCCAGGGCTCCAGGGCTCCAGGGCTGAGCGGCGCTGCGGCTGCTGCTCTGAGAGAGCTAGAGCGCTACACTCAGGTGACAAAAGTCTGCGCCACTAGAGACCCCACTAGTACACAACAACAAACCACCAAAAATAACACCCAATCTTTAAACAGCAATTGCATAACAACAAGATGTCAGAAACGCGTGCTTTTGGTACTGAAATAAGCGCCAATCGTCAAAGAAATAGGGAATTTAATTTGGAGCAGAGAGGAGCTATGTGCGAGGCGGTATCGCGCGGCGACTCGTACCTACGCGTTGCGGCTGATTTTCACACAACGCGCTCGACTGTACGGGCAATTTATCGGCGCTGGCTGGAAGACGGCACCGTGCGAAGGAAGCCTCGTTCAGGGCGGCCGAGGAAGCTTACAGAGGCAGAGATTTGATATATTACTATTTTATTAAAAAGAGATCGCAAAATAACGTGGCTAGCGCTCTGCGGCGCGGTAGACAGTCGTGTGAACCCTAGGACAATCCGTCGCGCTTTACAGCGCGAATACAAGCGCAAATGGAAGTCTGCCCAGCGGATTGAGATAACAGAAGAAACAGCAGAAGCCAGGCTATCATTCTGTTGCGATTGGGAAGGAAAAGAGCAAGAATTAGTTGAGGTATAAGCGTTTGAAGTTAGACTAGTGGTCGAGGCTAACACACGCGATAGGCACTCTTCTCAGACGAAGCCACAGCGCAAAATAAACCTGATAATAGACGAGGATGGGTATTCCGGGCGCCCGGCGAGAGGTTTGACAGGGAAATAGTTAACGTTACAATTCATGGGAAGGTACAGATCTCCCTTATGGTCTGGGGAGGCATTTGGAGAGGTGGTCGCACCCCCTTGGTCATTATGGAACGCGATCCCGACGCCCCGAGGCAAGGATACTCTTCACGAAGCTATCAAAACGCATTATCAGAGGGCCTTCTTCCTATATACGATGGCACACGTTTATTCCAGCAGGATAACGCAAGAATTCACAATTTTGGTGGCACGCCGGAATGGCTTTAATTACACAGTATCGAGTACATCGACTGGCCGCCTCACAGCCCGGATCTCAATCCCATTGAGCATATTTGGAGTGCCTTAAAGAAGAAGCTATCACAGATCTGCCCAGAGCTCCGAGATCTAAGGCGTAACCGTACAGACATTGCGTTGTTGAAGCAAAAGATAAAGGAGGCTTGGGACCTAATAGACCAGGAATTGATAGATACACTTGTGGAGTCAATGCCCCGCCGCCTCGCGGCAGTGCGCGCAGCCCAGGGATATTATACACGATATTAATCTCTAGAAGCAGGGCTTTCTAATGATATAAAGAGATCACATTTTTCTATTAAATTCATTGTGTTATTTGCGTTTGAAGTTATCGTGCAGGTTAGGTGGTGTGGGATATCTTGTAGCGCGGGGTCACTAGTGGCGCAGACTTTTGTCACATAAGTGTAACTCCATGCCAGACAGCTCTAGGTAGCTAGGCAGCCGCAGGGAGCGAATAAGCAGCCGCAGCGCGAGGCCCTCGTGCGTCATCATGTGCTGCTCCCAGCCGTCGCCGACCATACCTTCACCTTTCTGCACCGTCTGCCTGACCTCGAATCTGCAGCAGAAGCGAAGCTGTTGAGCACGCGCCTGGCAAAGGCGACACCGAAGCTTGTGAGCACAGAGCTGGGGAGACAATCGTGGACAATCCGCACCTGACCCGACGCCCGGCATCTCAGCTGCCCTGTTCTGGCCTCGTCCCGCCAGGCCTGATTGAAGCTGCCGATTCGCATCTGTGTCATATCCTATTAGAGACGGCGGTGCCTGGCCGACCACGCTGTCTGACTCTGCCTTTCTGTCTCGTCGAATAGCTGGCGCGAGGCTACCTGGCTATAACCACCGAGAAGCCACATCACCGCCTCACTCTTCCTCCTCCGTTCTTGAGCCTCATGTTGGGGTGCTAGGCTTGGCTTCCGGCTACATATTAGACTCTTCATCTGTATACTGCAGAATTTGATCATCGCAAGAAACCGCGGCTCGGCCATGGCTCGTAACAAGGATACCGACGGGTCCGAGACCAACATACCAGCTCCCGCAATCGCCATGGGACTTGGCCAAACATCCAAAAAGGGCTCTGCCAGCCTCAAAGATGCTCACCCATCAGGCAAACGGGGCCATGGTAAGGCCATGCAGATATTGCGAGGGGCGGCTTTTACCATTTACTTCCTGACTTGTTGTGTCACGTACGTTTGCTGTTTGCTTTGCTCCATGCCCCTGCTCCCGGCTTTCCGCAATACACGCCGGGATGAGATGGCGTCTCACTGACACTCTGGTGCCGCAGCATTGTCATTACGCAGCTCCTTGGCTGCTGGCTGTACTTTGTCAACCGCGATTTCTACTATGACTACATGTCAATGACCAAGCGGCTCTTCGCCATTACGACCATTCTGATGACCCAGATCTGGGGTCCGACAACGATCCGGATCAGTGGTGATGAGACGGTAGCGGGAGAAATCCTTCCCACGGAAGGTGGTGGTGTGCAATTCAACTTTCCGGAGCGCATGGTTATGATAGCGAATCATCAGGTAAGATGACCAACCGCCAAGGACAGCAGTGGTTTAGCGGATTCCCACTGCAGCCTGACTCGTTTGCGAGACTGCTTGGTTTCACCCCAACTTTGGCGAGAGCCTGTTTGTCAAAGCTGAGCTAACTGGTGTCGGCAGATTTATACTGATTGGCTGTATCTCTGGTGGTGCGGTTACGTTAATCGGCCTTCTGCGCATGGCCACATATACATTATCCTAAAAGAGTCATTACAGTATATTCCTATTGTTGGCTGGGGCATGAAGTTTTACGGTTTCATCTTCATGTCGAGGAAAATGGCAAAGGATCAGCCCCGGCTTGCCTATCGGCTGGGGAAACTGAAGCAAAGCAAGACTGATCCCAGCGGCAAGACATATCGCGTGCCCATGTGGCTACTCCTGTTTCCTGAAGGCACCAATATTTCTGGAAACGGCCGACGGAAGTCTGCGAGTTGGGCGGACAAGAATGGATGGAAAGATCCCGAGCATATGCTGCTCCCTCGCAGCACCGGTAGCTTCTTCTGCCTAAACGAGCTGAGGGGGACAGTAGACTATGTCTATGACTGCACGGTCGCGTACGAGGGTATTGAGTAAGTGCATGGGCCATCAGAAATCATGATAAGTCAAAGCAGCTACTAATTCGTGGTGAAACAGCCGAGGCAAATATGGCGAGGACATCTTCACTCTGGGTAGCACCTATTTCCAAGGCCGCTCGCCCAAGTCGGTCAACTTTTTCTGGCGCAAGTTCAAAATGTCAGACATACCTCTCGATAACGCCGATGAATTTGATCTCTGGCTGCGCAACGAATGGTACAAGAAAGACGCGCTGATGGAACAGTACCTGACAACCGGACGATTCCCTGCCATGGCTGGATCCAAGGTTGATTTTGTCGAGACCAAGGTCCGTGCGAAGAACCCCTTTGAGATCTTGCAGGTATTCACCATTGTTGGCATTGCCGGCCTTTGCTGGCACAATGTTCAAAGATTTGGTGACGTGGTTGCCAAGCGGTTTGGCTTTGGTGTGTAGAGAGCGGGGGGTGAGGTGCTATTATCTCATGTTTGTTGAGAAACAGGGCTCATACGACGATTTGTCTGCTGAGCCTCATTCGTGGCTGCGTATTCTCTTCATCAGCGTTTTCATAGCATGTTTTTTTTTTTCCTTTGTTTTTTGGAATGGTTCGGTATTTTCTTTTCTTGGATAGTCGATCAGGGCGGGATAACGAGGTGACGAATAGCACAGAATACCAATAAGACTACAGGCGTCCCTTGCTGGTGCGGAGTTTTCGAAACGGTATGTTTGTTTAGATGGGCTTCTTGCATCATCTGCGAGATGGAACTGTACGGGCTGGGGTTCGATTTGGCTTGGTCTAGGTAGACCTTGATTGCTTTGCTTTGCTTAGGTTGTGCTAGATGCGGTTACTTATTACTATTGCAGTATAACCAGAACAGGTATAATCAAGCGTCAATATTGAAACACTTTCTGCTAGGCCCTGCTTCTGCCTTGAGAATTGGAGCTGGCTAAAGAGTAGTCGAGATGGATGAAAGCAAAATGGGCGATGAGAAACATGTACCGAGCCATCAACAGTTGACACAAAGAGACGGTAAGTCTGCAAAGTATGTAGAAATAAGGCCATCAGAGATTGTCAGCAAGACAGTAGCGAATCGGGGGTTTCCCGTGGCGTCTGCATATTCTTGGCATCTCCCACCTCACATGTCATTAGCTTTTGGGATTGAGATTTACTTGCAATATTGAAAAGCTGACAACAGAGTGATCAATCCTGGCCCTTGGAGACCCGGACAGAGCAGGGAAGACATGGGGAGGGTTGCAGTGAGCCTCGGCAAATTTGCAGTCGGATCGACGTCTTATTGGTGGCGGCAAATGGGGAACGCGGGGGGCGCTCGTTTCTTTTCTAGACTCCTTGGTGTTTTTGTTAGTGGTGATTAGACTCTTGGTATTTGCTAGGGGTTGATGATTAGGTCCAAGTACTCCGTATAATGTGGCGTTTTTGTTGGAGAATATGGCTTCAATATTGCAAGAGCCAAGACGACTATTGGGGACTTGCATATGCAGTGTATGCTACGATTTGGAGTAATGGAATGTCTTGCAGGGAGTAATCTGGCATGGCTGTATGGATTTTGAAAGCTGGACAAGGCATTGGGTCTTTAATAGTGTCTGCGCCCTACGCCGTTGATGATAGTATATAAGCCTAGGACTAGCAATTAAAGTAGTTGGCTAGAGTATTTAGAGTTGTTTAGCTTCCATCTTCCCCGCGATTTGAAGATTTTACCGCAACAGGATGGATGTAGCTATTCGCTACGAGACTATGGCGTTGCTAGTCTGTACTGTAATGATGAAAGATTTAACGCAGAGAGCTGGGATGAGAGCGCTGGAAGATAAGGGTGTAATGAGTAAGAGTACATGTAATGCTTATCATGGCAAGGAGCTGTAAGGTCGGAGCGTACCGTATAGTCCAGCAGTCAACTGGTGTCTCTCGCCCAGACATCCGTCCACTCACCGCAATTCCCAACCACCCCTTTCAACTTTTCTACATCTCTCAAAAACTAGGCATCCATCCGGAGAGCTAGTCGGACCCCGAGACTTTGCCACGGCCAAACCTTGTACATGTATATACCGCAATAGCACCACCTCTCTCTGCCTTATGAGTAGATAGCAGCCCCTGGTATAAGCATAAAATAGGCTATATGCCAAGAGAGGGGACTGACTAGACAGCACCTAGAACCCCCCACTGAGTGGATAAAGCAAGCAGCTGGGGAGCAACGGAGGGCAGCCGAAGGCGAAAAAAAAGTCTGGGGAAGATCTCGCTCATTTGGTACTTCAGGTCTTGGCAAAAAGGGCCGATATGGGGCTCGCTTTTGCGGGGGATGGGTTGGAAAGGTGATGGTACTCGTCACTTTTGGTGGCCTTGCATGAATTACAGGGAGGGGAAAAGAGCAAGGATTTCGGCTCTTGGGTCGTTGTTTTTTCGGCTCTTGGGTTTGTTGTGTGTCTAGACTATTGTAAGCAAATCCCATGATGCGGCTTAGACGCTTGGCCAAGATAGCCCGGTCCTTTGGGGTAGCGTCACGATAGGAGCAGAGCTTCCATGTAGAAAAAAAATAGGATTCAAGCGGCGTGATGGGTTAAGAGCTAGGGTAACTCAGGGAGGTCAGTGAGTGGATTTAATCTTGGCGGACAGGATGAAGAAGTGTCTAGGCTACGCTACCTATGTATATATTGACTATGTCGATCCTCAACCTATCTCCCTGTTTTCGAGTTTGCTCCAACGTGTCTCTTAAAATGAGACAGCATCTAAGACTTTTTCCTAAACTTTGACTCTTCTTTTTAGAAAATTGGCGGTAATTTAGCCATCATGAGTAAAGAAGCCCCTCAACTCGAGTCCGAAAAGCAGGACCTCGAGTACAGCCACGTCGACAATCCGATGAAAGACTCTGAGAGCAACAAGCACGATGTCGTGGTCCTCGAAGACGACGACTTTGGCTTCACGCAGGCTGAGCAGCGCAGCATCATCCGCCGCATCGACCGCCGCCTGGTCATTACCGTGGGAGCAATGTATTGTATTAGTCTGATGGACCGGACGAACATGAGTGCTGCCAACATTGCCGGCATGGGCGTTGAGCTGAATCTCATCAACA
Organism: Trichoderma gamsii; assembly: GCF_001481775.2. NCBI lineage: Eukaryota > Fungi > Ascomycota > Sordariomycetes > Hypocreales > Hypocreaceae > Trichoderma > Trichoderma gamsii. Next base: position 572,014 of record NW_020171357.1, read on the forward strand.
ACCGCTATGTGAGTCTCTATCTATCAATTGATGAAAAGGAAGGGTTTGCATAGCTAATTATATGGAATGCTCTAGAACATTGCCAACCTCGTCTTCTTCACCACCTACGTCGTCTTCCAACCGCCCTCCACGATCCTCATCCGCAAAATCGGCCCTCGACTACATCTGGCCTTTATAACTCTCCTGTGGGGCGGCGTCATGATTGGCATGGGCTTTGTGAAAAACTTTGAGCAGCTGGCAGCCTTGAGAACAGTGCTTGGTGTTCTAGAGGCTGGGTTCTTCCCCAGTTGCGTGTACTTGCTGAGCACATGGTACACACGATGTAAGTGAAAGCACCCATTTATGCTATTTGACACCAGCTAATGTCGTATAACTGTGCAGACGAGGTTGGCAAACGATACTCTGTATTCTACCTCGTAGGCTGCGTCGCCTCTGCCTTTTCCGGCATCTTGGCCTACGGTGTAAGTCACCTCCTCCCAAACGTCTACACATAAATCTCACAACCAACAACAACAGCTCATGCAACTCAACGGCCGCGAAGGCATCTCCGGCTGGCGCTGGATCTTCATCATCGAAGGCACGCTCACCTGCGCCCTCGGCATCGCCGGCTACTGGCTGCTCGTCGACTTCCCCGACTCCACGCGCCTCACATGGAGCTTCCTCGGCCAAAAGGAGCGTGAATGGATCGTGCACCGCATCCAGCGCGACCGCGGCGACACGCAGGTCCCGCCGTTCAACCTGAAGAAGTTCCTGGGCTCCGGCCGGGACTGGAAGGTCTGGGCGTATGCCATGATGTTCTTCAACACCACGACGCTGACGTACGCGCTGGCTTACACGCTGCCCCTGATCCTCACCAAAGAACTGCACTTCTCCGTCGGCGAGTCCCAGTGCCTCGTTGCGCCGCCCTACGCTTTTGCCGGCATCGTCATGTTCGCAGCGGCCTACGCCGGCGACAAACTCCGTGTCCGCGGGCCCATCATCATCTTCAACATGGTGCTCTGCCTCATCGGCCTCCCCATCATGGGCTGGGCGCCCCACGCCGGCGCGCGCTACTTTGGCATCTTCCTCGTCACGGCCGGCGCAAACAGCAACGTGCCGTCCATCATGGCGTTCCAGGCAAACAACGTGCGCGGGCAGTGGAAGCGCGCCTTTTGCAGCGCCACGCTCGTTGGCTTCGGCGGGCTGGGCGGCATTGCGGGCAGTTTGGTGTTTCGGACGCAGGACGCGGCGACGGGGTACAAGCCGGGCATGTACACGTGCATTACGACGGCGTTTCTGAATATCATCTTGGTGGGTTTGACGGGATTGGATTTCAGGAGGTTGAATAGGAAGGCTGATGAGCAGGGAATCGCGCTGGAGGCTCATGATGTAAGTGCTGTTTTCTTCTATTTTCTTGTCAGGTTGTGAGGCAGAGGCTGACTTGAGATGACTAGGAGGACGCGAGTCCCGATTTCCGATACACTTATTAATTTGTTGTTTTACTATATTTGGTGCTCGGATGGGCTCGGATGGAATGTGTCATGACTCTGTTGTTTGTCTGGATGGCTTGGCGGAATCTAGCTATTTACATCTACACATGCCCTGCTAGTGCTATCGCTTAAGGAAACATGAAACTTTGAATCCAGTAAGCCTTGACTCGTTCAGACATCAAGTATCTGAATCAGAGCCTGAAGAGGTACACATGGTGAACCTAGCTGCCGCCCCAAGTGTCATGTCCATGTCATTGCGTAGCTCTCTTGTGATTTCTGCCACTGAATCGGGCACATGTCATCCAGCCAAAAGCTCCTCCTTTGATTTCATGTCTTCACAGATAGCCTCAGCCTCAGAAAGTAGGGATTGCCTAAACGGGAAGCCTAGTCATTTAAACTTAGCAGCAGGACTTCGTACATGCAGGGGGCCTCTTTTCCAGTGTTTGTTCGTTCTTGATTTGGTCCTTAAGATCTACGGATATGGCAGCATCAACCAAATACACTATCGCGTCGCTGTGCTCGTTGGGTGCGTAGTGAGCAGGGCATGCCTTCTAAGCCAAGTGATGCTGCTGCCCTTTTTGTCCATGAAACTCTGTATTGCAAGAGTATCTGTGTTGATATGGCAGATTTTAGATGTCTACCTAAGTCTGTGATTCATTATTTCCTGGCAGTGAGATGTGATCAGCTAGTTTGTGATTATGTTCTTAAAGTTGCTGCAGTGATGATGACACAATGCATTCCATAATCCATCAGCATACAATCTTATAGACAAATACAGTCTATTATTCCCATCGCATCTACATTATCCGCTAGCAAAGCATAACCGTCCAAACAAAAGTGTTTCCCAACTCTTTTATATCAGCCCATACCAATAACAAAAATGTTTCCTGACGACTACTGGCCTATTCTCTTCCTCGGCTCCTCCTCCATCTGCATCGGCATCTTTGCATGTCTCACGTTCACAGTCTTTAGCATCATATTTGAACGCCGGGCTGCAGATGGAGCGACTCGCACAGTCGACGGTGATTCTTCGGTGGAAAGCTACTATACATTTGAACAATCTTTCGACGGGTCGTTCAATGACTATGCCTCAGCAAGTGGACAACAGAGGGCTTCCATCACTCCGAGGAAACCTTTGAAGCAACAGCAAGAGAGGAAATTACGTACGGCCTCTGCGGGGAGAGATTTTCGGTTAAGTCAATCTGGTAGTTAACTAGAAGGTCCGTGGAAGTGATAGAATGCTAACATGTACAGGGCCGTCAACTTGAGAGTCGTATCGATTTGATCAGTCTGTACAGAAGAAGCACAAATATGGGGAGGAAAAATTATAGCTGACACAAAAAACACAAGGTATCTATATCTAATAACCATTTAATCTATGCAATTCAAGCCGAAAACACCTTTTGCACCTTGCCCGTAATTGTACCAATCTTGCCTATTCTCTTCTCCAATGCGTTCTTCAGCGGCGTTCTAGCCTTGATGTAATCTACCAACACTTCATCCAGCGTATCTAATACAACAAAGTCATCTCTCTTTGGCACAATATTGTCTCCACCTGTAGCGACGAAATCCACAGTCACAATGATGTACTTTTTATCAGGGTCGATTCTCTGACCAGAGATCCTCGCATCAACGAGCATGTTCCCGGGGTCTTTTGACGGGTCATATTGAACCTGGAGATTATGCGATACTTGAATCCCAGACGATAGCTTCTCATTGTTGAATTGGTTTACTCCGGATACAGCGCCTTCGAGAATCTTGAGCAGGTCGGCACCCGAGTATGTCAATTTTACAACAGCGTTACTAAATGGGAACGACGTAATAACCTGGCCTCGGGTGATGTTGCCGGCGTCAATGGTTGCCCGAACGCCCTTTGCATTGAAGAATGCAAAGCTTGGCCTCTGCTCCTCTCGTGAGTCTGCGGTGAGATTGTAGACATACTCAAATGCGGCATCGGCCATGACTTCACCCAAGAGGCAGTCGCCGTTCCGACAGGCCGTCTGGTCAAGAGTGTTTTCCGTAGTTCCCACCACCTCGTTGGCATAATCTTCAAATGGGCCTCGCCACGCTGTAATCTTGGCCTGGAGTTCAGGTTCAACCTTGGTCGTGTTGTCCATGTGGATTGGCGCGCCACGGTAGATGAGCGCCTTGCCGTCCTCATCGAAAGAAACGTCGATGGAGCCCAGATATTCCCCCCAGCGATACGACGTGACGATGAAAACTTCATTACCGGCAAGATCTTCCACAACGGTTGGATACTTGCCCTCTGCACCATCCATGTCTCCAAGGAGCGTGTGGCTGTGGCCCCCGATGATGAGAGACAGTCCCTCTGTCTGCGCCGCCAGCTGCTGGTCCACATCGTAGCCAATATGCGTTAAAGCTACAATGCGCTTGATGTTGGTTGTATTGCGAATTTCCCAGATAGCCTTTTGAACCTCTTGAGCGGGGTCAAGAAATTTGGTCAAGGGCCCGACGTGTGAAATCGTGGGTGTAGTCGGCGTCGATGCTCCGATGATAGCCAAGCCATACTCCTTGAAAATGTGATAGTTTTTAATCGTGTCTTTGAGATCAGGATACTCGCTCTTCACATTGCACGACACCACCGGAAATGTCAGATTCTTCAAGAACACTCCTAGCTTCTCGTCTCCACCATCCCACTCATGGTTCCCCAGCGTCATGGCGTCGAATTCGAGATTGTTCATCGTCTCAGCAATCTTCTCTCCGCCGTAAAACGAGTAAAACATGGTGCCCTGGAATTCATCGCCAGCGTTCAGCCACAGATGGTTGGGATGCCGAGCACGCAGCTCGCTGACTTTTGTCTTGATACGGGCGTAGCCACCGAAGCAGCCTTGGCTAGAATCCGTGCAGTCTGTTCCCGCTTTCACATACTGGTCAAGATGAGCGTGAACGTCGTTGACGTGGAAGAAGGCTAATACACAGATATGTCAGTATAATTCATTCTATATGGAAAAAAAAGTAAAAAAGAAGGCCTCACAAATGTTGTAGTGCCCTCCATCGTCGAGAGCTCTCTTAGCCAGCCGCTTGCTATAGAGAACATCGTCTGCAGCCGCATATCCCGCCGCAAGAGCCGACAGTAAGAGAGACGCCTTCATGATGTGTATAATGCTGCTTCCTATTTTCTATGCATTCCCCCTTTCGCAGCTTATCAGGCGTCTCCTCTGTTTATCCCGATGGCAAGCCGCAAAAAGAGAAGCCCACGACAAAGAGCGAATGTGCGCAAAACTCACTTACCAAGCGAGATCTCTCCAGCCTCGACAACAATGAGAATAATGTAAGAGATGGAATAAGAGAGCCATATCTTCTGACCGGTCTTTGGAAGGGCTGGACGGCCACGAGAGGCTTAAAGAATGGGGCTTGTGTCGCCAAAGGTCCACGTGGGTGTGTCACGTCACAGTGCGAAGTACAGTGTCAGCGATAGACTGTGCATGTATTCAGCTGAGACTGATATCAGCAGCGCCACCATCTACACGTATTTTTTGCCTCAACATCATCCAGCAGATATTAGGTAGCTGGAACTAGGTAGATATACAGTATTCAACGATGCATTTGGAACAATAAACGTAATCGGTTGAATAGATGGTGGTAAACCGACACTGTGTCAGATACGAGCAATATACGCATGTCTCGGATTTGCCTTTGCGCCAGCACTAGCAGTCTGCGCCCCGCAAGGGACAAGATGACAGTTCTGTATTTGAGACAGTATCATTTAAATGTATATGCTGATCTGAGTGTCTCCAAACTGGTGCTGAGAGATTTGGACTCGGCATGGCGGACTATTTCCTAAAGGTGAATATTTCACTTCGATCTACCAGGCATCGTGAGACCTATATTGGTGGATATAAATTGGACGGTAACGGGTAATAAACACTCTTAAAATTTGTATAAACGGTTTCATCCTCCTTAATGTTCAAGCCCTATTCAAGCGCTAGCCAACTCGAGAGAATATGTATAAAATCGCAGCCTAGCATACGCAATATCGCACCTGAGCCAATGCAAGATGCTCAACGCCGGTTGTATCTGCATCTCCGACATACCGACTTTCCACAACGAGGACATGAATATATGAATGTCTCCAGCCATTCGTCACAGGTCTCGCATTGATAAGTGCCAAATAGAACCTCCCAAGCACAATTTCTGCAAACAGGACGTTCGACAGGCTCTGCCAGCGGTAGTCGGCGTAATACTGGCGGTGGTGCTAGTAGTTGGCGTGGTAAAGCTGGCAGCAGAATTGGCGTTCGTGGATCAATCGACCTTCATGCCAAAGGGGACAGTCACATTGCCTCCATTGCATGCCGCAGTTGTAGCAAAATTCGGCTTTGCAGCGACAAGCTGACATATTGTTAGCTAAATAGAGCCCTGGAAAGTGTCGAAGAGTCAAAGCTTACTTATATGATTGCATCATGTCGTGAGCTCGACCATTCTGCAGCACGAGTAGCGTCTCTGCCACTTTTTTCTCAACTGCTGCATTGAGAAGCTCTTTCGTCTCTTTATCGTCGGGGCAGTCTTCATTCTGGTGATGTGGACCATTGCAGACAGAACAAGTCTTGCCGTGGCGAATTTTGCATGTGGCCACCTCATCTTGAATATATTAGGGGTAATGAATGCCAAGCAAGTGGATATGGAACAGTACGTCCTGTTCGATGTACCATACTCCAGCACTTTCTCTTGATACTGCGCAAGTAGTTCCGCAGGCAAAAAGCTTTCGGTGGCTTCGAGAAGCATATTCTGGCTGCAACACCGAGGCGGGAACAACGACTCGTCGACCATGGCAGACTTGAAGAGGTCCATTACACATTTGTGACAGTATATATGGGAGCAAGGGGACTCTATTGTTTCCAAGCGAGTAACGTCCATCATGCAAGCAACACATTGTCGTTGCTCACTGGGTGCTTCCGGCAAGCTATCCTGAACTTCAGGCTCGGGTAAAGGTGCAGACTTGTTGACCAACGGCTTGGCATCATCATTCTAGGGTTTTGCAAGCGATTTGGTCGTCTCTTCAACGATTTTGACACTGGTACTGGTGCCTAAAGTGAGATTTTTGCTGGATGGTGGTGATGCAGCTTTACCATTGGATCGTTTGGTTGTCTTTTTGGTTGTCTCTTTGCTTGTCTCTTTGATTGCCTCTTTGAGAGCCTTTTCAATTGCCTCTCTGGCCGTCTCATTGGTTGTCTCTTTGGCGACGACACTGGCACTAGCAGCAGTCGCAGGGGTGAAACTTTCGCTGGATCGTGCTGATACAAATCCTTGGTTGGCTGTAGTTTTCGGCTTGCTTGGAGCAGGCTGCGCTTCATAAGCACGACCTCTCAAAGGATCGCCATCCTCCAGGCCCAAGCCACTGAGGCGACGGCAAAGAGCTCGATCCGAGTAGAATGTATGTAGCGACTGAAGCTCAAATTTGTAGAGCTCCGCGGCGAATTCGACATCGGGGGGCTGCTCGTCCTCTCGCTGCTTTCCCTTTATCAAGGCAACGGCATCTTGTGACTGAAGGTAGATGCCTAACCGAAGAGACTGCTCATCGATATCGGACGCCATATCGGGCTGCGTGGCAAACTTGAATAAACTTGATGAAGAGGATGAACAAAAAAAAAGGAAGATGTCGATGCAGAAGAATAAGAGGAAGAGGGAAAAGAAGAGAAGATAGAATCACCTCAGATTCGATTGAGCTCTCCACACAAACTAATATGTGCTCATGTGGCCCGTGCAGGGAGCGCATTAAGAATATCTTCTCATGCGAAATCTTCTCACACATGTTCGCATCTGTCAATACCAGTGCGCAGCGTAGTGGGTTGGAAACCAAACCCTCAGTCCAGACAAGCACGTGGCTCTCTCTTTGCAGGCTGTAAATACTAACTTTTAATGCATTCACTTACTCAAGTCTGAGAATCTGCGAGACATTTGTTGCTTGTTCTTCATACATAGAAGACTGAAGCCATCTCGTTAAAAGGAGGGAAGTTTGAGTGGCCAGCTGCCAGCTCCGGAGCCAGAAGAAGAGACATGAACGGACACACCATTCTCATTCTTTCTGCAAACTATATAGAGAAAGAGTAAATAAATCAGAGATATTACTTGGATGCAAGCTCTTAATAAGATATCAAATCACGAGACCTCAGCCTGTGTAGGTATGACCGTAAAATGCACTTGCCCTCAGCGCCCATCTACGTCATCTGGTTGACCAATGTCACAACATCAAACATTCTAAACACATTTGACAGTCATCCTCTTCCATCGCCATATCATACTTCTAGCCTACAGAACCTTCATCCCCATTAGCCGCCATCATGACCACTCCCGAAGTCACAGCTCAAATCAGATCGCAGCCTCGCCCCTCGGCCCCCGGTCCAGTCACCAACACAACAGAAGGTATCACTTCGATGCTCATAAAATCACCATTTGCTTATCATTCGCCAAGAAGGAAATATGCTAACCGCGAAACTCAGCACCACCCCAAAGCCTCCTCGCCAAGCAGCACAACCTTGTCCCGATGGTCGTTGGCACTACAGACACTCAGCAGAATACAATGCCCTTGGAGGGCGCCGAAAAGGAGCTGTTGATGGTAAATCTGATGACTATTTCACTTGTTTCATGACAGAGCGGCTAATCCTCTACTTGATCAGGAGAGAGTTTACAATACCGGTGCGCAGACGCCGTCGTCTCTCGTCGCGCAGATTGAGCGTAAGCTGCAGCAAAATAGTTAACCTAAAAAGTATTCCATCACCTTGTCGAATCAAAGTGTCACACTATCATGTCATAGAATCAATTCATTACTTCAAACGAATAAAACGCTACAGCTGATGTTTGTGACGCATTCTCATGATAACCCCGCCAGTAATAGAAGAACCCATTCTCTCCATCCCATGTCCATGTTTGCTTACCAGCCATTATTAATCGCCTATTCAATTCTCTTCTTACCTAAAATCTGGGTTCGCACTTGAGATAGATTGTATCAGTCATACGCCTTGCCTGCAAATCATTGCAATTATAACCCGGCAGCGGCTCAGTCCTCGGGTTTCCGAGCTTATCGACCGCTTTAAAGTTGAACATTGCCACAAATGTGGCCGTAGAAACAGAGAGTTCCATTTTCGCAATCTATACATCACAAGTTAGCTCTTCTTGCTCTAGATAAATAGTCGGTATCACTGCTAAGGCCTACTCTCATGCCCACTGTGTCTCACGTTAGCATACAAAAGATCATCAAAAGTATAGGTAGAAGACTTCTTACGACATGGATGCAATCCAGATCCCCATCCAACATATCCATGCTGCTTCTTCTTGTCTTCTCCTCGATTGGATAGATACCGGCTTGGATCCCATCTTCCTGGGTTTTTGTATACCGTCTCATCCATGTGAACATCCGAAATGCTGTAAACCTATATGACAATCACAAAACATCAATGCCCGCTCAAATTTCCTAGTCAAAACGATTCGGACAAGTCAACTTACTGCAAACGCATTTTTGGGTATAATAACACCCGTATCGCCAAGCACAATATCCTTTCCAGAAATATTCTGGCGCATAGAAGCTCCCATGAGGTTGAGCCGGATACTGTCTTGTACTCCCAAGTCCAGAGAAGGAAATTCAGACTCCCATGCATCAATGGAGAGCGTTTGCAGGACGTCAGCCGGAGTCTGATGCTCAGAGATTCGGTGTTTGGCAACGGCTGCGTCAACCTCTGCTTGGACTTTGGCGTACCAGATCGGATCATAAGCAAGGTAGCAGATGATCCACGCGGCTTGAATGGCAGTGTTTATCAAGCCGGCGAATAGCGCGCCAATAATAAACTGTCATATCATGAGTTAGCCTCCAAATCGTACATGTGGAAGCAAGATACTCACTGCTGCAGTGACCATGTCGCTTTCACCCTTATCCATTAGTATCTGCATGGTATCCTCTGCTCTGCGGCCAGTTCTTCTTCTCTCCTGAATGAGATTGAGAAACAACATGTGCAGCTTTCCTCCTCCCCAAAGCTTGTACATCTTCGTAGGAGTTGGCAGCCAAGGGAACATGATACTAAAAGCAGAGCTCGTATCCAACATGTCGTAGTACTTCATTGTTTTCGCCCGTAACTCGGCATCCTCAGCAACGTCGTGGCAGCCAACGGTACGATGCGTCATCTTGCAGATGAGATCATGCAGAATCACGAATGGATCCATGGGAACAGATGTGTCGATGGCGGATAAGGTATCATGGGCATCCTTGTTGAGATACGGCAGACAGGTTGCCAAGTGATCCTTTCCGGTGAGACGCTTAAACAGCGTCACGAAGTAGGTGGCCATGTTACGCCCAAGGAGGCTGTCCACATCCGGGCCTGCTGAGAAGAGTTTTTTGAACCTATTGCCCGGTCAGTCACTTCTCGATCCTATCATGGATATATACTGATGCGAAGGTCCACGCCATAAACTATGCCCGCACATACCCAGCACTCAGATCAAGCCCGCGAGTAGTAAAATAAGCCGACCGCGCAGCCTCCCCCGAGATGGCAACAATAGGATACGGCCCAAAGAAGAAATTAAAGTGCCCATTGGCACTGCGCTCTTTGCCCTCCCTTAAAAATTCGCCTCTCCTTGTATAAAATGGCAGCGACCCCAGAATAGGCACGCCTCTATCCGTCCATTTTGCGCCGGAATGGAAATCAGCACGCTTCGAAAGGCGAACGACAGCAAAGATTGCGACGGTTGCCGCCAGCAGCAGAACGCTGGGCGACCAATTTTGAGGCGAAAGGATTGAAGCGACGAGGCTGACCATTTTTGAAAGACGCTGGCGTTGAAAATTCTACAAAGTGAAGGAACTTAAAGACGGGAAACGCATTTACGAATCTACTCTTGAGATTGAGGGGGAGGGAGCGGTACTTTATAGCGCCAACATGTCTCAATTATACTTTTTACCGTCCCGTCAGTCAGTCATTATCAGATTGGCTCGGCATTCAAGACATGTCCGTTATAAGAGGGGGTTGAGCCACCAAAAGGGGGTTCAGCCAGCACGTAACTTTCGACCTGTAAGACTATAGCTCATACTCTAACTCGGAAGCAACTAAAGCAGTAATACGGGTATGGAATATCCGTCTAAATTACGTTGATTAGGGTACGTAGGATCGTGGTGGCTTGGAGCTCGGAGCCACAAACAGACTTTGGGCTAGTCGTTGGCTCATCTCGATGGCTCATGCAAGGGATGTAGAAGATGCCGGTCTGCGCGTTGATACGACGGTATTATGAGCGTATTGATATGGGACGATGGGCTCTCAAGCACGTGTATCCAGAATATATGTTAGGAGCGTATTCTAGTGATGAATTTGTGTATCTTGGCGATTCCAGCATTTTCGTAGCTGTTCTACATGTCCCCATACCTAGTGTTGGGTAAGTATAAGAGAAAATCAGGCTTTCTCCACATCAGCAAATAACTTGGTCATCTTCTTCTCCTCTCTCTCCCAAAGCGAAAGCGAACCGTAAGAGTCTTCTCACATCATTTAAGTATGTCAATATGGAGTATGTGTAATCAACACCGTATACAACATCTCCGTGAGGCGTCCCCGGATCTGCACCGGCAATAAAGAGGCTTCCCGTGTCGTCTACTCCAGAGCCGCCCCCAGTCAGCTGAAGGCGCTGCGATCAAAGTGAGCAGCGCTGCCAAAATGATAAAAGAATATTTACAAGAGCAGTGCAAGCTGCATATTACACAAAAATAAACTCATAAAGTCTCCAATTTCTTGATTCATTGACGCATGTCGCGGAAAAGCTATAAAAAGACCACCGATCTGTAGAGCCAAAGCCAATCTCGCAGATCTTAGTCACGGTGGCGACCGCAGGCGCTGACATCACCATTCCAACGACCAATCTCACAGCGTCTTTACACGTCGTATTATAGAGTAAATCACGCTGCGTTATATAACCGTAGAAAACCATACTCATTCGTCAATGCAAAGACGATATATTCCATTGACCATGACCACAAAGACTCTAGAATCACTGCCTCCAAGGCGCAGCCTCCGCAACATTAAAAGGCAAAGCCTCACCGAAAGCATCAGCACGGCCACACCTATCAAGACAGAATCCAAACCATCAGCACCGTTAACAAAATCTGAATCCACCATCAAAACAGAATCGAAGCCGTCAAAACCATCAACAAAATCCGAACCATCCACCAAAACCATTTCTATAACCCAAATCCCAGACAAAAAAGCCTCCATCCTCCAAGCCCGCAAGCTCAAATCCTTCGCAGCCTACTCCCAATCCTCACCGTTCCCATCATTCCCCCATCCCACTCCTCAAGAATGCTTCCTCGCTCATCGCATCCTCGCCTCCATCCACGGCGACCGTCGTCGTCCTGACAAAATCATTGCGCCAAACAGCGTTGCCGGCTGCGGAGATTCTCCATCCGTGCTTGACGCGCTGGTGCGTACGATTTTATCCCAAAACACCAGCAACAAGAACAGCTCGCGGGCAAAGCTCTCCATGGACAAGACATATGGCCGGAGCGATAACTGGGAGGCCATTGTCGAAGGCGGCACCGACAAGCTGCAGCAGACAATCAAGTCCGGCGGCCTCAGCGTCGTCAAAAGCAAAGTCATCATGAGTATCCTGCACCAGACAAAGGACCAGTACGGGATTTACTCTCTCAACCACCTTCTCGATGCTTCCAACGACGAGGCCATGCGGGAGCTTCTCTCTTTTCAAGGCGTAGGACCCAAAACGGCGAGCTGTGTCTTGCTGTTTTGTCTACGGCGAGATAGCTTCGCGGTTGATACGCACGTTTATCGCATATCAGGCCTATTGGGATGGCGGCCAGTAGAGGCAAATAGGGAGGAGACACAGGCTCATTTGGAAGCAACAGTGCCGGATGAGGACAAGTATGGACTGCATGTGTTGATGGTGACGCATGGGAGGACGTGTAACGAGTGCAAGGCCGGAGGGAAGATTGCAGGCAAGTGTGCTCTACGGAAGGCGTTTGTGAAGGGGAAGAAGAAATCAGATGATGACGATTTGATGGTAAGGGAAGAAGAGTTGTTTATGGTAAAGGAGGAAGATTTGTAAGATGTCATATAAACGCGTGTGTATATATATTCGTCGTAAGCGCGATTCTTCTATGTATGAAAGATGCTCAAAACATTACCCAATAGCAAAGTCATTCAAGCATACCTCGCCTGATTCAACTCCAATGCTCGCTCCTCCAAGAGGCAAAACCCTGTTCAGCAGACGCAAATACCTACCCAATATGCCCATATACTTAAAAAAAACAATAACCAAAGACAGATTCACGGCTCCAAGTCCATTGGATCCGCCATCATCCACGTCCATGCACTATCGCCATCAGCGCCGTTGTGCCCGTCCATGCCATTCCCAGCACTTCCATTAGCCTCCAACTTTATCTCCTCAACCCTCTCAGCCGCCATCTTATACGCGACACCCAGACCCTCAATGATGCGTCCTATGATCCATGACAAGTCATACATGCCCAGCGGCGTTGTTTCCCCTTCCGCCGCATCTTTCCATCGGTTGCGCAGCTCCTTGGCCTTCCACAGCGCAGAATTGACATCTCCTATGCCCAGCGCGCTTCGCAGCGGGTTGTCTCCCTCGCCAAAGGCCAGCAGCACGTTGTGGTGATAGCTATGTGTTGCTTGGCCTCTGGGCCCGCCGAAGCCGCGGGGGACGGTCACGCCGTAGACGAGAAGAACAAGCACTAGAGCCTGCTCAATGCGCATGTAAAATTCGTGAAAATCAATCTTGAAATTGACCTCGGCGTCGGAGGCGGAAAAGCCGCTGTGTTCGGGGGAGTGTGCGCGGTGGTATGAATTTTCGAGGTCGATGGCCGTCCATCGAAGGCGCTGGCAGGTCTGGTGGAATCTCTGGAAGGCTTGTGCGGGGGACAGAGAAGAGTTTGCGGTGGCGGAAGTAGTAACTGTTGAAGTCGAGCTGGGGACTGTCGTCGTCGTCGTCGAGGCGGATACTGGAGGCACAGATCTAGACCTGGAGTCGAATCGATAAGAATCGGAGGGGCGGCTCGACGCTGAAGCCCAGATCGAAGCCTTTAGGCCGCTTGATGCCATGCTTTGTATCTTTATGGTTTTTCCAAAGTTTTCTGCTCTCTATACAATAGTATACAATAACGCGGGCGTAAGAGCGACATTCGAGAGGTGCGACGAGTCGATTTCGAGGTTATTTAACAAGCGCGGCGTCGATTGACCCCGCGACCTTCTGCGCAGAGAGCGCTTGAGAACAAAAAGGTAGACAGATTGCTATCCAAAAGGAGAAACAGAGACGGAAGCTCCTAGGGCACTGCAAACGCCATTGTAGGCTGCGCCGAGGGACGTGGTCGCGGTTAAAGTTGTAGAGTGAAGTGGGAGCAAGAGCAGTGCGATGTTTTTTTTGGAGTTGAAATCCTAACGGTTGTTGGTTGGCGGGCGCCTATTCCAGTCTGGAGTGACGGCAGCTGGTGGCAGGCTTCAGCGTTCGTTCTTCAGGCAAATGCCCAGTAGCGGCTACTTTTAGTGGTGGAAGGTTCGAAGATCTCTAAATATTTAGATTCTGTGCATGCATAAAGAGCAGAGATGACGACTTTTCAAAGGCTTTGATCATATCTTTCATCTTGCGCTCTGTGCGGAGTAGCTGTTGCCGACTTGCGGAATAGCATAGAGCTTCTGCTATTCTCTCTACTGATTGATAGCACTTCACTCAACCAAAGAAAGCTACACCGCGTAACCACCAAGTCTACTAATGCCTTTTCTTCGCAAATGAAAGAGAAAGTACTTTTTCAACATTCCTCCATAAGTTCCTCTTTCCATTGTAATATTTGGTCAACAATGTGCTAGTTACAGGGTAGGCGACTGCAAAGAGCTACGAGCATGATACAAAGTAATACAAGTGAATGCACTATGAGTTTAGGTAGTAGAGAAAGCCTTACAAGCTGCCCGCAGGTTCGAGGCGAAGCTTCTGTTATCCGAAGCACCTGGTAGTACAACAATGTACACACAGACTCTAACTCTGCACCTGACCCCCAGAGTCACTCGCAGGTAGTCATGGGAGTTCGCCTTCGGCCGTGCAGATGATCGGCCGCGGTGGGACCCGATCCGGTCAGCCGGCGCCGAGTCCAAGACTCGCGATGGATTCAGGTGGCGGCATGCACCGCAGCAGATGACTGGTCGATGGCTGAGAGTTGCGGTCAGGCATACTATCTTCTTCGATGAGGAGACAAGTAGTTGGCTGTGCAGATGTAGAGATCATGCGTTTGGGCTTGGCTTTTTGGAAGGATTTAAATAAAGCGGTACTGCAATGATTTACATCAAGTCTTCAATTCTTGACAATAGCACCATCACCACAACCACCGCCGCAAAACAGCTAGTGTACTGCTTTATTTCAACTGGCTACTGATTCAAGACATAAACATACTTCGTACTGTGTATCCATATACCAACAGCAACAACAACAACAACTCTTGTCATCCAACACAAAATTACAACATAGCCTTCGGCATCACATATCCGTGGCACAGCTTTTCCGAGCAGATCACCGTTCGCCATGCCCGAGCTCGTCTACCACAACGGACACTACCACGAGGCTCCCCGCCGCGATCGGCGTCACAAGAAACGCGATGACTCCTGGAACGTCATGAAGGTCTGGGACGAGGTGCTGTATAACATTGGCGATCTCTACTACAAGGTGCGCAAGCGTTACTAAGGTAGCTGCTATGTATGGTGCTGCTTCAAGCCGGGAAGACAGATACGAAAATAGTATCAATGTTGCACTATACACGATCGATATTTAGAAACGGCAGCTGAACAGGCCACACGCTTGTTGGTGCCGCTTTGAGAGCATCTCATCTTACATCCTAGCACCTACCTATATTGTGTAGTGCTACCTGCGAACACGCACCGCCACATTCACTCGCTCATTTCATCTCAAGAAAAGTCCAAGAAGCAGCACCGCCCGGATAGTCGGCTCCCAGACGGCCCGCATCCGAGCTCTTCTCTCTGTGCCGTGGCTCCGAGAAAAGGGAGACGGGCCTTGCGAATCATTGACTGGAGTCTGAAAGGGCGGTTGATGAGCAGCCCAGGACCATCGCTTGGAGCGCCGCTACGCTACGGCACTGGGCTCCCGAGATATTGGACTGGAAAGCAGTAGCGGTAGTAGATCGCTGGCGGGTTTCGTTTGACAGCACACAGAGAGGGAATAATCAAGGTGAGACGATGGGCTTGGGTGGATATCGTGGTTGTTCCTGGTTAGTGGATTCGATGCGAAACGGTTTGACCGTCGGTCGGCCGGTCGGTCGGTTGGAATCCCGTCCACGTCCAACTATCATTGAGGTTTGTATGTATAGACAAACAACTAGATATGGAGTAGAATTGAACACAATTACACCACGAGTAGATGATCAGCATGTGCCGGCAAGGCTGGCCAACCAAGGCAGAGAAAACAGAAGCGAGCACGGGCTGTTCCTTGTACAGGTAAAACATTTGCTCGTGCTCATATTCAGGTGGGTTTGAGGCCCTTGACGCGTCAGCCGAAAGGGAGGCCACTGCGGCGAGTACCTGGCGCTGGGTGGTGAGAGCGCAGCGATGCAAGTACCTCGTAAAGAAACGCTGCGTCGGTGCGCCTTGGCAGAGTGGCAGAGTGGCATGGGCGGCGGTTGACATCTCGTAAAATAAGGTACGTGAGAGAAATATTGCCATAATCGTCGACGAAAAGAGAGATACGACAGCTCTGCCTCGCCTTGTCCGCCAAGTGCTACCTACTAATACCAAATGGCAGCCAGGACAAGGAAAGACGTTCCTGTTCGAGAAAAAGATGAGCATTGAACCCATAATCATGGCAAGGAGCGCCGACATAATGAAGATCCATCATCCCTCGCCTATGCCGTTGCCGCCACCTGCAGCGGAATCACAAGAGAAGACCAAGATGCAGCGCCAAAATCAATTTCGCCAGCCCTTGAGGCGGGTGCCTTGCATCGGCAGCGCATTGTGAGTGCGTGTGGGCTGCAATCAGGGGAAATTTCGACGGTGGGGCAGCCTATTTTGGCCCCTATTCCATCTTTTTCAGGGCCCACACCTAGACGCTCGCCTGCGATGCACAGTGCAGGAAAAGGGCATTCGAGAAGCTTTGATGCCGTTGCTGCTTAGCAGGAAGCTGCGCGTATTTGCGCCCGTCTTTGCTAGCTGCCGACTTGATGCCACCGTGAATACTACAGCGTATTGCCGCTATTCGCACGGCATTATTCCTCTAGCTCATGCAGCAACCCCCCCTGAACGAGGCCGCTATTGGCTCTGATCTCCCAGAAACAAGCTTCGCGCTGCGCCTCCAACTGAGTGCCAAAAGGCCCCGAAGGCCCCCAAAGCGGACTGGCTCCAGGGCCCGCGCACACCAGGGATCCAATAGTGCAGGGGAGCCCCCTGGTTCCGAGACTTGGCCTGTCGCAGGCCTCAATTTCCCCGTTCTCCTGGAGCGCAAACAAAACACTCGCCGTCTGCTCTACTGGCGGCGCCTCTTTTCCTTTTTTCTTTTTTGGATTCAGAACCTCTCTTTCGTTTGACGTATTTGCATTTTTTTGCATTTTTTTCCCCATTTACTTTTGAAGCGATAGCTGCTTCAGACACTCCTTAGAAACACAAACAGCTTTTCTCTTTCCGTTCCCTTGCGTGAACAATTACAGTCGCTATAACCACCTTGAGAATCGCAAACTACCGCTATCGACAGCAATAAACTTGAAAACTCCGAATATCATTCACATCCGCAAAAATGGGCTTGTCCAAGCTCTCCGTTTCCCTGCTCGCCCTGGCCAGCAGCGCCATTGGAGCTGATCTTCCCTCCATCACAGCCAAGGTGAGCCACTTTTTCGTCTCCAGAACACCAACGATCTCTCTCCTTGTAGGAATAAATCGTGGAGAAGGAACCCAGAAGACGATCAACAAGTTCGCATCTCAATCTCGGGAGCAACCGCTAATCGACCACTTTTTCAACCTCTAGGGCTCCAAGTTCTTCTACCCCAACGGCACCCAGTTCTTCATCAAGGGTGTTGCGTACCAGCAGGATGTTGGCCAGGCCGGCACCACCAGCTCCTCTGGCAACTCTACCTTCATCGATCCCCTCTCCAGCGAGGCCAACTGCAAGCGTGACATTCCGCTGCTGCAGCAGCTCGGCACAAACGTGATCCGTACCTATGCCATCGACCCCACGGCCGACCACTCGGCCTGCATGAAGCTGCTCGAGGCTGCTGGCATCTACGTCTTCTCCGATCTGGGCGAGCCCTCGCTGTCCATCAACCGCGACTCCCCCAGCTGGAACACCGACCTGTTCGCCCGCTACAAGGCCGTCGTCGACGAGATGCAACAGTACTCCAACGTCATCGGCTACTTCGCCGGTAACGAGGTCTCCAACGCCAAGAACAACACCATGGCCTCTGCCTTTGTCAAGGCCGCCGTCCGTGACACCAAGGCCTACATCAAGTCCAAGAAGTACCGCTGGCAAGGTGTCGGCTATGCCGCCAACGACGACGTCGACATCCGCTCCCAGATGTCCGACTACTTCAACTGCGGTGACCAGAGCGACGCCATTGACTTCTGGGGCTACAACATCTACTCCTGGTGCGGTCAGAGCTCCATGCAGAAGTCTGGCTATGACACCGATACCAAGTTCTTCGCCAACTACTCTGTCCCCGTCTTCTTCGCCGAGTACGGCTGCAACCTGCCCAGCGGCGCTGCCGACCGTATCTTCCAGGAAACTGCTGCTCTCTATGGTGACGAGATGTCTGCTGTCTTCAGCGGTGGTATCGTCTACATGTACTTTGAGGAGGCTAACGACTATGGTGAGTTTCAAGTGCACATTCAACTAAATAGAAGAACAGAAATGACTAACATTGCACAGGTCTGGTCAAGGCTAGCGGCAGCTCCGTCACCAAGTTGAAGGACTTCAGCGCTCTCCAGTCTCAGGTTGCCAAGGTCGACCCCAAGGGTATTGACTCCGCCGACTACAAG
Source organism: Trichoderma gamsii (assembly GCF_001481775.2). NCBI lineage: Eukaryota > Fungi > Ascomycota > Sordariomycetes > Hypocreales > Hypocreaceae > Trichoderma > Trichoderma gamsii. Next base: position 590,459 of record NW_020171357.1, read on the forward strand.
CCCACCAACGAGGCCGCCAAGTGCCCTGCCCTGACTTCCACCTGGCAAGCGTCCGACAACCTGCCTCCTACCCCCGACGCTGGTCTCTGCTCTTGCATGCAGGCTTCTCTGTCCTGCGTCCGCGCCTCCGGCCTCGAATCCAAGGACTTCGGTGACATCTTCAACTTCATCTGCGGCAACAACCCCACTGTCTGCGCCGGTATCAACGGCAACGCCACCAGCGGAGTCTACGGTGCCTACAGCATGTGCGACGACGGCGCCAAGCTCGACTACGTCCTCGACACCTACTACAACTCCCAGAAGAAGGCCTCCACTGCTTGCGACTTCAACAGCCAGGCCCAGGTCGTCAGCGCCAAGCCCCAAGCTACCTGCTCTGCTGCCCTGGCCTCCGCCAGCAACATCAACAAGCAGGCCGCCACTGCTACTGGCCCCGTCAACGCCGGTGCCACCGGTGGCAGCTCCACCAGCGGTGGTTCCAGCACCAGCAGCAGCGCTGCCGTTGCTGGCCGTCCTGCTGCCTACCTGCTCAGCATGGGCGAGATGTCCATGGCTCTGTACATGGGCGTTGCCGTGCTCACCGGTGCTAGCATGATCCTCCTGTAATTTTGAAAAAGGAAAGAATTATTAGAAATGGCCTTGATTTGTTTGTTTTTAATTTCTTTTTTCTTTTTCTGAAATTCTATATTTTTTGGGCTTGTTGTATGTAGAAAACGGTCAAGTTATTTAGAGGAAAGTGAAATAATTTATTCGTTGTTTTTTTTATTATATATAACTCGACCTGCGAGTCATTTCCTGGACGAAGACACACAAGTCCGGGATTATGAATGGCTTCTTCTCCCTCCTTCTATTATACATATTTACTTTTTTCTACTTTCTGGGGGAGGAGAGAGGTTTACTTTTCATGTCGGATGCATTAGAGGCATCTTATATCCTTGATGGTGTGCTTGCGCGGCTTTTGCTGCTAGAATAGGTTTTGTTGTCTTTTGATAGCAGTATTGACTTTTACGATTCTTATTTATACCTTTAAACCATCTACGTTTCTTTTTGAAAGGCTCTTGTTCACTGTTGTGATAGCGACCTGGAATGATTCATGGTTAGAAATCGCTTGTTGAGGCACGTAAGTAGGTAGGTATGCTGCAGGGGGCTGTGCTTTCACCGTAATGCTGACCCCGCTTCGATTTCTTAAGCACTTCTCATGCAGCAAATGCAACGACAACATGAGTGAAGAGAGCTTCTTTGAGAGGTCAAAGAAGAAATGGAAAAAGTTTCAGCAGCGTGGGCGATCTCCGCGGGCAAGTACTCTGCCAGCTACAAGCCAGCTCTCCGCACCAACGCAGCCTTCCACATCGTTGGACACTTTGTCAATATCGGCACCGCCTTCTCCAGCTATTGAAGCGTCAAAGCCCATTATCATAGTATCGACGCCGGACATTGCGGCCAGACAACAGGATCCTTCAGAAGGTCTTTGGAGCAAAGCTTTCGAAAGGTCAAGCAAAGAGACCAAGAATTGGATTCGAGAACACAGTCTCGACCTTTCTGAGCAAGCGAAGCCGGAAGACCATATTAAGGACATCATTCGACTTATTGAAAGCAACACGCTATGTACAGATCAAGACGGCAATTCGAAGATTGATATTAATTATCAGAAGATTGTCTTTCGTGAATACATTGCGGATGTTGCTGCGTTTCTTACCATGGCGGGCGATATTGCTATTAACTTTGCGCCGCCACAAGCCAGCGCGCCTTGGGCTATTGCGAAAGCGATGCTGAAAGTAAGTGTGAGCATCTATACGTATGGCGACTCTAAATTCGCTGGTTATAACTGTAGATGTTGATTGAGACCAGATTCCCGTCAAACAAAGCGACCAGATGGCAGCCCTTGCCGGGACAGTTCAGTGGTTCGCTCGCATAGTTCGCAGAGGCCAGCTATACGAGCTACTGTATAACATAGAGATGACTGATAAAAACGCCGTGCTAAACTTGCATGACGCCCTCTTAGATGTATATGTCGCGGCAATAGAGCTCCTCACGCGTTCCGATAGCCTGATTGGAGGCGGGATGGCCAAGCAGACGCTTAATGCCATTCTTAGGCCAGAGCAGGCCACAGGACTTGTTGCAGATTTGTTCCAAAAGGAACAGAAGCTTTTACAAGAAGTTACAGTCTGTGAAGCTTCTCGAAATGAAATTGCCGGTAGACAAGCCGATGAGAAAGCAAGAGACTTGCTCTTTAGCGTGAATAAGCTCTCGTCGCCGCTGACACGAGTTGATGAGGGAGTCATGGATATTCGGGAAATGATTGACGAGGACCGACTGCGGGGGCTTTTACAGTTTATCAGTCCGGAAGGGCATGGCAAAAGCCACGTCGATATTGCAGATTCGAGAATCGACGATACAGGTAATTGGTTGATAGAGCATGAGGGATTTCGCGCCTGGCAGGCTATACCTTCATCATCAACGATATTGTGGCTCAAAGGAACCGGTAAGTCCTGTTTTTATAATATACATGTTCTTTAAAGAAATTTGTTAATTTTATATAAATAGTTGGCACCGGCAAGACATATCTCACCTGGCGGGCGATTGAGTATGTCAAGGCGACATTGGAAGAAGGATCTGGTAACGAAGGATTTGCCTTCTTCTACTGCAGCCGATCAGCAACTTCGCTGCAAGATCCGCTGGTGATTCTGAGAAGTTTTGTTCGCCAGCTGTTTGACAAGGGATCCGAAAATGGCTATAACCGCGTGATTCTGAAACGCAAAGTAGCGGAGAATGAAGGGCGGAGTCTGGGACTGAAGGACTGCACAGAGCTAATTTTGGAGCTTATCAGTCTCTATTCCAAGTCAACCATTATTCTTGATGCTTTGGACGAGACCAGCGCGACGAGTACGAACCAGAACTTGGCAGAGATTCTCATTGGCATACTAGACAAGGCCAAGAAACCGGTTAAACTGTTTATATCTAGTCGTCCGGACCGAGAATACCTGCAGGCGTTTAAAGCTAACGCTACAATTACTATCGAATCCAACAATCAACAAGCAGACATTGAAAAATACTTGGAGGACAGACTTTACTCGACTTTGTCGTTTAAACAACGTCAAATGGAAACTCAGTCATTAATCCGAAATGTTTTTTCGTCGAAGAATAGCACCATGTAAGCCAGGTATCTAGAACAACACGTTGTAATTCAAGCTAACATGAGTCTGGTGCGCAGGTTTCGGTGGATTCATCTACAGGTCCAAAGACTCAATAACTACACCTCTCATGATTCAGTCAGATCCTGGGCCACTACACTGCCCAGTACTCTGACAGAAGCGTACGATCAGCTGTTTGATGATATGAGAAAGCATGACGAACACGATGTAGCCTTGGCTGAGCGTGCCATCAAGTGGGTGCTATGCTCTGTTTTACCACTTAGCTCCGAGGCATTGTTGGAAGCCATTCGCTATTCGCTACAAGGGTCAATGGTGGTTCAAAAAGACAAACAGACTGAGCAACAGATATTATCCCTCTGCCGAGATCTGTTAACTATTGAACCAAAACGCAAGGTGTGGGCACTGCCCCACGCGTCTGTCGCTGAATACTTTGAGCTAAAGGGCATAACTCTAGCAGAGTGCGATTTATTTGCTTCCAAGATATTACTTGATTGTCTTGTGAACTTTGAGCCGGAGACATTAAAGCGTGTGGCAAAGTTGTGGCCAGTTCGGAGCTTTGAGCAGTATGTTGTCTACGCATGGTTTCTACACGTCGAACGATATGACAAATGGATCGGTTCACAAAAGGGTGCGAATGCAGACCCAGACCTTTTGATGGCTCTCAAAAGATTCCTTGGATCGCCCCAAGAAAGCAGCGATTACTATAGACGATGGATTAACAACGCTGAGACCCTCATCGATAAGGGAAGAAGATATCCTGATGGACGAATCGGCTATTCAGTAAAAACCGAGCTATTGCCCAGTGATATGGCATTGTGTGCTATGTGCCGATATGGCTTCTACTACACCTTGCGAGATTGGTGGGAGGGATCCAAAATCAGCAAGGAAATGGTGCTCAGAGAGTGCAAACTCGGTTACACACCGCTTATTCATGCAGTCCATAGCGGGTGCATGCCGATTCTCAAACATTTGATCAAATTAGGCGGCACAGATTACTCGCCATCTGAAAGATGCAAAGCCGTGGACAAAGCCATGGCTTATGAACAGTGGGATGTCGCAACCTTGCTGATGACGGAGGCGACAATCGACATCAACAATGTACATGGCGGATATACCGAGACTCTCGTCCAACAGGCTGCGAGAACCAACCCTGAAAAGCTGCAATGGCTGATAGACCAAGGCTGGGTAGACGCGAATAGGGAGAGCGTCACAGAGTTTGGCAGCCCCTTGATTGCAGCCGCCTGTGTGCTAAACATACAGTCAGTTGAGATTCTGCTCAAGGCCGGTGCAGACGCAAACGCTTCTGTGGAATGCGGCAAATACGACACTGCTCTTGACGCAGCAGCTTCTAGCTATGTCTTTGACGAGCAGGAACTCGTCGAAATCGTCCAGCTATTACTCGCCAACGGCGCAGACGCCAACAAGCCCTTGAAGAAAAGCCGGTATGGCAGCGCATTGGAAACGCTAATTTGTCTCAACTTTGACGACATCAACATCCTGAAAGAGCCGTTGGACATGTTGCTCAAAGCTGGTGCTGATCCGACAATGGTGTTTGAAAGAGGGCATTACGGCAGTGCCTTTGCCGCCGCTGCGTTCCATGGACTTACAGAGCTGCTCGTTGCCATGATTGGGGCTACGAGCAAAGAGCGGGCGGTGGAATGTCTCCGCTTGGGGAGACATCCTGATAAATGCGTCTTGGGGTTGAAGAAGACGGCTGAGAAATGGAGGGAGGGGAGAGCGGAAACTGTAAAGTATCTTGGTGGTGAAATGGGGGTGGATGAAGAGACGCTGCGGAAAATTGGGCTGTGGGATGTCACGCCTGAAACGAGACAGGGCGAGTATTATATAGCTACATTATAGCCCTTAAAAAGATTTTCAATATACATTTGAGCTTTTATTTAAATGATTATACAGCCGTCTAGAGGTGTCATCTTACGTTTTCTCATCAGCCAAGAAGACCACTAAAAAGATGAAGAAATCCAGTATCGACATACTAGCCCGGATGAAGAAAACTTCACACATTAATACGCGGTACATCGATTATGGTAGTTTCTACCTATAATAACCCTTGACACACTTAGAATTAGGTATACGGGCAGTGAGGGGGTGGAAAAGAACTCAGAGGTAGAAAGCTTCAAAGACATCAGTAACATCAACGGCATAATAGCGACACGAACAATGCAAAAGTGGAACAGTATGATTGACCTTGTGAGATTTTGTTTCATTTAAGTATGAGAGAGAAGAAGCTATTTGTTTTTTTAACAGATAACGGTTGATGCGTTCTGTATGAGATAATAATATCTATACATACACAGAGGAGGCTTAACCAAGTACTAGGTATAGAATCATAATGTTTTTGCCTTACTTATTTTCTAAAGAGGGATAGAAGACTCCATAAATGCCACTCTTTTATATGATCTTCCGGGATGAGTTAAGTCTGCTATATTTGGGTGTCTAGGGCTGAAGATTAGAGGCATATGCTTTTGTTTTTTAAAGATAAGACTTACAGCGCTAATGTAATAACACTAACCTCTCCTAATCTAGCTTATAATACCAAATAGAGCTATTGCACTATTTTCTAAATGTACTCTTTACTAGTCTTAGACTCTCTTATATATTACTATATTAAAAGTAATACTTACCTTACTAAAATACACTAAGGCGCAAGGGCGTACTAGGTTTATTTCTTTGCTAGTGAAAGAGGATAGGATTATTACTTTTAGCTATCTTATAGTCCTCTTTAATCTCCTATACTTTAACCACTTTACTCTCTTTATCTTCTTCATCCTCCTCATCCTCCTCATCCTCTTCATCATCTTCATTTTCCTCATCCTCTTCATTTTCCTCATCCTCTTCATTTCCTTCATCATCTTCATCCTCCTCATCCTCTTCATCATCTTCATCATCTTCATCCTCTTCATCCTCTTCATCCTCCTCATCCTCTTCATCCTCCTCATCCTCCTCATCCTCCTCATCATCTTCATCATCTTCATTACCTTTATCACCTTTATCTTCTCCATCCTCTTCATCTTCTTCATCCTCTTCATCATCATCATCATCATCATCTTCATCCTCTTCATTACCTTTATCACCTTTATCTTCTCCATCCTCTTCATCTTCTTCATCCTCTTCATCATCTTCATCATCTTCATCCTCCTCATCCTCCTCATCCTCTTCATCATCTTCATCATCTTCATCCTCTTCATCCTCTTCATCCTCTTCATCCTCCTCATCTTCTTCATCCTCCTCATCCTCCTCATCCTCCTCATCCTCTTCATCCTCTTCACTCTCTTTACCCTCTTCACCCTCTTTATCTTCTTTATTCTCTTTATCCACTCCACCCTCTCCATTCTCAACGTCCTCTTTATTATCTTTATTCAATTCACCCATTGTACTTTTATCCCCTTCATCCTTTTTCTTATTTTCATCTCCTCGCTTTATATCTTTCGATTCATTTCCTCTTTCCTCTTCACTCTCTTCATCGACTTCTGCTGCATTGTTTCCTTCATCTTGATGTTCATCTGGTTTAGTAACGTGTCTCGTTTTGGCCTTCTCCTCTTCCTCCCTCGACCTAACTACACCATCTTGGTTCTGCTCTTTATCGTCGCCTCGGTTCTTCTCCCCCCCTTCCTCCCAGTCATTGTCCGAGTCCCACGAGACCGAGCCGTGGTGATCCCAGGCATCGTAGTAACCGTGGTGCCTTTCGTCGTCGCCGTCATCGGGGTCGTCGTTCTCCTCGACGCTGCCGCCGTCGTCCCGATCGTGGTTCATGTGCTTCCAGTCGGTGACGTCCATGATGATGGCGGCCTGGTCCATGCCGTAGGCGTCCTTGAGCTCCTTCCACTTCCTCTCCTCCATCTTCCCCACTTCCGTCATGTCACCGACATGGTGATAGTGGCTGATGAGGGAGTCCATGATGCGGATCTTCTTCGGATGGCCGACCGGCAGCTTCGTCTCGGTGTCGTAGCAGCGTAGGACGTCTCGGAGCAGAACGTCGCCCATCTCTTGCTCTTCTCCTTCTCTCTCCCCTTCTCCACCCCCCCCCTCTCCTTGTCCTTCTACTCCTCCTTCTCCTTCTACTCCTCCTTCTTCTCCCTCCTTCATATAGAGATTACCAAGATAGGTCGACGCTTCCAGCGTGAGCATGTGGGCGCTCCCAAGTAGGTCCCTAAGACCATCTCGGCCCCCCCGTATCAGTTCCTTGGCGCTCTCACCTTCGTCCTGCCCCTCCTGCGCCTCGTGCTGCTGGTGGGACGCATCTAGCTTCAGCTGCCCGAGGCGGAGCCGGGCCTCGAACCACTTTGTCCTGGCGGCCGTGGCCGCCCTCGTCTCGACTTCCGTCTCCGGCCTCCCGGGGCTTGGTTCACTCAGGCTCAGGAAGCCGGCGAGAGCTTCCCGGATTTGCTCGTACGCCTCGTCAAACTTCCTCATCTCCCGGTAGACGCAGCCCAGATTGAGTTTAGCCTCGAGTAGGTGCAGGTGGGCGTCGCCCTTGTGGTTCGCATCTCCACTGTCGAGAGCGGCGAAGCCTTCCACTGCGAGCTTGTACTTGCTCAGGGCGGTGGCCTTGGACCGCTTGCCCGGGATCAGGGCGCAGACCTTTGCGTAGTCCATGAGAGCCAGCAGCGTGGTCTTGTCCGTCAGTTTACTCTCTAGCCCTCCCTCTTCTTGCGCCTTGGCGTTGGATTTCGCAGCCATGTTCTTGAATCCAGTGTAGGCCTTCTTGTACATCTCCTGCGCCTCGGCGAGCTTGTTCATTTCGAGGTGGATGGTGCCCAGCGTCTGGGCCGTGCTCGCGGTCTGCTTGTGGCTGCCCCCCAACGCCTTTTCGGATCCCTGGTACGCCCACTCGACCTTCTCCCTGGCCTCCTCGAGTCTTCTCTGGGCCAAGTACACCTTGCCAAGCAGCCAGCTTGCCCGTAGCGTCTGGGGGTGGTAGGCGCCAACGCTCCCCCTCAACTTGTCTGCGGCCATTTGGAGGAGGGTCTCGGCCTCGTCCGTCTCATCGAGCCTCTCGTATATTTCTCCCAGCTTGCTCGCTGCCTCTAGGTAGGTCAGGCTCTCCTCCCCTTCCAAGACTTTGAGGCTCTTGAGCGCCAGGTCAACCCGTTTCGCGGCGTCAGGGAGCTTCCTCTTGTCTTCGAATACCCTGCCGAGGAAGAGCCTGACCTGGCATTCGTCGAGGTCGTTTCCCGCCTCCGTCCTGATTTTATCTAGCTGCTCAATGATGGCGTTGAGGAGCCTCACCGCGCTGTCCATGCCGTTCTTGCCGGTGGAATAGACGCTTCTGGCGCGGCCCAGCTTGGCCTGGATGCTCAGGCGGATCATGTCTTCCTGCTCTGCGTGGCCCTGCGACTGGGACTCGACCTGTGAGAAGTATCCCTCGGCCATGTCTAGTCTCGGCGGCCGGCTGGACAGGCTGTTCTGGCCCAGCGCGTTGAGGATGGACAGCCGCAGCACGTCGGTGCCGGCATTGTTGGCCCTGGTGACGACGGCTAGCGCGTGATCGAGCTGCCTCTGGGCGTCGTCGAACTTCTGCTGCTTGGTGAAGAGCAGGCCGAGGTGGTACCTGACCAGCACCAGGATGATGTGCTCGCGCTCGTCCTCCATCTGATACTCCAGCGCCGTCTCGCCGTCCCTCAGGGGACGACCGAAGCGCTCGAAGAAGCCGGCTAGCGCGCGCATCAGGTAGAGCTGGGCGTCGGCGAACTTGGACCTGAGCATGCAGTTGACGCCGAGATGGAGGGCGGTGATGGGGATCAGCAAATGGTTCTTGCGGAACATGGTATCGAATCGCTTGAGCGCGCGCTGGTAGACGCCGGCCGCCCGCTCATCCCGCCTGCTCTTCTCCTTGAACACCTGCGACATGCGGCCGACCCAGAGGCCTTCGAAGGCTTCGATCTCCTTTGGCGCGTTGCCGAACCTCCTGAGCGCTCGCCGGTACGTCTTGGCGGCGCCGCTGAAGTCGGCCCCTCCGACCTTGAGGAGCGTCAACTCCGTGATGGAGTCTAGCTCCAGCCGGTACCACCCCTGGTTGGCCTTGGCCTCGTTGCTGAGCTTTACTGGGCTTCCCGGCGCGGCTGATGGGGCGTCCTGGCCCTGAGCAGCCTCCTTCTTCGCAGTGCCTGCCCTGAACCGCACCGGCCTCTTGCTCTCCCTTTCCATCTTCTTCTTTCTCTCATCGCACCCGGCCAGCACGTCTTCGAATAGCCCCTTGGCCTCTATGACCTCCCCCCTCCCGAAGCGGACACATCCCAGAGAGTGCTTGGTTTGATAGAGCTGGAAGAGCTGCTGGCTGTCCTTGGCCTCGATGGCCTCGTATGTCTCTATGACGTAGCGATAGATGTAGCTGGCCGCTTGGAGATTGTCATTCTCCACGTAGATGTCCCCCAGCATCTTCATGCCGGATGTGGTCACCGTCGGATGATCCTTGCAGAGAGTACGGATGGCCTCCAGGTCGTCGAGCTGGAGGGCGACCTTTTTCTTGACGAGATATCGGGCCGCATTTTCGTTCCTCTTGGTCATGGCGAGGATGAGGCCCCTCTCGTGGTGTTCTTCGTTGGCCTTTTGTCTGGTTTCCCGCCCGGGCCAGATGTTGACGATGGGCCATTCCGGAGGGCTCTCAGGCGGCCCTTCCTGTTGCATGGGCGTCTGCACCGAGGCGAGATCATCGCCCTGCTCGCCGCCGCGGCCGCCGTCGCCGTTGTCGCCGTTGTCGTCGTCGTCCCCCTCGTCTCCCCTTACAGACTTGTCGTCCTGCTCGTCGCATACGACATCGCAGAAGTCGTCATACATCTCCAGCGCCTTGTCGGCTCGCATGCCCCTGTGGTGGCTATCGCTGCCGCCAAGCCGAACGTTCAGTTTGAACCAGTCATCGGCGTCAAAGGCTTCGGCGTCGTGCGTCTCGGTCACGGTGCCAATGTAGCGACACTTTAGGACGGGGCCGTTCCTGATGATGCTGATGGGCACGACCAGGAGGGCGAGGGGCTCCCTGGCGCTCGGATCCTGTCGCAATAGCAGACAACGCTCGTGATGCCGGAGGGCAATGTTAACCTTGACCACCACCGCGAGGTCGTTGCCGAAGGGCTTGATGTTAACGTCAACTTCTCCCGGCTCGAGGCACCGGGCATGGAACGGCCCCTCGATGGCTCCGTTCTCATCAAGGTCCAGCAGGGCTCGCGACCTCGAGCCGGCGCCGCCGCCCACATCGGACGACGTCCCCGGTGGCATATCATCGAGCGTGGCCGCGCACCATGAGAACTCACCGCGGTCACGCATGGTCGGCTTCCCGTGCAGGATGCAGCTGTAGGGAATCTTGCCCAGGTACCCGAGGATCTTGGACGTGATGATGCTCTCGCCGACGGTGAAGTCGCAGTCCGGGACGCCCGTCAGCAGGGCGGCGATGATGGTGCGGTCCCGGGCCCAAGATGTGCTGCGCGGGGACAGGATGGCCAGCAGGTCGCCGACATCGTTGATGGAGGCGCGGAGCCGGCGGATCAGCGTCGTCGCCAGCCAGTGCGCACGCGACGCCACGGCGGGCGAGGCGGCGAGCACGTCCTCGTCAAGATCCTTGATCACCGGGTCCTTCTCGCTCGGGTCCGGGTTTCCGAAGAGGACCTTGACTCTCTTGGACATGGCCAGCTCGAGCGCCGTCCAGCCTCGCGTGAACCAGGTGGAGAGCACGATGGCGAGGCACGGGCTGCCGTCATCGCTCCACGGGAAGTTGATCAGGTAGCTGTCGTGGACAACGGTATACCGGGCGTTGGCGTAGTTGGCATGCATCTGGTTCAGGGCCTTGCTGCGCGCCCGCGGCTCGTAGGGGATCGAGAGGGCGTCCCACCACAGCCCGTTGCAGCCGAGCTCCTTGGCGATGCCGGAGAAGAAGTCGAACAGGCACGAGTTAACCGTCCCGACCTCCTGGACGCCAACGCCCGTGCCGTCGGACCAGACATGGGAGACGGCAATGTAGGCGTCCCTGGGCCCGCTCAGCCGGAGCCCGCTGCAGAGCCAGGCGGTGCTGTTGCCCAGCTCCACGGCCGTCTCCAGCAGCTCGACGGAAAACAGCCGCTGCGCGCACGCCTTTGCCGCCCGGGCCGCTTTCCGGCCTCCGGACGGCTCCCGGGGCTCCACCGCTCCGCACTTGTGGAGCTGCCGGACCGAGGAGCTGTTCATGTGCGACCACTGACACTTGCTCGGCGTGCAGAAGTCGTGGCTCTCGTGGCGCAGACTGTCCCTGTGCGGCCGCAGGGCCTTGATGATGTCCGGCAGGTCGCTCTGCCGCCGGTCGCTGATGCCGACCAGATTCCAGAGCCGCTGCTTGCAGAGCCCCATGGCCTCGACCTCGTATGCCGCCCGCTCGATGGACGGCAGCGACACTGTCGACGGCAGCAGCCGGTGGTCCCAGGCCCCGAAGCGCCGCGGCCCGATGCCGATCTGCGACTGGATCTTGGCCATCCAGTAGATGACGTTGGCCACCTCGGCCAGGTCGACCCGGTGCTCCTCCACGCCCGCGCCGTCGAGAAAGGGCAGAAACCGCTCTCGGCTGTGGTCGAGGTAGGCCTTGAGCGTCATGCAGCAGCCCGAGATGGCCCTGGCGATGTGTGTGTGTGCCTGCGAGAGCTCGTTCTTCTCCCGCATGCTGGCTTGGCACGACATGGAGACGAGCGCCCACTCCCGGAAGGCCGCCCACCGACAGTCCGGAGCGACCCTGTCCATCCTGACCTTCTCCTCGAGACACGAGCTCCTCAGGCATTTCTGGAGTCGCGCCTCGATGCAGAGGTGGGCGAGATGCGACAGGAAGCCCACCTCGGGCTCCGTGAACCGGAACGAGGGGTTACCCGCCCACATATGATCGTGAGGCGCTCCATTGCCGCAGGCTGAGTCGTCGTCGGTGGGCTCGGCAACGGCCAGGAGAGCGTCGTGGGGGCCCACCTTGATCAGCGCCGTAGCCGGTGCCGAGTCTTGGCCTCGCTCGCCCCTTGTCGCCCGATTGTACTCGGCGTCATCGTCGGAATCCGAATCGTCCTGGTCGCTGTCAATGGGCCCGGTCAGGATCTTGTGGTAGGCGAACGCCTCGGCGACCGTGATGGGCACGGGCGGCGGAGCAGACTCGGACTTGTCCTGCTCCTGCAGGTCCAAGAGACAGTCATAATCGGCCTTGAGGTCGATCTCATCCGATGATTCGGCCAATAAGGTGCCGACTAGGGACATGGCTTGTGGTAATTGTTAGATCGTGGACAGACCAAACCAAAACAATGTCATACAACGTCAGAATAACAAGCAAGAACGAAGATGTATTGATGAGTGTGATGATCTCTGTCTTCTGCTCCTTCCACTTATCATTTTTCTGAATAATGTCTTTTTATCCTTTTTACATGCTTGGGTAGTAATTCTTCTCTACATATTCTTGTATCCATCATGCAAACGCACCGTCCAATAACCAGATATCTGTGCCAGCCATGTATCCACATATCGTAGATGCCCAAAGTTTTCTACCCTGATCTAGACAGGTACTCCTATGGCCCCTAAACTTGCATAAACAATCTAATAGTAATAGTCCGCTGCGGAGCTGTGAATCGTTGGCTGAGGCAGAGAGAATACTCGTGCATAGCACACCGAGCGGGAAGCCCCATTGGCTACCTATATGATGAACGACATACTCTTACCACTCTGTGCCATGCAACGTCTGCTGAAGTTGATATTATTGATGCCCGACGAGAGACGGCTGAGCGTCTTCCCGTGTCCACACCAATCAATCCACGATGGGGAATGGGGGCGATCAAAGCGGCCAATCACACGCTATATGATTACATGTATTTGAGATGGCTACTACTACTACACCTGCAATTAAGAACAAGGGCCAGGTTAGCTTTATAATACCAGTTCCCTTGCATGGCAAAAGTTTAGCCCACATAGACTACATATTTATATAGGTAGTAATAATATGCGAGCGACCTCTACAACGTGAGACAGGAATATCTCCCTTCCTATTTGCTTAGGGCTGATATTAGAGCGTTTACGTTCTACTCTGACATACCCAAGGCCGAGTTTGTTGTAAACTCCACCTCTATTCCACCTTGCGCTACTGAGAATGGATATAGGAGCTCTCGCCGCTAATGTCTCGGCCTCAGCTCAGAGCAACCATGGACTATTGCTTGGAACGAACCACGGGGAATTGCATGTGCACCTTCACAAACCGAGCACGTCCAGTGATGAAGGTAAGCAGCCTTGGAGATGTTGTTGTATGGCGGGGCAGATGAACCAATTCTTTCAGGCTGAGCTCTCGGCATCTTTTTACCAAAAGATGCCACCAGAGAGGTGTATAAGCCGAATTGCTTACATGTATCCTATACTAGCAGATGCGGATCACGATGGGATATGCCGTGACAACCTCCACAATCCCGAGATGGATCGCCGGAGGCTGATACGCATCAACGGCAGGAGGGTGCCCGGGACTTGCGAATGGATCCGGAACAACGTGCTCTATCGCTCGTGGTCGACCTGCTCCCAGCCGAGCTCGGATACGCCCTTGCTCTGGATCAGCGGGGGTCCTGGCATGGGTAAGACAATGCTCTCCATCTTTGTAGTCGAGGAGCTCGAAGCACGGGCAAGGCAGGAGCCTTTGGTGACGCTGCTGTTCTTCTTCAGCTCGAGCAACGAGGCGGACCGCAACACAGCGGTCGCCATCCTCAGCGGGCTACTGTTCCAGCTCATCGAGCAGCACCCAGGCCTGGCCAAGCACGCCTCCTACTACCTGAAGCCTAGCCACGTGGTGAGCTCGCTAGCCTCGTTCGACACGCTCTGGCACATTTTCGAGAGGATCCTCGGCGACCTAGCGCTCCAGACGGTCCAGTGTGTCCTGGACGGACTGGACGAGTGCGAGAGGGAGTCGGCGGGCTGGCTGCTGACGGAGCTCGAGGGCCAGGCGCGGTCGAGCGCAGGGCGGTTCCGGCTGCTGGTGCTAAGCCGGGAGATGGATGGCCTGGGGGGCTTCACCCGGCTGCGGCTCGATCCCAACAACGACAAGCCGCTAGCCAGCGACATCGAGCGGTGCATCGCCGACGGCGTCAGAAGGCTTTCCCGCCTAGACGGGATTGCGTTAAAGGTGTGTGACATGCTCCAGGCCAAGTCGGACGGCACGTTTCTCTGGGTGGGCCTAATTCTGAAGGAGCTGGCCAAGAAGAAGACGAGCCAGGAGGTATGGGAGACAATACACAGTCTGCCCAAGGGCCTGGACAAGATCTACTCTCGCATCCTAGACCAGATCACGCCCCAGCAGCAGGACGAGAGCGCGCGGCTCCTGCGCTGGGTCGCTACGGCGATGCGCCCGCTGCGGCTTGAAGAGCTGCAGGAGCTGCGAGGGCTGGCGGGATGCGGTGGTGGTGGGCCGGGATACCTTATCAGCAGCCTCCAGGCGTGCCGCGAGCAGGTGGTCTGCTGTGAGGAACTCTTGAGGATTCACGACGACGCCGTCCATCTCGTCCACCAGTCGGCCAGGGACTATCTGCTGGGCGCCGCGAAGCCGTTTGGTATCCGGCCTGAGGAGGCGCACCTCGAGCTCGCCAGGCACTGCCTGAGCTGCCTGGAGCAGAGTGAGGCGCAAAGCCCATCGCCGCTCCGGGAATATGCCATCATGTACTGGCCAGAGCACGCTCGGCAGTCGAAGCAGCACGCCAACAAGGTCCTGGAGCGGTCGCGACCCTTCTTCCGCGACGGCTCTCCCCTGGGGCTGCGCTGGTGGCAGGTGTATCGCAGGACCAAGGAGCCGGGAGCGGACGATGCGCCGCCCGGGGGGAAGATGTCGTGGCTGCACGTGGCTGCTCACTTCGGGATCAAGTCGTTTGTCGAAAAGACGCTGACCGACGACGCCTGGAGGTTTTGGAGCCGCAAGATCACCGAGCGCGACGACCTCGGCCGCACGCTCCTCCACTGCGCCGCGAGCGGAGGGCACCAGGACATGGTAGAGCTGCTCCTTCGCCACCGCGCCGATGCCAACGCAAAGGACGGCCGGGGCGGGACCACGCTCATGTGGGCGGCAGCGCAGGGCCATCAGGGAGTCACGGACCTGCTCATCAAGCATGGAGTGGACGTCAACGCCAAGGATCAGAGGAGGCAGACGGCGCTGGGCAAGGCGGCGAGGCAGGGACACCTGGAGATTGTGCGGCGCCTACTCGATCTCGGCGCCGACGTGGAGGCCGAGGATAACCGGAAGCGAAGGCCGCTGGGGCTTGCGGCGGAGCAGGGTCACGAAGCCGTCGTGGAGGCGCTGCTGAAGCGGGCGCCGCAGGTCGACAGCCAGGACTTCTGGGGACAGACGGCGCTGATGAGGGCGGCACGGCGAGGCCACGCCGCGATAGTCCGGACGCTGCTCGGCCACGGCGCTGACGTCCACAAGCGGGAGAGGCTCGATGAGCAGACGGCGTTGATGATGGCCGCCGCGGGCGGGCACAGGGCCATTGTCGCGCAGCTGCTGGGGCACGGCGCCCATGTCAATGGCCAAGAGAGGCGCGGCGGACGTACAGCGCTGATGATGGCCGCCGAGGCAGGGCACGCGACAGTGGTTGAGGAGCTCCTCGGGCACGGCGCTGACGTCGACCGGCAGGAGAGAGGCGGCGGCCGGACGGCGCTCATGTGGGCTACGGAGCGCGACGAGGAGCAGGACGCCGTAGTTCGTCTCTTGCTGGAGCACAAAGCCAGCCCCGACAAGCGGGACTGCATGGACGGACGGACGGCCCTGATGAGAGCCGTCCTGCAGAATCACGCGACGGTGATGGAGCTGCTGCTCGGCAGCGGTGCCGACACAAACGTCAACGATGAGGCTGGCGTGACACCACTGATGCTGGCGGTCGAAGGAGGCCACGCCATGGCGGCGAGCCGGTTGATCGCCCTCGGCGCCAAGGTCAATGCGCAGGATCGCTCGCGGAAATGGACGGCCTTGACGCGCGCGGTGGAGCGGAACCACGAGGAGCTCATCTGCCTACTCCTGGACAACGGCGCCGAGATCGATGCCCGGAGCACTCCGCAACAAGACACGGCGCTGATAACGGCCTCGGAGGAGGGGCGTGAGTCCATCGTGCGGCTGCTGCTCGACCGCGGCGCCGAGATCGATGCCCGGGACTGGGCCGCCAGGACGGCACTGATGAGGGCCGTCGATAGGGATCAGGAGGCGGTGGTGCGGCTTCTGCTGGAGCGCGGCGCCGGCATCAACGTCAACAGCTGGGAGGAGGGCACGGCTCTGATGAGAGCGGCGCGGCGTGGGAATTCAGCCGTGGTCGAGCTGCTACTGGCGTCTGGCGCCGACGTCGATGCCAAGGACCAGTTCAGGGGGCAGGACGCGCTCATGGCAGCCACCACGGCCGACCACGCACCCGTCGTCCAACTGCTGCTCGACCATGGTGCCGATGCCAACGCGCGCGGCCTTCGCGGCGAGACGGCCTTGATGGCCGCAGCTGAGCGTGGGAATGACTTTACCACGCTGCTCCTGCTCTCCCGCGGGGCTGCCGCCGGCGCGACCGACTTGGATGGCCACACGGCCCTGACTAGGGCGTCGCAGCGAGGCCACAGGGCCGTCATCACCTTGCTGAGCTCGGCCCTTTCGGCGGAACCGTCACAGTGGTTTGACGAGAAGAGCAAAGCAGGCTGATAATCTATCATAAGAAATTCCCAGTGGCATTTCAAGGGGCTGAATGACGAGAGCAACGGTGAATGGGTCATCGCCAGCACTACTAATACATCCTGTATCTATCAGATGGGTAATTACAGCAACATCACAGTTAGGCAAAGAGGACCTCAGAAATCACAGCGGTTGGGATCAAGGTTTCAACCAGGATCATGGCGTTAGGGCTACAAGAGGTGCCCAATGTACACATGGAACGCTAGATCCTACACACTACACACCACAACAAATACACACAGAGAGAGTTGTAGCCCTCATAATGTCCCCCGTGATATCCAACATGTGGTGTCTACATATAGTCTGTGCTGTTTTGTCTACTGTGTTACTGAGAAACCGGCCCGGTTTCTACCAGCAGTCACCAAAATCGATAATGGGCAGAAGATGGCGGTTTCATAACAACGCTATAATAAGTTGTTGCGAAAATACACAACTTGATAGGAGACTTGTTAAATAAAATATATCATATGTGGTGCTCTATTCATTTCCCCACTCAATGGGCTTCGGCTATAGTGCTAGAGTAAAGGATAGGTGTGCAATTCTTTAGTCATTTCAAAAGGATCAACAAGGTGGGAGTTACCTTAGTTAATCGCTTGACAGGGATTATTATAAGCCTATTTCAATCAAGGTAGGAGAGTTGAAAAGAGCTGCTAGTTTTGCGAGTATAGCGGAGGGGGGAGCTCTAGTAAGGAAGAAGCAAGAGAGCTTAGAATAAAAGCTGTTAGACTGAGTGAGCGAGGTTTGATAACATCCGTAAAGTTATATGCCCACATGCCTGAAAATAGCGTCCTATTTATTACAGCTGCCTTTTTCCAACAATTGTTTCCCGCAATGATAAATCATCATCTATAAAAAGAATTAATGAAATCGACCCAACAAGCTGGTTCCACTGATATTCCCATAGTTTGCTCCCACAATGAACCCCGAATTGTCGCCCGCAGAAACACGCACGTTGGGCAAGGGTTCGGTACGAACCCGCCTGTCACTGCTTATTGTCGGTCCTCTGTCTGGCTCATGACCCTGAGCGTGGACTGTGCCGGGGATTGTGAGGAGGAGCTGCTTGGCATAGGCTGCTGCTGTCGCCGCCGCGTATGGCTGCCACGTCTTATTTTTGTGCGAGTCTGCATAGTCGCAAATGCCTAGACCCGCCATCCGTTAACACACTCATGATATGCGACGCCTATGTGGACAGGCCGTCCCTACCTCGAATCACCAGGCTTGGGAAGCCATTCATAAGCCCGGCAGCTTCCATCTCAAAGCAGAGCACGTCTCCCAGCTCGGAGCTCAGCTTGTCTCGTGCCCGACCGGACCTCATCACCAAGTTCCCAGAGGCAATTGTGCCATAATGAGCCTTGACCTGATTCTCTCCCCTACCCGGCGTCCGCTTGACCAGTTGTTTCTGGTCGCAGCCCTCACAGGTAGGCCCACCCACATGGTCATAACTGGATTCAAACAGCTGGTCGGGCCCCGCGTGGTCACGCCTAAACTCGGAGAGGCTGTCGAACCGCGACAGGTGCGACGCAAAGACGCTTCTCCCTCGGAGGCTCTGCGCCTGCATCTTGGCCAGCGCGCTGAGGAGGATCGTCGGCGGAGGACTGAGGAAGCCCGTTCTCGCAAACCCGTCCGGCGTGCTCTTCCCAAAGTCGTACTGTATCACACCTCCACTCCTCGCTGACGGCTGGCTCACGACTACGTCGCCGAGGCGAATGTCCGCTATGGCCCCTGGGACGCCTCCTCCAATACCGACCATGAGGCCGAAGCGAATCGAGGGAAACTGGGCCTTCATCCGGGTGGCAACCGCGGCGGCGGAATTAGTGCCCGTGGAGCCAGCCGGCAGGCACGCAATTACGACATTGTGCTTACCGATGCTACCCAGCGTGTAGAGGGTATCGTCGTCGTGATCTAGAGCAAGGTCGCCGTGCTCTTCGTCGAGCAGCTGCTCCGCAGCAGCAAACTCAACGGAGAGGGCGGAGATCCATCCTACAGTGTAGGCATCGCGACTAAGGGTGCGTTGGGCCATAGTCATCGACCGGGGGGGCAAATCAGGATATAGTGACAAGAAAACACAGCTGCTTCTGCTGAAAAAATCCATCGCCAAAGTGTCTCTGCTGTTACATATATACAATAAGAACTTTGGATGATAGGCTGATCTGCCAGCGTTGGGCAGCAAGGCCACGACATGGAGAATACGGGGCTCGCTGTCGGTCAAACACTTCTCTCACCCCCCAATTTGCCCTCTTCCTTATTTTCCTTAATTTTGCAGCGTCTTTTAGACACAATAAGGGAGGGGCAATAGTATATTATTGTTATCGTCTAGGCCTATTCTTAACGCTGCCCACGTCTACATGTAAGACAATGATTGGTAAATGTCTCATTCTTGGGTCATCCGCCCAACTGTGGTCGCTAAACGCTTAATCTCATAATGTGTTCGATCTTGTCCTTTATCCTGTCCCCAGCATTGTAGCCCTCTTCGATGAATTTCCACCAATACTGATTCACTATAGCATCACCTGGGGTCCTCTCTGCCGGGAGCTTTTGTCAGCATGATTTCAAGTAACAGGTCCGGTTTCTCTCACTGGTAAGTATATAATTCAGGAGCTCTCTCTGCCACGAGTCTCGGTCTTCGGACTGGCGAAGAATTGGATCGATCCACGCAGTGCGTTTCTCCTTAGTGTCGGGGTTGAGGCAGACGAGTGCGGAGAGCATGGACCTACGCGTCGTGAACTCGACGTCGATGCACTCGGCGCTCAGATTGCAGCTCTGTCGCAGCCAGTCCTGGACACACACCCGCAGAGGGTACACAAACGCGCTGTAGAGCATGCAGAACATGAGCCACGCGAAGATGACTATGGCGTTCCAGTCCCGCAGGGCGCATGATCCCACGCTCAGCACCCATTGGCCCGCGATGAGGAGCCGCAACAGCAGCCCGAGGGGGAAGCGGCCCGACGGCCCGGCGTCGACACGGCAGAGCGGCCTGTTTAGCAGAGTGTTGAGCAGCTTGCTCTCGCCGTAAAAGGCGCACCAGGCAGTCCCGTTTAGACTGTAGGTCGCAATGACCATGCGCGCGTGGTCGAGAGTGTTGTTATCCAGTAGCTGGCGTGGAGCATCCCCGTGCGTGAGGCCAATGGTGGCACCCGTCAGCGGCATGAGGGCCAGGTATGCGGCAGCTATATACAACCGGGCGTAGAGGGAGGTGATGCCAGCACCAGCCCAACAGAGCCATCCGAGGATAGACATCCAAAGGTGGGCACTGGAGGAGATGGAAAGGCGTGGCTGGGGCCGGTCGAGCTTCTCCATCAATACAATCACCTTGAGTTTCTGTCTGCGTCCGCGAGGCGTCTCCCTGTCAAGCCACGGATTGGCGACGACCGTGGCCGGCCTCTTCGTCTGTCCACACATGAGTGACGTGGTGGGGGTGCTGGACGGGTACAGGTCACCATAACGACCGTCAATGCAGTGCAAGGTCTGGGATTGTCTCACAGAGTCTAGGTAGCACGCGTCGGCGTTGTCGTTGGAGAACAGGGATCGGGCCATGGCCGGCGTGACGGGCCAGTTCCACAGAGGCACCGCGGCAGCGAGCTCGAGCGAATGCAGCTTTTCCGAGGCATCAACCAACTCGACCAGACTTGTGAGCGGCAGAATGCCCGCTAGCTGTGCCGCCCATGCTGGCAGCTCCGGGAGAGAGAGGGGGATAGACATCAAAGGACCGGGAAATGAATTGGTACAAAGTATAGGTGGCGGCCAGCGAAATGCAAGGTTCTCAAAGTCTGCCAAAGTGCAAAGGGTCAAAATAGGATACTTAACGGGGAACTGCAACCGAGACCAAGGCGAGACATCAAGTTGAGTCCAACGAGAAGTTGACACAGACTGCATGTAGTAAAGGCATGCTGCTTGCCGGATGCATTTGTCCACTATTTATGGTCGTTCTAGAGCACCTGCAGTTATGCCTAATAGTTGCCATAGGCAAACGGCAAGGCGCCTTAAAGAGCTTCATGTAAGTTACGAAAACAGCAAGGCGTCTTCGTAGGCTAACCAATGCTGCGGAAACGATAATAACATACATGTAGATAGTAATCACCCCAGAGAGATCTAGTCATGTCTCGGAAAACGGCCCAAGGCTCCACCTTGGGCACTAGAGGAGCCGCACGCTAGCCTGAACGGTACGCCAGCTGAAGAGTTCCACTTGAAATGTCTCTGGCATCAAAAGTAAGGGAGGGTGTCTTCCGTCCTGGCTTACAGGGCCTAGTTCTCCCTCATACATGTAGACAGACAGCCCCTGTCGTTAACGGGCCAATCGCAGCTGCGAGCGCGAAACAGAGACAGTTCCTATATGTGGAAGAAGAATTGACATTACTACGAGATCACATATAAGCCTCCAGCAATCTAACGACATCCTCACTGCCCCGCTTCCTTGCCACATCAATCGCTGTCAGTCCCTCGTGATTCTTTGCATGAATAGTACATGTACCCATAAACCCCATGATAATCTTGGCTGCATTGGGATGGTTCCAGTACGCTGCTTCGTGCAGCGCACTCTGGCCGCCAGGTTGTTCCGCCTTGTTGGGGTCAACGCCCGTGTGGAGTATCATCCTCAGCAGCCATAGGTTACCGCTCCTCACAGCCGCCGAGAGATCTGTGGTCGAGGAGTATTGGGGACCAGGAAGTATTGTTGCTAGTGTCCAGCACCTTGCCCTATATTCATGGAGTCTCGGTTGCGCTTGGGCTCTCGCAAGGCTTGCTTTCCTTGGGGCTTCCGAGCCTCTCGAAATGGCAGCCCGTTGTTTGATGTTGGACGCTGTTTTTGTTTCGTAACCTCCGGGCTTGGGTTCCTGTTTGGGTTCCAGTCTACCAACGAGAGCTTCTCCTTTGGCCGGAGAATCTATCATCGCTTCTCCAATCTTCCCAATTGTCATGGCTTCCATCATTTCTCCAGCCTTCCCAATTGTCATGGCTTCCATCATTTCTTCAGCCTTCCCAATTGTCATGGCTTCCGTTTCTCCAGCCATCTCCACTGTCATCGCGTCCATCGCTTCTTCAGTCTTCTCGATCGTCATAGCTTCGATCTCTTCTGCGATCTTCTCAATCGTCATGGCTTCTATTGCTTCTCCACCTGTCGTCACAGCACTGCTTGAATCTCTCGCCTTCTTTTTTGTCCCAACTTTTGCCAGAGTGCCATCTTCTCTTGTGACCCTAGAGGCTCCTTTTGATTTGGTTCCGGCCTTTTTTTTGGCTCCAGGTTCTTTTGGGGGTGCCTTGGGGGGAGCCAAAGATTCCGTCGCAGATCCAGTCTCTTGTCCGGCTTCCTGTACTCGTACAGATCCAGGTTTCTTCCCAGTTCCACCTTTTTTGGATTTAGATTTCTTCAATGGCCCAGATCCAATTTGGGGTCCAGCGTTGTTAGCCGTTTGAGACCCCCCTTCTGTCTTAGACTCCCCACCAAGTCCAACATCCCCTGGGATTTCAGACTTGTCCGCCTTATTCTCTTTCGTTGTTCCAGTTGTATCTAGCATTTTGGACTTCTTCAGCGCTTTTGATCCTCTGGCAGCTTCTGGTTCCTCCACAGATTTTTCTCGTCCAGAGCTGGGCGCTACATCAGCTTTGATGCCTGCGTCTGTCGTGTTAGATTCCTCTCTGGCTTTCCGTTCTCCTTCAGAACTAGATTCTCCGCTCATTCCTGACATTCCAGACCCAGAATCTCTTTCTGTCTCAGCTTCCCTCTCGGTTTCAGAGCCTCTGTTAGATTCAGATACTTCTTCCTCACCCAATCCCCTTCCCACTTGAGATTCCTCCCCAGCAGATCCTGCTGCGGGCGGCATAACCCCGTCCTCCTGCGACGGAAGCACCATCAAGAGATCCTTGGCGTATGCGGCGGCCGTGAGAGAGGCAAAGGGCCGCCATTCATTATCCTTGTGGCTGTCCGAATAGTCACAAATGCCCCTGATGAGAAGAAACGGCAAGTCATTCGTGAGATTGGCCGCCTCCATCTCGAAACAGAGAACCCCCCACTCTTTTCTAAGAGAATCCCGCTTCTTAGAAGCCTTCATCACTTTGTTGCTAGAGGCGATCTGACCGTAATGAACCATGACATGCGATGGTTCCCTTGGTGTTCGCTCAATGATTTTCTCCTTATTACATGCCGCACAACTGTTCGCACTCTTTGGCTCCAAGGTCTTATGCATGTAGCCTGATTTAAACAATCGATCCTTCTCGAGCCCCGGATACTTGATGGTTTCCATGCCGGGGGAATTTGACTGGATGGCTTCATCAATGTATCGCTGCATGTTGCCATTTTCAGCCGCATGGACTAATTTCAGCGCTTTAATTGCCTCGATGAATACTGGAGGAGGCCCATTAAGATGACATTTCGCCACAAAACTGCCCTCTTCCCCCGTGCTCTTCTCCCACTGCACCACGCAATCTATCTCACCGTTAGTATGCACCTATTTTGGCAATGGAAACGATCAGGCTTACTATTTTCTTCATTGGGAAAGCCAACAACAACATCGCCAAGTCGAATGTCCTCCTTCGGATCGGGTTCTGGCTGCGGAGCACCACCGCCTACTCCCACAATCAATCTCAACTGAATTTTGGGAAAGGAATAGGCCATATTGGATACAATTTCGGCAGCAAGGGTACTCTTGGACTCTCCGGGAAATGCCAAAACAACATTATGGGCCCCCATCCGGCCAAGAACATAGCTGTTGCCGTCAAGATCATCTTGTGGTGGAAGCGACTCGTGTTCCTCGTCCAACAACGCCCGAAATGCCGCTACCCCAAAAGGTATAGTGGCTACCCATCCTATAGTGTAGTCATCATACGTTCTTCTTGGTTATGCATAATCAGCAATTGCTTGGCTACTATCGCGCAGGAAGTAAAGGAATATCATACTTTCCAGTTGCCATTTTCAGGTCAATAGCGACCCTTGAGTGAGATTGCCCAGCGTGATAGAGTTGGCTTTTGTGAATGGAAAGGTGTTTTCCCGGCCGACTGCCTAATCAACCAAACCTATCTATCTATATCTATACCTTGGCTGCCTTGTGGACTCTAGATGTGATAGCAACGTCGACGATTTAGAGAGGTCAAGGCCTCAGCTATCAATGAGGTTGAATTGGTTCACAAACACTCTCTGATTTTGATAGTTGTTAACCAATAAATAGCCTAAGCACAAGTGCTTTATAAGCAGTAAGTCCTGCAGCTAGAATTTCCACAAGTGCGATATTCAGCCCAATCTTCTTCCTACCTATGTAATATAATAGTCCACACTTAAGCACACAAAAAGGCCCTGATAGTACTAGTGGCTTCAGAGGCTGATCTTCTTTAATAGAGGCAGGGCTTTATACTGGCAGCGACTTTGCCTACACCGCCAAAGCCTACCAGACATTCCACGAGATCTTGAACTAGATATTAGGCATTCCACGAGATCTTGGACTGGATCTTAGGTAGCTTTACAGCTTTCCAATGACTAGCCCCCCAGAGGCAGCCGCGCCTATTGGTCCCACTGCATGCTACATATGTACACTTACATGCATATTGCATTTATGCCAACGCTAAACGATGTATGCATTGTCGCCCAACGTCCGTGCCACAACGTGTACATTCATGGTTGGTTCTATCATCACCGAAGTCGAGATGGCCACCGAACACGTATTCTGATTAGCCGAGCAGGGCGACCTTTTCCTCGGCAACGTGTTAATATATAAGCCCAACGCAATGCTTTTTGTGAGACATACAGACACTCTCTCCAATGAATTAAACCGCAATGCATTAGCGTTATTGCCACGCAGGCACTCTTTTGAAATATGATAGAAAATACTGGGGCTATGTATCATTGCAGTAACTGGCGAAAGATGCCATTGGTTGGTTCAAGTTAGAAGATGGAGGACCTACCCAAAAGTCCCTTCGGGCTGCGCCTTTCTGTGGGAAAAAGCAAAGTAGTATTAGTTACGCCCTTGGATCGCGCACGCGAAGGGGGGTGAGTTCAGGCTTCTGGTAGCTAGGTAGCATTTGTAATTGAGCCTCGCAATCATTGAGATTATGGGGATATGTCCACAGCATGTGTTCATGTTGTCAAACCATGGTAGCTAAAAAAAAAGGTCTAGGGGTGTGGTTACAATCGACTACGCTAATGCGGACGGAAGCATAAAACGAAGTGTGGCTCAAGCTGGGCATTAAGGCTTGGCCTCGAATAATTATCAAATCAAAAGAAATTACAACAAAGAACGACATGCTGTAGCTATTATTTCAAGGCAATAATAGAGAAACTCTGGTCAGTTTTCGTTAAATATCCTCTCTGCACCCTAGCTTTTCATTTTGACTTTATATTTCACACATGGCCTAAATTTCACTCTGGGCCCGCGCACCATAGGCATCCATAAATAACCCTTAGCTGGCCAGCGCTATTGCTTAGCAACCATGGCAATAGAACCTTGCGCCGATCCTGACTGTCCAAGATGCCATGCAGACACCGCTATACCGAATAACCTCTGTAAGCTATCTCTATATTGTTATACTTTGAATGCCAGAGAATTGACTATGTGGTCTCTTAAGCCCTTGGTGCTGTGTTGTTGGGTCTAACTTTCCTTCCCCCGCTTGAATCAACATATTCTTTTCCTGCTATTTTCATAGCGGCTGTACTATTTGTGCTGAAAGACTACTCTCTTTTCCGACAAGAGCTATTATGTGAAGGGAAACATTATTGTAAGTAACCGCGCGCAATATCTTTTGATACCCTATATTAACATAGCAATAGGGGCCGTTATTATCGCCGCTGTCCCACTTCTCTTTGAACCTACCCTCACGACAAATCTTCTACCAGCCAAGTTCATAGATGGGGAGCAGAATTGGATACTCATTGCCTTTTTATTTTTGTTGTTCTTTCAATCGACAGTGAAACATAGCGCACATGCAGCCGCTTATAGCAGTAGTAGGTTAAGTGCAGAAATGTCTTGAGTCAATTTTAACCATTACATAGGTTCGGGATTCGTGTTTATTTTACTTGGCTTTTTCTTGCTACGAGGCCATTCCATCTTGCCGCTTGAACAAGGTCAATCTATCTTGCCTTTCAAAATAAGCAACCCAGCCCATGTCCAATGTAAGTAGCATCCATCATACTATGTAAAGCAAAGAAGCTAATAGTTGCTGGCTAGCTCTACTTTTGGCGCTAGGAACATATTATGGCTCTCCGACACTTAGTTCGAGCTATAGGCCTGGCATTGTCGAATGTATGTTTTTTACCTTGTAGTATATTATCCACCACGACAGTCATTGACTTTATCTTAGGTATTATCATTCCGGCGGCATGGCTTGTTGCGTCCTCTTTTAGGGTTACTGAGGCTTTCTCCAGTCCATATTTGCAATGGATATTCCTTGGTATCCTGGCTCTAACAGGGACTATCTGCGCTACGATAAATATAGCTGGCCCTTTGCGATATGGATATCGCAATTACATAATCCTCTACGTGAAGCTTCGTCAAAGGATTCCCTCATGGTCTCA
The DNA here is from genome assembly GCF_001481775.2 of Trichoderma gamsii. Classification (NCBI taxonomy): domain Eukaryota; kingdom Fungi; phylum Ascomycota; class Sordariomycetes; order Hypocreales; family Hypocreaceae; genus Trichoderma; species Trichoderma gamsii. The sequence goes on from NW_020171357.1 coordinate 616,773, forward strand.
TTTCCCCCTCTTGTGGCTCGCTTTTCACCCGTGGACCGGGTGGTGGCTTCTTGGGAGTTCTCTCTGCGTAACGTGGCAGTATGTACGGGAGCATCATCGAGAGGTCGCAGCTGAGATCACCGACAACGCTGAGAAGGCCAAGATACGTGCCTCGTCGCTTTTGACTTGGGCCAGGGATGAAGCCGCAGCGGCAGAGAGATGCGAGCTTCAGGTTCACCACTTGGCAACAAAATTGATGCGCGATGCCCTGTCTTCCCACTATGTCGGACTTGCAGGCTTCTATCACGAAGAAGCAGCGAGGCAATCACCTGAAGGGAAGATACGCTATGATGAAGCGGCTGAGCTTACATCAAATTTCGCGATAAGAGTCACGGAGGATGCACAGAAAGCTACGGCGGCAGCTAGGGCCGTAAGGGACTCGACTGATTGCGTTAGTAAACTCACAATCGATGCTAAATCCCTAGCGGCGATTGGGGATATTGAAGCAGCTAAAGCAGTTGTGAGCGATCTCCAAGTGGCCCTGGAAGGCTGCGAGAAGAGCCATGGTGATGCCGTTGTTGCCAGAGAAAGCGCCCAGCGGATGATGGCTAAGTTTCACAACAAGAACTTCAATGCACTTCAAGAGAATGAAGATGAAGAGAATGAAGATCAAGAAGACGACCCACCTGCACCTCAACCAGAAGAGTCTGATGAAGCCACTGATGCGCCTGGAGTAGACTAAGAAAAGATGTGGAACACTACACGAGAGAAATACTAGAAGAAATATAGTATCTGTGTGTGTGAGATGAATTGGCAGATTTTACGTGGGTCAGAGTGAATTTATGAGGTCATTGTTGCGAAAATGGCAATAATGATCATGATGGCGATTTCATTCAGAAATCCTTTTTTAAAGTAGATGTAGGTTAAGGCGGATCCAAAAATTGATAAAAACAGCACCACTTGCCGCAATTATATATGTATCTTCGCGTAGAATTATCCACACTTATAGCGGGTAAACACCATGGGGTACTTATACCTAGATAGCCATCTCGCCCTACGCATGGCTCAGTCCATCTGCCGTGCACATCCTGGCCTGCTTAGCTCAAGCCGCCCATATCTTACAGCCCATTGAGGATGTCGCATTTGGGCTTGAGGTTTGGGCGTATATTCGGCGCTATCTCATAGGTAGTGGAAAACTCAGGGTCTCTTGTTTCGAGTTGAACTCTGTTGAAGGCGTGCCACTTTGATAATAGGCTTGCAATTACTATAGTACTGTTAAAAACAGAGTGCGCTGGTAAGTATAGGCTGTGCACTAGGTACTGTTTAAGACAGAGCGCGGGAGGAAGAGGTTATAACGGCTAAATGCCGGATGAGCGTTAACCCCAAGAGCAGCTGAGACTCATCTTGGAGAAATTTCACCTAATTCAATAGAAAAAAAGCTTATAGTCTTTTCTTGCGTCAAACTCAAGCATCAAAGAGTCTTCGTGGCGCAGTTGGCTAGCGCGTCAGTCTCATATTGATACATCTATATGATCTAGACATTAGTCTGGGCCATCTGAAGGTCGTGAGTTCGAGCCTCACCGAGGACATTCTTTTTGCAATTTTCATCGCCTGTATGATGTCTTAATTCTTTTTCGTAAATTGTCACTCGCGGTGGCTGCAACTTTTTTTTCTTATCTGTCTTACTTGGTTGTTATTCCAGATACCAGCAGTTGTGGATCTAGCTGAATGCCCCCTTGAAATGGCTAATAGAGTTAATTTGATTGTGCATTTGGTTTCCAAATTGACAGACTATGAAGCAAATGAGCCAATTGCTAGATTCACATATGTAGACAGTAATGAGCTATTCAAATATAAGACATGCTTCATGTATTCAAGTCATCCCCGCCTTGAAGAGAGACCTCGACATGTGTCAACCCCGCAGCGTCAGCCTTATCTCTACATTTACGCAAATAAGGCTATGCGCTCCATTTCTCAGCTTGCAACATCATTTAAATAATCGTTATCTTGCCACTTCCGCAATCTCGCCAGTCTCATAATTAAGTCTTCAAATAACTTCAAAGAAAGAAAAAGACGGCGTCATGGATGAACCCGCCCAAGCCATCCACGGAATTCTAATCCACTCTGTTTCTCCCACGCAAGTCCAAATCCTTGCAGATACTCTCATCATCCTTTCTGCTTCTGGTATCATCACACATATAGAGCAGAATATTCCTACTTCGCAAGTGGCTGATTTCCTCGCTGGGAAACGCATCGAACATGCTCGTCAAACTATACTTCTCCCTGGCCAATTCATTATCCCGGGCTTTGTCGATACGCATAATCATGCTCCTCAGTGGATGCAAAGAGGTTTGGGCCAGGGAATGCACATTCTAGACTGGCTTGATGGCATCACTTTCCCCAATGAAGCCAAATTTGCGGATGCATCTCATGCGGAAAAGGTGTATGAGAAGCTCGTTCGAGGGATGCTCAGACAGGGCGTTACGACGGCGTCTTACTATGGCTCTTTGCACGGGGAAGCGACGAATGTTTTGGCATCAACGTGTCTTGGGAAAGGCCAAAGGGCTTTGATCGGAAAATGCAACATGAATCGCAACTCGCCATTCTTCTACTGCGAAACCTCTGCTGAAGAGTCTATTTCTGCGACGAAATCATGCATTCAGCATATTCGAACCATTGATCCGAAGAGCACTCTCCTTAAGCCTGTCTTGACACCTCGCTTCGCGATATCGTGCACAGCAGAATTGTTACAGTCTCTTGGCAACATGGCCCGCGATGACCCTTCCCTAGCGATACAGACTCATTTCAATGAAGCACAGCAGGAAATTGATGCCACGTTGTCTCTCTTTCCGGAGTTTAACAACGAAGCTGACTTATACTCTTCATTTGGACTTCTTACACCGAACACTATCCTCGCTCACTGTACCATCATGACAGAGTACGAGATCCAAGAGCTTCATGATTTGAAGTGCGGCGTCGCGCATTGTCCTACGGCAAACATGACTGTAGGAGGAGGTTTCATGGCTGCTCCTGTAAAAGAATTTCTCAGACGGGGTATCAACGTCGGCCTGGGAACAGATTCGGGAGGCGGCTACAGCTCAAGCATGTTGAATGCGATGAGACATGCTCTCATCACGTCGTATGCGAGGGATGCGCTGTATCCAACATTTGAACAAGCGAAAGAGATAGGCATCGGCGGTGGCAAAGGAGGGGGCAGAGAAGCTCTGAGCTTGGAAGAGATTTTTTACATGGCTACCCAAGGAGGCGCCAAAGTTGTCGGCCTTGATCACAAGGTTGGCGAATTCGCGCTTGGAAAGGAATTTGATGCTTTGGTGATTGATTTGCGGGATGAGAGGAGCGGGGTGAATGTGCCGTTGGATGAAGATGACTCGCCACTGAGGATGCTGGAGAAATTTATCATGACGGGAGACGATAGGAACATTGTGAACGTCTATGTTAAGGGAAGGTTGGTTCACGGTGAGTGACTTGGGCTGTTGATTGGTTAAAGAATTGAACAGGCTTGGATGAGAGAGCAACTTTGATACTCTAGACCAAATTTAACTGCCGCTTAAGAGGCAGGTTATGCTCTAATTATTTGATATTCAATTTATCCTACCGCGACTCTAGGCGTCCCCATAATGTCAAGACTCTATGTCTTCTATAATGCAAAGCTGTTTCAGCGCCTCAACTGGCGGCTTGGTAAGCTCTTCATCCTCGTCTTGAACCCAATAACTGGAGAACTTGCGAATTTCGATAATCTCATCTGCTGGAATCGCGTTGCCATCTTGATCAAAGAGCTCCCGATCACGGTATCGTTTTCCTCGAGAGCGAGCCAAGTCTGCCAAATCTGCCAAATCCATCTCCCTCCCCGGGATAATAACTCTAACAGCATTTAGTTTGGCTGTCCCAAAATAGTCTATGTTGTAATCCACCAGCACAACAAATCTTTCTGACGCATTGCCTCGGATCGTTAGTTCTATGGCAAAAACATGCTCCTTCTTCAGCAGCGGAAACCCTTCCATGTCTCCAGTGACTCCGCCAAAAACGACTGGAAAATGCCGACTCTCGGTTCTTGCTTGTGGTGGATACGCCAATGTCGTTGTATAGTTTTCCCATACTGCTGAAGAAAGGCTGAATCCGTCGCGACAACGACTCATGTCTGCAGTTTGCGCTTGTCTGAGCAAACAGACCAGCCTCCTATCACCGGGGCCGACAAACCTCTGTGCGACCCAAAGGGGGTCTGAGAGTCTAACGGCTTCTAAATCTTCGCCCAGTTTTGATGTAGCTTTGGTGAGCAGTAAAGGAAGAACCAACATGTTGGAAAAAGGACGGTCAGAGTTTAGTAGAAAAGCATAACCGAGCGCCAAGTCATGTTCATCGATATGGATACTCAGTGTAACTTGGACGCCTCGGCGTGTCAACGTGGGATTGATTGTAGCAAATTCGAAGTTACTATTGCTCATTCTGTCTATCAATCTGGGATACTGGCGGAAATGATCTGGCGATGGAGCCAAACCATTCGGTGCGAACCCAGTATCCGCATCTGCATGACTCCATGCTAGTATAGATGCGTCTTCATAACTTCTGAGTATCTCTTCTTGCAGACGTTGAAATGATCGCCCCCCTTCACCATACATCATGGGCAGATTAACATCGAAGAGTCCTAGCAGCGAGTAGGCGCGGTCTTCAATTCTAGTTGTCGACCGGGTTGCGGCCCAAGCCATGCACTGTCCGACTTGAAGAGCCTCTGACCTCTTACGGCCCTGGTGCACATGTCTTCGAACTTGAATACTTGTAGCTGTTTCGATAAACTTTTCCAAGTCATAGGCTGTGCCGAACTTTTGCCAGTTCCGATCAACGAATATTAGAGCTCGTGGAGCTAGTAGCTCTTGAAGCGTCCAGCCACGGGTGAACCACTGCGACCTCTGGAACGACTCAAGGTCTGAGGACTTGAAGAGGAATCTGCCATCTGAGTCGGTGCGATCAGTTGGAACAGACACGTCAGAAAGATAGGCGTAGCAGACGTCGGAATCCCAATACCACTGGTACATGGAGTTGATGGCCTCCTGGAGTTCAGAACTGCTGGTTTTGTCAATGCAAGATGTGTCTGCCCAGATGTATTCATATCCATCTTGCAAAGCCAGGCGACGAAACTCGCTGATTTTGCGATAACCTTGTTTCTGCAAAACCTCTGTTGGACCAGGCCATGAGTTGTTGTTACGCTCCATTTCTTTCATCATGTCTTGGTAGGACATCTCATCGCGTTCCCATCGGTGCGACAGAATGGCGTAACGCGGGATATTTGTCCCTAGGAAGTCGCAGAATTCAAGAGTCTTTGTGCTGAGCAGACGCATCTTGATAAGGGTATACAGGCAAATATTTTGCCAATAAAACTTAATTGATGGACACATAGATCTAACAACTTGAACTGAGCGATTTGCGGCTGATATATATAGCGGTGACACAACCCTGGCTGGGGCACACTAGTACTGTTAGCATGCATTGACGGATACATGTACCGCTGTTTGTGCCGACGTAATGAAACGAGCAAAAGAATGAAGACTGCTGAACTAGTCAAGATGAATTTCAGAAAGGAAATACCCATGCCTCATTTATTCTCAATCGACAGAACAAAAGGGCATTGTATAGCATGCATGCATCGCTGCGATCAACGGTGGGGATACTTCTAGAGCTTGCTCTGGTGTTTGATATTACATGAACTAATATGCAACGCTGTGTTTGTCTTCACACCCTTATATACACATTCTCTCTACCTACACATAGACTACAGATACTACCTAGTAGGCTTCACATAGCAGAATTATTCACAAAGAAGCTGATAAAAAATTTTTTTTTCTTAATAATAGGGATATTGAGTATATCGAGACATAAAATATTGCAAAGATACGGCGGCGTGTATATCAGCACCGTCTCTCGGCGCCATCATTGTTCTCTCTTCCAGTGTAGTCAATCTGTACCGTTCCAACCTGCGCACAAGTCTCTGAACCAAAAATACATATTGAAATGAGTTCAGGTATTCTTAGAGACCACCAAAGATTAAAAGGCTGTGAACACTGACTCTGCCAAAACCGCGTTTGTGCAGTAGCTGGCGCCCACCATGAGTAGGAAACTCGGCCACAACCATGACACTTATGTCTTGAAGATTGATACCGCTTTCAAGTAATAACTGCACCACAGCGCAAAGTATCTCCCCTGTAGCAAGTACATCATTAATAACCACCACCGAAGCCCCTTTGGTAACCATATCCCGGTCCATCGCAATCTTCTTCTCTCCTGGACAATGCGATGAGATATGCGACGGGCACTTGCTGACGGAGACAGTAGGTGGCGGAAGCTTGCCATGCTCGCGAATCAGCAACAAGGGCACATCAACTCGTACAGACAAGCCTGACGCAAAGACAAAGCCTCCAGCCTCGCAGCATGCTATGGCATCGACTTTGGCCCAGTCACCATTACAGTGGGTTTGCAGTAGAGAGGAGCATAAGGCCAAACCACCTGGCTGCTGAGAGATATCAAGAACGTGCTGGAACTCGATGCCCTGGCGTGGAAAGTCGGGTATTGGACGAACCATGTCGGCCAAGCGCTGCATATCCTTATGAAGTAAGGGAAGCAAGTGTTGTTTGGCAAAAATCACTGCTGCTTCATCCCCAGCTGCAGTATTGTCAAATATGAGGCCGGGGCAGTAGTCTAATTCTTTCGCCAATTCTTCAAAATCTTGATGGCGTCCAGTATTAAGATTACTATCGTCATCGCAGTGAAAACCTCGACGAGCCCTCTTTGTCTCTTTGCTGACCTCGACGCGAACATCGAGAAGCCTACTGTCTGGAACCAGTTGTGAGAAAGTAGCAACTGGCGCCCCATCTCTCATCCCAGTGATCAGTAAAACATCCACATCTGCAGCGCCATAGACTGCATTCTTGAAATGTTCCTCTGGCAACTTTGCTCGCTGCCGCACCTGTTCCTGAAAGAACTCTGTCAATGCTGGCCGGTGCTGTTCTTTGTATGCACGATTGTTTAGCAAGGCCTTTAGATCAGCTCCAGTGGCAGCTAGTATTCTCGCTTCGTCTCATCGCTAATGCTGACTGCCCGCGCCTTGATGTTTCTATCAGCATCCTTGGAGAGTACAGAAGCCCAAATATTGGCACAATAGTCTTTACCCGCGTAGCTTTCGCCTGTGACAAGAACGATGAGCTTCGGCTTCATTGGGCTCTTCGGGAGTGGAAAGGCAGAAGCCAGCACATTATGAGGATCCAAGTCATGTTTGAGACGAGCCAGCCGTGGCAAGTTTGGTCCAAATGCCTTGGCTGCTAGAGCGGCATCTCTTGGATCTGGTCCCAGGTCGGCCCCATAAACTCCGCTGCTTACGGGCAGCAACTTCTCAGCAACGGCATAAACCCACTTCACAGCAGCTTGAGCAATATCAGTCCCATCTTGGTCGCGGAGCCAGACTCCAGTGACGACACAGGCAAAGTCCCAGTCTCGCCAGCCGAAAGCAGTGGCATTAGCAGCAATGTTGGCGACTGTTCCGCCACCGTGGATAAGATGGAGATAGCTGAGTGCTGAGGGACGAGTCTCCACAGCCTCTATTAAGACATTGGCGACGTCGGCTCCTCCGATATTCTTTATGAACAGGCATCGTTTGAACGAAGATGTCTTGCCGCCACCGTGTCCGCCATGCATCCCAGACATGTACATCTCGGTATCGAATAGACCAACCCCATCCACAACCTGGAAGTTATCTTGAGGTCCAAAAACTTCATCTAATAGCATACATGTAGGAGTTTCAACGTTGAGGTTGATGGTATGGGACTCATACATACTCACGCCAAGATGCAACTGGTCAGCCTCCCAGTACAGATACGCGTCTGTAGAACAGATTTTGGGTAATTTCTTAGCAACTTCATTGAGCTGTTTGAGCCATTTCTGCGGCTCGAGGTTATCACCTTCACTTAGTGGTACATCCCAGTTTCGCACCGTATAAGTCGCAGCAGTGAAAGCTTGAAAGGTAACGCTAATGACGATACCGAAGTTAGTTCCGGCTCCTTTGATCGCCCATAACAGGTCAGATTCATTATCCGGACGCACAGCATCTACCGGACAATGTTGACTTGGTACTTGACCAATGCACAAGACCTTTCCGGAGTCCAGGCTAACTACCACAGCGCCGACAATAGCGTCACTCGCGAGTCCATACTGTCGAGCCAAATGTCCGATGCCTCCTTGAAGCCATAATCCTGCTCCTACACTTGGACGAGAACCCAAAGGTACTGTCAGACCTTCTTCCATAGCCTTGCGAATGATGTTCCCAGTCTTGCAACCAGCCTCGGCAACGACCCAAGAACCTGAGCTGGATCCAGAGTCCCCAACCGTGACAATGTGTACTTGGTTAAAGGCTTCCATATCGACCGCGACGACCTCAGGCCAGAGACAGTGGCCGCTATGGCCTCCGCTAACGACAGTTAGACTCGCTCCATGCTTCAAGGCCCATCGAACACACTGCTGGACATGCCGTATCTCGCTTGGCCTGGCTATAGCAGCAGGACGGTGAAGACGTACCTCCCTGTTCTTAACTGTCCTTTCTCCTTTCATCAACGGCAAATCCGCTGCCAAGTCCGGCAACGCGGTGGCATGTCGAGTAAAGGCCACCATGATCTCGGGCGCGCTGAACTGCAGATGATATGGATGGCCTTCTTTGCGGCGACCCAGGGCGCGACACACTTCTCGCCACTTTTTCCGCACTGCAATGTCCTCTCCAACATCTTTCATGATAAAGCCCGCGATGAAAGGGGCGAAAGAGTCCAATGTTTTGTCTTCGTCTGCAATAAGGACCTCTCCAGTAGGGAATGAAGCCGTCCGATGGCATATCAAGCCATCAAAGTTCAGGACGCCAGCTTGATGGAAGACAATCACCAATCCATCGCCTGGCTGCTCAACAAGCATTTCCAGTGCTCGCTCGATGAACTTACGTTCAGGCTTCATGTCGTACAGACTATGGCAGAACAAGATGACGTCGAATTTCTCGTCGCCATCATTCGTTATGGCATTCATGTTTGTATCGTTCCCAGGAACGAATGGTACTCGTCGAATGTCTGAAAGACTCTCCAGACACGGCAGCGGAGGTCCCCCTTCTGCACTAAAGGAAAGCCATTCTTGTAAATTTGTGGCAAACAATCTATTCGGCTCGTGTGCAACATATCTCTTAATTTTCTGCCTGAGCTGACGAGGCAGATATGCAAGCACACTCTTTGGACCAGGTCCAATCTCCAGCACCGAGACACGGCTGCGCGACTTGAAGAGCGGAGCTAAAACTTTGGATAGCTGAGGAATGATGAACTTTTGGTAAGCTGCCCATCCAGAGCCTGTAGTGAAAAAGTTGAGACCAGTGCTGTACTGGGCGTCTGATAACGGCTGTTCCCTGGACGATGGTGCGGTGGCTGCTTGTCTAAGTGCTTTCTCTAAGGACTGGAGCGTAGTCATTGTGCAGTTAGGTTTGGCTAGATATATGTATTTCTTTTTATGTCAAATGATTCATTGATGGATATATGGTGATGTGGGGATAGGTTGAGGAAAATATCCGCTATTTACGCATGAAGAGGAGAAAGAGGAGAAGACGTTTGTTTGTTGCACGGTGAAACCTGAGTTCCTTGGCGTGTGTCATGGGCTAAGATCCCTTGGTTATCGCAACTCTTATACCCGTGCTCTATTCTTTATGATTTTGATACAATGTAAAACGTATCTGTAACTTGAGTCAACGCAGTGTCTTTTGATGACCGTTCTTAGGGCTGATACCTACATATACTTCTTGTCCTAGCAGGCCTTTCTGATATACCATTGTAAGATAACGAGATGTATGCTTAAGCATTGATGAAAGTAAGCATCTTCATTAAATGACATGATTCTCATTTTCCTGTTGATCAGAATTCTATCATCGTTAATCTACCTTTATGTACGCTGAGAAGGCCCGTTCGTATATCACCAAGGCGTCCTGTATATACACATTTACAAGTCCATGAATTGTTCAATAGCACATTACACCTAATAGCTAACCGGATAACTGCCTACGTAGCGCTATTCCAGCGTAATACCCCCATGAAACAGAATCTTGTGGCTTAGCTTCGTATTCGTGGCCAACGCATACATGTGATGGTAGTACGAAGAACATAAAGTACATGTAGCTTCACGCCAGTATCTCCTTAGGTCGCCTTCTCAACTACAGTCGAATTTGTATTACTGAGCACCAAATGACGCATGATGCATAAACCAAGCTTCCAAGAGCCTTTTATCAGACTCTGCTACATGGGAAGCGCCCTCGGAAATCCGTAGCAACTCGCCAAAAGCAAAGCTCAGCTTTTCAGTGACATCTTTACGGTCACGTAACGTCTTTCTAAAATCTCCAAGAGCGAAGTGCCTATCGTATTTGAGACGAAAGTGGTTGGTATTTGCTAGAATGTCGATTGTTTTCAGATCTGCGTAGAGCGCAGTGGCATCGAGAAGATGTGGCCCCTTCAGCCGAGGACATTCAGAATATTCATACCCACGTTCAAGAAATAGCTGCAGCACATGGTGACTATTATGTGTAATGGCTGTAGTAAGTGGCATGTCCCTCGTTGAGGAGGGCATATTGATCTCCGCGCCGTTTTCAAGTAAGAGAATCGCAAGCATCGCATCATCTTTTTGCGCGGCGTAAAACAAGGCCGTTTTATCATCTACACTGGCTTGATTGACATCCGCTCTAAAGTCCAAAAGGATCTTGACACGGAGAGCATCGTTGGCATTCGGGGCAGCAATGTTCAGCGGACTACCTTTCTTGATACCGCTTGGTAACGGTGGGTCAGGATCAGCCCCAGCATCAAGAAGAAGTTTAACGCATGCAGTATGGCCCCGAGCTGCTGCATTAGATAGAGCACCCAATATTTGTACATCAATGATATTTGGATCTGCGCCATATCTGAGCAGCGTAACAACAGCACGCCTATCATTCCTAGCAGCAGCCCATGCCAGAGCCGTACGTCCCATAGAGTCTGGCAAGTCGATTTCCTCGGGATGGAGAAGAAGCTCAGCCTCCAAATCACTACCCGAGAGGCCTAACATGATGCGGTGCGTCTTTGGAAAATTAGAGTCATCGATAAAATCCTCCAGATAATCGTTGCCCTTGGTAATAGCTCGCAGGGCATCTACGGCAGGCTCCGAGAGATTGCCCTCCAGCAGAAAGTGACATGCTATGATACGGGGACTATTATCAAAGGCCCCAATCGGCCTGTATTCGACATCGGCGACAGCCTGGAGGAGAAACCTGCAGGCTTCATAATGCTTACTGTATAACGCCCAGCGAAGCAGAGAGTATCCTCGCGTGCTGCTGATATCTCGAGGCGAGGCCAAGCCGCGATCAAAGAGAAACTTCAAGCCATGAATATTTCCATCGACGGCGAAGTTGATGCATCGTGAGTTGTCGGGTATGATTTCTAAGCACGCCTAGCTGAAGCGAAAGTCCCGCCTGGTGATGAAATGACAGCTCCATACGTAGAATCCTAGACCAGACGCTGGCCGGAAACCGATATTCCACACTAATCTTACTCGAGCGCGATCCTTGGCACTCTCTGTTGTCACATTCTGGGCTCATGGCAGATAGACCGGCATAGCCATCGAATAGACGGCCGATCAAGTCATTCAAGAATGCTGGGGATGTCGTGGTTTTCTGCGTGTGGCATGAGCAGGAACGACGTTTTCGACAGACGATGGCCGATGGAGTTACGCAGACTCCTAAATTGAGCTCTTCGGGCATGCTTGCCACTGAGTGCGGTTTCTTCATCGTTTGTCTTATGTTTAGAGGCGGGTTGGTTGCATATGTGGACTGAGCTTCGATGAGATGGTTCATCAAGCAAGATGTTGGTCTGATACTGGAGCATTCGCTCAATTCGTGCGATGCGCTCGTCAACCCCGGCTAGACTGGCGATGAACCTTTCGCTGAGGGCAGATTTTACGTGGGAACCTGTGTGGCGGTAGAGGACATTATTCGTTTGTCAAGTCGCATTCCCAGCATATATTCACTGAATACATGGAGTCCTGCGCATTGGCCACAATTAACCGCCCGTATCTCTCGCCTCTATAGTGAGCGCCGGGCGCTTATTCACAAGTTGGTAGCCCCTGACATGATATTCAAGCCGCCTTTCCTCGTCCGGATGTCATTTTGTAGCTCTTTGAGCCGTGGGTGGTCTGCGCGCCCTGTATTCATCAGACTGAGGGGCGGCCTGTATTTTGGTCGGCCCGTGTGAGGGTTTTGATGATTGTCTCGATTTTCCTCAGCTTAGCCTTCGTTAGCCTAGGTAATATATGTAGGGACTAACAAGTTGAATGTTCAGTCGATGAAGTTATGTACATGTGTAGACGAATATAGGAAAATCCGCACAAGATGTATCAATGAAAGAGGAGAAAAATCTTGGTTATTACACAGCTCGCGAAATGCTTGGCACATGTTGTGAACTGGCAGTTTCTAGTTACCATATCTTATGTGCGAGGTTCTTTACATTAATTACATGTATTTGTGTGCAACTATAGTGTCCACAGTGAATCGAAACAACGCAGTCATTCGAGTAATCTTCTTGGAATGTGGCGCCCGGCTCAATTATTACGGCTAGGCACATAGTTCATGAGGCCATCATAGATTAGGTCTATCCGTTCTCGCCTAGGTTAATGTATGCCGAGTAGACCAGTTGGTCGAATAGACTATCTCATATACTGGGAGTTGCATTAAGTATTAAATCCATGCATCGTAACTCATCCCGCATAACAGAAGCTTATGTAATAAGGGCTAGCTTATGCTGTCTCTGCTTCATGCGTGTGGCTGATGATTGTTTTAGAGCGAATGTTTGGTTCGTGTCTAAATTATTCGGTCCACGGTCCTATGATTGCGGTCTGAGAAATGAATGCATATCCTTACTTGCATGCCTTAGTAGATCTCAGTACATATACCACATCTGTCTGTGCCTGGCTACATGTACCTTCTCTTGTCCTCAGCTCCTTCCTAATTACTGGCAATTCTTCTTCATCATCACACACAGTTCCCGTAATCTTATAGCCTTAATTTATCTAGATTTTTCTCTGTGTCTCTTTGTTTTCCCTCTTGTGATCCTATGTGATCTCTCATATAGAGTAAAGCAGGCTGTCCCACGGAAGATATTTCGTTAGGCTGATTACTTGGGTAAATGTATCGCTGTATTAGTAGGTACCTCTAATTACAACACGTAGAAGGTTCCCCATAATATATTCCTGTGAAGGCGCTGCGCCCCGCCACCATGATAAGCTGCACTACATGTAGTCTGCCTTACAAAATCTTGGAAGCTACCCATCAAAGCGAGCACCTTACTTCTGCCATTTTCATTTTAGTTGAGAGCAGCCGTTGCAACTTCATGCTAATGGCAAGTTCAAGCAACACAGGATCGCCAGATCCAGAAAGAGTCGACACAGAGATTTTGCTTCTTGACAAACCCTGCGAGTACTGCAAGCTACTCCATCTCGACGAGGCAAAGCATAGCGATGCTGTTCGACATAAGCTTAAGGGAAAGGGTTATCGTTTCTTTGGAGATGCTCGCGGAACGTTACAGACGACGCTTCAGACTGTTCGCTTAAATTTGGGCTATAAAAGGGAAGACGTACTACCGAATCTTCCAGGGCTCGCTGCCAGTGTCTCCCAAGGATGCGCTTTTTGTGAAATCTTAAGGGGAGATATTATCTCCATCTTACCCAAGCTCGGAAAGGTTGTGGAGGAAGTAGATGGCTTCAGTGGGTTTCAGAAGAAACTCATTATTACTGAAGTCTCCTACAAGTTGAATGAGGAGGATTACGATGCGAAAGTGTGTCAACATCAAATGACGACTCTTGACTCGCTTTATGTCTATTTCACGGTTGAGGTAGGAGGATTGGAGATGGGTAATCACTCGCTTCACTATAACTTTTATGCCGAGACTTCTGGTATTTCTATACTCACCCCTTGGTGCTTTAATACATAAGCATCACTACTGGCACATATCCATAGACATGCTGCTAACAAGACATTAGACCCTTGCGCCACTTGTTCAATGTTCAGAAGAAGCCCTTTTCCAACAGACTGCTGTCAACGCTAGCGGTGAAACGACTGCGCGAGCTAATTACTCAATCGTTGGATAAAGCATATTTTGAAGAAGAAGATGAATACCTACCTACGCGTCTGCTAGACGTAGGATCAACCACAGAGCCATGTCTTCGCTTGGTCTCCATGAAGAGCTACCCTCGGCTTCAACCAGTGGCGGCAAACGCTTTTGCAAACAGATACGCGGCTATCAGTTACTGCTGGGGCACCAAGGAGGATGCAGAAAAGCAACTAAAAACCACTAAATACTCTACAGCAACATCTCTTGGGAATTGAGCTCCAAGACATGCCACAGACAATTGCAGATGCCGTTGAACTGTGCCGCGCGATTGGCGTGCGGTATCTATGGGTTGATGCTTTGTGTATAATCCAAGATGACGAGGATGACTGGACAAGAGAGTCATTCGAAATGTCTGAGATATACGCAAATAGCTTCATTACTCTCTGTGTTGTCACGGGGTCTTGTTGCTCGGCTGGATTTCTGGAGAGGCAACACAACCCGAGCACGCTGCAGATAAATTTCAAGTCTAAAATAGACTCAAAGATTGAAGGAAAGCTATTCCTTCGAATGTACAAGCACCCCACACAAACCTTGGCCACGGGATATCCAATTATGTCTACCTTTGACGGATTCATAAAGGATAACATACTCGAGGTACAACAGTGGCAGCATGGTAATGCGCCATGGTTTCAACGCGGGTGGACATTTCAAGAGAGCTATTTTTCGAAACGCAAGCTTCTTATTGGAGATGACATGGCCTATCTGTGGCATGAAGGCCGTATAGAGTCGATGGACGGAATGTGGTACCGCTCTGAAGATGGGGCACAACTTACTTTGGATGCCAGCAAGAGCAGCAGGCAGAATCTCATGGACCAGTGGTATAGCATGGTTGGATCCTATGTCCGGAGAAGGCTTTCTTATGAGCAAGACAGATTACCGGCCTTGTCTGGCGTCGCTAGGGCCTTGGCCACATCCTTTCCAGACCTGAAGTATTTGGCGGGATTATGGAAGGCTGATCTTCACAAATGGTTGTTATGGATGCCGGAGACCACACAAAACTACGACGATTACATCAAACAGCGTCAACATGAATATATTGCACCTTCATGGAGCTGGGCCAGCCGTCCAGGCCCCGTTTCCTGGTTTCTTACTCCCCCCCCGATTTAGAGACGAATGCCCCGAATTCGAGCTGCGAGTCGCGAGTGTTGTCACTGATGAATTGAACCCCTTTGGTCGTGTATTGAGCGCAAATCTAGAATTGAGCGCAAAAATGTACAAATTAGTGCCGCCAGAAGAAGAGGGAGAGAATAGCAGCAAGAAAAGACGCCATATAAAAAGAGCCACATTAATGGACATGCAGCGTCTGGGCTATTACCACTTTCAATACACCCTGCATTCCGAATATGGCGGCTACGTGGCTAGCTTGAAATTTGACTGGTATGAGCAACGCAAACTTCATGATAGCTACGGATTTCCGTACGCTCTTATAGACGAGATGCGGATGCTCCTGATATCTCATTTTGATATCAGCGATGGAATTTTGCGTCCAGGTAGTTTGGCTGACCAGAAGGTTATGGCTGGTCTGTTAGTTGTGCCGGCTCAGAATGCAGAAGAGTTTGTTAGAGTCGGTATGTGGAGTTCTTTCGCTCAAGGGCTTGGTGGTGGTACGTTCTGGGAAGAGATTCAGCCACAAATCATTAGACTAGTTTGATGAGTGCGATTTACTTGTTTATTTATGTCTTGTCGGGGTGACGTTCGCGAGCATGGTGAGGAATTTTATACCTTTATGAATCCTTTCAACTCGTACCATCCACTTATATACGGAATAGAAGTAGTTGAAGCTATCAATACTAGCAGCAAGACACAGAAGCGAAAACAGCGGTAGCAGCGGTAGCAGCAGCCGCAGTAGTAATAATTGACTACTCGAAGAGAGATATGTATGCGGATAAAGGTTAGTATTGCAGTACATTTATGTAATTGTCATTTGTATATGCTAAGCTCAATCTATGTATAAAACTCATACTATATCTGTGTAATCTATTATGTTCATAAACGCCCGCCATGCCATGCCATGCCATATAAACATCATGCCATCAAATGAAGAAGAAAAAGTCGTTCATCGTCGGTATAAACATATGCTATACTCAATCAACTCATCAAAGTAACATTGCATATCATCTCATTCATCGCCCGCCTACAACAGAACCATCATCCCACCCTACCCAGCGACGAATAATATCATCCACAGTCTTGACTCCATCTCTCGAAGCATCCACCTCAAACCACTCCTTGTGTTCATGTCCACACGTCTTACAAGCGCCAAGATCAGCACGGAGTCCCATGCCGCCGAGCTCAAGGTGAATAAGGCGCTCCACCTTCTTGACATGAGGCGTGGGATGAACAGCCGCAGCGGCAGCAGCTGGCGAAGGAGCTCTTCCTCCAGCACCTCGTCCGTGAGAGTGAGACGACGCAGCGTCAAAGGATGGAGGAGTAGATGAGGACATGTAGGGGTAAAAGCGCAGCAGCTGGATGGAGTGGCCGCATTGGCGGGACCATTGGTTCATGCGGCGCTGGACATTGGCTGCTCGGCCAATCTTGAGAAGCATAGTCTTTGGCTTCTGGCCATTTGTGTTTGCGAATGAAGAAACAACGTCGCTGGGCCGTCTGCTGCGGGCGCCGCCGCGGGGAGGAGGAGCGAGCAGGTCCCTTGCGGCGTCGACGGGGGCCGGATCAGCGGCCGATTCGGGCGTCAGCCAGAACATGTAGATGTAGCCGGGCTCGTCGGCGTCGGAGGGCGGCTTGGCGACTTCCTTCATGAGCACCGAGGACGTGTGGGCATCGAGGTTGTCGGGGATGAGAGACTTGAGGTGCCCTGCCGTGGGGGCCGACGAGCTGGAGGGGCGCAAATGACCCTGGTTGTGAGACGTCTGTGGGCGTGATGGACGCGCCGACGAGGTTGATGGCCGGCCAACTTGGGGTTGAACAGGGTGAGGCTGCGGTCTGGGCTGGTGAGGCCGTGGCGCCTCGTCAAAGTCCTCTTCCGGCACGCTGAAGCAGAAGCAGAACGTCGTGCTCTTTGGCTTGGGCCTGTACTTTTCCGAGCTATACCGGCCGCCATTGGGCCTCCCGCCATCGTTGATCTCCACGAGCCCCAGACGATCCGCCAGCGTGTCCAGACTCGTACGGCCCTCCTCGCGGATGACGCCGCCAGAGGGTCGTCCCGAGCCAGGCGTCGACTTGCCCGAGCGGCCGGCCTGGTCCTTGTGCTGCCAGCAGTAAGAGTCCTCGCTGCCGTCATCAGGGGTTGGCGGCGAGAGCTTCTTGCGCGAGGGCGGCTGGCCTGTAGGGCTGACGGGGCGGCGACAGGGCCGGCCGTTGGAGGTGATGCCGCGACATGTGGCTTCGGGGTTGAGGGAGTCGGTGCGGCCGAGGAGAGCCTCGGGGGTGGTGCCGGTGAAGGAGGGCATCGCAGAGGAAGATGTAGCGTGTGTTGATGTGTTTCTCTGGTGTTTCTTGTTTCGAAATTGTAGGTATTGTAACGTATCGAGACCTGCTGCCTGCTTGCTTTCCTCCGTGTCTTAAATATCAATTGCTTGCCGCTAAATCCTGCACGGTCAATGCCACGTCCAACATCCAAAAAGTTTTTTCTTCTTTGTTGTCCAAAGGGCATCAACGCATTTAAAAAAAAAAGGTGCCCAGGGTCCAGGGGGGTGGTCCCGTGAGTTTTCTGTCTCTCACCTCGCTCATTTGACTGATTCACCTCTGCGTCCCATTTAGTGTCCCCGTTTTAGTGATCAGACCCCTACAACCCCTACAACCCCTACGGCAAGCGCCGAGCCCATCGTTCACCTGGCGGCAAATGGTTGGTGGCTCGGGGGGCTGACGGCCTGACCAGCGCAGCATGAGCCGGGGCATCGTGGTCGCGTGGCGGGGGTTGAGAATTGCATCCGTGTTCCATTCATGTGCTGTAGAAAACGGGGCGGTGGGCTGGAATGACGACGGGCCTGCAGGGGGGGCTTTTGGGCTGCAGGAGGTTGAAGAACGAGGTTGGCGGTTGATGGTTCTGGTTTGTGAGACATCAGCGGTGGCAGCGGTGGTTGCGCAGAGGCTGTTAGGGAGCTATCAATAGCATCCGTGGGGAATATTCTCTTCGTATAGAGAGTTTGTGAGTGATGGCGGTTTGCATGTAATGGAGGGGGCTGGGATCCATTCGTTGGGCTGAGCAGCTGCTGCACCGCCATCGTCAGCACCGCCACAGCGGCCTCTCACAATCAGAGATGAACGTCATTTGCGACTCATGTAGGTAATCTGCGAACACACAAGGCGGAGAGGCGATTTACATGTAACTCAGTCCCTTTTGTAACCGATTCATTTCATTGTGAGAGTCACGTCAGTGCTCAGTGCTAAATATCTGTCTATGCTTTCGGCTGCACTAATCGGCCTAGTCCTGCAGAGAACCGATAGCGCCAACCCAAACATGAAGCTACATCCATGCAGCATGCAGTGAGTAGCCTCTTTTTCCCTTCACTCTGTAATTAATTGTAACTTTGTCTCTAATCAGATAAGTCTTTTTCTGCATCTTTCTCACTCTAGTTGAGTGTACTGGATATTGCAGCATCATTGGCAAGTTCGTCGGCAACCAACTTGACCCTGTCGACCATGAGAATATCCACGCCAGCATCCGCTTGTTTCTATTCAACAATGTTATCATCAAAATCCCAAAAGCTGGTTTAAATAAAATACCAAGCCCTAAAGCATAGAAGAGACTTAGAAAAACTTACTCGTGCATGAATAGGCTCGTTATTCAGCAGCCCATAAGACGCGCACACCAGCCCTGCATTCTTCACAAACTGCACAAGCCTGGGGCAATACAGCAGCGCCTCACACGCAAAGACGAGCCCAGCCAGATTCCAGAGTCGGGCAAACTGCACGCCCACTTGCAGACTTGATACCCTGAGCTCTTTGTCTGCCATAGGCACTTTGCCGGCATTGGTGATGAACATGACCGGATACGCCTTTTGCTTCACCGAGAGCAGGATGCAGACTTCGGGCGTGAACGACGAGAGTATTATTGGCCGATTACCGGCTAGTCGCTGAATTTTCTCGAGAGCAACGTCGACAAATGTGTTGATGTCGATGGTAACTGGGGCTACTCCAGCATCTACCGCTTCATGGAGTCTCGGATACTCTTCACAAAGCGATTAGTTCATGCCACTGTTGATCTCGTTGACAGACATGGACAGACGTACTCATTTCGATGTTGAAACCAATATCCTCGGGCAAATCCACAAGCAGCTCGTCCAACGTAGTCAATGAGCCCTGTATAAAGTCCCCTCTAGTATTGGGCTTGAAGCCCTTGTTCTGAAAGTCCACAGTGTATCGCAGTCTATCACGCAGTTGCTCAGTTCTCAGGCGAGACTCTTCACCAGTTGACCAGGCGCGTCGCCTTTGCGGTCGACCATGAAGCAAATCACTTCCTCTATCTATAGTCACTGGAGTTATGCTTTGTGGTTCTTGTAAATCGCTTGCATGCTTATACTGAGAAAGGGTAACGTCGTGGATGGCAACGTCGGTTCCGGACTCGCTCAACGAGAAGTCGTGGAATATTACGGCCTCGAGATCGCGAGTTATTTGCAAGTCTGCGAATCTGTCAGAGCTGCCACATCGTGTGAGAAGAAATATTTAATACCAAACTACAGACTGTCAGTAAAACTCAAATCAAGATCAGTAGACAGAAGACAAACATACTTCAACGAAAGATGCCCCCAACTCGTAGGCAGATAGAAAAGACTAGCATTTAACGTCAGTGCCAGAGCATGGGCAAAAGATGTGTTATATCGTACCATGGCTGTATTCTCTCCCAGCTGCAGATACGATCGACTATCAGTATTTTGCCCCAAGCCTGCAATATCATCAGCCTAACTGGGAATCAAGGGAGTCATCCAAAAGATCAAGTCGAAATACCTCTATGCCCAACAATTTGCACCGGATCTCCTTGTCGTCTTTGGTAGTTTGATGTGTCCGGTTGTTGAAGGCCTGCAAACGGCGTAGCAACAACATAGCTCAGCAACACAGTCCCCGTCAAGTCCATGGTCTCTTTATCCATCATAAAAACGCTGACCTCGCGAATCATGCTTTCACGTTTCTCTCCAAAGAAGACTTTCCCATGATCTAGCGTTGTATTTCCACGGCTCAAGAGTACCATTGAGTCTATTGTTTCGCGGCGAAATAGTCGGATAGATATTTGAAGAGGAGCTTCATTTTTGGCACAGAAGATAAAGGGCTGGTTGATTTGATCTTCGAGTACTGGCAACCGCACCAACTTTGGCTCGGCCTCTGTTCCTGGAGCAGAGATCTCGAGTACAAGAGATGATTGTCGCGCTAGGGCTGCTGCCCCCCTCAATATTGTAATGAGAGAGCTCAAATGCGGCGCGATCATGTCCTCCTTGAGTGCTTCCGAGGTTGATGACGACTAGCCTTTCGCTGTTGTTACTGAAAGAAGTCGGAGAAGGGCTCTGCCAAGCCTGCCTGTAAGAATCTGCCGGTCCTTTGTTTGTAGCCTCTGACGGCTTCGATGCAAAAAGCGTTGCAATACCAAGGTGTCCTCTGAACACCGCATGCTCTCTAGCGGTCCACCCCAAACCATCGCACCTATCAGGGTCAGCCCCAGCCTCCAAGAGATAGCTTACAACTTCGCTATGGCCATTTGCACATGCAACCATGAGCGGAGTCCACCTTGTAATATCTGATGGAAAGTCTACAACAAGCCCACGTTGAGTATATGTGAGCAACAGCTTAATTAGATCCAAATTGTTCGCTTGGGCTGCGCAGTATAGAGCAGTTTCACCATGAGGCGCTGTGTAGTTGATGCTAGTTTGATGGTTTAGCAAGATCTTTGCGACATCATCTTGGCCGCTTCGTACAGATAGAAGAAGGAGGTCCCCAAAGAAAGTCGGAAGGTTAAGTTTTGATTGCTGTTTTTCGTTGAAGTCGACAAGCGCTTTCAATAGAAAGGACAGGATTGACGGTTCGCTCGATAGGACGGCATAGTGCAGTGGCGTCATGCCATCGTCGTCTCTCCGGGATAAGATATTACCAGCATCAGCATCTGAAATAGGTGCGCAGCGTACCAAAGCTTTAACAAAGCTTTTGAGTCCGTATTTTGCGGCGTAATGTATTGCAAAGCACCCATGGTTGTCTTTGTGGCGTAGCAAGCTTGTAGTAAAAGGATTAGGCCTGTCGAACAATTCGACGAGCCATTCTTCGAGCGAAAGCATAATTGATGAGCCAATCTGTTTCATAAAACCGCAAGTGCTCAAGAAAAAGAATATCTGATCTGTAAGCATAGACCAATCTTTTTCAGCGACCGCAAACTCAACAAGGAATTTTGCAATCTCCTTTGCTTCCATTATAATGGCAGCAATGAATAAGCTGTACATTTGCTCTTTCAACTCAGATTGACGCTTGGTCAATGGAACATTACTTGAGAAATAATATCTGCGAATTGCAACAACTTCGTCGCTCTTGATCCAATCATACAACTCTCCTGGGGAAGATTCAGCCCGAAGAAATGCTCTCATGCATATTGGTCGTGTAGCTTGTCGGGTCATGGAGCTTACTCGGCGAAGATCGACCACGATATCGGAAATTCTCTTCTTGGTACCTACTAGAGTATTCTCGAGGTTCCGTTGCAGGGTAGACCATTGTAACTGAAGACGATGGTAATCGTTCGCCTGTTGGAAACCACTGCCGATTTTGCCAAGGAGTTTTGTCATGGCTGTCTCGTTTACTCTGCCGAACCATTCGACTTCTTGTACTTCGCGCAGTAACCCCTGGTAAACAAAGAGTAACAAGGCAAGTTCAGGCTGTTCCGCAGTGTCGATGTTGGGGATAGCGTCAGGCAGTGAAGACAGGCCAAATATGGCACAAACGTCGGCCTCTCGTCGGGAGATGGATTTGAGTTTGCGGCAGTAGGAAATCTTGAAGCTGCTCATGCTGGATTCTAGATGCACCAAGACCTCTAATCAAGATTTTAGTGGAAGCAAGGAATGATTGGATTGAAACTTGCGCGTCACTGACCTGGTAGCCCCTGTTCCCGCTGTGATGCGAGCCGTATCATCTGGCGGAGGCCATTGTAATCAACATAGTCATCAGCCCATTTGGCCACCAGATGCTGATGAAACTTTAAGCCAAACTTCATGATGGGGATGCCGGAGATGCTGAAGAGATTTGTCAGGATCAAGAAACGCTCAATGACCTTGATGCATTCTGAGTCTGTGTGCGCAAAGTCAAAGTTGATGCCCTAAGCTTAGATAGATGTATCGAGCAAACAGAGGCCACGAGTGAGATCAAAGCGGGGTTGGCAATATGAACCGTGCTTGAATTGCTAGAGCAAAAGTCAATGTTGGTTGACACTTGCGTGCTTTCACCATCTCGTAAAAAAGTCAGTCAGCTTGCCGTCTGCCGCTACATGCACTGGACTGCGGGAAAAGAGGCACTGAGTTTTGAGTTTTGGATAGCTCATTGACAAGAGCCATTGAAAGCGGCTAAAGCTTCCAAGTGTATCTTCAGCAGCTTTTGTCCACTACATGCACTTTTATGCAAACTCAAGGTATAAAGCAGAATTGACCACGGACTCAAAAATGAATGCAACATGTAATTGTATTGGTATAGTACGACTATTAAACATTTGCATCACAAGCTTCGGTGCCGCAGCGCGAAGCTGCGTCACCTAAGCTCCATCCAAGGGTATCAACAAAGAGGCCACCCCGGCCACTCTCTCCATCATATCTCAACCACATTATCATGACTATCACTCAAGATGTCTCATATAACAAACCCTTTCTTTACTCGGGAGGGGGAGTCTTCTCCTCCTCGTGTGTGTGGATCGGAGGCTTCTCGTCGTGACCAAGCTTAGCTTCAAGATCACCGTGCTCGGCGCGGACAACCTGGCTAGTGGCGACCTTGGTCTTCCAGGCTGGAGTTCCCAAGTACTTGATGCCATTGGGATCCTCAAACATGGCCTCGGTCTCTTCCAGCGTCTTTCCAGCAGTCTCAGGGAAGAGGAAGAGGACGTGGAAGAAGGCGACGGTGTTGAAGATGCCGAAGATGAGGTAGGTCTTCCACTTGATGTTGGCAAAGGCCACTGGGGTGAAGAGACCCAGAGCGGTGTTGAAAGCCCAGTTTCCAGAGGTGGCAAAGGCGACACCCTTGCCTCGGAGACGGAGAGGGAACAGCTCTGGGGGGTAGGTCCAGGAGACGGGACCCCAGGTAGGAGCAAAGGAAGCCACGAAAAGATACGTGCAGGCGATGAGACCCTTTGCGGGGGCTCCGGTTACCCTCATGGACTGGGCAGCGACGTGGTCAATACCACCGGGAACGACAACTCCGTGAGTGGCGAGAATACCAGCGTTGGCGAACATCCAGAGGGCCATGAGGACGGAACCAATGAGCAGCGTCGGACGGCGACCCCATTTGTCGACCCAGAGCAGAGCTGGCACGGTCATGAGGACATTGATGATGTACTGAATGGATGAGGCGAGCAGACCAGCGTTACCAGTGTAACCAGCCATGGAGAAGATGTTGGCAATGTAGTACATCATGACGTTCATGCCAGTGAGCTGAGACCAAATCTGAGTGAAGAGACCAATAGTGGTACGGTGGATCATGTTGGGTTTGAACAGATCGAAGTAGGTGACATCGGAATGCGCGCGCTCAAACTCGCACATGTCCTTGATGTCCTGCAGCTCGTAGGCAACAAAGGGGTGGTTAGGATCTCCCTTGCCGTGGACGAGAGTGAGCACGGCACGGCAGTCCTCCCAGCGGTCCTTGCGGGCGAGCCAACGAGGAGACTCGGGAAGAAGCATCATCATGAAGAAGAGGAAGAAGGCGGGGACCATCTGGAGACCCCATGGGATACGCCAGGAGGCAGTGTTGTAGTCGACGGGGTTCTGCTTGCCAATGAAGGAGCAGCCGTAGGAGATGTAGTACATGATGAGGATACCCCAGGTAATGGCCCACTGCTGCATACCGATGAAGCGACCACGCTTGGAGGGAGGAGAGATTTCGGCAATGTAGACGGGGACCTGAGCAGACTCGATACCGACGGAGAGACCGTTGATGATACGGGCGACAATGAGCATACCAATATTTTGGGAGGCACAAGAGAGAGTAGAACCAATGACCCTGAAGAGAAAGATTGTTAGTTTACGGAAACTAGAGCTGGGTTTAAAGCCGCAGCATTCACTCACCAGATGATACAGCCAACCATGATGGAGTACTTTCGTCCCAATCGGTCAGACAGAGGACCGGAGATCAAAGCTCCCAGCCAGGAACCAGCAGCCATGGAGGCGGTGATACCTCCCTGGACCAGAGAACGGGGACCACCACAGGTGCCGTCCGCAGTGGTTGGGGGGTTCTCATCCTGGTTGAAGTAGCATAGATACGACTGCTCAGCCAGCTGGGCCGAGACAGACGAGATATCAAAGCCGAAGAGCGCGCCGCCGACGACGGACGTGGCGGCAATCACGTAGATGTTGCCGATAGCCATGGCTCACGCAATCACCCTGGTGTTTACTTGTGAGTAGGGGTCTTGACCATGAAACGCGGTGACAAGAAAGAAAGAAGAAAAGAAGAGCCAAGAAGAGAGCAGATGGCGGTAGGGGGAAGGGCCTACCTATATATATCCAGACGAAGTCACTGGAGTGAGCCCATCGTTACGCCGGAATTGTGCGAGCAGCTGCCAGCTGGATATGACTGCGGGCACATGTCCGCGGCGCCTTCCCGCCATGCAAACGAAACGAGGCGTTGTATACGATGGACGATCCCTCCAGTCCTCGGCTGGCGGCTCTTGGTAGGGGAAAGCTTGCTGGAATTGGGCTGGCCAGTGCATCGGTCAACGAACGAGGGGTGTGGATTGATTGATTGATGGGAAGTGAAAGTGGGAGTGGGTGCCTCTCCAGGATTTTGCGGCGTCATGGGCCTGGGTACGTGTATCGAGGACATTGGGATGTCTCATCGCAGACTCTTTCCTGGGACTACTGGCTGCTGGGAGCTCGTACCCGGCGTGTATTGGGTACTGCCGCTTCCGGGGGGCTGGAACCAATGCAACACCAGCAGCATCCAGCACACATACAAGCAGGAGGTATCAAATTGCGCTGCTCATAACAGCAGCGGCGGCGTATAAGTCGCATGCGGGAGGCGATGAGGCAAGGAGTTGAGCAAGTGCTTTGCGCAAGTACCGAGTACGCCAGCGCCGAGGCAAGTCATCCGGCACTCGAAGCGTACCCGTTACCTCGAAACTCCCCCCCTTGACCCCCATAAAAGCAAGCCACCAAAAGCAGCCAGAAAACACTACCCCGGCACGAACAACTTTGATGCCCCAATCAAGGGCTCCAGCAAAGTTGTATTTCCCCACACCCCTCCTCCAACTCTTTCTCCTCATAATCCCCAGGTCCGATCCCCTGGGGAAAAATACTGTACGCGTTTGGAAGCTGGGACTTGCTTTTTGTGGGTGAATCTGGGGGAGCATGGAGAAGCGTCAAGTGAGCAAAGTCAACGCCAGCAAAAAGAAGGTGAGTATGGGAGGAGGAGGAGAGGAGAGAACATGAAGACAACGAGGCACTGAAGCAAAGGTACAGGTAGCTGCAAGCATTGCTTGAATCCCCAATAGTGTAGTTGCACAAACAAAAAGTCAGGGGTCCTGTATGGCATGCAAGTACTTGTCCCTCTCGACCTGGAACGGCTGATTGGGTTACGTACAACGCCAACCTTGAGTTCCCCGAGCAAAGAAGCACACCAAAAATCGTCAGCTCTTCCAAAGCCAATATGCCACTCGCATATCCCAGTCTCGTCATACTCGTCCACAGAGCACGACACAAAAGAGAGAAAAGCCCATCCCCAGCAGCTTGGTAGCACCACCCGCCGCTCGCGTGGTGACACGACCTTGCCGTGCATACGACTGGGTGGCCTTGCAAGACTCGCGTGTATCACCATCACGCTATTTCTTTCTCCCTCTTACACGTATATCGATGTATCATCTAGTGAGGAAGATACGCGGTGTATACCAATGACAAGTACATGCTTGTAAAATATCGAAACAAAACATTGGTTTCTGCCACCCCGGTTCATGCCTGCTCCAAGGCACGAGGCTAGGGCCCCTCCCATGCGCGAGGATCGCCACAGCAAGCGTTTTCTTGCTCCTTTCGCCTGTTGGAGCGCCAAAAGGATGGAGACTGGAGGCTGCATGTCGCCGAGAGTTTGGCCGTCCGCGGAAGAAAAGAAGGGGGGGTGTGCAACGCAGATTGATCAAGTCAAAATGAAGAGGCAACACGTCTAGATGGCCACTAGAAGCTGCTGAGAGCGAAGAGGGGAAGCCCTTCTTTGGGTTTGCGGCGTCTTGGCCGCAGCGATTGTCGGCAGCATATTGCCGGTGCTGCAGCTGGTGATTATCGAGAGTCAGCATTTCCGTGCACGATGAGCGATGAAGGACGTGGTGGTGTGGTGCTTGTGAGCTTGGATCTACAGTTGGATGTCGTGTTATTGCTGTATCCATGTCCATGATCTTTTTGTTCTCTGCTTCTTGGTATCAATCCTTGCTCCCCATTCCTCTCGCTAATGCAGCTGCTCCTCCATCTGCTTGTACTCTACAGTATCTATCATCTTATCTGGCTGACACTGTTTGTTTGTGGAATCAACGCATTGATGTCTTTTACACTCCTCCAAAGCTCATAGATGGAGAAGCGAATCCAAGAAATCCACGCCCCCCTTCCAACCAGCCTTGCCCACTGCGAGTTAGCTCCCGACACCCGCCATCAGTGCGTAAATTGCTAGGTGCTCAATCTCTCCAGGGGGGCCTTTAGGCGTCGGCGCCACAGTACTAGGCATGGAGGCGGCGCTGTAGCCTCTCCGCCTCCACTCCCCCGGCCTTTGGCGCGCCGCCCAAAATGACGTCGCAGGCTTTAATCAAAATTTATCTCTCCGCCGGCTTTGGCACGGCAATGCACCCGCGGCAGATGTTTGCGTTAAGTGCCCGAGTCTGACAGCTGCAAGAGAAATTAGTAGTGTAGGGAATAGTGTAGGGAGAGAAAGAGAGAAAGACTGCCAGTTGAGGCATCACCAAAAATCCAAATGATAATCCTCTGGTCTTCCCACAAAAAAAAGGTCAGATTTCGGAGTTGAAGACAAACTATTCTGTGCCACCTCCAGGCTCAGGCCCGGCAAACTTCGTTGCTGCTGCCCGTCTCAGAGCGGCAGTGATCGGCTCTTTGGAAATACGAAAATACGGGCCATCGACCACAGTGCCGGACTTGCATCTACCCGCACGGCCTCGCACATGACTGCTGCACCCAACGGCCACCACCCAACTTGCCAACATCCACTCGTACGAGTATCTCGACTCGATCTCTCTCCTCGTCGACCAATCACCCCGGCATCATCAGCGTCCCACTCCGCATCCTGCCACAACGCTCACTTCCTTCAACAGCGGCCTTCGCTGTCACACCACTAGGAAAGCAACTCCACGTTGGGGTGATTCGACCAGCTTCACGCACCTTGCACTCCACTCGTGCTGCTTCCAAGCTGCTGGTTTAACGACTCTCTTTAGCTTCAAATCCACAGCACAAGTATATGATCACTCATGGATTGGACTACAGGTACCTACTTCATACAGCCATGGACTAAAGTACGAATCCTGCCCGACATGAGGAAAACAGGCAACAGATGCATCCCTGCTCTCTGGCCTCCAACTCAGCTCTCCTTCTCCACTGCGATGGTCCGATGCAACCCCAGATGCTCACTCCAGCATGTAAGAAGCGCCGTCGACCTGATGCATGGACACGCCGCACATGGCATGGTATACAGTCTGCCCAGCACCGTACCGCGGCCCCAGCTCTCCAGATTTCTGTAGAACGGCTACTCCTCCCATGAGGAATGTGCCTGGCAGCCAAGAGATACGATGCCCCATATCCCTCTTCTCGATCGCCAATTCGTCGCTGGGCAAAATGCAGGCAAACAGCTGCTTTGCAACGGCCTTTGATCGCTCCAACGTGACCATGTCGTCACCAACACCAGCTCGCCCAACGGCTTTGGGTCAATAACATGTCAGTCACCAGCCGAGACGACAACGCTTCCTTCGTGCCTCGCGTCGCCTAAATAAACCCCGGGAAACAGCATGCTTCCAAGTAGCCAATAGGATCAGCAGCAGCTATATTGCTTCTGTATAGAGTTATAACTCCGCAGGCTCTAATCCTGGGTTGCTGCAAAGCAAGGCCAGGGGCTGGCTGGCACTGACCTCTCGCGGCAGCTTGATTCATGCACGGTATGCCCAACTTGCTGCATGTGGCGCGTGAAATGGCCGTCGGCTTACGGTCCAGGACCTCCCGAGATTCAAGCCTGGTTATGCTTCCTGGAAAGATCATCAAACGCCAGCCGCTTATTTAGCTCCAAACTTCGCGCGGACACGAGAGGGCAGCTAACCGCATCTTAGTCTCGGGGGATTTGTATTGGAGGCGGATGACCCAGTCTCTGGCGCTTCCCCACCGCCGCCTTTTTGCTCCCT
This sequence comes from Trichoderma gamsii, assembly GCF_001481775.2. NCBI lineage: Eukaryota > Fungi > Ascomycota > Sordariomycetes > Hypocreales > Hypocreaceae > Trichoderma > Trichoderma gamsii. The sequence continues at coordinate 645,456 of NW_020171357.1, forward strand.
TGCCTTGCATTTGTGGTTTTCCGATGCTTCTTCCGTCTGTCTTTCCGTAAGTGGCTGACATAGCTTCATCAAAAAGGAACGCTTGAAGAGGGGAAAGCAAGCGGTCACTAATCATCAAGAAACGGAAAACCGAGAGAGCCAAAAATAATCATCAGGTGTGAACAAAGTACAGTCTTTGTGTCTCGCCCACTCTTTTTCGTGAAGCTGGTGGGCTTCAATATGGCTCAAGTCTGCGAAAATGCTTGTACAACGTTGTATCGCGCCTTTAAGCTTGCATCCGAGTGGTAAAACCGCGTGGCCATACAAGCTCGTGATTGGAACGGCGAATGAATGGCCATCTTGTGACCCCTTCGTTTTCCCTGCTTTTACGCCGTCTCTGCCCATCAAGAGGCGAGGCTTCCTTTTACCGTGGGCATATCGTACCATCCAACTCCCATGGATGCCTAGGTACGCTAAGAAGCAGGACCAACAGATTCATTGTGATCAATCTCAATTTACGGGTGTACACAGTATTTGCCTTTATTTTGCCTTTACAGCAACGGATCTTGCAGCATGGTTATCTCGCTTCCCCGCCCATTGTCACCTCAAAGATCTTGAGAATGGATAGATCCTCTAGGATCGTCGGTTACAGCCTCAATTTCACATGTTCACTGTTCCAAGAGCAAGGCTGTCGCTCACAGCCATGAGGCTTCGCGCGGAACTAGCTCGGAGGAAAAATCAACGCCACACCAAGCCACCAGCTCCGGTTCATCTCCCGTTTGGGACATGCTTGCAAGCGGCAAGCTACGGCATGGCGGTATGGCTGCGAACAGGGCCTACTTTAGCTGACCGGATCGAGAAGCGCAAGCGATGCCCGTAGCTCACGCTGGGCTATCTGGGCCGGGCCATTCATACCGCCAGAGTGACCGCAGCGTGATGTAAAAGGTGTCTGATCTTCGGCACCGCGTTTGAATGGTCGGATTGGGGGCCTGAAACGCTGACCGGCCTCGCTCTTTCGGTGCTTTGATCACGTCTGTACGTAAAGAAGGGCTTTTCTCGGTGGAAAACGCCACAGTCCCCACGGGCCAAGGCGGCTGGCCGGCGAAGGATTGACACCACAATCGGCCCTGCCCTGCCCCGACTTAAGATGGCAAAGGGCAAAGGGATCAAGGCTCCAGAGAAAATCCACTCTTGGCTACCATGTGGTCGTGGTGGATGCCCTGAACTTACACACTAACACCGTTCTTGCGGTATGAAGTGCAGTTGTTGATCTACATCCATCTCGACTTTACATGTAAAACTCAATGATAGGTCCACGTACGCGTAATTTCATAACACTTACGCAAGTCAAAAGAGGAGAAATCATCGCCACAGCACGTGTTACAACAATGAGTGCAATGGCTTTGTCTTGCTTGAGGCTTTGCATTCCTCAGCTCATCGCCCTTGGCTTGCCTTGAGACTGTCTTCGTATAAACCCCGCCAAGTCTTAGCTAACAGCCATGCATTGCCTAGAGCTTGGCAAGCTCGATTTTGAACAGATCTGTGACATGTCTTGGCCTTCTAATCAGGCACTACATAGGTACTATACTAAGACTTTGCCATGTGAATTTAGACCCAAAAAATCATAGTACTACACTGGAGACAGTGGACGGGTCTGAATGCTCAGCCGTTTTCGATGCTCTCCTCGTCAGCCTCGCCAGAATGAGCTAAATTGCGGAATCTCCCAGCTCTCTCCACAGCGAACAACTCGCCGAGCAACAGTAAATTAGGTCAATCACGAAAAAGACCGTATAATTGTCATATTTCGATGAAACCCCCATGCCTTGACCGGTGACTATACCAAGATACGAGCCTTGATTTCAATACGGCATCAGCCTTGTGCTGCTAAGACATGGATAATACTCCACATTTACGCTTCAACTTCAACCTTTAATATCCGCGTGTTGAATTGACCAATCTTTGCCCATCGTAAATAATAATTACCCAATACTTCCCCTGACATGTCAGCATAAACACGAAAAAAGTGGTGTTTTTCTGCTGCCTTCGGGCTCTTCTCGGTAGCACTGCCCAGAAATTGCGGGCGTATGGGGTCGGGCCGAGAGAATCTGCCAGTTACATATCATATAGCCCCAGCTACGATTTTTGGGCACAAGAGAAATTCAAATGGGGTATTATTCGTGGAAGAAAGGTCAGTGAGGAAGCTATTATACGGTGGAGATGGATTATTAGGAACCGAAGATTCGGTTTTTTTTTGGCATTTCTCGTTTTTCCTTTGGGCCGGAAGTTGATGAAGAGGTATATATCGCGGTGGGTGAGCAGAACGAAACCTCGGTTGACATCGAAGTTCATGCATTCGGGCGGTGAGAGCTGGATATGATGAGAAGAGAATGAGTTTCATGGTATCACGCGGCTTCGACTCCGTAAATAAGCCGATATGAAGACTTTGTTGCTTGATAACTGGGATCATTGGACGCAGATTGCCCGAAGCCAGATTCTCGGAAGCCAAATCCGAGAGACAGGATGCTTTGTCTGTAGTAATTTACCAAAGTACTACTACTCTAGTATGAATGCTACCACAATATCCGTAACGTATACATGTAACTAGCGGTGATGGGGAGTGATACGCTCACCCTCTGCTGGGCATGATTCCAGGAGATGAGAAAAGGGTCACGAGATCACATTTTGGCCAGTCTCGCCGAAAATGGCTCCTGGAATAGGTCTTAGGCTGTTGTAAAATGGACAAGGTGTTTGTATGGCCGAGAATATTGGCTTATTGGTCGGTGATTGAGAAGATGTTGGAATGTTTCGAGCTATGTTGTGGATGAGCTGGGACTTTGGAGCTAGGTTTGGGGAAATGGGAAGGAGAGCTGGGCGTGGAATTGGGGAGAAGCTAGTATAGCTACCTGAGAAACTATGGATGGAGGTGCTGCTTGTGATTTGGTGCTTATATGTAGGTGAATTGCAGCCTCCAAGTTTTTGCTGTGATATGTTTCAGAGTAAGTCGTTCGATATTCATGTTCCAATGTACATTACTTGAGTGAAGAAAGCTTCAATCTTCTAATGCCCGCTACTTCACGGTCATGCAGGCTGCGATTAAATTGCCCAGTCACGATGTAAAAACTTGTAATACCTGGTCATGAAACAGCGGTCAAGCCTAGACGAAAGGCTTTACTTGAAATCTATCAAATAAATTGATGTTTATTTTAGTAGGGTGAATAGTGGTCTTGGTATTCATCATGGAAAAAGAATTGTCGATATTGCGTTGCTTATAGAGACAAGTTCAAAGGTTTGGTATATCACCGAAAGATTTCTACCTTTGATGTTGGTCAACCTGTCATATAGAGCTTGATAATAGGCGACATGTCTTTTGACAGTTGCTGTGGTCGATAGTACGATTAGTGGCACGTGTGATGAAGCATTCAAAACGAAGAGTGTATTTACTGATGGAAATGATATTTTTGACCTGCCGATATATACTCTGGTGCTGTGTTTACTGGGTGTAAAGTGAGTAAAAGCTCGAGCATCATCAGCCAGACGACTAAATCTATACCTTCCATGTATGATGTAGCAAAGAAGAGTAAGATATATGCAAGCTGTCTCTCAGAAGCTGCTTTTGCTCATCGTCTCATTCCATCTAGCTTCTGCAGAGTCCAAGATCTCATTACGTCTAACGAGGCTTTTTCTTCTTGTACATAGTCCAATCTACACGTATTGCGTCGAACATCTCTCTTCTTTCGCACGAGCATGAAATCCACATTGTGTTTGTGTGGTGCTCCTCAGGAGATCCTTGTACAGAATACTTCGATGCCATTGGAGCGGTAATACGGCCCGTTCATGTACGGAGAGTGGGTCGTGGCATCTAGGCACGTTAGTTATGCTTCGCCATATGGATTTTTTGTTGTAGACTATCTCAAGCTTGGGCCGATGACATACCGAGCTGTCCATCTGGGAATAGCTTCTTGGCGAAGGAATTGTAGCTGTGATTTGGTACCTAGGTATCAAGGCTGTCAATTTTCTGCCTTTTGAGGAACGAGACCTTTTTCTCATTGCAGACGTTGGTTAGCCCAAGATTCCTTCTAAGTGCGGCGATCGGTAGTTGACCGAGGGCATCATATAAGCAGCCCAAACTACGATTGCAATGCCAAATTAGTCTGAAAAGGCATCTTAGAAAGAGATGCGTGTAGAATTCAACTGATACTTGTGTATTTTACTCAATAGTGTATCATAAGTGGAAGTAAGGAATCAAGCACTAGCTGTGTTATGGGTACCATAAAGTTTGAAATAATTACATACTTGCGACTTGCAAACACGTTTGGCTTATCGCGGCGCAAAGATGTGATACATAGATGTGCAATCGCCAATCGACGCTGTACTTTGTACGACCCCAGATCTTGTAGGTTACTCCATACAAAAGCTTATTTTTAGCCATAGTCCGATCATTTAGCCAGTTTGCGGAAATATGCCCAGGCATCTTGCAAGGTAGCATTTCCCGTTACCATATAGAGAAGGAATCTTGCTGATCTTTGCCGGTTCTGTGACGCAACTGTTGAGCTATAGCGCTAATATCTACATGTACAGTGACAAAATGCGTATAGCTGTATGGTGTTTGAGTCAAGTTGATCCAATAAATAAACTGAGAATAGCACAAATTTCTTCGACAAGATAAAAAGAGCTTCATTGAGTCTCTAATATGTACACGTGAAGAAAATACCCAAAATCGCTCCAAGACCACATAAGCCCAAAGACCATATGCTCCTGTCAAAGCCTCATAGACAAATCATAAATAACAACCGCCTTGTACAGGTATATGCGTATCTTACCCAAATACTCCCCTCATAATAACCAAAAGTGAAACGCTCTCATATATATACTCAGAAAAGAAGAAAAGGAAAAGAAAAAAAAACTTCTCATAAAATCACTCTTCTTCGTCTCTCCAAGATCCCGTAAATAAATGCTTCATCATAGCACCCTTTGGAATAGACCCGTCATTCGTACTGGCCGAGTGAACCTGGCCCATGCCAAACCCGTCAATCGGCAGAATCAAGATATCCCCAATAAGCGTCGGCTCCTCCATAAAGGAGAGATCCTGCGTATCGTTCAAAATGGGATTGTACTCTTGCAGCTGCTCAAACACCACATCGGTCCAGGCCGCTGGCCCCGTCGAGTTCATGACCTCGAAGCTGCCCGGCTTCAGCTTGTTGACGGGCGCGCCGTAGATGATGGACAGGTCCTCCACCGAGTAGATGATGCGGTCAATCATCTTCTTGAAGACGGGGTGGCCCGGGGCCGCGGCAATGGTCCACTGGCAGAACTGCAGCCAGTGCGGGATGTCGGCCCAGGGCCCGCCATCGCGGCGATCAAACTCGATGCCCACGACCAGCCGGGCCTTGCCGCGGAACTCTTCGGGGATCCAGGCGTCAATGGGCCGGATGGCAACGGTGTCGGTGTCGGTGTAGACGCCGCCAAAGACGTCGAGGAGGAGGTAGCGCAGCATGTCGGACTTCATGCCCACGTTGGTGAGGTTGTGGTAGATTTCGGCGATCTTGGGGTTGTGGCTGAAGTGGCTCTTGACGAACTCGTTGCCGTCGTTGTGGCCGACCAGTGAGCTGTTTTGAAAGAACGAATTAGCAACTGCCATGAATTTCTTCCATTACACGCAAAGCAGAGTTGTTGTGCTGCTTACTACTGGTAGCCGGGATTCGTCGCAATCCAAGAGGCCGCATGCTCCAGCTGTCTGGGGTCCACATGGACGTGCTCGGGGTCGCCCGGATACGGCTGCGTCTTGGGAAGCACAATCTGCCAGATATTCGGCGTCACCAGGTGGGTGTGATTCGTGCCGGTGACCTTGGTCGGCCACTGCGGCACCCGCTTGCTGGCCGCCTCGTCGAGCCATCGCTGGCTGGAGTTGCTGCCGGTCAGGTTGCCGCTCAGCCAGACCATGGACAGCAGGATCAGGGCGATGCCGGCGGCGGCATAGTTTCGATATCGGCGCTGGGACGAGACGTGGTGGAGGATCTGGCGCAGCGGCGAGAACGAGTCTGCCTTTTCGCTGAGATACATCTTTTTTTTTTTGTAAGACAAGATGCTGTCTCTTCTTTGCCGTGGTTCTACTTCGTTTACTTGTCGCCGCTCTAGATACACGATCCAACGCAACTCTCCAATTCAAACAAGCTGAAAGAGTGAAAAGTCTTAAACGAGTGGAAATAAAAAAGAGTATAGACAACACAGAAAGAAAAAAAAAGAATAGAGAATCACAAGACAAAAGCGCTCACGAGGGGACCAGGGGGGGCTGCCAGATAAAATCGCGAAACGACGGAGCTAGAGCGATACGTTACTCTTCCCTGTCCCAAAGTAGGGCAGCAAATAAATGAGATTAGGCTGTCTTGGAAGCAAATCGTATTAGCGCAGCGCCAAAAAAGCAAACGGATCCTGCTCGTATTATAAAGAAAGGAATTTCCCCGGCATCGCCTCGAGGCTAGAAGAGCCTGGCCCGTCGTGAAAAAGACCAGACGCCAAGACGGCTCTCCTGCTTAGCCTGCTGGGCCATCTAATTCAACCATTGCATTTTGGCAATGTGAAAGGACACCACAGAAGAGGCAAATTAAACAAGATGAAAAAAAAAAGACTCAAGACTGAGTAGTGCTACTAGTAGTAACTGGCTTATACATCCCCCGCCCTCTTCTGCTCCAGGTAGCAGCGGCCTCTTTGGAAAACTGGCTAAAACATAACTCTAAATTGAAGCCTAGAGCCCCTTTGGGAACTGTGCCCATCCCATCATGCGACCAGACCAGACCCTTTTTCTTTCGTCTCGCCCTGTACTTCCCTTTCTCGTGTAAAAGCGCCGGCCGTGGAGACGCTTTTCCGGTTTAATATGCCAAACTGAGCTAAACGGACCTCCTTCAGCCACGTCTAGAACGCAGAGGATCCGACCAACGAGGCACGGCCAGGCGCGCTGATTGGCTGGATCGAGGCAACCCATAAGCTGACGTGCCCAATAGCTCCAGTCCAAAAGAGCAGCTCGCAGCGGTTTATTTGCTACAACTACTGATTTATTGCGGGCTAGGCCTTTGCTGGGAAAGTCTGGGGCCATTTTTTTTTGTATCGGCTAAAGATGGATACAATGCACTTGTTAGCCCCCCGCGGACGGATATGGCGTCTTGGTTTTTTTCTTTTTCAGGTACGGAAAGAGGGGAACTGGAGGCCTGATTTTCTGGAGTGCAGGAAGAAATCGCCAGGTTGAAGTGCAGAGGATTATTTGTTGCCGTCATTCAATGCTCTGCGCTTTGGAGTTGGCAAAGCTGAGCTGCGAGTGTGACACAGCGTCATTTGACCAGACACGATGGTTTCTGGATGGCAGGGTACGTGTATGCATTAACAACGCACGCCATCAACGCCACCAGCACCAGGGGATCAAGCCACCTGGCAACTTGGCTTATAACTTAGCCCAGTCCCTGGAAATGAAATCCTGTTATGCCAGACATCAAACTCCCGGAACTGGTGATCCGGGCCATCCAGTCAAGCTAACAAAAACTCCCTTACATACCCAATATCGTGGTGATGGGTTAACGCACCCGGCTATGTTATATTGCCCTCGCTCCCTTACTTTACCCTTTGTCCTTGTTTGCCATTGGTGGCAAAAGCTGTTTTATGTAATGCTCTCACTAGTCTTTGCTCATGGCAAGTACCACTAGACGTGAGTTCTGACGTTTGCTTGTCTCTGCCTTGCGCCCTGTCTTGCTCCAGAACAGCAGCGTCTCGTCTTGTCCCGTCTCAATTTCTGCCTGCCGTGCCTGCGTCTCTGTCTCAGCCCGTGTCTCGCTCTCGCCGTGACCGACTTTCTCGCTTTGCTTATTTTCGGCCTTTGTAAGGCAAGCCTGAATAGTCATCGTATATCTCAATTTTTAAAACTCAAGTGGTCTGACGAAAGCGTGTGTAAACGTATACAGTGACAAGCCTCGATCTATGCAAATATAGAATATGCTTCATGCTACTGCCGAGAAACCCACTCGCATGGCACGATATACCGCACAGCAGGTGTCTATCTTTAGCAGCCACGTCTTACTATTATGCACACTTATTGTTTCCTTAGAATCCACAGCGGGTAGCCCCATCTAAGCCCGTGCCGTGGCTGATACGAGAGCTTCGACCGTCTTGTGAGCATGGCGATGTGATATCAGACAGCATTGTGAAATAGCTCAAGTACTGCTAGTGAATTATGTACCATCTTTCAGTAACAGTAGTCCATCGTGAGGTCAAACTCGCCGCATCATTACTCAAACAACACTGCTCACTTTCGTCATCTCTCTATATAAAGCTAGCCTAGCTGAGAGCTCTCTCCTACGGAAGGTCAAGACAGCATAATCTTACTGACGAAGCAGTCGCTGAGGTTGAACCGTGATTCTTAATCGTAAACTCCGTAATTCTAGACGGATCTCGTGCATGCTCGCTGATTATAACTCTGAACATTCAACACATCTACGAGGCTGTAGCTGAAAGCTCACTTGCGTTACTCTATTTCAGAGCCAATGAGCGTCGATGTGCAGACACGTTACCTTTCTCTGCATCTTCAAGTTTCTAGAGACGACTCCTATGATAAGCTATTGACGCATGCAACTTTCTGCAAGTAGGGTACAAGATTTCAGCACGTATAAATTAAAGGCAATCTGGAATGCGCAATACGTATTCGCAAAAAATACAATCTAAACAGCCGGCTAAATCTGGGATGAGTACATTGAAGACGTATATAAACGCCGCGCAGAGCCGCACGATACCCAATTCGTGCAAAGTCCATTTGCCTCATATCTACACGTACTCGGTATGTCTTTGTCAAGACACCTTTACTCTCACGACTTAATTATAAGCCTCGTCTCAGTCATATCATACCCAATAAAATCTTTGAAGCATTACAGGAAAAAGGGAGCTCTTTGAACGGTAAGTCGTATTCTTATGCCAGTCCAGGAATTTGCTCACACCAGCACCGTCGTGCTTATACACTCTCCATGTGTTATTGACGAAATTCCCCTTGAGCACCTCGGGTGTCTCGACGTAGTCTGTATATATCTCTTTGCTCGTCTTTCTAGTACTGGACGCATAAACTCTCCATGTTGATCAGATATGCTTGATAGACTCTCGCATATTTTAAATAAAAGACCTCGCTGCCTCCATGTTGTGCGGTTTGGCCAACAAGTTTCACTTCAATTCGTACTTGTAGCAATAAACAAAAAGTCATCAACGTGTTTTCTTCACCTGACTTCTTTATGACTCTTTCCAAGGCCAGTTCCATTTGCAGCATCTGCTCTCTTCTCTACGTACGTACATACATACTACATACGTGCCACAAGGCACTTACACGTCAGTCATAAAATCGTCTGCAATAAACCCGTCGGGTGAATTGCCCTCCTCTTGCTATCCATAAATGACCAGGATACTGTGTACGAAGGATCACGCGGCAATTGGGAGACAGATAAACAAGCTCTCTTTTTCACGCACATAGTTTCCCGGCTGCCCACTCTCGTCATGCGATTCTCTAAAATTGCAGTTTTCTTCTCGCACTATGCAGCTTTATACAATATGCAATGTTCCTTGATCCTTGATCCTACTATAGCGACGCCCTCCATCCATCCGGCTCCGATGCCGCGGAGGACGGAGAAGGCATGCAACCCCGAATAACTTCCCGCAGAAACTCTTGTTCTTGCATTCTTCGGGAAATGTAATCCTCCGCCAAGTGATGGCATCTCCAACTCCGCATCCAATCACACAAAGCGTACCTCGTTGAACAGACCGGCCCGAACTTGCATCAAGCTGGTTAGCTCCAAAAGGAACGACTGGTATATCAGGACGTTAGTAATGACATGCGACACCGAAACCATGTTTTCATCACCAGTCGGGCTGGTTGGCTCGGCATTGTCTGTCGTTTCCGTCGTAACAGTCGGCTCGGTGGCAACTTCGCTCCGGTCCGCACTGCTATCGTCCCCATCTAGACTGGCCAGTTCATCTCCGGAGAACAAAGACTCAGGAGCATCATGCACCGGCTTTCTCTCCAAGTCCAAAGGCATCAGCTTGACTTGCTCGCCCGGCAAGGCTACCCGTCGAGCTAGAATGCTTTGATCCATGGCTGTAAACTCGGCTGGCTGAATGCTTGCTTGGCTTTGCCGCCCTTCTCGCCCCCCGCTGGCTCCGCTCTGAGCACTTGACGGTGACAAGCTCCGGTTAAGAGCGTTCCTGGTGGGGTCAGGCAGAGGCTTCGAAGTATTGGGGAAAGGGCTGGGAGAGAGCAGATCCGACACGCTGTAGCCAGGTGTCGATGCACCGGACGTTCGAGTGCTATTCTTGCGGCCTCTGGGCGTTACAGAGCGGCTAGGAGTTGAGAGTTCTGACAGCAGCCGCTGAGCAAAACCCTCAAGGCCGGTCGGACGTGACGGAGACACCGATCGGATAACCTCATCAAGAGTGGAACTCGGCCGTTCTGGCGTGCGAGGCTGAACTGGGGCTGGGGGGTTGTCCATGATCGCATTCGCCGTCTGGAAAGCTTCTCGTCGCTGTTGAAGAAGCTCGTCAAATCGAGGTACCGTCTGCTTGAAAGCCTCGACTTGGTCGCAGAGGCGCTTCAACACCACAAGAATACGCGGAAGAGATTGTTGAGTCCATTTTGGTCGGCGCCTGCACTTTTCCATTGACTCCAGCCTCTCTGCCTCCGTGTCATCTGTGAATGTCGAGAAGCCGCCATCCGAGGAATCGCCGTCTTGCGAACCAAGCTCGTCAGCCAGTGACTTATTGCCAGGTTCAGTTTCTGCGTCTTCTCCCTTCTCAGTCCCAGTTTCAGTCTCCGTCTCTTCCTCGCCTTCTCCATCTTGCTGTGATTCGGTTTCAACCCCCTTTTCAGGTTCCGGCTGTTGCTCGTCCCCAGCGTAGGTGTAGCTCTTGGGATTTCGCGCAAGCCAGCCCTCAATGCTCATATAGCCGCATATCGCCATGTCAACTATGGTATCAGTGACTGACAGATTCGTTTCTACTGGGTTCATAAAAAAGTTTTCCATCAGGTCGAGTATAGAGTTGAGTAAAGGATCGTTGCTGCGGAGCGTGTGTTCCCTAACATCTTTTGGCGCGCCTGGAAGGCTGTCTGGAATTGTAGGCGTCTTGTGATTGTGCTGTGACAGTCTGGGAGCAACCAGCCTCAAAGAGCATGGGTGGCTTTCGAGCCGAGCCATGGTGTCTTTCAAAATGCTCTCGTAGGTCTCATCAAAGTCGCCTCGGCCGCCAATAGTCTCCGCCAGAGCCATCAGATACTCAATTTCTTGCTCATGGGCACCCACAGTTCGGTTGATGTTGTTGCTGGGAAACATGTCGGTCTGTAGGAGGGTAAGCACTGCGTATCGATGGTGCCTTTTCACAATGGCCGATACCAGCTGAAGGGTGACATAAATGGTTTGCTGGTTGCGCGACCGAAGACAAGCCAGAATAAGATCGACCAAGTTGAAAAGCAGCGGCGTAGCGGTCGTGTCGGGTTTCTCCGCCATCATTGTAGCGAGATCCATGGATTTGCGCTGTCGAGCAGCGCTTATGGCGGTCCCTGAAGGGGGGCTGTTCGAAGGGACAGTCTCAGGCAAAGCCAAAAGGTAGTGGAGAATGAGGTTGATCATGTCAGGGTGATCCAGAGATTCTATGATACGACGAAGATAGGTCAAAACTGCAACGGACGAGCCTCCGTCTATATCGGAAGACTCAAGCAATGAAGGGTATCTAGAATTTGGTCGGCGTTAGCATACCAAGAAATATCATATGAACACCCATGATGGAGTCTTACAAGAGCTGCTGTAAGAAAATAACCTGGAAATGTTCAAGCAGTGTCGATTTAACTTCCACAGATTTGCAATGGTTCAAGACATCTTGCCAAAAGAGGAGGTGCGATAAAAAGGTCTCCAGGTGGGATTGGAACTCGCCAGAGCAGGAGCTAACAATTTCATAGTTTGATGTTGGATGTTGGTAGTCGGAGAGGGCGAGGATGGGCGGCAAGTTATTCGGCAGGTGGTCTATAACGAGCTTGCGACTCAGCTGGCTGTATAGAGCTCCCAGCCCAGTGGCCATGAGAGTCGACAGGTCACTCTCGACGATCCATTGCTCCAACGATTCCGAGCTCGACGCTGCCTCGATGATGTAGAGAAGCCCCGTACGCGCAAAGTCACCAACCTTGCCTTCGTGGTGGATGTAGTCCATCAGGATGTAAAAGAGGGGGAAATCGGCCCTCTTAGTTCGACCGGCGAACTTGTCCCGGACACTGGCAGCCCTGTCGCTTGGGCGGTTGACGTCCTGCTGCGTCTTAAACCAAGCAGGCAAGATCTCAGGGTCCAAACGTATCTTGGTGGTGATGTTGAACGCCAGCTCCACGACTCGTGACTCGGTATCCAGCCCGAGACGAGCGCTGTTGACGCCGGTAATGCGCACCAGCAGGTTTGTAAGACTGGCAGAGAAGGTGTGGTTTTCAACAAAAGCCTCTTCCTCGCTCTCAATTAGCGTCGCAAAGAAGAGGACAGCCTCTTTTATGATCCATTCGTTGTAGGACGACGTCGCAATCTTGCCGATGGGCACGTATATCTGCTTGATCGAGGCATACTGGATACAGGGGTGCGGCAGCGGCCGGCGGCTTTCGTCGCTGAGGATGTTGGTAAGCTCCTGGAGCCTGATCTCGACCGTTTCGGCGGCGTCGATGTCTTGGGACAGATTGGTAGATTTGCGCCAGATGGACTAAAGGAGGGGACACGGTCGCGTTAGCATGGCCGGCGCAAGGAGATTACACCTGAATGTGCTGTTGGCCTGGGCATCGCAACAGACGAGCCAACTCACCAGCAGTCCGGCATACTCCTTCTCGAAGCGATGAAGGCGCTTGGCGGGATCCTTTGCCTGTTCCTGGCGGGAGCTCCCGGAGGAGAGAGGGCTTAACAAGCGCGACCACTGCAGAGGCAAAGACGGGTTAGATAGGATGATCTCGTTTATCCGCTCAAGCTCAGCTCAGCTCAGCTCAGCGTTGGGGGCTCCCCTGATCACGGGCTGCTCACAAAATCCATGGCGACGGCCGAGTCATCTCTGTCCAGCGAGACAAAGTTACGAGGGCACAAGCCTCTGAGGCGCGGGGAGGGTCCGATCACAGGCTGCGGGGAGACGTGTGGTGGATTTTTGGCGATGCCAGCACAGAACGAGACAAGGGCAGGACAAGGTCGTCGTTCTGGTGATGATGCCCAGCGAATCGAATCCTGGGCGGTGAAAGCGGCGGGGGGGTAGCCCAGACCTCTGATCTGCGCGCTTTGGCAGCGCTAGGCAAAGTACCCTGTACTCGGCCGGCAGACGGAGGGGTCTGGGAGAGGCTGCACACGTGCGCTAAATACCGGACCGTCTTTAGAGCCCGGCAGAATTCATCGTACATGAACCTTAATGAAGAGCCAGGAATCAGGTAGCAAAAGGTCTAGCGACGACGTTTTTGTCATCAAATGACTTGGAGAAAGAAGACCATACTGCCTATAGTCTTCTGGGGAGATATACGCATGAAGTCGACATATAGTTCATACTCATTTCGCTGTATCAAGCCTACTAAATAGAGCTCTTGCTTGAACGTAAGAGTACGCACAAGCAAGTCTCTCAGTCAATAGACAAGTAGTACGTAATTCAACGTTTTTTAATCTTGCAGCTTTATAAGTCATATTTGATAAGCCATTGGTTAATATAGGATCCGTCTGAAGCTAGACTGATTGATTATCCGCATCAATCTGGTGTTAGTGGGGCGAGATGCATCTGCAAGAGCTGCTACTAAATAAGCCGCAGACATGTAAGCACTGTAGACTTGCGGATGTGCGGTATGGCAGTTGGAATAAGCGATCTGTAAAACATACATTTTCGGTAGAAATTTGGCGATGTTACAAGGTGCCAGAAATGGGACATGGCACAGAAGTGCACATGGCTGGACAGACCCCTTGGGTACCCAAAACACGCGAGACTCGAATGCTACCTATGTACATACAAGCAGCCAAGTCGCATCTTGTCCGCTTATAAAATGTGACTGAACGCGTGAAGCTAAGCATTCGCTAATAACTTGGTGCTTTAATTGCATTATAGTGACATTGTCTGCATAAAAAGACGACATCGATAGTGCACACGTGTATATGGGCATACATCTATGTACATGTCCTCACCAGGAGACTTAAGTATAACAAAGAGTCAGTTGAACTATAGGCAGTCTTCTGGTGAATTTCGACGTGACTCATCTGAAATAGTCGCTCTACTTTGTTGAGTTCGAATGAGATAATGCCTTACACGTCGAAATATATTTTCACTGTTGCTGCCATCTGAAGCGCATAGCCTTATTTACATGTACCCGGCGCGTTCTGTAGCATGCCGTCTAGTTCGCTGGATACAGTCTCTACATACATGTATCGAGGCCATCTACCCTAAATTGGCATGTTTCTTTAATTCGTTTCTGCGACATTTCATTCGTCGTTTCTCATCAACTGGAGAAGGGACTGCTCTTCCCAAGTCATTGTTGTAGGCTTTCGAAGTCTCACCTAGCGCCTAAAGATGCAGTCAGATAGAAGGTACACATGCCATGAGAAATTAACCAGAGAAAAACCACAGGATTTACGTGGAGCACCATGGCCCAGAAAGCTAACTAGATGTACCATACCAGACCTCGACCATATAAGCATGTCAGATACAAATTCACCCCACCCCCATCCTATTTGAAGATTGCTACCTCATATCTCAGATTGTTCCAAGTCTATATTCTCCAATGGAATCGCTATTGGAGGGCCATGTTTGAAGCTGAGAGGATGAACTGGCTGAGCCGGACAGTAGGTTGAGCCGCAAGAACCCAAACATTTGTGATTACGCATTTAACTTTACTATTTGAATCGAAAAATCTCATAATTGATGAATTAATTACTAGCCTCTAGTCAATAGATCATTGTGTTAGATGTGAGTACTAGGCGATAGTTTACTGTCGCAGCTTTGTATAAGGCCAACGAGTTGATTTGGATCTGGACATAATGTAATCAGTTCAAAAACGGGTCAAGGAATTTCATGGCTAAACAATGACAGGAATGTAGATGCAATGAAATGGACTGCTATAAAGAGATGTAGATGTCCCTTGACTTGCAGCACTGGTCCTTTGCGTAGTACTAATACTGAACTCATCATAAGCTGATACTGCCTATAAATAGCGCGGCCCAAAGCAGGAGAGCATTGCAGCAGAAGTAGTCATATGTATGCCCCCTCAACGACCTGTTTCAGCTACTCGATTCATGAACCTAGCTCCTTTAAGCAGCTCCTGCTTAGATGCAGCATAGCGCACGGAGTCGCCGGCCGAACCATTCTTCTCGAACGAGTTTGTTTGGCTTTGAGCTAACAAGCACGTTTGTGGGCCTACATGGACTCAGAAATCTTGCATTGGATCCCTGCCAACCGGAGAATTATGTTGCGAGCACACGCAACAAACCTGGTTGGAGCACGGAGAGAGAAGATGACGAGGACGGTATAAATATAGAACATGGATTCCAAGCGAGCTGCTAAATCATCAATTTATTTATATACGGAACAAGCACATTAAGCTAGAAATATCATGCCGCTTGCGTGAGATGTGCATGTAAAGACTCTCCAACAGATATACAATGAAAACCCACTCTCAAGAGTAGTACGATTATCTCCCCCTTAAACAGCCATCTATAATGGTTCTGCCGCTTACTGGCGAGTCCAAAAGGCAACATCAGACCAGGTGACGCTCAGAGGGCCAGTGCCGCTGTCAGTGGTGTAAGCACCAATCTTGTCGTAGAAGCTTCCGGAGGGAGCATTGTCGTCACGGAAAGCCAACGCGCCGTTGACGTAGACCCTGAAGCTGTGGATGTCCGCGTTGTGGACGGTGTTGATGGTGACGCTCGAGCCGACCTTGGCAACGCCAGAAGCCAGAGTAGCACCGCCCTCGACGCTGTAGAGAGTGCCGTCGCTCTTGACGCCCAGGATGAAGTAGGGGCCCGTGCTGCCGTTGAACGTCTGCTTGATGGCGACCTTGTTGCCGCCAAACGAGTTGATCTTGAAGGTGCCGGCGAACTGGTGGACGCCAGTGCTGTAGTCGTCGTTGTAGCGGTTCTCGGCACGCAGGTGGCCGTTGGAGCAGCCAGAGCCGCTGGTGCTGCCGTTGGGGCTTGTGGGAATGCTGAAGGTGCTGCCGCTGGCGCTGCCGCCGGCGCAAGTCTGGAGCTGGAAGCCGGGATTGGCGGTTACCCAGTTGCCGCTCTCGAGAGGAGTGGCGGCCATGGCCACGGCGGCAGCCGAAAGACTGGCGAGGACACTCTTGACAAGCATTTTGAAGGCGATGTGGTGCTGGTGATATCAACGGGCTGGAGAGGCTTGAAGCTGGCTGTGAGGATGAACAGAGAGCGGACAGGATCAGCTGCCGATCCGGGGTCTTTTATACAAAAACGACCCTGTCCCAGCATCACGTACTTTTACGCCAACGTGTATGCCATGCGTGTAAGCCGCCCTCGATCCCATTCCAGCGAGGCAGCGGAGTCGATGGAATATTCCACCTATACGAGGCCTAGCCTTGCGGTGCCGTCGTTTGAGCTATACCAGCTGGGAAGGTCTCGAGTAGCAGCCCCTGGAACGGCTAGCGCCAATTGGCCCAGCATGGTGCCGGCGATCCGCCGCTCTTATTGACAGCGCCCTGGAGGATGCGGAATAGAACAGTCCTGAGCGAGAGGTGAGCAGTTATGTAAGCGTGTCATCAGCCGTGATTGGTGGAAGAAACAGCACAGCAGGTCGTGTCTACAGAGAACATTGAAGGCGTGTTGTTGTGACCTGCTCCATGTGGAGGAGACACGAGGAGATCATATTGCCTGTTTCTTCGCGGTGAGAACCTAAGATTGAGGTGGCGTCACTGCTGGGGGTTTGTTCTTGAGCTTCAACGGCCCCGCCAGCATATTGCACGTACGTACCTATTATTACCGAGCAGCTGTGGTGGATATCAGGAATGGCCAACGTCACGCAATGATACGATGAATCGCTTTGTAATAAATGGTGTAAGAGCAGAGGGCTACTACATACATGTAACTTATACGAAGTAATGGAAGGGATACCTGCTTCCGCGTAAGGCTACGCGTGCACTTACAACGCAAAAATACCAGCTGTCGTTGGATCGAGTCCTTGGATTAGGCATGGCTGGCTCTTGTACTACATGCTTTACGTGTTGTAATGCGTCTTTTCTGGAGGCCGTTTAATTGGTAGAAATGCGAAGTTGCTACGGGTTGCAATTACCTATTCTTAGTAGTATATACGTCATTCTATTCATGGCGACAAGTCGTGCTGTCTGCGTAAAGCTACTTTGTGTGAATCGGTGAATGGAACGCGTATATGCAGAGTGAAACTGACGCGCCAGTGAGTAATTGATGACCCAAGACTTTATTACAGTTTCAGCAACTGCAAATTGCTGATTGTAACATAGTATAGTATAAAGCTCGTATTTGGTACACTCTTGTTTAGTCTCCTACCTTTAGGTATCTAGCTTAAGACACATGTATTCTGGCACACGCCAAGACTCTAGTCGTCCAGCTCTGTTCGTAAACTCTCAATCCATGCTCGGCCACCAATCCCGTACCTGCATACAGCAGCAGCGCAGTGCCATTCTTGGCCCAAACCAGCACTTCTTGTATAAAATCCACCAGTCAGCAATGCTTATATCATGCTTTTGTCAGCCGGCACAGTTGTTCGCTCAAAAGACAACGGCTCATTCACCCAATTCTGTTCGTTCAGCCATACCGATCCGCATATTTACGAAGAGATGTCAAGTCCTGCAACTTTAGGGCGTTTTCCGAGCTTGCTCTGCCCCTAAGGCTTGGAACAGGGAGCTTATCTGCTCCTTGTAGGCGGATCTCAGTCGTTCGATTCTGTCCTTGAGCTGCTGAACTTCAATTTCTAGCTCTTCGTTCTTCTTCATCAAGCTTTCCTCCCTCCATGACGATAGTGATGAAGATGGCGGTGGCGGCGTCAACGGAGAAATATTTCGAATTGAACGTTTAGTAGGAGTAACCTTCTCCCGGAATTCGGCAATGCGTGTAGTCGTATCCGTATCAGGAGTCATCGGCGCAAAGGAATAAGAACTCCATCTCACTGGCGTCGAAGGGATGGCCAGCGTGGCCGCAAATTGTGGTTCTTCCGATTTCTGGGTAGCTCCTTGTGCATGATCAGAAGGGACTGCGTTTCTCTTCATTAGGCCGTACGAGACAGCCTTCATGTGTTGAATCGACTGGTTATGCTTCGTCAAGTTCACATAGTTTGCGAAATGGTGCTCATACTTGGGACACTCGGGTTCGCCGCATGCAAGGTTAAGCCGGTCAAACCGCTGTCGAATATCCGCTGTCGGTGACGTTGGATTAGACGCTGAGTTGAGCAACGGATACACGTGCTTCGTCGTGGTGATGTGCCGGTAAAAGCTTTGGCTCGTCTTTAGCTTTTCGCCGAAAAACGGACAGCCCTCGGCGGTACACCGAAACTCTCTGGCTGCCTCTTGTTCTGCCGTAATGTCCTCCGCAGACTTTCCGGACTTCCGAAGATCTTCAGAATGTTTGATGGCGTTTACGTGCGCGTGCGACCCTTGGTGTCTGCCGAATTCGCTGTCGGAGTAAAAAGCTTGCTGGTATCTACGGCATGACGGTTCGAGACACTGATAGACCTCTTCGTCTGAAGGCTCAGAAGCGGTATCTTCGCAGAGAATGTTTATGACCTCAGCGTAGTTAATCTTTCTGGCGAGAAGAGGGCTGTTAAGCTCCTCTGTTGGAAATAGTCGCTCATGACCGCTGATGCGCAAGGCGTGGGCGACAAACTCGGATCGATTGGTGAACAAGATGCCTTTCATTTCACATTGAGCTTCTTGGCAGATCCAATTGTAATGGCCAGTATTTCCAAAGTGCCTCTTGAGCGCCGGCATTGCGGCAAAACTTGCGTCACACTCTGAGCAGGAGTATGGCGGGCTGTGCCAGTCCTTGACATGAACTTGACATTCGTAAATAGTATCGAATGTGAAGCCATCGCATCCAATCTCAGGACAGGCAAACAGCCTGCCCCCTTCACCTTCTTTGCCATCTACATCGGCGGCAACTGAGTACCCTGACGGAAGGCTTTCTGTCATAGATTCATGCTGAGGCTGGTCCATTGAGTTTTCCATTGACAAGTTGAGAAATACCCGCTGAATACGACGAAAATTAAAGGTGTCGAGGGCTTCCACGGACGATGGAAGAGAGCATGATGCCGCGAAAGCAGTCGAAAGAAAGTTGAAGGCAGCACATCACGACTGCTTGGTTTCCAGCTTCCAGCTTCTGATTTCGAAGTGAGAGTAGAGCGAAAAAGACTCGGCTTGTGTGCTGAGAGTTAAATGCGACTTGAGAGCTTGGTGAATTTTCTGCATCAATGACTTGCATTTCAGGCTGACTTTTTCATCACTTTGGGGGCACCACTCACCCCTCTGCTGCCAACCAATTCAAGTGTATATCTACATGTGTTTACTTTGTAATCGGCATCGCATTGGTCAAAGTTACTGCAACTATGCCCCCAGCCATGCGCCCCCAGCGAATGCTCATGCGCATGAAAGACAATGTGTATCTCGAATGCTATCTTTGTCTTGTCTGTAGAATTTATGCGTAGATCACGGGCATTCTGGGAAGTATCTGACGACTGAACAACCACTTTGTCTTCATACTTTCCGCTAATTTGTCAACCAAAAAAATTGCATTAGTTACTAGGCAGTGCCATGACGAGGTTCATTTTAATCTCATCAAATCATCATCGCCTTGCTCGTTTCCGCGCCCATGATAACCCGTGGCGGTGCCGCTTAATGAAAGCTACTTGGCATCTAACCAAGCGTGAACGAATATACATGTACCTACAGGTATACACTGGTGAGATTCTCCAGCGTCAATATTATTTGCTCGTGGATATTACATTAGACACTTGGGGTCATCGATAAGGAGGATGCGGGAGATGTTACATCTATTCTACGCTACAATGAATGCATTTGGGACGCTGAGGGACTACGCTCATTTGAGAAAGATGTCGATGACCGATTGTATACGGGAATCAGTAATAGAGCGTGTCAATTTGTAGTTATTCGTGCCTTTAGGCAGTACATCCTATTAGCATCTATACAATCCATACCTACAGAGCCACTGCAGCCTTGGGATTGAGCTACGGCTATCAACTTCGAATCCTATGACCAAAGAGAGGAGAAAGTGGCTTTGGCCGTGGCTTTGGCAATTTATCACACGTGGTTGTTGAAAATGGGAAATTTTGAGCAATTGGAATTAAAATAGTTGTTGATTTATAGATAGATAAACCATAGCGTATTGTAATATATATATGAGATAAAAACATCGTAAAGTAAAATAGAATTTACAGTACATGTGTAATTCTTGCTCTAGCTTACATTTGCTTACCAGCAAATAGGGATGCCCCCTCTAAAACACCAGCTGTTCTGGCTGCTCTCCTCAGGCGGGTTCTTGTCTTGCGGCTGGTCGCAGTTCCGTTCGCAGTTTATTTCACCCTCTGAACCAACGCAGTCGTACTGAAGACAGAATATTAATAAGCTTTTTGTTCATTCCTGTCTGAATAGTTACACAAAAGTTGATTTACATATGTGCGCAAGCAAGTAGCATCATCTCCACCAGTAGAGCGAACAATAGCCACGGGGGTGGCAAGAGCCATGGGGAGGACGGCGAGAAGCATAGATAACTTCATGTTGAACAGTGTTTTTCGAATAAAGCTCGGTTGGTGACTTTGATAAGCAAGTGAGATGCGGGTTGAAGAGCATTCTATGGCGAGCAAAAGAGGCGCTCTTTTTAGAAAATAATGAGGCAATTGTACGGCTATGTTCAAATTGCAGTCTTACACCCGGAGACATTGATCAAAAATCTCTCATGTGGAAACACGCCTTGAAATTTGCCTTAGCTTCATCTGATCAATCTTTTCGCGCAGCTCACGCTCGTGCTCAATACAAGGCAGCATCTAGCACATGTCCAAGCGCTGCTCATCTTCCAGACTCCCATCCGGCTTCGAAGAGTTGCAACAGTAGGCTCATGCTCAAGTGGCTGTGGCAACAGCTTTCTCATGCCACCAGAATTTTGCGTATACATAATATAGAGCGTTGCTACTGTATTTTCCAACTTGCAACATGGTGTTCTAAGGACGTCAGTCAGCAAAGTAGGCTTGCCAGCGTCAAATCGGCCCCCTCATGGCTTCTGTCCGAAATTGTTTGCCAAATATGCATTGCCAACGTGACCACCAGTTCTATTCACCTAATGCAGACATGAGAATGAGCTCGGGACACCGTGTTCGCAGCGCTACGGCTCGCGTCACATTCATCTCAATGGACGGCGCTCTGCTGAAATGAAGGACCGCTATCTCTATCTCTATTCATTGGAAACAATTGACCCATTCTAGCGCCATGGTAGCCAAAAGAGGGTCGCGAACTTAGACTCTGTTGTTTTTACGCTGACCAGGAGATCGGAGTGGTTGGAGACCTGGAGGAGAAGCATGAGACGAGATTATTGGCTGTCGACGCACATACGGGGGTTCAATACAGGAAATTGAAGAGATTTGTTCGTTATGTGATAGAAGGTATTTATTTTCCCCCTCTTTTCACAGCCCGAGATCAATTGTGTTCCGAAAAGTTTCATCTGCACGGCTCGCTCGCGAAGCTGTGTGCGTGTAGTAGAAGCTTTCTGCACAGACCGCGATGCGGCTCATATTGTATGAATAAAACTTCTTCGGAGAACAATAAGAACAATGCCAAACGTGAGATGAATACAGCGACAGAAATAAATCAAGAAGGAGTCCGAAGCTCCAACCAGTGAGGAGTAAATGTTTGGTGAGAGGACAGCAGCTGTAGTTGCTAGTGTCAATCTGGATGCCTATCAAGAATCTGCAACAGATGATTCATGTGAGCTATTAGCGGGAAGAAAATCTCCTGTACAGTGTGTACTGTCTGGCACATCACAAAGATAGTTGCAAAGGACAGAGCTTTGCTGCCAAACAACTAGTAGGTATCTAACGCAATAGTTCCCTAGCTACAATTTGCGAGATACTAGCTTATCAGAAAATTACAGTGCTGTGTTCTACTCAGATACTTAAAGCCCAGAGAAGTTGTACATATATCTAAGAGTGATACAGTAACCTCTATAAATAGCGCAGGATTCCATATCACGCGGTATGAATAGCACTCGAAGAATGCAAATGTTCTCGTTCAACAGTTCATAGCGTCATTTTTTTTCTGTCTCTTCAGTTATTTCACTTCTAACAATAGCACAGGACCCTATGTTGGCTTTCCGAAACAAACTTCTTTTGATTGCTTCACACTTGTAACCCCATTAACAAGCATCATTATTTACAGAGTGGCCATTCATTCTACCAGACTATTCTGTGCTTTTGGAAAGGACTGTACTAAGCTCTCTCTTTATGTGAAGAAAGAGAGAGTAAAAGAGATAGAGCTTATGAGAATTGTTGCGGAAGTAAGTTAATAGCATAATACTTCTTAAATAGTAGGAAACAAACACATCTCGAATTAGGTGAAAAGTAGTGGCTTCAATATGGGTTTGAGCTAGAGCACTAAACAATGCTGAGTTTCAGTTCACATTTGTACAAAAGCATTTGTTATCTAAGGTATGCATGTACAAGTTGTCTGAAAAGCCACAGCCTATTACATAATCTTTCTCAGCTATGATCCTCATCCCTCATCGTTATACTGGTCAAGTCCTGAAACCTATGAATATGATGCCAGCAGTTGCCTTTAAACTCTGTGAATAGAGGCGATACATACACAATAAAGGAAAGGCTAAAGTTGAATAGATCCTCTCTCTGCGGGAGGAGAAACTCCTTGAGATATAGTTGAAACTAACGGCTAACGTCGGGGGGGGGGGGGGGGGGTTGCGAATTAAGTGTTGCCTCATTTTGCCTTAAGTATCACCCGCCAGCATTTACTATGTAAGCCGTTAAACCGTTTTGAAAGGATTGGGCTTGATATCCAATACATTTAGGTATATACTGGTATTGGCCATAGCTGCCAGATAGAAGTGTAATAGATGGAAGTGTCAACGAACACTTGAAGCCAGAGTCAGGCTAGAGGCGGCACAGACAAGCAAAGCGCAAAAACTATGGATAGCACTAGTAACACACATCCACCAAAGCATAGGCTGTAAAAGACTGGATGACAACAAATAGAACTAGAAACTAAATATTGTTGCCTAAGTTGTTCTTCAACTCAAACAGGCTCCCGTATTGGCAAAGACACCCGACACTTGGAGGTTATTGTTCAAAGACACGTATCTATCTCAACAGAGTATAGTGCATGAGTACATGTACTGGCACTAATCGCACGTAGTCAGGTGACCCCTTCAGGTACCTATAGTTACTTCCATAGTCCCAGGTGACAGTTAGTTTCAATGTTCTCGCCTCTCTCAACACATCTCAAGATCCATTCGCACATTGCTTGTATTAAGCCTGAGCTCAGCGCCTTTGGTACTTTTGATCTCTTCCTTCGTCCGATGATAAACAATAGTCAATGGTAGCTGCCTAAGTTCACCATGACATCTAAACCACTTCTGTATGGCTTCTGCCTAGTATTGCCGTATTGCCGGTTAGAGTCCCTCGCTAGCTGGTTTATCTCTGAGTATAAATAATATTGAAGCACTCCATCATTCAATTGCTCTAACTTATCAACTCAATCGTGTTCCTACTATTTCATCTGCCTCAGGAAAAAAAAAAAAGAATTACAACAATTATAAGAATTTACAAGGAAATCACAAAAACCATGGCGCCTTTCCAACAAGACGACAGATTCTTCACCAAAGATTGGACCATTAGCCTCCCCTCTCACCCAGAGCCGAGCCTTAAATTTATTCGCTTGACACCCGCCGAGACACCCGCATTTATTCGCTTCGCAGAACAAGCAGTCATCCCGCCGGCCCCAAAGAGCACCGAAGCCCCTCTTGCCGAAGCCCAGGCTCCACCACCAGTGGTCATTCCGGGAGAAAGGATGGAGAGGATGTACGCCGAGTCTCGGGCCCGCCACCACGCTCTCGACGTTTTTGTCTCATTAGAGGGCAAGTTTGTAGGTTGGGGAGGGGTATTTGAGATCACCGGCCCCGGCGAGAAGCCGAGTGTTGCAAACATTGGTATCAGACTAAGCCCCGAGGTCCGAGGAAAAGGACTGGGAAAGACGCTCATGCAAGTCATGCTGCGGTTGAGTAATGAACTGGATATCAATGTCATTGAGGCGGGCACTATGAAGCACAATTCCTCGATGAGAGCAGTGGCGAAGAGCGTCGGCCTCGTTGAGACGGAGGAGATTAAGGAGCTCCCTGGGCAGGGCGTGGTGGCTGAGATACTGTTCAAGGATATTGAGAGGGAGAAGTGGAGGGATCTTGATATGGTGGTTGAGTTTAAGGATCAGATTGCAAGTGGCTGACTGGGCGTCCTATGGGCCTATAATCCATGAACGAGGAACGTTTACATTACGTATCTGGTTTGGAACAGTTCTTTTGCTTCTCTTCTCCCACCTAGTTTCCTTTGTCTTCCTCATTGCTATCACGGAACCAGCAACGCATCCAGTTTCGTAGTTACAGTAAAAACCGAAATAAGTGTCAAGCGTTATAGTAAAGAATCTCCTTCCGCACGGATCGCGTTGTGGGACTTGTGGCTGGTACATTGCGAAGTTCAAACACTCACAGGTAGTGTTTTATTACGACCCAACAACTCTGCTGCAATACTGTACCATTTTATTTGAATTCACTTATGGCTCCAGTCCTGCTACCTAGGAATGCTATTGCCACTAAATCAAAAGTATAAAAACCCTAGGCCCTTTTGATACATCATTAGCAAAGGTAGTGAAGCTTAAGAGAGAATGCGATTATATACCTATTATCTTGTCTACTGTCTTTCAAGTGATTTTTCAAGACCCATACTGTGTCAATACTAAAAGTATTCCATACTGTATACTTTCAACAGCTTGAACAGGACTTTCGGAATAAAGTTTTGCCATGCTCCAAACTATATTCACCTTGGCTGATAAGCTGTCCGGGATTAAGCGAAAGGAACCATTACCTATCTCAAAATACCGTAAATTTAGAAATGGGTGTCACGGGCTTTCTTTGTTACCTACCTAATTAAGTAATCAAATGAGAGGCTTATATGAGAGGCTGCGTTGTAATGTACTGTTATACACTGCAGGTATTGCCCCTGCAAACAACGCGAGGATAAACAATCGTTTGGTCAGCATTGGCGGCTGGTGACTACATATAAATTAGTACCATCACCTTTTTCATTTCCTTATTTCTATGCTCTCTATAGTCAAAAGAGGCTCTCTATAAGACTGATTATAGCGCTGTCTTTGGAGACTTCTAAGCCAATATACCAGATCTGTCACATCACTGTATATGGCCGGGGAATTTGCAATAATACATGTATATCTGGAACTAGTGTTCTGAAGACTACCTAGGCTATTGCCGTCTCTCTGTCTCTGTGCCGCTACTTTCCACAAACTCCATCATGGATTAAGAAAAAAGGCGCCAATGGCGCGGACCTATGAGCGGCCGGATATGAGGATTACGGACAATCTCTTTGAACTTGATGCCGACGCCATGTATGCATTGATGGCTATGAATGGAATTGGCCTGCCCAGGATAAATGTTTAGCGGCCTGGAAAGATGAATGCGGCGTTTGAGAAAGAGAAGATGATTATGAAGCCAAGTACATGTATAATATATTTCCAGGCACCTTCATTAATAATGCTGGCCATATGCCCAAATCCTGAAAGTTTTATTCCAAATTGCCGAATTTGATGAGTGGTAAATGTCTCTGGCACCGTCCTTGTAACCTAAACCTACCTCCAAATACCGTGAAGTTAAGGCTTCCAGGACCTGTCCCTGTATTATCACTATTTTCAATACTATTGCTGTATATTCACTCGGTATCCCCTCCCTTAGCGTGAATGGCCCGACTGGTAATTTCACAGTTATTCGGCCGAGTTTGATATTTCATTTCCGTAATTTGAGTCTTGGGTGGGAGATATATGTAACTATTATAGAACTATGCAGGTACGGTGTTCTCTTGAATATTTATTTTAAATTGTGGTGGTTTTGGAGGGACAGGTGGCGCGCTGGTGCTTCTTATATAGCCCAGCTGGAAAGGACGTTCGCCCCTCCGGCCCCGCCAATGAGGATTGCTTGGCGCACTATTGGTTAGGCCCACTTTGTAGCTTATAAGTCGGAACAAAGGCTTGAGAGTCGCGAGGGACGCGGCAGTAATGCCTACGCCGACTTCGACGGTGCTCCAATTTGCAATGTCGGCGGTGGCAACTAGCGAAATGACGTTAATTTGGATGAAAGGGAAACCGCCTGATCTGGGTTAGGCTTACATAGAAAGTTCCGACCTTCTGATAGAGTATTAACATACTTGTATCGGACAAGCGTGGCTGTGCTCGCACTAAATGACTTCATTAGCTACCCTGGTCGCTTGGTCTGCAATCAACTCTCTTCTGACTGAAAGACTTACATGGCAGCAAAACTTAGAAGAACAATGACCAGAATCTTGGTCTTCAGCGGCATCTTCAACGACCAAACAATAAAAGCAGGCAAGATTCCGAAAGTCCAATCTGCAATACAGTTCAAACATGAACCAACATAGTTCATGATGATGATGGTTCTTTCTGGAATGCAGTAGCCTTCAATCCCAGGATATATTTCCCAATATGCGGAGATTGGGTTGCATTGAAACACGCCAATGAAGAAGAAGGCGATACTAAAGACCACTGTTGACGCTATGGAGAGCCGAAGGATCCATATATGCTTGATATCGATTGCTACGCGTAATAAGAAAAATCCAACGGATACCTTCACCACGCAGGTGCAGAAGACGTAGAATAATTCGCACACATACCACGTCTAATCATGTCAGCTATCCTTGACAGCATCCTCTCGATCTGCAATATAAAGCAATGACATACCAGAAGCGCATTTCTATTATCACTGGCACTTAACATATCACGGCTTTTCCCGGTCCCGTATGAGATACCGACGTGCTGAGAGATGAGGTATGCGGTAAATGCGAGCTGTGATCCATGTCAGACGTATTCTAAGCAGATTGGGCCACCAGTGGCAGGCACAACGTACCCAAGAGACGACCATGAGGTGGTCGTCGATCCCAAACGATCGTACAATCCATCCTCGACAATAGACGCGAAGAGAAACGGCAATCGTAGTAACTGTCATAAAAACAATATTGAGAGCGAGTATCTGGCCGCTCCGGTCCTCCATAGTGTTGCGAAGACAAAACAAAATTATCGCGAAAAGAATTATTGGCGCAGCTGAGGGAAAGTATAATGCATTGCTTAAATACTAATGATTGCTGGTGTAGCTCCAAACCGGTGGAACACACAACTCGCTGGGTTCTCAAGAGAGGGGGGCACACAGGGGCTTTAATGCCAAGTGAGAGTGTCAATTAGCCCATCGCGGGGATTGTGGAGTATTTATCAAGCTAGATATATTATGAGGTTGTATCATAGTCAAAGACGCACTAGTTGGTAACTAATGAATCGCAAAAACTAGCTTACTCAAGAAGTATCAAACTAGTGACGTATCAACGGGCGCAAGTCCATGTCATATATATAGGCTCTAGTGCTTTGCTAGATCGCTGCGGAAATATTTGCATGTCTAAAGTCAACCTGCCAATTACATTGCTTGGTTTATTTCCAGATTGCAGCTTACAGTATGTAACAATAGCTGATATATAAAATATATATTTGGGATAGATAACATCAATGGGCCACCAGCGGCGATATAATGCCCCTATTATAGATGACAAACCGTCGGTTTTCTAGCTAGGATAACTAGTCAATTAGATGACACAAGAGACAATACCAGGGGGAACAAGTGGCAATTGTAGCTTTGTTCTCTCATGTGCCAGCGACGGCCCCACGCGGCAGAAACGGTTTCAGAAGCTTAGCTTCTCGCTCTGTTTGCCTTGAGGAAGCTTAGTGTCTCTAGTAGCCGCTCGGGATCGTTTCCGCGATGTTGGAGAGAGTCAGGTCTTGGCTAGCTTTATGCCACTAAGTTGGCTCATTGGTGGCATCACAAATTCCATCGTCGCCCAGATGCAGTGCTGTCGATCTCAAAGGGTCATAGGTACCTAACTAGGTAGTTGCCCTATTTAGCAACAGCAGCAATCTCTAAGCCTACAAGCGAAGATTGAATGCAACGCCCCCGAAATTGGCGCCTCTAATATATATGGCGGCGTCAGGGGCAAATGCAGACTAAATGTCGTCCACCACACCATCTCGAAAGTCTAGATGCTTTCATATATGTAAGAGACCTACCACATTCCCATCGAAAAAAGTCTAGGGCCTCCATGGTGTTGTCTTAAGCTGACAAAAGCTGGAATTTGCAGCCTGCCTCCCAGCTGCCATTGCCTCTCGCCCTCAAAAGGCATCCTCAAACAAATCCGCCAGCCAGCACCTAGGCAGTTCTCCACGCAAACAAAAATAAAGCAAAAAAGGAAGAAAAAGGGCCGTGCCGCTGCTTTAGAGACAGCGCTCCACAAGCCCTTTGAAAAACACCAGACTACTACTCCAAGTGGTGCACCATAAGGCTTTACGGATACTGCTGTTAAATTAAGCGAAGAGAAGTGGGGTCTGTAGGCTTTACCTAGGTATTCATGAAAGAAAAGTGGAGGTACTTCCATCTTTACCCCGCATTTTACCCAGCCTGGATCATGTGATAACTGCGTTCTGTGTAGCTCGCTGACAAAGAAATGTACTATCAAAAGGTCGCACTGTCGTGGTGGGGTTGCTCCTGTTATAGCAAGGCTCCCTAAATTACGATCAAGCCTAATCAGCGCACTGTATAAGCCACATCGCGCCACAAGAATGGTCTGTGCTCAATTTCTTTTTAACAACTGAAAAATGCGGACACTTCTTTCGGTCGCTACTGTACAGCTTGAGATAGTCTCGCTCTGGCCTCAGGCCAGTATAACTATACTACTGTAGTAGCAAGCATGCTTTATATCAACTGACATTCTATTTTAGCTGCTCTCAGGCTACAACACACAGACCAATTACCTTATTCACTCTGCTGGCAAGTCGCCTGCTGATTTGAGAGTTCTCAGTAACTATGTATTTAATGAGACACACTCAGATGAAGATATACTAGACAACCGACTAATCATAGTCAGCTGGTTGGATTAAAGTTTTAATGGCGATCTTTTATAGATTCATATAACATAGCAACCCGGGCTGGTAATAATTTCCTATCATTCGTCGCGACGAATACTAAGAGCTCGGATAAGACTCTCCGTTCCATCTACGGATTGTAGAGGGCAAGAATATATCTATGCTAAAACAGCTTCGTCTAGTCATAGATGGAAATGTTCACGAATTAAATTAAAGGCAGCGACACCAATATGGCGGTCCAATAGGAGGGGGCTTAGGGTACTCCAGAGCAGCTACAGCAGAAGTCTTGCAGTAACATAGGAGGCACCGACGTCTAGCTAGAATTTGAGACACTTGAAGTCAAAGCACCCGTTATCTTTTCGCTCTTTGGCACGTGGGGAGTTTCCCCACGCCGACGTTATACATTCACCATGACTTTCAGCGGTAGAAGATGTCCCAGCGTGAAACCATCCGAGCTAGGCATGTTTGCTTAAACACAGACCCCGACTTGGTCCTAACTCACAATCGTCTACAAGACGAGAATAAGTTAATGCCTCATCAACCCACTTCTTCAATACATTGATCTACATCTCCCCGCAAAGCTTGAATCGCTAAGCAGCCTGTCCTTCGTACAATGGTGTAAGTATGCAGCAGACGTGCACAAGATAATGAACACGGACTTTCACAACCGAGGTTGTACTGTATCTATCGCTCTCAGAATATTGAAATATTGCGTCATTTTGAACCTCCCTTTTCACTGCATAGACAACCTATATTCATCCAGTATATATTTGCCTTCTAAGCCCTGCCTTCTGAACAAGATATCCATCACTCTTGCACATTAGCACTAAGCTTCTCAACTATAACAAACCCTGTTACTTGAATCGGCAACGTGAAGATATTTACCAATAACTCAAAATGAAGTTCTCTATTGTCCTTGCCCTCCTCCCTGTGGCTCTTGCCGCCCCCGCGAGTTCTCCGATTACGGGATGGAATCCATTTATTAGCAGCTATAACTGGGGCTGCTGGTCTGACTACGTGAGTTGTCTCTCTTTTGCAATTTCCCAGTTTTTCTTGGAAGAAACAAATATGGAAGAGATATTAATGCTTCAGCTTTAGTATTCATGCATCGCAGACAATGGCAAAGACAATTGCACAAATAGCTGTTCGTGCAAGGGCATTTTTGGGCGTTGTGACCCAGAGGAGGGGCCATTTCCCCAAGATATATAGAATATATATTTGTTATATTCTCAAGAGCAGGATTTAAACAACTCAAACACATTCATTCATTTCTTTATCTGAATTAAATGTTTATATACATATATACATACAAGACTACTCGATCCAAAGATCCCGCCGACTACGTCATTCTCGCTCGCGTAACTAAACGTATACCCATAGCACTTTTGGATGAAAATGTGTTCCATCATATTTCACACTTCATTTTCCTCTCTTGTCGCTGGGTACTCTCATGTAATAACGAGAACAGTCACTTATTCAACCTTGAGAGCCGACAGGAGCATTAGCAGCTGAGGTTGCGTCGCTCCCACTTCTCATGCCTACGTGAATAGCATTGAGAGCAGTTTTCGGAATTATTACAGGACATTGAGGTCGAAGTAGGATCGTAAACTCGCTGTTTTGCTGCAATGAATGCATAGCTGTATATACACAGTTGATAGGATATACCCAGGCAACGGGGGCAGAAGCCACGAGGAAATAGCCTACAATGATAAAGAAAGTGGCTACTATATTCCAAACATATATGTTAGGAAAGCTATCGAAGATGGAAGAAAAAAATCGCAATCAAAGAAAATATGCTTCGCTCGGGAGCTCGCAAGTTAAATTTGCAACTCGCTACAAAAGCATCTTGGCATAAATATAATCACCATAAAAGCCTGTTGACAAATGTATGTATAACTCTAGCAGCAGTCAAATTTAATTGTAGATTGTCCAAAGTAGCTACAGTAGAAGGCGTAATGGGTGTCGCGGTGTCGGTACATAAGATAAATAAGGATACCCACATTGAGTCTGAAAGTAGTTTAGCGCCCAAACCCCTTTGTACCTCCAAGTCGTTACCAGAGGAC